>NC_053022.1:314760045-315468538 GCF_003073215.2 Triticum urartu | reverse complement strand
TTTCGGAGATACCTGTAGTGTACCTTTATAGCCACCCAGTTACGTTGTGACGTTTGGCACACCCAAAGCACTCCTACGGTATCCGGGAATTGCACAATCTCATGGTCTAAGGAAATGATACTTGACATTAGAAAAGCTTTAGCATACGAACTACATGATCTTGTGCTAGGCTTAGGATTGGGTCTTGTCCATCACATCATTCTTCTAATGATGTGATCCCGTTATCAATGACATCCAATGTCCATGGTCAGGAAACCATAACCATCTATTGATCAACGAGCTAGTCAACTAGAGGCTTACTAGGGACATGGTGTTGTCTATGTATCCACACATGTATCTGAGTTTCCTATCAATACAATTCTAGCATGGATAATAAACGATTATAATGAACAAGGAAATATAATAATAATCAATTTATTATTGCCTCTAGGGCATATTTCCAACAGTCTCCCACTTGCACTAGAGTCAATAATCCAGTTCACATCGCTATGTGACTAGCACTCAAGGTCACATCCCCATGTGACTAACACCCAAAGAGTTTACTAGAGTCAATAATCTAGTTCACATTACCATGTGATTAACACTCGATGAGTTCTGGGTTTGATCATGTTATGCTTGTGAGAAATGTTATAGTCAACGGGTCTGAATCTTTCAGATCCGTATGTACTTCGCAAATCTCTATGTCATCTTGTAGATGCAGCTACTACGCTATATTTGGAGCCATTTCAAATAGCTGTTCTACTTGGAGCTATTCTAAATTGTTGCTCCATTATACGTATCCGGTATCTCTACTCAGAGCTATCCGGATAGGTGTTAAGCTTGCATCGACGTAACCCTTTACGCTAAACTCTTTATCACCTCCATAATCGAGAAACATGTCCTTATTACTCCAAGGACAATTTTTGACCGCTATCTAGTGATCCACTCCTGGATCACCTTTGTACCCTGTTGCCAGACATGTGGCAAGGCACACATCAGGTGCGGTACTTAGCATGGCATACCGTATAGAGCCTATGACAAAAGCATAGGGGACGACATTCGTCCTTTCTCTTTCTTCTGCCGTGGTCGAGCTTTAAGTCTTAACTTCATACCTTACAACTCAAGCAAGAACTCCTTCTTTGGCTGATCCATCTTGAACACCTTCAAGATCATGTCAAGGTATGTGCTCATTTGAAAGTACCATTAAGCGTTTTGATCTATCCTTATAAATCTTGATGCTCAATGTTCAAGTCGCTTAATCCAGGCTTTCCATTGAAAAACACTTTCCAAATAACCCTATATGCTTTCCAGAAATTCTACATCATTTTTGATCCATAATATGTCAACAACATATACTCATCAGAAATTCTATAGTGCTCCCACTCACTTCTTTGGAAATACAAGTTTCTCATAAACTTTGTATACACCCAAAATCTTTGATCATCTCATCAAAGCATACATTCCAACTCCGAGATGCTTACTCCAGTCCTTAGAAGGATTGCTGGAGCTTTGCATACTTATTAGCATCTTTCAGGATTGACAAAACCTTCCGGTTGTATCACATACAACCTTTCCTCAAGAAAATCATCGAGGAAACAATGTTTTGACATCCTATCTACAAGATTTCATAAATAATGCAGTAATCGCTAATATAATTCCAACAGACTCTTAGCATCGCTACGAGTGAGAAAGTCTCATCGCAGTCAACTCCTTGAACTTGTCGGAAAACATCTTAACGACAAGTCGAGCTTTCTTAATGGTGATACCTACCATCATTGTCCGTCTTCCTTTTAAAATCCATCTGTACTCAATAGCATTACGACCATCGAGCCGTTCTGCCAAAGTCTACACTTTGTTTTCATACATGGATCCTCTCTCGGATTTTATGGCCTCGAGCCATTTATCAGAATCCGGGCCCACCATCGCTTCTCCATAGCTCGTAGGTTCATTGTTGTCTAGCAACATGACTTCCAAGACAGGATTACGTACCACTCTCAAGTAGTATGCATCCTTGTCATCCCACGAGGTTTGGTAGTGACTTGATCTGAAGTTTCATGATCACTATCATAAGCTTCCTTCAATTGGTGTAGGTGCCACAGGAACAACTCCTATGCCCTGCCACACACTAGTTGAAGAGACGGTTCAATAACCTCATCAAGTCCCCACCATCCTTCCACTCAATTCTTTCGAGAGAAACTTTTCCTCGAGAAAGGATCCGATTCTAGAAACAATCCTTTATTGCTTTCGGATCTGAGACAGGAGGTATACCCAACTATTTTGGGTGTCCTATGAAGATGCATTTATCCGCTTTGGGTTTGAGCTTATCAGCCTGAAACTTTTTCACATAAGCGTCGCAGCCCCAAACTTTTAAGAAATGACAGCTTAGGTTTCTCTAAACCATAGTTCATATGGTGTCATCTCATCGGAATTACATGGTGCCCTATTTAAAGTGAATGTGGTTGTCTCTAATGCCTAACCCATAAACTATCGTGGTAATTTGATAAGAGACATCATGGTATGCATCATATCCAATAGGGTGCAGTTATGATGTTCGGACACACCATCACACTATGGTGTTCCAGGCTGTATTAGTTGTGAAACAATTTCCACAATGTCTTAATTCTGTGCCAAACTCGTAATTGAGATATTCATCTCTATGATCATATCATAGATATTTTATCCTCTTGTCACGATGATCTTTCAACTTCACCCTGAAATTACTTGAACCTTTTAATAATTCAGACTCGTGATTCATCAAGTAAATATACTCAACATCTACTCAAATCATCTGTGAAGTAAGAACATAATGATATCCACTACATGCCTCAGCACTCAATGGACTGCACACATCAAAATGTATTACTTCCAACAAGTTGCTTTCTAGTTCCATTTTACTGAAACCGAGGCTTTCAGTCATCTTGCCCATGTGGTATGATTTGCATGTCTCAAGTGATTCAAAATCAAGTGAGTCCAAACGGTCCATTTGCATGGAGTTTCTCCATGCATATACACCAATAGACATGGTTCGCATGTCTCAAACTTTTCAAAACGAGTGAGCCCAAAGATCCATCAACATGGAGCTTCTTCATGCGTTTTACACCGATATGACTTACGTGGCAGTGCCACAAGTAGGTGGTACTATCATTACTATCTTATATCTTTTGGCATGAATATGTGTATCACTACGATCGAGATTCAATAAACCATTCATTTTAGGTGCAAGACCATTGAAGGTATTATTCAAATAAACAGAGTAACCATTATTCTCCTTAAATGAATAACCATATTGCGATAGACATAATCCAATCATGTCTATGCTCAACGCAAACACCAATCTCGATGGTAGAGGGAGTGTGCGATGCTTGATCATATCAACATTGGAAACACTTCCAACACATATCGTCAGCTCACCTTTAGCTAGTCTCCGTTTATTCCGTAGCTTTTATTTTGAGTTACTAACACTTAGCAACCGAACCGGTATCTAATACCCTGGTGCTACTAGGAGTACTAGTAAAGTACACATCAACACAATGTATATCCAATATACTTCTATCGACCTTGCCAGCCTTCTCATCTACCAAGTATCTAGGGTAATTCTGCTCCAGTGGTTGTTCCCCTTATTATAGAAGCACTTAGTCTCGGGTTTGGGTTCAACCTTGGGTTTCTTCACTAGAGCAGCAGCTGATTTGCCATTTCATGAAGCATCCCTTTTTGCCCTTGCCCTTCTTGAAACTACTGGTTTCACCAACCATCAACAATTGATGCTCCTTCTTGATCTCTACTTTTGTGGTGTCAAACATCGCGAATATCTCAAGGATCATCATATATGTCCCTGATATATTATAGTTCATCACGAAGCTCAAGCAGCTTGGTGGTAATGACTTCGGAGAACCATCACTATTTCATCTGGAAGATCAACTCCCACTCGATTCAAGCGATTGTTGTACTCAGACAATCTGAGCACAAGCTCAACAATTGAGCTTTTCTCCTTAGTTTGTAGGCTAAGAAAATCGTCGGAGGTCTTATACCTCTTGACGTGGGCACGAGCCTGAAATCCCAATTTCAGCCCTCGAAACATCTCATATGTTTCGCGACATTTCAAAACGTCTTCGGTGCCTCAACTCTAAACCGTTTAACTGAACTATCACATAGTTATCAAAATGTGCATGTCAGATGTTCGCAACATCCACATACAACGTTCGAGGTTCAGCACACTGAGCGGTGCATTAAGGACATAAGCCTTCTATGAAGCAATGAGGACAATCCTCAGTTTACGGACCTAGTCCGCATAATTGCTACTATCAACTTTCAACTAAATTTTTCTCTAGGAACATATCTAAATAGTAGAACTGAAGCGCGAGCTACGACATAATTTGCGAAGACCTTCTGACTATGTTCAAGATAATTAAGTTCATCTTGTGAACTCCCACTCAGATAGACATCCCTCTAGTCATCTAAGTGATTACATGATCCGAGTCAACTAGGTCATGTCCGATCATCACGTGAGACGGACTAGTCAACATCGGTGAACATCTTCATGTTGATCGTATCTACCATACGACTCATGCTCGACCTTTCGGTCTCTTGTGTTCCGAGGCCATGTCTGTACATGCTAGGCTCGTCAAGTCAACCTAAGTGTTTCGCGTGTGTAAATCTGTCTTACACCCGTTGTATGTGAACGTAAGAATCTATCACACCCGATCATCATGTGGTGCTTCGAAACGACGAACTTTCGCAACGGTGCACAGTTAGGGGGAACACCTTCTTGAAATTTTAGTGAGGGATCATCTTATTTACTACCGTCGTTCTAAGTAAACAAGATGTATAAACATGATAAACATCACATGTAATCAAATAATAGTGACATGATATGGCCAATATCATATAGCTCCTTTGATCTCCATCTTGGGGCTCCATGATCATCTTGTCACCGGCATGACACCATGATCTCCATCATCATGATCTCTATCATCGTGTCTTCATGAAGTTGTCTCGTCAACTATTACTTCTACTACTATAGCTAACGATTAGCAATAAAGTAAAGTAATTACATGACGTTTATGTTGACACGCAGGTCATAAATAAATTAAGACAACTCCTATGGCTCCTGCCGGTTGTCATACTCATCGACATGCAAGTCGTGATTCCTATTACAAGAACATGCTCAATCTCATACATCACATATATCATTCATCACATCCTTTTGGCCATATCACATCACATAGCATACCCTGCAAAAACAAGTCAGACGTCCTCTAATTGTTGTTTGCATGTTTTACGTGGCTGCTATGGGTTTCTAGCAAGAACGTTTCTTACCTACGCAAAAACCACAACGTGATATGCCAATTGCTATTTACCCTTCATAAGGACCATTTTCATCGAATCCGATCCGACTAAAGTGGGAGAGACAGACACCCGCTAGCCACCTTATGCAACTAGTGCATGTCAGTCGGTGGAACCAGTCTCACGTAAGAGTACGTGTAAGGTCGGTCCGGGCCGCTTCATCCCACAATGCCACCGAATCAAGATTAGACTAGTAACGGTAAGCATATTGAACAAAATGAACGCCCACAACTACTTTGTGTTCTACTCGTGCATAGAAACTACGCATAGACCTAGCTCATGATGCCACTGATGGGGAACGTAGCAATAATTCAAAATTTTCCTACGTGTCACCAAGATCTATCTATGGAGTCATCTAGCAACGAGGGAGGAGTGGATCTACATACCCTTGTAGATCGCGCGCGGAAGCGTTCAAGAGAACGGGGTTGATGGAGTCGTACTCGTCCTGATCCAAATCACCGATGATTCTAGCGCCGAACGGACGGCACCTCCGCGTTCAACACACGTACGGAGCAGCGAAGTCTCCTCCTTCTTGATCCAGCAAGGGGGAAGGAGAGGTTGATGGAGATCCAGCAGCACGACGGCGTGGTGGAAGTAGCGGGATTCCAACAGGGCTTCGCCAAGCGCTGCGGGAGGAGGGAGATGTGTCATGGGAGGGAGAGGGAGGCGCCAGGGCTTAGGTTTGGTTGCCCTCCCTTCCCCCCACTATATATAGGGCCAAGGGAGAGGGGGGCGCAGCCTTGGCCCTTCCTCCAAGGAAGGGTGCGGCCAGGGGAGGAGTCCCTCCTCCCCAAGGCACCTCGGAGGTGCCTTCCCCCTTTAGGACTCTTCCTTTCCCTCTTCTCTTGGCGCATGGGCCTCTTGGGGCTGGTGCCCTTGGCCCATATAGGCCAAGGCGCACCCCCTACAGCCCATGTGGCCCCCCGGGGCAGGTGGCCCCACCCGGTGGACCCCCGGGACCCTTCCGGTGGTCCCGGTACAATACAGGTGACCCCGAAACTTGTCCCGATGGACGAAATAGCACTTCCTATATATAATTCTTTACCTCCGGACCATTCCGGAACTCCTCGTGACGTCCGGGATCTCATCCGGGACTCCGAACAACTTTTGGGTTACCGCATACTAATATCTCTATAACCCTAGCGTCACCGAACCTTAAGTGTGTAGACCCTACGGGTTCGGGAGACATGCAGACATGACCGAGATGACTCTCCGGTCAATAACCAACAGCGGGATCTAGATACCCATGTTGGCTCCCACATGTTCCATGATGATCTCATCGGATGAACCACGATGTCAAGGACTTAATCAATCCCGTATACAATTCCCTTTGTCTATCGGTACGATACTTGCCCGAGATTCGATCGTCGGTATCCCGATACCTTGTTCAATCTCGTTACCGGCAAGTCACTTTACTCGTTCCGTAACACATCATCCCGTGATCAACTCCTTGATGACATTGTGCACATTATGATGATGTCCTACCGAGTGGGCCCAGAGATACCTCTCCGTTTACACAGAGTGACAAATCCCAGTCTCGATTCGTGCCAACCCAACAGACACTTTCGGAGATACCTGTAGTGTACCTTTATAGCCACCCAGTTACGTTGTGACGTTTGGCACACCCAAAGCACTCCTACGGTATCCGGGAGTTGCACAATCTCATGGTCTAAGGAAATGATACTTGACATTAATATCCGGGAGTTGCACAATCTCATGATCTTGTGCTAGGCTTAGGATTGGGTCTTGTCCATCACATCATTCTCCTAATGATGTGATCCCGTTATCAATGACATCCAATGTCCATGGTCAGGAAACCGTAACCATCTATTGATCAACGAGCTAGTCAACTAGAGGCTTACTAGGGACATGGTGTTGTCTATGTATCCACACATGTATCTGAGGTTTCCTATCAATACAATTATAGCATGGATAATAAACGATTATCATGAACAAGGAAATATAATAATAACTAATTTATTATTGCCTCTAGGGTTATCATGAACAAGGAAATATAATAATAATCAATTTATTATTGCCTCTAGGGAATATTTCCAACAATTTTGACACGATCTCTATCCGGAAATTAGCTTTCTTGCGGCGAAAGAAGGGCTCCAACCGCATTACGGGGTGGCCACGAGGGTCAGGGGCGTGCCTAACACCCTGGGGCGCGCCCCCCTACCTCGTGCCCCCCTCGGGCACCGTCTCATGATGATTCCACTTCCCAAAATTCATAAATATCCCAAAATAAATCTCCGTCAGTTTTTATTCCGTTTGGACTCCGTTTGGTATGGGTTTTCTGCGAAACAAAAAACATGCAACAAACAGGAACTGACACTGGGCACTGGATCAATATGTTAGTTCCAAAATAGTATAAAAAGTTGCCAAAAGTATATGAAAGTTGTAGAATATTGGCATGGAACAATCAAAAATTATAGATACGACGGAGAAGTATCAGCATCCCCAAGCTGAATTCCTGCTCGTCCTCGAGTAGGTAAATGATAAAAAAGATAATTTTTGATGTGGAATGCTACCTAGCATAATCTTGATCATGTAATCTAATCATGGCATGAATATTAAGACACGAGTGATTCAAAGCAATAGTCTATCATTTGACATAAAAACAATAATACTTCAAGCCTACTAATAAAGCAATCATGTCTTTTCAAAATATCAAGGCCAAATAAAGTTATCCCTACAAAATCATATAGTCTGGCTATGCTCCATCTTCACCACACAAAATATTCACATCATGCACAACCCTGATGACAAGCCAAGCAATTGTTTCATACTTTTGACGTTCTCAAACCTTTTAAACTTTCACGCAATACATGAGCGTGAGCCATGGACATAGCACTATAGGTGGAATAGAATATGATGGTGGAGAAGACAAAAAGGAGAAGATAGTCTCACATCAACTAGGCGTATCAACGGGCTATGGAGATGCCCATCAATAGATATCAATGTGAGTGAGTAGGGATTGCCATGCAACGGATGCACTAGAGCTATAAGTGTATGAAAGCTCTAACTGAAACTAAGTGGGTGTGCATCCAACTTGCTTGCTCATGAAGACCTCGGGCATTTGAGGAAGCCCATCATCAGAATATACAAGCCAAGTTCTATAATGAAAATTCTCACTAGTATATGAAAGTGATAACTCAAGAGACTCTCTATATGAAGAACATGGTGCTACTTTGAAGCACAAGTGTGGAAAAAGGATAGTAGCACTGCCCCTTCTCTCTTTTTCTCTCATTTTTTTGTTTTTTTATTATTTTTTTGGTGGGCTTCTTTGGCCTCTTTTTTTTATTTGGGCTTCTTTGGCCTCTTTTATTTTTTTGTAAAGTCCGGAGTCTCATCCCGACTTATGGGGGAATCATAGTCTCCATCATCCTTTCCTCACTGGGGCAATGCTCTAATAATGATGATCATCACACTTTTATTTACTTACAACTCAATAATACAACTCAATGTCTAGAACAAAGTATGACTCTATATGGATGCCTCGAGCGGTGTATCGGGATGTGCAATGATCTAGCGTAGCAATGACATCAAAAAACGGACAAGCCATGAAAACATCATGCTAGCTATCTTACGATCATGCAAACCAATATGACAATCAATGCTCAAGTCATGAATATGGTGATGATGGAAGTTGCATGGAAATATATCTAGGAATGGCTATGGAAATGCCATGATAGGTAGGTATGGTGGCTGTTTTGAGGAAGGTATATGGTGGGTTTATGGTACCGGCGAAAGTTGCGCGGTACTAGAGAGGCTAGCAACGGTGGAAGGGTGAGAGTGCGTATAATCCATGGACTCAACATTAGTCATAAGGAACTCACATACTTATTGCAAAAATCTATTAGTCATCGAAACAAAGTACTACGCGCATGCTCCTAGGGGGATAGATTGGTAGGAAAAGACCATCGCTCGTCCCCGACCGCCACTCATAAGGAAGACAATCAATAAATAAATCATGCTCCGACTTCGTTACATAACGGTTCACCATACGTGCATGCTACGGGAATCACAAACCTCAACACAAGTATTTCTACAATCCACAACTACCCACTAGCATGACTCTAATATCACCATCTTTATATCGCAAAACTATTGCAAGGAATCAAACATATCATATTCAGTGATCTATAAGTTTTATGTAGGATTTTATGACTAACCATGTGAATGACCAATTCCTGTCATCTCTCTAAATAGGTATAAGTGAAGCAAGAGAGTTTAATTCTTTATACAAAATATATGCCCGTGCTCTAACAAATCTAAGTGAAGCAAAAGAGCATTCTACAAATGGTGGTTGTCTATGTAAAGAGAAACAAGCAATCCAACTTCAAATGATATAAGCGAAGCACATGAAGCATTCTATAAAGCCATACTCAAAAGAAATAAGTGAAGTGCAAAGAGCATTCTATAAATCAACCAAGGATTATCTCATACCAGCATGGTTCATAAACGAAAAATGAAAACTAAATGCAAAAGACGCTCAAAGATTGCACATATCGCATGAACAAAACGAATCCGAAAACATACCGATACTTGTTGAAGAAAGAGGGGATGCCTTCCCAGCATCCCCAAGCTTAGACGCTTGAGTCTCCTTGAATATTTACTTGGGGTGCCTCGGGCATCCCCAAGCTTGAGCTCTTGCCTCTCTTCCTTCTTCTCACATCGAGACCTTCTCAATCATCGAACACTTCATCCACACAAAACTTCAACAGAAAACTCGGTAAGACCCGTTAGTATAATAAAGCAAATCACTACTCTAAGTACTGTTGCAAACCAATTCATATTTTGTTTTTTCATTTTTTTCTACTGTAATATAACTTTCTCATGGCTTAATCCACTGATATAAATTGATAGTTTCATCAAAACAAGCAAACTATGCATCAAAAACAGAATCTGTCTAAAACAGAACAGTTTGTAATAATCTGAACATTCACCATACTTCTAATTCTTGAAAAATTCTACCAAAATTAGGAAAAATAAAAAATTTGTATAGGAATACAATGCAAAAAGAATCAGAACCATTTGAAGTTCCAGCTAAAAATGTAAAATCGTGCACTACAGCCAAAGTTTCTGTCCTGCACCATACAAACCATCAAGCAAATGTAAACATCCTAAAGGAAAACCTTAGCACATTATTTTTATAATACAATGGAATTGTACAAGGGGATAATTATTTTTGTTGAAAAGTTTCTGTAATCAAGATTCACAAAGTTTCAGTGAGCATGAACAAAGTTCAAGGAGCTCTCCCACTTCAACAATGCTTGTCTTTCTCACTTTCACTTTCCTTTTCGAAAAAGTTTTGGGTTCCCCTCTTTATTTTTGTTGTTTTTAAACTATATGAAAGCACTCAACAGAAATAAATGACTCTCTAAAACTTCCGGGTTGTCTCCCTGGCAGCGCTTTCTTTAAAGCCATTAAGCTAGGCCTATAGTGCTCAAGTAATGGATCCACCCGGATCCCAAGGTATATCAAAGCCAATTTTAATTAACAATGATTTGTAATTTAGTGGTGAGAACAAGGTAACATATATCATATAACAACGAAGTCTAACTCTCTTCCTATGCATCAGCATGTCATAAAAGAACAATTCAGGCACACAAAGTAAAGGCCAATGCATAGTATAAACAGTTTCTTGCAATTTTATCGTATTGGAAACATAGAGAGGTGGAGATATAGTTCCTCTCTCATAATAATTGCAAGTAGGAGCAGCAAGCACATGCATATTATATTCATCAAAATCATCATGTGCAACGGTAAAAAGCAACCCATCAATATAATCCTTAATAAGTGCAAACTTCTCCGATATAGTGTAGTCGGGAGAATTCAAAAAGATAATAGGACTATCATGTGTGGGTGCAATAGCAGCAATTTTATGTTTAACATAAGGAACTATAGCAAGTTCATCTCCATAAGCATAATTCATATTGGCATCTTGGCCACAAGCATAGCAAGCATCATCAAAAAGGGATATTTCAAAAGAACCCAAGGGATCATAACAGTCATCATAGCAAATCATCCTTCGGTAAGCATGAAGGGGAATTAAACAATGTATGAGTTGAAGAGTTACTCTCATTAGAAGGTGGGCATGGGTGATCAATCCGCTCTTCCTCCTTTTGTTCTTCGCTCTCTTCCTCATCTTTTTCATCCAATGAGCTCACAGTTTCATCAATTTCTTCTTCCATAGACTCCTGCAAAATATTAGTCTCTTCTTGGACAGCGGAGTATTCCTCAATATATAGTTTAACATAGGCATTAGAAGCATAATTCTCATAACAATATTTAAACATAGCAAAATTTTAAGATTTGTAAAGAGTAGCATCATACTTTTCAATCAAAGAATGAATTTCAAAAGCACCTTTAAAAGCAACAAATTCTTCAATTTGTTGAACATCATAGTAATTATAAACACCCTTAGCATATGAAGATAAGATTCCATTATCAATAAACTCACATTGATAGGGAAGGTGTTTCTTAGGGTTTCCAGAACAACAAGTAAAATCATATATTTCACGTAAATTCCAAGCATAGCACTGCAAACATTGAATTTGACCCCATAATAGTTTCCCTTTTTCAGATATACGGTGTCGCACATAACAAGCATGCTCATCTAAAGATTTGCTCTCAACTAAGCTAGTTGGGGTTTCGGCACGAGCACAAAGGGATCGAAGATGATCCAAGTAATAAGCTTCAGCAGTGTGATAGATTTTGAGTGGTTCTTCAACCATTGGTTCAGTAGGTACAACTAATTTTTTTGGTATTCTGCGTTTCCTACCCATAAATAAAGATAGAAAACAACTAAGAACAGAAAATAAAAAATACTTAGTGATAAAGCAAACAAGCACACACGAGAATATTCACCCCACGCTATTGCTCCCCGGCAACAACGCCAGAAAAAGGTCTTGATAACCCACAAGTATAGGGGATCGCAACAGTTTTCGATAAATAAGAGTGTCGAACCCAACGAGGAGCCAAAGGTAGAACAAATATTCCCTCAAGTTCTATCAACCACCGATACAACTCTACGCACGCTTGACGTTCGCCTTACCTAGAACAAGTATGAAACTAGAAGTACTTTGTAGGTGTTCTTGGATAGGTTTGCAAGATAATAAAGAGTACGTAAATAAAAAGTAGGGGCTGTTTAGATAAAGAACCAATAAAGTAAATATAGCGAGTGTGGAAAAGTGGTGGTAGGAGTTACGAAATTGCCCCTTAAGCAATTGACTACTTTACTAGACCGATAGCAAGTATTATGTGGGAAAGGCCACTGCTAGCATGTCATCCCTGACTTGGAATTCTATGCACTTATGATTGGAACTATTAGCAAGCATCCGCAACTACTAATGTTCATTAAGGTAAAACCCAACCATAGCATTAAGATATATTGGTCCATCTTTAATCCCGTATGCATCAATTTCTATGCTAGGTTGAAGCTTCTGTCACTCTTGCCCTCCAATACATAGTCCTATCAGCATACAACTAACCCTAGGTTGTGATCCACGCGCGCAATCATATGATGGGCACCAAAGGATAGCAACATAACCACAAGCAAATTAAATCAATCATAGCAATTCATCAACCACCGATAGGGCAACGAAAATCTACTCAGACATCATATGATGGCAACACATCATTGGAAAATAATATGAAGCATAAAGCACCATGTTCAAGTAGAGGGTACAGCGGGTTGCGGGAGAGTGGACCGTTGTAGATAGAGGGGGGAAGGTGATGGAGATGTTGGTGAAGATGGCGGAGGTGTTGGTGTAGATCGCGGTGATAATGATGATGGCCACGGCAGCATTCTGGCGCCACCGGAAGAGAAGGGGAGAGGGGGCCCCTTCGTCTTCTTCTTCCTTGACCTCCTCCCTAGATGGGAGAAGGGTTTCCCCTCTGGTCCTTGGCCTGGGAGGGGCGAGAGCCCCTCCGAGATTGGATCTGTCTCTCTGTCTCTCTCTGTTTCTGCGTTCTCAGATTCTTCCCTTTCACCGTTTCTTATATTCCTGGAGATCCGTAACTCCGATTGGGCTGAAATTTTGACACGATCTCTATCCGGAAATTAGCTTTCTTGCAGCGAAAGAAGGGCTCCAACCGCCTTGCGGGGTGGCCATGAGGGTCAGGGGCGCCCCTGACACCCTAGGGCGCGCCCCCCTACCTCGTGCCCCCCTCGGGCACCGTCTCGCGATGATTCCACTTCCCAAAATTCATAAATATTCCAAAATAAATCTTTGTCATTTTTATGCCGTTTGGACTCCATTTGGTATGGGTTTTCTGCGAAACAAAAAACATGCAACAAACAGGAACTGGCACTGGGCACTGGATCAATATGTTAGTCCCAAAAATAGTATAAAAAGTTGCCAAAAGTATATGAAAGTTGTAGAATATTGGCATGGAACAATCAAAAATTATAGATACGACGGAGGCGTATCAGTATGTGGAACTTATTTTGCAGTGTCGGACACTATCCTTGTATTCAAATTCTTCCGTGGTGTATTCGGAGGAGGAACCCGCCTTGCAATGCCGAAGACAACACTGCGCGCCGGACTCATCGTCATTGAAGCCTGGTTCAGGGGCTACTGAGGGAGTCCTGGATTAGGGGGTCTCCGGACAGCCGGACTGTTGGACTATGAAGATACAAGATTGAAGACTTCGTCCCGTGTCCGAATGGGACTCTACTTGGCGTGGAAGGCAAGCTAGGAAATACGGATATGTATATCTCCTCCTTTGTAACCGACCTTGTGTGACCCTAGCCCCCTCCGGTGTCTATATAAACCAGAGGGTTTTAGTCCGTAGGACAACATACAATCATACCATAGGCTAGCTTCTAGGGTTTAGCCTCTCCGATCTCGTCGTAGATCAACTCTTGTACTATTCATATTGTCAAGAATAATCAAGCAGGACGTAGGGTTTTACCTCCATCAAGAGGGCCCGAACCTGGGTAAAACATCGTGTCCCCTGCCTCCTATTACCATCCGCCTTAGACGCACAGTTCGGGACCCCCTACCCAAGATCCGCCAGTTTTGACACCGACAGGCCCCCTTCCTTCTTTTGGAGGGGGGAGGAGAGGGAGAGGGAGAAGGAAAGGGGGGGCGCCCCTCCCCTTGTCCAATTCGGACTGCCCATGGGGGGCACCCCTTGTGGGCTGCCCTCTCTCTCCCCTTAAGGCACATATGGCCCATTACTTTCCCTAGGGGGTTCCGGTAACCTCCCGGTACTCTGATAAATACCTGAAACACTCCGGAACCATTGCAGTGTCCGAATACTGTCGTCCAATATATCAATCTTTACCTCTCGACTATTTTGAGACTCCTCGTCATGTCCGTGATCTCATCCGAGACTTCGAGCAATCTTCGGACACCAAAACACAAAAGTCAATATACAAATCGTCATCGAACGTTAAGTGTGCGGACCCTACGGGTTCGAGAACTATGTAGACATGACCGAGACACATCTCCGATCATTAACCAACAGCGGAATCTGGATGCTCATATTTGTTCCTACATATTATATGAAGATCTTTATTGGTCAAACCGCAATGACAACATACATCATTCCCGTTGTCATCGGTATGTTACTTGCCCGAGATTCGATCGTCGGTATCCTCATACCTAGTTCAATCTTGTTACCAACAAGTCTCTTTACTTGTTCCGTAATGCATCATCCCATAACTAACTCATTAGTCACATTGCTTGCAAGGCTTATCACGATGTGCATTACCGAGAGGGCCCAAAGATACCTCTCCGATACTCAGAGTGACAAATCCTAATCTCGATCTATGCCAACCCAACCAACACCTTCGTAGACACCTGTAGAGCATCTTTATAATCACCCAGTTATGTTGTGATGTTTGATAGCACACAAGGTATCCATCCGGTATTCGGGAGTTGCATAATCGTGTAGTCAAAGGAATATGCATAAGTCATGAAGAAAGCAATGGCAATAAAACTTAATGATCATTATGCTAAGCTAACGGATGGGTCTTGTCCATCACATCATTATCCTAATGATGTGATCCCGCTCATCAAATGACAATACATGTCTATGGTTAGGAAACTTAACCATCTTTGATTAACGAGCTAGTCTGGTAGAGGCTTACTAGGGACACGGTGTTTTGTCTATGTATCCACACATGTATCAAGTTTCCGGTTAATACAATTCTAGCATGAATAATAAACATTTATCATGATATAAGGAAATATAAATAACAACTTTATTATTGCCTCTAGGGCATATTTCCTTCACTTATATCTTTTGAGTATGGATTCATAGAATGCTTCATGTGCTTCACTTATATCATTTGAAGTTTCGATTGCTTGTTTCTCTACACATAGAAAACCACCATTTGTAGAATGCTCTTTTGCTTCACTTATATTTGTTAGAGCGTGGGCATATCTTTTGTAGAAAGAATTAAACTCTCTTGCTTCACTTATATCTATTTAGAGAGTTAGTTGACAGGAATTGGTCATTCACATGGTTAGTCATAAAATCCTACATAAAACTTGTGGATCACTGATATGATATGTTTGATTCCTTGCAATACTTTTGTGATATAAAGATGGTGATATCAGAGTCATGCTAGTGAGTAATTGTGGATTGGTAGAAATACCTATGTTAAGGTTTGTGATTCTCGTAGCATGCACGTATGGTGAACCGTTATGTGATGAAGTCGGAGCATGATTTATTTTTTGATTGTCTTCCTTATGAGTGGCAGTCGGGGACGAGCGATAGTCTTTTCCTACCAATCTATCCCACATAAGCCTCCTTATATCTTTCTCAAAACAGCCACCATACCTGCCTATCCTGGCATTAACATAGCCATTCTGAGATATATTGCCATGCAACTTCCATCATCATCATATACATGACTTGAGCGTTCATTGTCATATTGCTTTGCATGATCGTAAGATAGCTAGCATGATATTTTCATGGCTTGTCCGTTTTTTTGATATCTTTGCTATGCTAGATCATTGCACACCCTGGTACACTGCCAGAGGCATTCATATAGAGTCATATTGTTCTACATATTGAGTTGTAAGTAAATAAAAGTGTGATGATCATCATTATTAGAACATTGTCCCAGTGAGGAAAGGATGATGGAGACTATGATTCCCCCACAAGTCGGGATGAGACCCCGGACGAAAAATAAATAAAAAATAAAAAATAAGCCAAAAAAGAGAGGGCCCCAAAAAACAAAAAAATGAGAGAAAAAGAGAGAAGGGGCAATGCTACTATCCTTTTACCACACTTGTGCTTCAAAGTAGCACCATGTTCTTCATAGAGAGAGCCTCCTATGTTGTCACTTTCATATACTAGTGGGAATTTTTCATTATAGAACTTGGCTTGTATATTCCGTTGATGGGCTTCCTCAAATGTCTGAGGTCTTGATGAGCAAGCAAGTTGGATGCACACCCACTTGGTTTCAGTTTAATATTTCATACACCTATAGCTCTAGTGCATCCGTTGCATGGCAATCCCTACTCACTTACATCGATATCGATTGATGGGCATCTCCATAGCCCATTAATTTGCCTAGTTGATGTGAGACTTTCTCCTTTTTTTATCTTCTCCACACAACCTCCACCATCATATTCTATTTCACTTATGGTGATATATCCATGGCTCACGCTCATGTATTGCGTGAAAGTTAAAAAGGCTTGAGAACATTAAAATTATGAAACAATTGATTGGCTTGTCATCGGGGTTGTGCATGATGAAATACTTTGTGTGATGAAGATGGAGCATAGCCGGACTATGATTTGTAGGGATAACTTTCTTTGGCCATGTTATTTTGAAAAGACATGATTGCTTTATTAGTATGCTTGAAGTATTATTGTCTTAATGTAAAATGATAGACTATTGCTTTCAATCACTCATGTCTTAATATTCATGCCATATGTAGATTATATGATCAATATTATGCTAGGTAGCATTCCACACCAAAAATTATCTTTTTTATCATTTACCTACTCGAGGACGAGCAGGAATTAAGCTTGGGGATGCTGATACGTCTCCATCCAATCTATAATTTT
Organism: Triticum urartu; assembly: GCF_003073215.2. Taxonomy (NCBI): domain Eukaryota; kingdom Viridiplantae; phylum Streptophyta; class Magnoliopsida; order Poales; family Poaceae; genus Triticum; species Triticum urartu. The sequence continues at coordinate 315,451,175 of NC_053022.1, read as the reverse complement.
TGATTGTTTAATGCCAATATTTTACAACTTTCATATACTTTTGGCAACTTTTTATACTATTTTTGGGGACTAACATATTGATCCAGTGCCCAGTTCCTGTTTGTTGCATGTTTTTTGTTTCGCGGAAAATCCATATCAAACGGACTCCAAACGGGATAAACACTTACGAAGATTTTTTTTGGAATATATGTGATTTTTGGGAGAAAGAATCAATGCGAGACGATTCCCGAGGGGCCCACAAGGACGAGGGCGTGCCCTAGGGGGTAGGGAGCGCCCCTGGTCCTTGTGGCCACTAAGTAGGGCGGTTGGTGCCCTTCTTTTGCCGCAAGAAAGCTAATATCCGAATAAAAATCGTGTTAAAATTTCATCCCAATCGGAGTTACGGATCTCCAGGAATTTAAGAAACGGTGAAAGGCCAGAATCTGGGAACGCAGAAACAGAAGAAAATAGAGAGAGAGAGAGAGAGAGAGAGAGGGAGAGAGAGAGATCCAATCTAGGAGGGGCTCCCGCCCCTCCGCCGCCATGGAAGCCAAGGACCAGAGGGAAACCCTTCTCCCATCTAGGGGGAAGGTCAAGGAAGAAGAAGAAGAAGAAGGGGGATCTCTCCACCTCTCTTCTGGTAGCGCCGGAACGCCATCGGGGCCATCATCGCAACAACAATATACACCAACAACTTCTCCGCCATCATCACCAACTCTCTCCCCCTCTATGTAGCGGTGTAACACCCCTTCTCCCCGCTGTAATCTCCACTTGAACATGGAGCACAACGCTATATATTATTTCCCAATGATGTATGGCTATCCTATGATGTTTGAGTAGATCCGTTTTGTCCTATGGGTTGACTGATGATCGTGATCAGTTTGAGTTGCATGTTTTATTATTGGTGTTGTCCTATGGTGCTCTCCGTGTCGCGCAAGCGTGAGGGGTCCCCGCTGTAGGGTTTGCAATATGTTCATTGTTTGCTTATTGTCTGCGTTGCGTGAGTGATAGAAACACAAACACGGATAAGTGGGTCATGGCATATGGGAATAAAGAGGACTTGATACTTTAATGCTATGGTTGGGTTTTACGTTAATGATCTTTAGTAGTTGCGGATGCTTGCTACAGTTCCAATCATAAGTGCATATGATCCAAAGAAGAGAAAGTATGTTAGCTTATGCCTCTCCCTCATATAGAATTGCAATATTGATTACCGGTCTAGTTATCGATTAGGGACAAATAACTTTCTCGTGACAAAAAGCTTTCTACTAAAACTAACTTAGTTGTGTCTTTATCTAAATAGCCCCTAGATTTTATTTACACGCTCTTTATTATCTTGCGAACCTAGCCTGCAACACCTACAAAGTACTTCTAGTTTTATACTTGTTCTAGGTAAAGTGAACGTTAAGCATGCGTAGAGTTGTATCGGTGGTCGATAGAACTTGAGGGAATATTTGTTCTACATTTAGCTCCTCGTTGGGTTCGACACTCTTACTTATCGAAAGAGGCTAGAACTGACCCCCTATACTTGTGGGTTATCACTTTTCATTCTGGTTGTGAAAGTTTGTAACAAACAAGTGGTTTCTAATAAGAGAAATCAGAGAGGGAGTTCTCTTTATCAAAAAAATTGTCTTATCTAGATATTAATATCTGCCTTTTATTATCAATTTCCCACTATCAAAATTGAAGGAAGAAACATAAGCTCATTTTCTTTCCTTGAACAGCAAATCAAGAGTGTCATTCTAGGTTGATCAAGCAATTGACTATTCAAAGATTACAAGGGTTCATCAGTCCCAATGTTAGTATATGGTCAAACATCCCATCCTTTGCCCGTCCCCTTCCTTTTTCTTTCTCCATACAAGAAGTGCAGAGTTGCAATCCTTTACCACCAATCTAGAGGGTTGAAGAAACCAACCATGTTGCATAACAAACCGAAAGGAAAATGTTGGAGTCGTCGCACCAAAAGCCAGCCAACCGCTAGCCCTCGTTGACACACCAACGGCCAAGATACGGAAAGAGCCAACATATTTGGCAACGCCTATCCTCATAGGCCTTTTCCCGACGCTAGACCAAACATCTCGAAGACTCGAAGTAGGGAGAGGCCGAAAATACCTTATTTAACTTGCCATCATAAATACCACCTGGCTGATGCCGCGAGGGAAACTAAACCTAAGGAAAATAATTGTACTTGTTAAAACTAAGGAAAACAAAAGGGATGGGTCCCTAGCCCTCCAACCGCCGATAAGACTGCTAAATGGGAAGACGGCTGAGACTGTGGCATGGAGAAGACCTTGACTATTACTCCCTCGGTTTATAAATGTAAGATGATTTGAATATTTCAGTATGACCTACATATAGACTGAAATGAGTGAACAAACACACTAAAACATGACTATATCTATCCGATTCACAAAAAGTTCGAACATCTTATATTTATGAACAGAGGGTGTAATATATGTCTATTTTCATGGCATTGAACAACTCACCAATCGTGAAGAACCAAACAACAACATAGCTATCAGGAGCAAATATGTTCGGGGTACCAAAACAATGTCCTCTAGTGTTCCCTCTCTTACTACTTCCGTTCTTCAACCTTCCTACACATGCCTCCTCCCATCCATGTTTTTTGATAGGGATAATTGGTTTTATGCCCCTAGTTGGGTCACACTCGGCAGGTTTACCCCTGGTTTTCGAAAACACTCGTTCCCGCCCAAACCAGTAGAGGCATAAAACCAATTATCCCCTTTTAATAAACCCTCCCCCACCCATGTCACATCACATCTATGATTTTACCCACCATGTTTTCCATGAAAACCAACTCTTTACTTTCCTACTTGCTTTACCAAATAAAATCTTGTTTATTAGGTATGTCAATGAGTGCTCATTAATTGACAGCTAGATTTTCTTTTTAGTCAATTATAGTACACATTAACAATAAGCTGACAGGTAATTACAGTGATTGCCTAAAAATCATTAATAGAAATGTGCAAATTATATGCACGGGCAGTTACTTAGCGGAAACGCTCCTTCGCACGCGAGTGTTGGAACGAGCGATTTCCTTAGTCTATGGGAAACCGTTTCAAAGCATTGATATCATGCAAAGAAAAACTATTTTGCCTACTATTTTTATTTGCCTTTTCTTATCGATTTTCCACGATTAAAAATCGAAGAGGGAGTAATTTTCTTTCCTTGAGCAGCAATTCGAAAGCGCCAATCTAGATTGACTGTTGGAAGATTCCAAGGACCCGTCAGCCCTGACGTCAGCACACGGTCGAACATTCGCTTCCTTCTTTTCCAAGCACTAGGGCGATGACGTAAACACGATCAACACGTTGCATCCGCTAGTTAAAACGGCAACCGCACAGCTGCACCGTCCTCATCTCAGCCCCCCGCATCCATTCCACCAGCGAACAGAGAGCAGAAGAGCACCACACGCTCGCCATGGACACGTGGCACATCTTCCTCGGCTCGATCCTCCTCGCCATCCCGCTGATCCTACTCCTCCGCGGCCGCAAGGGCGGCCGGCTCCGCGTCCCGCCCGGCCCGCCGTCCTTGCCGGTGCTGGGCAGCGTCGTGTGGCTGACCAACTCGCCCGCCGACGTTGAGCCCCTGCTCCGGCGCCTCTTCAAGCGCTACGGCCCCATCGTGTCCCTGCGCGTGGGGTCCCGCCTCTCCATCTTCGTCGCCGACCGCCGCCTGGCCCACGCGGCGCTCGTTGAGCGCGGCGCCACGCTCGCGGACCGCCCCGCGCTCCCTTCGCTCAAGCTGCTGGGCGAGAACAACAACACCATCACGCGCGCCAGCTACGGGCCTGTCTGGCGCCTCCTCCGCCGCAACCTCGTCTCCGAGACGCTGCACCCGTCCCGCGTCCGCCTCTTCGCGCCCGCGCGCTCCTGGGTGCGCCGCGTGCTGGCCGAGAAGCTGCGTGATGAGTCGTCGTCCGGCGGCGCGGCCGTCGTGGAGACGTTCCAGTACGCCATGTTCTGCCTCCTCGTGCTCATGTGCTTCGGTGAGCGGCTCGACGAGGCCACGGTCCGCGCGATCGCCGCCGCCCAGCGCGAACTTCTCATCTACAGGTCGAGGAAGATGGCCATCTTCTCCTTCCTGCCGTCGGTGACCAAGCATCTCTACCGCGACCGCCTCCAGACGGTGCACGCCATGCAGCGGAGGAAGAAGGACCTGTTCGTGCCGCTGATCAACGCTCGGCGGGAGTACAGAAAACTCGGCGGCGAGCCCAAGAAAGAGAGCGCGTTCGAGCACTCCTACGTCGACGCCCTGCTCGACATAAAGCTCCCCGAGGAGGGAAACCGCCCGCTCACCGACGACGAGATGATCAACCTCTGTTCCGAGTTCCTCGACGCCGGGACCGACACCACCTCCACCGGGTTGCAGTGGATCATGGCCGAGCTGGTCAAGAACCCGGCCATCCAGGAGAAGCTCTACGAAGAGATCAGCGCCACGAAGGGGGACGACCAGGACGAGGTCTCGGAGGAGGACGTCCACAAGATGCCGTACCTCAAGGCGGTGGTCCTCGAGGGCCTCCGGAAGCACCCACCGGCGCACTTCGTGCTGCCGCACAAGGCGGCGGCGGACATGGAGATCGGCGGGTACCTGATTCCCAAGGGGGCGACGGTGAACTTCATGGTGGCCGAGATGAGCAGGGACGAGCGGGAGTGGGAGAAGCCAACGGAGTTCGTGCCGGAGCGGTTCCTGCCAGGCGGCGCGGGCGAAGCGGTGGACGTGACCGGCAACCGGGAGATCAAGATGATGCCGTTCGGCGTGGGCCGGAGGATCTGCGCCGGGCTGGGCATCGCCATGCTCCACCTGGAGTACTTCGTGGCCAACATGGTGAGGGAGTTCGAGTGGCAGGAGGTCGCCGGCGAGGAGGTGGACTTCGCCGAGAAGAACGAGTTCACCGTCGTCATGAAGAAGCCGCTGCGCCCACGCCTCGTGCCACGAAGGGCCTGAGACAAAATCCATCTCCATCAGCAAGTAGTCAAAATCGACCAGTAGTCCACTCCTATCGCTTCGGTCGTTCTTGTTTTTAGTTTACTCCATGTTGATAATGGTTAATTAGTTGCTGTACGATGGAATATTACTAGTGCCCCTTTCGAGAAGTTGAGGTGTTTAAAGTACAAAGCTGCAGTCAGAGGCTGGATAGGCTGGTCATAGTGGGGAGTAACTTAGACTAGTGTCATATGCATGACACTAGTCTAAGTTACTAGTACCTTCATAATACAAAGTAACATAATAGTAGTGTCATAAATGGCTTCATTTATTAGCTTGTAGACTCATTTTATTTGGGAAGCGCTATGTTACAGGAATATATTATGTTACTACCTCATATTAAATATTTGCCATATAAACAAAAATTTCTTAAAATGCGCTATGTTACTAGCTAAGTTACTCTCACTATGACTAGCCTTACATATGTTACTAGTTGATGATTGAGCAAGCAAGAGCACAGATTTCCGGAGTGTTAATGACACGTAGTTACTTCCTACTAAATTTAATATAAAATTGGATCATCTATTTTAAAACAGAAAGAGTAGTTTACCTTACTTGTTAAAAAAAAATACTCCCTTCAATGCATATTACTCGTCCTTCATTCGTTTGAGAAAAGGTAATTATTAGTTTCAAGAGAGTACAGATCTTTTGAAGAAAAGTTAAGATAGATATATCCGTCCAAGATAACTTTGTTTCCGCCAGCATGCTACTTGGGTGACTTCAGTTCTGATTAGTGTTAACGCTACTTTATTTCAGATTGCATCCTGTATTGGGGTTAACCTAAGTGTTGCCAAGAAAGTGATATAAATATTCCGCAGATGAATCTTCTTCGTTGGACCCTGCGACTAGATTTCATTTCGTCAACTCATTTTTTAAATAAAGACATCCAAAGACGTCTTAAATCTGACTAATATCAATCAAAGAAAACAAAGGCTAGTATCATGGCTAGACAACACGACGTGGAACATGAAAAAAAATTACATTAAAAAATATAATAGTCTTCTTCCTCCTTTGATTGCACCCGCCGAAGGTTGAAAACTGCACTGAATCACAACAACTAAAAGTGCCACCTGCGAACGTCCTCACCATACCAGGTTTTGAAGACCACAGTATCCACTCGCCTCTTGAAGCGAGATCTAAAAATCGCTCAAGCAGCATCGAGTGGCATCACTCCACGCGGAACAAGCTTGCAATTCATCACCACTAGCAGAGAGGGTTGGAGAAATAGGGTCAAGCCACACAACAACACAAAGGAAGATGTCATAGTCATCACACCAATAGCCAGTCAAAAGTTCTCCTTGAAAGACACACGAACAACCAAGATCTGAAGGGAACCAATGGATTTGGGGATACAAACTCTCACAGGCCCTTCGTCAGCGCCGGATCGGACGTCGTCGAGGTAGTGAGAGACCAGGGATACCTTATTCCACCATACCATCGTCACCAGTATCTGCAACTCCACTGTCTGTGGTCGCAACACCACCGACAAAGGATGCAACTTCATCGGTGAGGATTGCAGCTCCCGCCCACGATTTTGAACTTGCTCTAGTTTTGAATTTGCTCTATTTCAGTACTTCTGGCCAACAATTAATGATGACACACCCATCCATGGAAGACGCGTACGTACATGTGAAGTTGATATCATGATGCACAATAATTGTGATGAAACCTAGTTCTTGTATCATGTTAGCATAACACGTCGGTACCTTCTATTGGGGAAAAGCGCAGGGAAGTAACAATTACATATTTTGTAAAAAGAGTATGCTAAAAAAAGTAAAAGTGAATACAAATCTTACCATGAGTTTGTTTCTAATGTTGGACTTTGTCAAAGTATGCAACAATGGCATGCATGAATGATTAGTCGATCCAGTTTTGTATTTGTTCAGAAACCACTCAATACGCTTAAACTTAATCGCATGGACAATTTTTTCTCAGTTATTAATAAACTTAACCGCTCAATTCTCCTCATAATTCGTTTTTGTGTAATATCCAGTTTACTAAAAACACGATAATGTATATAAGCAAAATTAGTTGCAAGTTGAGGAGAACTAGTAATGAATGTCAAATTAGTACAGGTAGTAAGTAATTGGTATAGTATGCGAACATGGATGTAATAAAAAGGATAATTAAATGTTGTTATGTTTTAAAAAGCATACATAGATGAGTGACGGGATCATTGGGAAGTTGGACAGAGATGGAAGTATGAGGCTTGCCAGCTAAAGTGAGGTGCATGTTCTTGTCAACAATTTGATATATTGGGTCCAATTGGTCCCAATAAAAGAGGTTCTTTGTTGTTCATTCCTGATAATTATGCCAAAAGTAAAGTCTTCTTTCGTCTAAAGCAAAGTTGTAACTTCAGTTATGCCAAATCTTGTAATGTCGACCTTGTCTAAGAAATCGTTCCTTACAGAGTAGGGGGTGACCTCAGAAAAATGAAGTGAAATAAAGATGCCCTCTTACAGAGCAATATTAAGCGATTGTTTTTACACAAGGTATGTTGGTCTATTAGTGAGATTATAATGTTGAGAAACTATATTTGAGACAACCATACACATGAGCAATTTTGAAATGCAGTAACGTTATGTTAGAAAAGTTGATAGTTAGAAATTGGTAGATTTGATTGCATACTTGACATGAAAAAGATGTTTTATGTGCACCAACAACTAAAGTATGGGTTGTCGTGTGTGGTTTGAACTTTGTATAAAATGAGTATATATTACAAGATTTTCAATATGGCAGAACAACATAACAAGGATATTCATTAATAAGTAGTTGACAAAACAAAATTGTATGTGGGACTCATTAGAACAATTTTGTAGTCATGAGGAAATAATCAAAAACAATTGAGTGAATGTTTCATACGAATACAATTGCACATAAGTTGGATCCACAACTTGTTTAGTGAATAAGTGAGCACATAATTACTAGACTATAATGAACTACAAGCAAATCATGCATATATTGATTTAGATTTTAATAATTATATGAAACTTACCGTTCTTTCTCTGCAGTTTTTTGAAAGGAAGAGAGGGAAGCAATTGTTCTTGACAACATTTTCATCGGCGCACAAGCCTGTGAGGTCATAACAGGTTGCCCACTAGATAATTGCGAACAGTTTCGGTACAAAGGAAACGTTCAACCTTGATTTGAACTATATTAAGCAGGATACATGGTAAGTAACCTCTGTTTCATCTGCTGCTTTCACCTTCTTCTCACCAAGGGTGAGTGGTGACGATAGCAACAGAAGAACACCGACAATAGCTGTTATAGGTGCCGATGGTTGGAGCCGGGGACTTCGGCGACCGGCGGCAGCAATGTTCGGTACGAGTGAGAACAACTAGATCTAGAGGATGATGCTGAAAAGGAAGAACAAAAGGGAAAAATAGTAGGGACGAAAAAGTTGATGCATTTTGGCTCAAAAATATTGTGGAGCAAGTGGACTTGACACCACAGAAATAAATGTCTCGTAGTTCGAAGCAACGACGTGCGGGGTGCGGCCAGAAAAATTAGAAATTAGAAATTGAAGTACCAAACGACGAAAGACGAAGACGATACTGTGGTGATAACTTTCAGATAGCAAAACTTGGTATTTACAGAAGGCAAGTTTGGACGAACAAAACTTAAAAGACAAACTTAAGTTATTTGAAAAAGTAGAAGGCAAGTTTTGTAGAACATAACTTGAGAGGACAAGATCTACAAGCCTACGAGTAACTATAAATATAATGACACAAGAATCATTGCGCTTGGAAGAATGAAAGTGTTATGTTATTTGTAATGAAAATATCTTAATGAAAGGAGTAATATGTCCAAGATGGCATAATGTCAGTACGAATATAATTGCATTGCATAAAGGGTGTATAAATTTGTGATGTGAAGAAGGATGGCATGAAATTGAGATGATACAGCTCAAGAAGGAACTGATGAATTGAAAATGGGAAGATGAAGATAATTCGACAAAAGTAAGATGAATTGAGAAACAACAAGGTCAAATGATTGAAATGAAGAGCGCAGATGACGCGAAAGAGAACAGTAAGGAAAGGTGATACCGAAATAGATGCACCGAGAGAGAAAAAGGTGAACAATAATAATGAATGGAATAAGATTGAAAAGAGAAACTGGTTTAAGAATAAATAAAGAATTGTACAAAACAGTAAAATGGGGCCTACATACAGAACCAGGACGTAGAAGAACGGTTGGACAAAGTATTATTACAAGCTAAAAATTCATATTTTCTCATATTGACATGGTTTAGAATTTCCAAATCCCTTTTTAAGAAACATTGGTGCAAACAACTTTTCAAATTATGGCACAAAAAAATCGAAACGGAGGCAAAAGATTTGCCTCATCCATTAATTAAGCAGAAGAGAATTGCCCAGTTAATTAATGGAAAACCGGGTGAAAACCGTCACAATCCGCTGAGCGGCACACATAGTATACCCCATACACTCCTCTCTAAAGAGGGCTGATAACCCACAAGTATAGAGGATTGCAACAGTTTTTGAGGGTAGAGTATTCAACCCAAATTTATTGATTCGACACAAGGGGAGCCAAAGAATATGCTCAAGTATTAGCAGCTGAGTTGTCAATTCAACCACACCTGAAAAGACTTAGGGTCTGTTTGGTTTGCAACCTAAGCTTGCCACGCCTAACCTTAGTCGTGCCACTATAGCTTAGGCGTGTGTTTGGTTTATTGCCACACTTGTGGCTTGCCACACTTTTCTATCCACTTGGTCCACATGTCATAGGCTTAACTTTTTGCCAAATCTTGCCACACTTGTGGTGGCCATTTTGTGAGCCACACTTTTTGTGGCAGCCACACTTTGCCTAAGCTTAGTTGTGGCAAAGTTAGCCAAGAACCAAACATGCCTTTAATAACTGCAGGAAAGTATTTAGTAGCGAAGTAGTATGGAAGTAACGGTAACGGTAGCAAAAGTAACAATAGCAGTTTTTTAGCAATTGTAACGGTGGCAACGACAAAGTAACGTAGCAAAGATCAATATGTGAAAAGCTCGTAGGCAATGGATCAATGATGGATAATTATGTCGGATGGCATTCATCATGCAACATTTATAACCCAGGGTGAAACAGAACTAGCTCCAATTCATCAATATAATGTAGGAAGGTATTCCGCATATAGTCATACGTGCTTATGGGAAAGAACTTGCATGACATATTTTGTCCTACCCTCCCGTGGCAGCGGGGTCCTAATGGAAACTAAGGGATATTAAGGCCTCCTTTCAATACAGAATCGGACCAAAGCATTAGCACTTAGTGAATACATGAACTCCTGAAACTACGGTAATCACCGGAAAGAATCCCAATTATTGTCACCTTGGGGTATGTGGATCATAACTTGTAATAGGTGTCTACAACTTGCAAGATAGGATCAAGAACACAAATATATTCATGAAAAAATAATAGGTTCAGATATGAAATCATGGCAATCAGGCCCTAGTGACAAGCATTAAGCATAGCAAAGTCATAGCAACATCAATCTCAGAACATAGTGGATACTTGGGATCAAACCCTAACAAAACTAACTCGATTACATGATAAATCTCATCCAACCCATCACCGTCCAGCAATCCTATGATGGAGTTACTCACGCATGGCGGTGAACATCATGAAATTGGTGATGGAGGATGGTTGATGATGATGACGGTGATGATTTCCCCTCTCCGGAGCCCCGAACGGACTCCAGATCTGCCCTCCCAATGAAGAACAAGAGGCGGCGGCGGCTCCATATCGTAAAACGTGATGAATCCTTCTCTCTGATTTTTTTCTCCCGAAGTGAATATATGGAGTTGGAGTTGAAGGAAATATGCCCTAGAGGCAATAATAAAGTTGTTATTTTTATATTTCCTTATATCATGATAAATGTTTATTATTCATGCTAGAATTGTATTAACCGGAAACTTGATACATGTGTGGATACATAGACAAAACACCGTGTCCCTAGTAAGCCTCTACTAGGCTAGCTCGATAATCAAAGATGGTTAAGTTTCCTAACCATAGACATGTGTTGTCATTTGATGAACGAGATCACATCATTAGGAGAATGATGTGATGGAAAAGACCCATCCATTAGCTTAGCATGTTGATCGTTCAGTTTTATTGCTATTGCTTTCTTCATGTCATATACATATTCCTTTGACTATGAGATTATGAAACTCCCGGATACCGGATGAATACCTTGTGTGCTATCAAATGTCACAATGTAACTGGGTTGGCATAGATCGAGATTAGCATTTGTCACTCCGAATATCGGAGAGGTATCTCTGGGCCCTCTCGGTAATGCACATCATGATAAGCCTTGCAAGCAATGTGACTAATGAGTTAGTTGCAGGATGATGCATTACGGAACGAGTAAAGAGACCTGCCGGTAACAAGATTGAACTAGGTATGAAGATACCGACGATCGAATCTCTGGCAAGTAACATACCGATGACAAAGTGAATAACGTATGTTGTCATTACGGTTTGACCGATAAAGATCTTCATAGAATATGTGGGAACCAATATGAGCATCCAGGTTCCGTTGTTGATTATTGACCGGAGAGGTGTCTCGATCATGTCTACATAGTTCTCGAACCCGTAGGGTCCGCACGCTTAACGTTCGATGACGATTTTGTATTATATGAGTTATGTGATTTGGTGACCGAATGTTGTTCGGAGTCCCGGATGAGATCACGGACATGACAAGGAGTCTCGAAATGGTCAAGAGTTAAAGATTCATATAAAGTATGACAGTATTCGGACACCGGAAGTGTTTCGGTGGTACCGGGTACGTATCGGGTCATCAGAAGGGGTTTCGGGCACCCCCCCCCCCGACAAAGATACAGGCCTTATTGGGCCAAGGGCGGGACAGACCAGCCCCTAAGGGGCTGGTGCGCCCCCATATGTGCCGGCCTAAGTGGAGAAAGGAAAAGGGGAGGAGGAAAGGAAATAGAGGGAGTAGGATTCCCCCTTCCTTTCCCCTCTCCCCTCTTTCCTTCCCCCCTCCGAAGATAAGGAAAGGGGAGGCCGAATTGTAGGAGGCCCCCAAGTAGGAGTCCTCCTACTTGGGGCGCCCCATGGCTGTCATCCTCCCCCTCCCACCTATATATATGTGGGGAGGGGGCGCCTAGAACACACAACAAAAAACATTGTTAGCCGTGTGCGGTGCCCCCCTCCACAGTTTACGCCTCCGGCCATATTCACGTAGTGCTTAGGCGAAGCCCTGCACGGATCACTTCACCATCACCATCACCATGCTGTCGTGCTGACGGAGCTCTCGCTCGACACTTTGCTGGATCAAGAGTTCGAGGGACTTCATCGAGCTAAACGTGTGCAGAACTCGGAGGTGCTGTACATTCGATGCTTGATCGGTCGGAACAAGCAGAAGTTCGACTACATCAACCGCGTTGTAGAACGCTTCCGCGTTCGGTCTACGAGGGTACGTGGACACACTCTCCCCCTCTTGTTGCTATGCATCTCCTAGATAGATCTTGTGTGAGCGTAGGAAATCTTTCGAAATTGCATGCTACGTTCCCCAATAGTGGTATCAGAGCCAGGTTTATGCATAGATGATATCACTACAAAAAAATACACTTCCGTGATGATACGTGTTTGTCACAGTAGGTCACTTTTTTGTCATGCATGTACATCCATGACAAATTTATGACAGAATCAAGTTAGTCATACCTGTGCTGTCGTAGAAGTGTTCCATGACATTATCAAAATTATCATCACGGAAGTGTCCACTTCCATGACGATAAATCGCGTGTCACAGAAGTGCTTTCGTCAAGGGTGACCGACACGTGGCATCCACCATAACGGAACGCCATTAAGCTATTGGGTCGGGTTTTGGATTCGATAACCCGTTAACAGCCCCGACCAATGGGGATTTTCCACGTGTAAAATCATCATTGGCTAGAGGAAACACGTGTCGGCTCATCGTTGGGACAGATGTCATCCACTCACTGGACAGAAGGCGTCTATGATACGTCGACACGTGGCATGGCCCAACAAGTTTAAATGGGCTGGCCCAACTAAAGGCCCACAAGATTTTGCGGACCATAATGGGCCGGCCTAGCTAAAGGCCCACGAGATTTTGCGGACCATAATGGGCTGGCCCAGCTAAAGGCCCACAAGATTTCGCGGACCGTAATGGGCCGGCCCAGGTAAAGGCCCACAAGATTTTCGTGTGCCATAATAGGCCGGCCCAGGTAAAGGCCCACGGTGACTCTAGCCCATAATGAACAGTAATTTTCTTTATACCCGTTAACGGCCCGTGATTTACATGGGCCGTTTCTAGCCCGCGTTAGCTTTCAGCCTATTGACGGCCCATACGTTCTTGGGCTCCTTTTCGGCCCTCGATTACTTCCGGCCCGTTACTGGCATGTTCCCCTAATGGGCCAAATTCGGCCCACGGCAAGAGTCGTCCCGTTACTGGCCTGTTCCACTAATGGGCCAAATTCGGCCCATGGCAAGAGTCGGCCCGTTACTGGCCTGTTACCCTAATGGGCCAAATTCGGCCCATGGCAAGAGTCGGCCCGTTTCTGGCCTGTTAACCTGTTGCGCCGTTTCCAACCCGTCCTATATTCTGGCCCATTAATGACCCGTTATGCCTGTGACAGAATTAAGCCCCTGCTGTCCTACGGCCTATTAACGGCCTGTTACCATGCTGGGCCGATACCAATTACGCCTGATTATGGCCCATGTAGACCCATTTATCCGACGGCCCGAGGCCCACCGATTACAGGCCCATTTATCGACGGCCCGTAGGAGACCCATGGATCCTATGACCCGTATATGGCCCATGGTAGTTGCGGCCACTAGCAAACCAGGGAAAAAGAAGACTAGGAAATAAATAAGGCCGAAACTAACGCTAGGCTATTAAGGTAATTGCACAGATTACATCCACTCGGCATCAAAGATTGCCACCAGTGCAAATATAGGGAACACCCTACACTATACAAAAATGGCTTGCTGTTTTCTTCAGGCGGTGGCTGCACATTAAGAATAAATTTTGTATCGCACCAAAACAAATTACAACTATATAACAAAAGGAAGGTTGGCATAAAACTTAACAGTCTAGCAGATAAATGCACCACCAGAAGTTCAGAAGCTCAGTTCATTTGACCTTACTGTTACATTTTCATGCTGTATTGTCCGATGGAGCACCATAACCCTCACCTTTATTTCTCCTAGGCTCCTGAACAACATAGCAAATGTCTGATAGTCTGGCTTCAAAACCATGCATATCTTGACAACATTGAGCAATGTTTCTTCTTGTTTCACAAAGGGTCTTTGTTAGGGAATGGACTTGTGTCTGGAGAGCAGATACAACATTTCTTTGAGCTTGCATATCTCGATCATGAGGCAGTTTGGACGATATTGCCTTAACAACCAACCCAGTATTACGCAGGAACATGCTTTTGGCACTGTTAGTGGAGAGGTACTAACCCACTGCAGCAAGAGCTGACATTGCGGTTATAGTTGCCTCGCCACCTTTAGAAGGTGGCGGTTCCACCATTTTTTCCATAGCTTGCTGAAAAGTTGAGGTTTTACATTAGTAGTACCAGAACAGAAGATATTAAGGAGGCAGCAAAACCAAACAAAATAGCTTTGGTCTATATACAGAACTTATTCTGGTGAACCCATGTAAAATATTAGTTGTATTTTATTGCAAAGTACATAATAAAACCAGGTTCCAAACATATGACCATGTACCATCGCTAATGTATTGTCTATTTCTTCACATTGTATTGAGGGCTAAGGATAAAGAGACGAAGTTTATAATACGGTAAGCATAGTATGACGTCATTCATATCACAAAACAACTGAGAACAGACAAACAAGCAATTGTAACGTTGTGTGGGAAAGTCCAGCACGGAACTAGATTACCGGTCAAGATCAAAGGAACATCACTCCTCTCTTTTAAACCTTGTAAGGTGCAATGATACGCTAAGACAATTGTGTATAAAATTGAAAAGAGTAATAGACATTGGCTGCAAACCATGCAGTTTAAGGCACAAGTCAGAGTAAGTAGTAGTTAAAAGGCATGAGGATTAAGGACTTACAACAGCGGCTTTGACTGGTGTAGTCATGCCCTTCTTCTTGATGGTGTGACAGTCCTTGAAAATTTCCACAACATTTGGTTCATGTACTTTTTGGTCCTTGCGGGCTTTCCTCTGCATTTGGAACAAGTCAATATAGATCTGATAATATGGTACAACGAAAAGAGTGAAACAGCAGCTAATTACAAGAGCCTCGCAGTGTGCAATATAGCTACGAGATCCTGTCGTCTGTTGGAATTTCACTTTCGTACGGTTGGCCTTGTTCTTTGAACAGTTCACCTACAAGAAGATAGATTTGTGTGGCACATGCGTAAATAGGACTTCAACATGTGATCTGATGACATATATATAATGTACCTGATACTTCGGATCGGACCAGTGTTTAACGAGGCCTCTCCAGTCTTCATCGGATATATTTTCCACTAGAGATGTTTGGGCAAGTTCACTGTTAGCCTTGCCTTCAAAGTGAGTTTTCCTCAAGTTATACTGATACTGTCGCAGAGCAGACTTGAAAACATGGGTGCAAGCTTGTCTGGTTGCATCATCTTGGCTATCCAACTTGAACCTCATCTTTTGAAAATTATGGGAGTCTCATTATCAGCAACCTAGAAAGTATTGGACAGAGCAAGACGATATTACTAGTTTCCATACATAACCATACTTACAGATAAATGGTCGAGGAAGATGTTGAACTGGGTTTCGTCTTTGTCATTCCTGTACTGAATCCATGTTGGGAGGATACGTACATGACACCTAACAGCAACCGCTGCCTCTGATACTAACTTGGATGACTCTGTAGCATCACGTGGCCTTTTAAACCTGCCTCAAAACGGATCTCCATTCTTCCTCCTCTAGATTTAGTTAACCTATCGAGCATTATCCCTGATGTTTGTTTCCTCTTGCGCCTAGGTGCTAGTCCAACGACAAACATAGGAAGTGTTAGTGTACATCAAACTGTGAGACTACATAAAAGAAGCATGCAACTGTAACTTGACTCCAGCAACTACCTTCTTGTTGTTGAAGCTCACAAGGTTCATCTGATATTGCCAACTCATCTTGTGTCAAGAGTTCTTGGGAAGTAGTGTCAGGTGGCAAGGGAGCTTGGGAACGTGCTGCTAGCTCAGTTGACGCACGAGTACGTCGTGTAGCTGGTAGTACTGTGGTAGGTGTTGCAAGAACTAGGGCTGTCTCTGCTTGTTTGGTGGCAGCTATTTGTTTCTATTTGTCTTTTTTTGCAACTCGTGTAGCATGGGATTCCGTGTTTGTCGAATTTTCTGCTGGACTTTGACCTTCTATTGCACCATCAGTACCAGCAGAATCTGCAGGATTCATCCGCTTCTCATTCCCTGCCATTCTGTGTTTCTTCCTCTTTCTCTGTGCCATGTTAAGTCAAGCCGACAAGAAAAACGAATAACAATTTAGTTCTTCAGAACAAATTGATGCGTGATGCAGACGAACTGAACTTTGATGTTAGACAATCACATGATAGGAGGATGTAATATGTATGAAAAACAGGACGGAAGAGATAACCAGAACTATGATGTGTAAACTAAGAAGAAGACATTTCACCAAATTAGAAGCAATGCAATGGAAGGTAGACACCGTATGAAAGATGCTACAAATATCGCTCTGCCAAGTTAACAGTGTCTCATCATAAATGGCGTTTAAACAAATGTGAAGCAGTACAAGAAATAAATCATATGCAAGATGCAAACAACATCACACTACCATGTTAGAGGTCTCTCGTCATTAGTGCCATTGCATATTCACAACATTGCATATTCACAGCTTATGATGTGTAAACTAAGGAGAAGGCATTTCAACAAATTAGAAGCAATGAAAGCTAGACACCATATGAAAGATGCAACGAATATCACTCTACCAAGTTAAAACTGTCTCGTCATAAGTGCAATTTCAACAAATTAGTAATACTAGCTAGAAAAGAATGTGAGATGTAACCTATATCACACTCCGAAGTCAAACGTGTCTTATGATAAGTGATTGTTGCAGGTTACACAACAATAGTAATTTGATGTAAGAACATGGTGTGATAGACAAATATTGTATGTTCTAGAAACAGGAACACGTGTCTTATTCAAGTATAATGTGTAAAGTAAGCAGATGGAATTCAACAAAATTAGAAGCAATACAAGCTAGACATCACACATAACATGCAACCACATATAACAGTGCCAAGTTAGAGGGAGCACCGGTGATGTTGCACTAGGGGAGACGTGCTCATCATAAACACAGCTTTGTTGAGTGTCTATGCATGTGTTGTCTTGGAAATCATCTTGGGGGTGTGGAGGAGTAGAAACTGTAGAGGCCCTCCGTTCGGAAGGAGCACCTTTATCCACTGCCTTGCTAACTTCCTTCCGCTTTATTGATTTTGAATTGTCAAGTAAAACCAACAAGAAAAAGCAATAAAATTCTCTCTTCAGAACTCATTCATGCATGATACTGACAATCACTACTTTGATGTAAGGCAAACACATGATACCAGGATGGAATATGTACGAAAAACAGGACGGCATGGCATGTTCACAACTGTTTGTGTAAACTAAGCAGAAACCATTCCAGCAAATAAGAAGCAATGCAAGCTAGACACCACATGAAAGATGCAACCAATATGACTCTGCCAAGTTAAAAGCGTCCCATCATAAATGGAATTTCAACAAATTAGAAGCAGCGCATGCTATAAATTATATGAAAGATGCAACTAATATCGCACTGCATATACTAAAGGTGTCTCGTCATGTTGATTGATGCGGGATACAAAAAAACAATAGTTTTATGTAAGGACATGCTTAATAGACAGATGTACTATGTACTAAATACAGGAAGGCATGTCACATTAACAAGTATAATGTATAAGCTAAGCAGACTAGCACATGCAGTTTAACCAGATTGGAAGAATTACAATGTAGACACCATATGCAACATGCAACCACATATCACGCTGCCAAGTTAGAGCAAGCACCTGCGATGCTAGTGTAGGGGAAATGATGTAATCAACTACAGAGCTACGTTCACTATCTTCATCTAGCATTTCTGTTTCTTGAGAATCATGTCGGGAGGCTGACACTGCATTCTTTAAATGAGGAGTAGTCCCCTTGCCTGCCTGCCTCGTCATAAGTGATTGATGAGGGATACACAAGAACATTAGTTTGATGTAAGAACATGGTTAATACACAGACGTACTAGTATGTACCAAAAACAGAAAGGCATGCCATATTCAAAGGTATAATGTGTAAGCTAAGCAGATGCAATTTAACCAAATTGGAAGCAATACAAGCTAGACATCCAGCTGGAGTGGTGAGTATGATCATTTAGGACCTGAGAGCCTGGTGGGAGGCGGGCTGCTTCGCCACCATTGCAGCTTTTAGTTGGCTTCCAGGTGATGCCTATCTTTGCTGGGCTTGTCACTGGCTCGGCCAGTGCCCTGACTAGCTATTTGTCTTCTGGTGCTCACGGGATGGCGGTTCATGTAAAAAAATATCTTTCCTTATCTTACCGACTTCGACCTTTCGAATACAAGCTAGACACCATATGGAACATGCAACCACATATGACACCGCGAAGTTAAAGCAAGCACCTGGGATGGTGGTTCATTGCGAGCGAGGTCATCAACTCCATAGCTACGTTTACCGTCTCCATCTGCTGACACTGCACCCATTATAGCGCTGAAACGTGTCTTGCCTACCCGCACACCAAACTGGAGCGACTTCTCTCTTTTATTTTTGGCTTCTCTCATGGCAGCAGAGTCTGAAATACCCTTGCATAAAACACAACAGTGAGAGTAAGGGTGAAGTGTGTGTAGAACTAGTGCACTGTAAAAGTAGCAGATAGCAGGTGGCTGAAAAATAAATGACAGGAGACATATGATAGCTCTACAACATTGCATGGCAAACAAAATTAGATTCTACTCTATATGATTTTGTAATATATGAGCACAGGAAATGCAGGTACTCCTCCAGCACACCACCACATGTGGTCATATCTAAGATAACAGTCGACTGAAAATAAATAGGTCAGTCGATTTTTTAATGAACCGTCCGATCTATAAGGAACGGGCAGATGGCCTTCGTCTACCTCCCGCCAGTCACTGTTGATGATCTTTCTCGAACCGCCAGCGACCACCGACCCAGACCCCTGCCTCCGCCGCCCCGCCCTCCCATCGATCTCACACCATCGCCGTGCTTGGCAGCGCCCCCAGGCCATCCCTTTAATCCCGGCCGACTTCCAGATCGGGCGCCAGTAGCTCTAGGCCGCACACGCCCCTAAGATAAACACCAAGGCGCTGCTTCCCCGGCGTAATAGGCATACTAGCGCCTGTTACGCCGGGGAATGCTTCCGTTAATTGGGAATCAAGTGGCCAGAAATTGAAATTCAGGGGGGCGACGGACCTCTAGCTAAGGTGAAATAGTATATGAGGAGAAACCTTGTGCATCGCGAGTTACTAGGAACATCTAGTATCAAGAAGAAGCGGTCAACTAGTGTCTTCTGTGGGATGAATACCATGCAAGCAGAGACGTACCACAAGTCGGTTGTCGGTGTGGTCACCTCCACAAGTCGCGTTGATTTTCTTCTTTTTACCGGGGAAACCGATGTTCTGGAGGGTGCAGGCTTGGACGAACCAATGGCCAAATTGTTGACTGTGTTGCCGTGGCCGTATGTTGGCGAAGGGGAAGCAGATCCGAGGCGGCGAAGGACGGCGTAGCAGGAACAACTCCGGTGCGGTGGGGGGTGGCGAAGTTGGAGCGGCAGTGGTGAGGCGTAGGACGGCGTGGTTGAACTGGCTCGGGTACGGACGGCTCGGCCTCGGC
Source organism: Triticum urartu (assembly GCF_003073215.2). Lineage (NCBI taxonomy): Eukaryota > Viridiplantae > Streptophyta > Magnoliopsida > Poales > Poaceae > Triticum > Triticum urartu. The sequence continues at coordinate 315,431,303 of NC_053022.1, read as the reverse complement.
TTCAACTACTAGCCGTGGAGGGCGTTGCGGTTGAGGTTGCGGTGGACGACGACGACGGGGTATCGGCTCCGGCGTGATGGAGGAGGAGGGCGGTTGATGGGTGGGATGGGGTGGCGGACGGAGGACGCCGGGGTTTCGCGGCTGGTGGAGAGGTAGTTTTGGCGCCCACGGAGTACGAATGGGGAATCTGACGGGTGGAGGGAACCATGTTTCGGTCTGGGACGCGCTTGTTTTTTTGCTTTTTTGAACAGAAATGGGACGCGCTTGTTTGAAATTTGGGGAAAGTACAAACTTTGCCCCCCTCTTAAATTTTGGACCTACTGCGGGCCGGGGGTAGGATGGTAATCCCAGGTGTCCCAAATAGTGGGCGGGAGCGATTTTGGCCGCGCGCATGTGTGCTTAGGTGGCCATTGTGTATGAATGTTTTTTGGATGCGGTTGCGTGGCGTCTAGATGAAGCTACAAACCTACCCCGGTTTAGACCTTTGGACGTCGGGCCGGTAGGTTTCACGGGTCGGAGTTATTAGAAAAGTAATTTCCTTGTACTACCAAACATTGGTCTCACGCGGTTTCGGGCGAGTAGAGGCTCCTTTGGCGCTTCGTTCGAAATTTTGAAACACAAGCATTCACGTTTAGAGTACTCTTGAACTATGAGGATTGACCTAAATATACAACGTTATATTTGACCTTGTATGTTTGAAAACCTCATTAAATTATCCGCTTCTTTTTGAAATTTTGACACTTGAAAATCCTATAACTACGATTATTTTGGAATGGAGGAGCTAAATTTGAATCTATTTTGTACACGACTACATATGCTATTATGTACAAAATCAGAGCAAAGATTGGTGCCCCCATAATTTAGGTATGGTTTACAAATGCCATGATATCAAATTCAAATAATTGAATGGACTTCATGTTGAATTCGATTTTTTTAAACCACCTTAAGTTGAATTCAAATGTATGTTAGTTCATAGGTAGTAGCTATTTATAATGTCCATTGTGTAACTTTTGTATGTATAATGTGCTTTACACACACAACATGAACTATACTCACGTTTATATTCGATTGCTAAAGCGATGCATTGTCTGGAGTTCAAAATACTAACTATGTGGATCAATTGTGTCGAATAATAACATAGACATGCTCAAATTCTATAGAATCTAGATGTCTGATGGATCAATGACCGCTCCTTACGCGAATTGCAAATATCATGATCCCATCCTAATATTTGGATACAATTTATATCTTTAATCAATGTGTAGAGCAGTCTTTTACGTGTAGTTTCACTCTCCATCGGGGGTCTCTCACACATGGTCACACACTCTCTCTCGAGGTTTCTTTCTCGCACACATGCTCTAGATATAATCCTCCCTCCCTCTCGTAACCATTTACAACTGTTTTCACTAACCTTTATCACAAGCACTCTTCCTCTCGCAAACATACACACGCACAATCCTCATCGACCCTTTCTATATACATGGACCTGCCTACGTGTCTCATGTACGCACATTATCTTTACGCCTATCTCTCACGCATTGTCTCACACCTCTCTTCCTAATCGACGAGTATGATTCTAGCAGAGCATTCCGTAGGATGCCCCTTAAAGTTAGGTTGGATGAATGGTAAAATCAGAGATAAAGGGGTTACCTTAGTCCAAGAACCTAGGGTTACAAATCCTAGACGGCTTTGTCAGTGGACACAGAGTCCTTCACAATTCTGCTATCTTTGTCTTGTACGACTAGTCATCCATGGGTCTTCCTAAATGCATCACGGGCCGACCAATGTGGCGCAGGACGGAACAGAACGAAGGGCCTCACCTCGACCCACTGGACCTCACGCGGTGACACACCCTCTGCCCCCACGTCTCATTATCTTCTCACACCCACACATACCAAAAAAAACACCACACACACAGAAAATTTCTCCTCGTGCCTCTATTCCTTCCCCCCTTGCATATACACACTCAAGGGAATGGAATCTCTTGTCGTGACGTCATATTCGTCTCTCTCTAGACCACTCTCCTTTCTCGTGCTATCTCTCCCACGCCCCCCGTCGGCCCCTCTATCCATGCCTCTCTCGAATACGTAATACACACACATACCAAATGCATCAACTACACATTCACACATGTTACATCACGTACCCCATTGATCTAAAAAGCCCTCTCTTCACGTTTATTTCGCATACAACATTCCTTTTCAATAAAGTTTGGCCAAAAAATTATTTTAGAGTTTCTACATATATACAACATTACAAAGTTATATGGAGGAGTACGAACGCTAATTTGCATTGCATGGTGCCCACAATGATATTTATTCCGCACTGTGAATTTGTATATTTTTATACTATATACAAAGTTAGTCATAATAAAGAGAAATGAAGAGCATCTCTCTCTCCATCGCATACTCCCCCTGCACGCCCCTTTCACGTATGCACACAAAACTATCTCCAGGTCCTCTAAAAGTAAGCCCCCAGAAAATTCATGCATGTTTCATCTTTCTCTCGCGATATATGCAATGACGATCATTGTAGTTGAAGGGAAAGCACGATACGTACATTGGACTTCAGAATCCACTCATTATGGTCACCATTTACGTTTAATGGTTATTATGCAGTCACGGGCTCACCGTACAACTCTGTATTTGCTCATGACATGACTAGTTGACCAGTTAAACGCTCCACGCGGCACCTCTAGTGTTGCATCACATTATATCACTACCATCGTGCCCACATGTCGAATTGTATCTACTCTACATCTACACTCTTATAAAATACATAAAATACACTCTTATAAAAAACAGAGTTGGTGATGATGGTGTGCCTGCCGTCCTGCAATATAGGCCGTCCAATTTATATCTGACGGATAGGAAAGAAACTATGGCAATTTTGCAAAAAGGTACCCACACACCTCTCCACATTTGCAAATAAGGCCTTCCCTCATTCATCCTTTTCTCTCACAAGATAAACAAGTCATACAAATGCATCTTGATGTTACATGCAATGCACACGCATCTTGCTAGTAAGAATGAAAACAAACGACAAAAAAAATATTTGGACGGTGGTTCGAAGTCATGACCGCGGGCACAGTGGACAAGGTGGCCTTATATTGGTATGCTGAGCCGTCTGTTTTAACACACAGGAGCTGGTGTGGTGATTATACACACACGCATGCATGCACATGAACTTCATCCACGCAACACTCACACAAACACATGCACCCACGCATGCACGCAACACTCACACGTACACACGCAGCCACGCACGCACGCAACACTCACACACACACACGCACGCATGCATGCACACACCAGTACACCACACGACCAACACACACTCTCACGCTCAAGTGCTCAACCTACATGTGCTTGCGCACACATCAGGCCCTGATAGACACATACACAACCAGGTGATTCCCGCGCATGGGTTGGAGCCTTGTCGCGCCTGCGTAAATTTGTGTTTATCTGACCTTTTGCATATGCGAACTGAAAGGTGGTACCCACAACGAATGTGGTCAATTTTACTAGTCAACATGGCGCCATGCAGACTATTCGGCCGGTCAACAGAGTGCAATCCGATGCTGAGCTGTGAGCAAGTGACCGTGTAATCACCGCAAAACGTATATAGTGACCGTAATCAGCTTATTCTGAAGTTCGGTGACCGTATTACGCTTTTCTCTCTGTAGGCCCTCCAAAACTACATCTCTACACGTTCTCGCATGTTACATCTAACAACTATGCAATACAACACTACTACTACACTCTAACACAATAAATCATATGTGTTGTTAGTTTTACTAGATATCATATTGTTACTTATAATTATTCAGTTTGCATACATTAAAATTGCCTTTGAAATGTATGGCCAGTATCATCTACCGCGCAGGAAAAATCCCGCCCTTTCCTATTTAATCGGGTTTGTATCGTGTCACAGCCCTAGAATTTTCTTGTCATTAGTTGCATTAAGGCATTCATGTCATCATGTTTAAATTTCTCAGAAAGTTGAAATGGGGATGACAAACCCTAGCACCAAAAATTAAATCAAATAGGGTCAGCCATAAGCCTTTTCAATAAACCCAAAATGCCTTTAAAAATGTTCATCATTTTTAGAAAAGGTTAAAACCTCTGACAAAAATGATGCACATGTTTCAAGGTCATTCATGGTTTTTGAATTAAATCATATCGTATTTGAATTTGGGCATTTAAACACTATAAATAATTTAAATGCTCAAATAATGCTGAATTTAAATGTGGACCACTGGAATAATCCATAGAGTGTCCACAAATTATTGCAGCATTTTACAAAATGCTTTAGTATTTTTACTAAAGCCAAAACAGCAGCAGAAAAATAGAAAACAGAAACAAATAAAAGAGGGAAGGCCACTGGGCCACTTACCTGGACCTACCTGGCCCAACTCCAGCTGGCGGCCTAGCCCATCAGGAAAAGCGGCTGTCTTCAACCTCTGCCAGTAGGCAGAGGCGTGTTGACGCGCGCGCGATCGCCGTGGCCAGCTCCCTGCCTGCTTCCTCCTTCCCCGGACCCATTCGAGCGCCACGGAGACTCCCAGCACCACGCTGCACCTCTCCCCTCTCTCCCCTAGACCCCTTCCCCTCCTCTGCTCTCTGTGTGGCACCACCGAACACACCCGCCGCCGCCGACGAGCACCACCACGGCCACCGACCCTCCCTCGCCCATCCATTGTGTCTGGAAGAACCGCCGCAACTCCGTATTCCTCATCGTCGATGTACTCAAGCCCGGACGCCCCGTGGAGCCGCCTCCGCCCTCATCTTCCTCCTTGGGCAACCGAGATCGCCGCCGTGATTTCGTCGCCTCCGAGCCGCCCCCAAGCACGCTGAGCTCCTCAGCGACCTCCCAGTGAGCTTCGACGCATTCCCCCTCTCTTTCCCGCGTCTTCCCCGACCTCTAGCCGCGGTTCCATCAAGGTCGATACTCACCGCCGCCTGAGCTCAACGTCGGCGTGGCTCCGGTGACCAATTGGTCCCGGGCGTGCGTACGTTACGCTCAGGGCATCGCGTGCTGCATCTTTAGCATGCTAGCTCGCTCACTTGGGCACCGCAGCCGCGTCCCCGCACCTGCCCGAACTCCGGCCGCTGCCCGGGTCGTCGCCACCGCTGCTACACGCTGCCCCGGCACCGCCTATGGCCACCAATCGAAGCGCCTCGTCACACCGCAGCCGTAGAGGCCAGCCCCGCTTGCTCCCGTCGCCGGAAACGGCCGGGAGGGCAACTCTGGTGCCCTCTGCTAGCGCCGGCGATTAACCCCGGCGACTGCTGACGTGGCGTCAAAATTATGGCCTAATCACGTTTAGTTTAATCCCCTCAGCCACTGGCAATAGGGACCCACCGACTAAATAACCTTGGGTTAAGTTTAGATTAGACTTAATCTAAACACAGTGGCCCCACGAGTCGGTGTTGACCACTCTGATGTGGCCGTTGACTGGCCCCACCTGTCTGTGAGACAAACCGACACTAGGTCACTGACGTGTGGACCCCAATGGTCAGGGTTGACCTGGTCAGCCGCCGTTGACCTCCTGATGTCACGGTGACGTAGTGCGGACGCAGTAACTCTTTTTCTGGATTTATTCTTATTCAGGAAATTCCAGAAAATAGTTTAAACTTCTAAAATTCATATAAAATCAACCATAACTCGAAATGAAATAATTTATATATGAAAAATGATCAAAAAAAATTCAAGGAATCTGTTTATGGCATTTGCATGCATGTTTGAACAACCTAGGGTTCCTGTACAGGGCAATTTGCATAATTGACATTTAAATAAGCACATATGGAGTTTGAATTTGAACCCTTGGTTCAAACCAACTTCATTTAATATGGTTGCTAGTTGCATTAGCTCAAACCACAGCATATTGCCATGTCATGATCATGCATCATATTGTACATTGCATTGATTGCATTCTTCCTTGTTTGCCGGTATTTGTCCCCTCTCGATAGATGTGGTTTCGACGATGAATTCGATGACACCAATGAAGAACTATGTTATCTTCAGAAGTGCCAGGCAAGCAAAACCCCCTTGTTCATTCCGATACAAACCCACTCTCTCGCTCCTGCTCTTTTTTACTGCATTAGGACAACAACGATTCAACTGTTACATGCTGCGGTAGTTGAACCCCTTTCCTTTGCATGACCTGTCATTGCCACAGTAAATAGATGAAACCCACTAGCATGAGTAGGAGTTGTTTGAGCCCTGATGTGCCTACTCATTCATGTTTGCTTGTCATGCCTACTATTGCTTAGAGTTGTGTCAGGTCTGATTCATCGGGAATGAATTGGAAAGTTGTGAACATGTCCTACTGTGTGTGAGCTAAGTGTGTGAACACGATTTTGTAAAGGTAGCGGTGAGAGGCCATGCAGGAGTACATGGTGGGTTGTCTCATTGAAACCGTTCTCAGGAACTGAGTTCTGTGTTTGTGATCCATGAAACAGCTACTACCACACATTGGGCCCTGAAATATGATCCCGCTCGACTTACTGACCCCTCTCGTCCTCTGTCCAGGAGTTGCAACTAGTTTCTGGTGTTTATAGGATATGTGTTGGCGGCCGTGCGTAGCGCTGGCCCTAGGGGTGGGATATGATGCGGTAGATACACCGTGGCACGGTGTACCGGGCGCCCGTTTGGTGTCTCGGGAACCCTGCACACATCGTTTGGGGCTGTGAGCGAAACTCCAGCCGGATCTCCTCGCGGATGGAACACGAATAGGCGATAAACCTGGACTAGAGACTTGTGCGGTTAGTCAGGTCGTGTTCTACACCCACGTCGGCTTTCGCTTGAAGTCTGCCGAGCACATGTCGTGTGCAGACGCTAAGTTGTGGAAACATGTGTGACGAAGTACACCCCTGCAGGGTATAAAACTATTCGAATAGCCGCGTCTGTGGTAAAGGACTTATGGGTTGCCTATAACAGTTCATAGAAAAGTGAAAGTGGATACTCCAAAATGCGCAAGATAAGCATGAGTGCTATGGATGGCGTTCTCGTAGGGAGATGGGAGCGGATCCATAGTGGTGTATTGATATGGTGAATATGTGGACTCATGTGCGCCACCTCAAAAGAGTTACTTGCAGTCGTAGTTTAAGATAGCCACCGAGTCAAAGCTGGCTTGCTGCAGTTAAACTCCACCCCCCTGTTGATACCGATGCATATGTAGCTAGTTCTGATGTAAGTCTTGCTGAGTACTTTTGTACTCACGTTTGCTTAATTTATGTTTTGCAGAGAGACTTCAGTCTCGCTAGTAGTTTCGCGTCGACCTCGACGTTTAGCTTGATACCTCAGCTACGATCTTGTGCCCTCGGCAGGATCTGGTAGATAGTTAGACTTCTCAGCCTTTTTCATTTGTAGATGTCTGTACTCAGACATGTTAAGCTTCCGCATGTGCTTTGATTTGTATGCTATGATTGTTGGGTCATGAGACCCATGTTTGTAATATCTTGCTCCTCGGAGCCTAATGAATAAATATTTGAGTTGTAGAGTTATGTTGTGATGCCATGTTGTATTTACACATATCGAGCATATTGTGTGTATGATTGAAATGCTTGGTATGTGTGGGATCCGACAATCTAGTTGTTTATCCTTGGCAGCCTCTCTTAGGGGGAAATGTAGTCTAGTGCTTCCATGAGCCATAGTAGTCCGCTGCAGCCCAGTTCACCGGAGTCCTGTTAGCCCAGCACTACTGCTCAGGACACTTGACTGGCCGGCATATGTTTCACTTTGTTCCTGTGCCTGTCCCTTCGGGGGAATGTCACGCGGTGACATCCGGAGTCCTGCCTAGCCTGCTACAGCCCGGGTTCCCGGAGTCCTGTTAGCCCAGTGCTATAGCCCGGATTCACACGCTGCTGACCGACATGCTCGATGTGATTCATGTATGCCTGTCCCCATAGGTTGGTGCCGCTTTGGGTTCATGACTAGCCATGTCGGCCCGGGTTCCCTGTCATATGGATGCTAGCGACACTATCATATACGTGAGCCAAAAGGCGCAAACGGTCCCGGGCCATGGTAAGGCGACACCCGTGGAAATACCGTGCGTGAGGCCGCAAAGTGATATGAAGTGTTACCGGCTAGATCGATGTGACTTGGAATCGGGGTCCTGACAGCTTTGGTATCAGAGCCTGACTGCCTGTAGGATTACCAAGCCAAACTGGTCGAAGTTGAGTCTAGAAATGCTTTAGCTATATAAGAGAATTGATTGGGGAAGGGAACGTAAGGCTCTTTTTACTCCTTTACCTTATGTCCTTCTGATCTGAGTCAACCTCTTCTTTTCTACGGGGATTAAGAACTAGGCCTTCTCATCTGTCTATTAGGATGACGAGTTACTAATCCATAGACTTATACGATTGTTGGTTTCAAGCCTAGTTCAGTTTCTACTACTTTTGGTATGTTGTCAGTTGAACCAGAACCTTGTTATGATGTTAAGTGACTATGCAAATCCTTGTGAATGTCCCCAATCTTTTTCTGAGCTTTTACGGCCGTTATGCTGTCTGAGTCATCCCAGGTTTCTAACTAGTTTGATGCATTTGCAAATTCCTTCTTCCGTTACTGACGTTCCTTTGGGCCAGTTTATCCACACTAATCGGTGAGTTGAGGTACTCTGTTGCCTCGACATATATGTTGGAGCTATTATTATGACCCTAGGTGTTTTAGGGAGTCACCTAGTAATCTAGCCATGTTTTGTGTTCCCGGTGTGATAATTCTGGCCACCATTCTCGAAAGCATCCTGTGATGCCATTAGTAGTAGGTATTCTACTCCTGGGTTTTCGAACCCGTGATTCACCCTACTTCGTGTTGATAGTGTTGCTCGTACCTTTAGAATATTAGTAACCTTTGCGATAGAGCTCGAGGTCCATGGTATTTCCTTCTTCCAAATACCATGAACCATCCTTGGCAGAAATTCGTTTGAATCAAAAGATCACAACCAGGGTGCTCTTGACGAGTTCTCCATTCAAATTGTGAATCTGCCAGTCCTTCTTCTTCTGCATGGGTTATCCGGAAGAAATATGTTGAACTTGTTCGACATGCTAATCTATGCATCCACAACTCAGAAAGTTATATGTTCCTTGAGTTGTCCCTCTTTAGTTTTTTTTCTGACCTTCATCTATCAATTGATAGTCAGGAGTATGTGTGCATTCGTGTTCATCGATGCCTAGTATTCTTGTGGTTCGTCAAGCCGTTCTATTTCAGAATGACTAGGAGAAACAAACTCCAGTACCTCATCCATATCTAGGATTGGGTCAAAGTAGTTGTATTCCGCAGATCAAAATGCAACCCAGCTTTTGGTTCTGTTCTACCCTGAAGTATTACCCACCTTATGTCAGGAGCGTCATGAGAATTGCACCTTCTCTTATGAATTCTTGATGCAGTGATACTTCTTTCCATCATTGTTCATTCCTCAGTTCCCGTGTTATTGTACCTAAATGCCGGCAAGTGAGTCGTGATGTGTGAAATCAATACTCCTAGCAACTCCGTTGCTTGGTAGTTAATGGACAATATTCTCATTCTTAGCGTGTTGGTTATTGAATCATCATTCTAAGATAGATTGTGCTACCTAGTCCTTATTTCCTGGTGCACTCTTCGATCAACGAGTTAGGATTTTGCCAAACCCTTGCTCTATTGATCATATCGTCTTTCCCTGAAAAGCAAGATTGATCTCGAGCTTAGTATCATATCGGTGGTTCGTGATGTTCCGAATATCTTCTCGGAAGTATTACCAGGTTGTCACCTGACCGCGATGTTGAGTTCGTGATCAAGTTGGTTTTCTTTTAAATCACCCCTTCTCCAAGAATCTGTGTTGGATATCCCTGAGCTAGTTGGTTGAGCTAGACAACAACTTGGAGAGTTGGGAGATAGAAGCTTGTCTGACTTAGTTCATCACTAAGGGATATCCTTGTGTGTGTGTGTGTGTGTTGAAGAAAGATGATATCACCATCGATTGGTCCTCGTGATTAGTTGTTGGATCTATTGCCTTGACAAAACTTTGACTTAAGTATGGCCTATCGTCAAGTCAAACCAGAGCCAATGATGTTCATAATGTTGTCTTACTCATGGTTGATCCCTCGAGCATACATCATTACATCTTTTGGTCTGACCAATACTATCACCGTGTTCACATGATGGTGGAAGTCCAGTGATATGGAAATTCGGATGAGTTGCTGTTGAGCCCATTAGCAGCATTCTGTCTTCCCCCATGACTCATGTTGAACATCAATTTAGTGTTGGAAACTTGTGTAAGCATTTCTTCATGTTTCGTTCATGAAGCATATGTTTGGATGAAAGAAGTGACTTTCTCTGATTCATGTGCATTTGGTGCAAGTTGTTGCTGTGAGTTCGAGAAAGATTGTTTTTGTTTCCTCTAGTACCATCCCAAGTCAGTTATGCATGTGCGAAGTATGCTATGGTTTGACAGGCTCGCTACCTCCATTCTGTATGTGTTCCTAGCACACCAAGCCACTGATTGATTTGCTCGAGGAAAAGAAGTTGTTGTGTGAATACTAGTTCATGCACAAGACTTCGACATCCTCGATGATGGTTCCCCACCTGAACTCGGTAGTGTTTTATCATAAGACTACTATGTGGTCATGCTTGTTTGGGACAGCGTGTTCACCTGTGTTTAGCAGAACCAGCTCATGTTTTGGAGCTTGCTATCTTAGTTCATTCCTCGAGAATCTCGCAATGCCATCTCGTCGAATTGTGTTGCAAACTTTCTTTCAGACATGCTGAGTCTGAAGTATCCTATTACCAATCGGGTCTGAATCTCAGGCAGATATGATGGTTGGAACATTCCCAACAGTTGCATCTTGTTCCCAGCTTGCACCGCCATTGTGCCAATCCCCCATGGGCTGGCCTTCTCGGTAGTTGCTGTCATCATCTCCAAAAGTGGACTTACCATGGGTCCCATTCATTTCCGGTGATAAGCAAAAATCATCCATTGCATTGTCCTCAACAAGGTAGTCCACATCATCCATTCGAACTCCGCCAAATGATCGTTTGTGATTGACTTAGGCCGGCATAAAGAGTTTCAATGATCGTTATATCAAAAGTAATTCTTTTTGCCACTTAAGGGAATAGCTCTATGAGTCACCTTCTCTAAGGTGCCCCATTAGGTAATCATGGAAACTTATCTCCTCGCCGCTTTGACACTCACTCACCATCTCACCTAAGCGTGGGATTGTTGCCTACCAATTTGGACCTTCGTCATATGTCCCTCTACATCCCTTTTGATATGTATGTTTCGTGTCTCAGCTCAAGAGATGTTTTATATCTCACCCCAAGAGTTGATCTTGAGTTGCCCGATCTTCGAGAAGATCGATTCATGTAGAGTTCCTATCCGTCGTCATCGTGTTGGATGCAGATCTCGAAAGGAAGGACGCCAAGATCGATCTGAAGCAATGGATCATGAAGATCGTGTTATTTTGTGCCCTTTGTCTTCTTACCTCACGTCTTGAATCTCGGGACGAGATTCTTGTTTAGTGGGGGTGAGTTGTCACAGCCCTAGAATTTGCTTGTCATTAGTTGCATTAAGGCATTCATGTCATCATGTTTAAATTTCTCAGAAAGTTGAAATGGGGATGACAAACCCTAGCACCAAAAATTAAATCAAATAGGGTGAGCCATAAGCCTTTTCAATAAACCCAAAATGCCTTTAAAAATGTTCATCATTTTTAGAAAAGGTAAAAACCTCTGACAAAAATGATGCACATGTTTCAAGGTCATTCATGGATTTTTGAATTAAATCATATCGTATTTGAATTTGGGCATTTAAACACTATAAATAATTTAAATTCTCAAATAATGCTGAATTTAAATGTGGACCACTGGAATAATCCATAGAGTGTCCACAAATTATTGCAGCATTTTACAAAATGCTTTAGTATTTTTACTAAAGCCAAAACAGCAGTAGAAAAATAGAAAACAGAAACAAATAAAAGAGGGAAGGCCACTGGGCCACTTACTTGGACCTACCTGGCCCAAATTCAGCTAGCGGCCTAGCCCATCAGGCAAAGTGGCTGTCTTCAACCTCTGCAAGTAGGCAGAGGCGTGTCAACGCACGCGCGATCGCCGTGGCCAGCTCCCTACCTGCTTCCTCCTTCCCCGGACCCATTCGAGCGCCACGGAGAGTCCCAGCACCACGCTGCACCTCTCCCCTCTCTCCCCTGGACTCCTTCCCCTCCTCTGCTCTCCATGTGGCACCACCGAACACACCCGCCGCCGCCGACGAGAACCACCACGGCCACCGGCCCTCCCTCACCCATCCATTGTGTCTGGAAGAACCGCCGCAACTCTGTATTCCTCATCGTCGACGTACTCAAGCCCGGACGCCCCGTGGAGCCGCCTCCGCCCTCATCTTCCTCCTCGGGCAACTGAGATCGCTGCCGTGATTTCGTCGCCTCCGAGCCGCCCCCAAGCACGCTGAGCTCCTCAGCGACCTCCCAGTGAGCTTCGACGCATTCCCCCTCTCTTTCCCGCGTCTTCCCCAACCTCTAGCCGCGGTTCCATCAAGGTCGATACTCACCGCCGCCTGAGCTCAACATCGGCGTGGCTCCGGTGACCAATTGGTCCCGGGCGTGTGTACGTTACGCTCAGGGCATCGCGTGCTGCATCTTCAGCATGCTAGCTCACTCACTTGGGCACCGCAGCCGCGTCCCCGCAACTGCCCGAACTCTGGCCGCCGCCCGGGTCGTCGCCACCGCTGCTACACGCTGCCCCGGCACCGCCTATGGCCACCTACCGAAGCGCCTTGTCGCACCGCAGCCGTAGAGGCCAGCCTCGCTTGCTCCCGTCGCCGGAAACGGCCGGGAGGGCAACTCCGGTGCCCTCTGCTAGCGCCGGCGATTAACCCCGGTGACTCCTGACGTGGCGTCGAAATTATGGCCTAATCACGATTAGTTTAATCACCTCAGCCACTGGCAATAGGGACCCACCGACTAAATAACCTCGGGTTAAGTTTAGATTAGACTTAATCTAAACACAGTGGCCCCACGAGTCGGCGTTGACCACTCCGACGTGGCCGTTGACTGGCCCCACCTGTCTGTGAGACAAACCGGCACTAGGTCACTGACGTGTGGACCCCACTGGCCAGGGTTAACCTGGTCAGCCGCCGTTGACCTACTGACGTCACGGTGACATAGTGCTGACGCAGTAACTCTTTTTCTGGATTTATTCTTATTCAGGAAATTCCAGAGAATAGTATAAACTTCTAAAATTCATATAAAATCAACCGTAACTCCAAATGAAATAATTTATATATGAAAAATGATCATAAAAATTCAAGGAATCTGTTTATGGCATTTGCATGCATGTTTGAACAACCTAGGGTTGCTGTACAGGGCAATTTGCATAATTGACATTTAAATAAGCACATATGGAGTTTGAATTTGAACCCTTGGTTCAAACCAACTTCATTTAATATGGTTGCTAGTTGCATTAGCTCAAACCACAGCATATTGCCATGTCATGATCATGCATCATATTGTACATTGCATTGATTGCGTTCTTCCTTGTTTGCCGGTATTTGTCCCCTCTTGATAGACATGGTTTCGACGATGAGTTCGATGACACCAATGAAGAACTATGTTATCTTCTGAAGTGCCAGGCAAGCAAAACCCCCTTGTTCATTCTGATACAAACCCACTCTCTCGCTCCTACTCTCTTTTACTGCATTAGGACAACAACGATTCAATTGTTACATGCTGCGGTAGTTGAACCCCTTTCCTTTGCATGACCTGTCATTGCCACAATAAATAGATGAAACCCACTAGCATGAGTAGGAGTTGTTTGAGCCCTGATGTGCCTACTCATTCATGTTTGCTTGTCATGCCTGCTATTGCTTAGAGTTGTGTCAGGTCTGATTCATCAGGGATGAATTGGAAAGTTGTGAACACGATTTTGTAAAGGTAGCGGTGAGAGGCCATGTAGGAGTACATGGTGGGTTGTCTCATTGAAACCGTTCTCAGGAACTGAGTTCTGTGTTTGTGATCCATGAAACGGCTCCTACCACACATTGGGCCCTGAAATATGACCCCGCTCGACTTACTGACCCCTCTCGTCCTCTGTCCAGGAGTTGCAACTAGTTTCTAGTGTTTATAGGATATGTGTTGGCGGCCGTGCGTAGCGCTGACCCTAGGGGTGGGCTGTGATGCGGTAGATACACCATGGCACGGTGTACCGGCGCCCGTTTGGTGTCTCGGGAACCCTGCACACATCGTTTGGGGCTGTGAGCGAAACTCCGGCCAGATCTCCTCATGGATGGAACCCGAATAGGCGATAAACCTGGACTAGAGACTTGTGCGGTTAGTCAGGTCGTGGTCTACACCCACGTCGGCTTTCGATTGAAGTCTGCCGAGCACATGTCGTGTGCAGACGCTAAGTGGTGGAAACATGTGTGACGAAGTACACCCCTGCAAGGTATAAAACTATTCGAATAGCCGCGTCCGCGGTAAAGGTCTTCTGGGTTGCCTATAACAGTTCATATACAAGTGAAAGTGGATACTCTAAAATGCGCAAGATAAGCGTGAGTGCTGTGGATGGCGTTCTCGTAGGGAGACGGGAGCGGATCCATAGTGGTGTATTGATATGGTGAATATGTGGACTCGTGTGCGCCACCTCAAAAGAGTTACTTGCAGTCGTAGTTTAAGATAGCCCTCGAGTCAAAGCTGGCTTGCTGCAGTTAAACTCCACCCCCCTGTTGATACCGATGCATATGTAGCTAGTTCTGATGTAAGTCTTGCTGAGTACTTTTGTACTCACGTTTGCTTAATTTATGTTTTGCAGAGAGACTTCAGTCTCGCTAGTAGTTTCGCGTGGACCTCGACGTTTAGCTTGATACCTCATCTACAATCTTGTGCCCTCGGCAGGATCTGGTAGATAGTCAGACTTCTCAGCCTTTTTCATTTGTAGATGTCTGTACTCAGACATGTTAAGCTTCCGCATGTGCTTTGATTTGTATGCTATGATTGTTGGGTCATGAGACCCATGTTTGTAATATCTCGCTCCTCGGAGCCTAATGAATAAATACTTGAGTTGTAGAGTTATGTTGTGATGCCATGTTGTATTTACATATATCGAGCATATTGTGTGTATGATTGAAATGCTTGGTATGTGTGGGATCCGACAATCTAGTTGTTTATCCTTGGCAGCCTCTCTTATGGGGAAATGTAGTCTAGTGCTTCCATGAGCCATAGTAGTCCGCTGCAGCCCGGTTCACCGGAGTCCTATTAGCCCAGCACTACTTCTCAGGACACTTGACTGGACGGCATGTGTTTCACTTCGTTCCCGTGCCTGTCCCTTCGGGGAAATGTCACGCGGTGACATCCGGAGTCCTGCCTAGCCTGCTACAGCCCGGGTTCCCGGAGTCCTGTTAGCCCAGTGCTACAGCCCGGATTCACATGCTGCTGACCGACATGCTCGATGTGATTCATGTATGCCTGTCCCCATAGGTTGGTGCCGCTTTGGGTTCACGACTAGCCATGTCGGCCCGGGTTCCCTGTCATATGGATGCTAGCGACACTATCATATACGTGAGCCAAAAGGCGCAAACGGTCCCGGGCCATGGTAAGGCGACACCCGTGGGAATACCGTGCGTGAGGCTGCAAAGTGATATGAAGTGTTACCGGGTAGATCGATGTGACTTGGAATCGGGGTCCTGACATATCGATGGATCGTGCGAAACAACAAAACTATAGTACTATACAGTACAAGTGACAGTTCACTGGGCCGTCGTGTCGTCTACTCCTCCGTCGTAAGAGTGGAGCGCTTGCTTTCATAAATCTTCTAGTCCCTTTCGCCGACATGTGGGAAATCAAGCTACCAGGTCCACGTGCCATACCGGAATACAGTGCAGAGCAGCCGGGGTGAAGCACCCCAGTCATGGGCCGACGTAGTAATGAGCAATGAGGCGTCAAATCACAAAGCTGCACCTTTCCCGCAGTTAAGTTGGAGGGACGAAGCAACCATCATTTCACTCGTTGCTGAATCCGCTTCTCCCTAATCTTCTTCAACTTAACCACGTGTTGCTTATGCCGATGTTCTGCCTCATGTGGGATGCAGATCGGCTTGGTAAAGCACTGACACGTGGGACCTCATGTTAGCAAACCGCCAGGACAACGTCCTCCAAAAATAAGAAACCTCCCCCACCATCCGCGCGGCAAAATCACCTCCTTTTTACTAATCTCGATTCTATAATTTTTTAGATCAATATAATTGAGATTTGTATAGATAGCACACAGGAGCAAAACCAAGTGGTACAGTTAAGGGCAGCCACAATGTGTAGCCAAATGTGAAAATAGCTTTTGGCATCGTGGGAACCATTGTGGACGGTGTTGCCAAAGCCAAAAAGATGGAACCGAAGCTCCCTGATTGATTGATTGAAGGAATAGAAAAATGCAACGTCTCTCCTCTTTCTCCCATGCTTGGACGCATGTAGTACAGTATAGAGCACAGAGTCTACTCCCCTGTCCCTTCTATCATAAATCACAAAGCATTGAGGCGTCAAATCACAAAAGCACGGACGAAGCAACCATCATTTCACTCTTCGCTGGCTCCACTTCTCCATTGTCTTCTTCGAGAAGCCATCTCACCGCATTAGTTATAGTAGTACTATTAAAGGACTTCCTGGATGCAAATAAGGCGGTTGTCTCGGCTTGCAGGCGGCACTTGCGAATGACTTACCATGGTCTCCCTCAATGGTGTTCTCCGTCGAACGCACTTCGCCAAACCACCAAAAAAAATATCGTCGACGTCACCGCAATGGGGAAGGAAGTCAAATATAGTTACTACCTCCATTTTTTTGTACACAAGGCCAGTATATCAAAATTACAATTTGCAAAGGGCCACTAACACTAATCGAGGCAAAATTGATGGGGTTAGCAACCAAGGACATTAATATCCCCTGCATGCATGCGGAAGTGAGAAGGTTGGTTTGCATGGCGCTGCATTAATCAAGTGATGAGGAGTGAGATGGTTAGCTCTTTGGTCTTTGGAGAAAAAAATACACATTAATTGACACGTGAAACGAGGATTTGTATCGATTAAATCCCGCGAAGGAAAACCCAGCCTTTCTTTTTTAACATTAGTACTCCTAGTACGTACGTACTTATCCTGTTTGGGTCTAGGCCTTGCATTCCCAAACTTCGCCACACATTTTTTCCAAGCTTGCCTAAAGTTTTCAAAATGAGAAGGAGGTACACTTGCGCACGGCTATCGCGGTCGCACCACACCCTCACACGGTCGCTCCTGCACGCTGCAAACCCAACCAAGGGAACACACCCTCACTGACACATGCTGTCGCATGGGAACACACCAAACTCAGCCATCCTATCACTGACACATAATTTTCGTTCATAGAGTATGTTTATCCAACCGCATGTTGGGGAGTATCCGTACGGCCCGTGCGGTGGTCTGTTGGGGAAGAAGAAGAGGTGAGGAAGAAGGAAAGGAGGGTTAGGAGACGTAGGATATTCATCCAACCACCTGAAATGGTAGATTGACCCAAGTCAGGCGACTTGCATAACAAATATATGTTTTATACAGCAAAAGATCCATAAAAACAACAACATAAAGAAAAACTGTCACTGCTCGCGGAAAGAGACGACCTCGTCGTCTTTGGCTGCCGGCACGAACCAGCCGTCGCTACCGACGTGTGTCTCCGCACCGTGGTTGTCCTCGGCCTCCAGCTACTCGTTCAAGCGGAGCGTGTGGGCGCTCTGCACGGACGAGAGTACAGCCTGGTTCAAGTCGAGGACGTCCGGTTCCGCCTGCAGGAGGGCCTCGATGGCAGCTGCATCTGTGCGCTCCGCGTCGAGTCGAGCCTCCGCCGCCCGGTTCAAGTCCAATATGTCCGGTTCCTCCTGCAGGAGGGCGTCGATGAGAGCGGCATCCACGCGCTCTGCGTCGAGTCGAGCCTCTGTCGCCCGGTTCAAGTCCAGGACGTCCGGTTCCGCCTGCAAGAGGGCCTCGATGGCAGCGGCATCCGCGTGCTCCACCTCAAGTTGAGCCTCCGCCGCCCAGTTCACATCCACGACATCCGGTTCCGCCTGCAGGAGAGCCTCGATGGCAGCGGCATGCGCGCGCTCCGCGTCGAGTTGAGCCTCTGCCTCCCGGTCCTCCTTTAGTATCGCCATGTTGAACCGCTGGTCCGCTTGCACCATGGGGGACTCGGACGCCGGCACGAAGTCCACGTCCATCGTCTCATACCCATCGGGGGCCTTCTACGCCGCGACCTCCGCCATGAACATTGGATCGGCTTCTTCCTCCTTGTAACTTGGCTCTAGAGAACTCGGGGATTGGCCCGCCGCAAAGCGAGCTTGGGAACGGAGGTCTGTGGCGCCGACCGCCGCCGCGATTTCTGGGTGGCGCTCCGGCGTCAGCATCTTGTAGTAAGTGACCTTGCGGCGCACCATGGCTTCCGGAGAACTAGGGGACGCTTGATGCAGGCTAGGGGATCGAAAGGTGGGGGAATGGGCTGGAGATTTGGTGTGGTTTTAGGGCAGTGGCTGGCGTAGGCCGAGCAGCGAAGGTTCTGGTGTGAATAGTGGTTCCGGTGATGACCGGTCAATCGGTTTTGACTGTACATCGCTCTTGTCGCGTTCGCGTTGCAGCCCGGCACGCTGGACCCTCCACGTCACTCACCGAATGGAACGCGTTTTGTCTTGCGTTTTCGCTCGCTTGTGGGACCGCAGTTGAGAGCAAACCGACGTCCCCCCCTCCCCCGCCCGCGTCATTTATTATACCACCACTCCCTCCATTTTATGTGGAGTAAATAAAAACAGAGGGAGTATACTACGGATGAGGATCCCCTGACGTGGCCGAACCCATTGAGTAACTGACATGCGGGGCCTAGCAAGCATGGGGTCCGCCAGTAAGTGACCGAAAGGGAGGGTAAGGCAGGGATACCTACATCAGAGGATCCACTTCCACTATACTAATTTAACCAAATGTTAGAGTAATAATATATGACATGCAACTTACACAAATGTTATAGTAATAATACTCCTATATGACATGCAACTTACACAAAGCATACAGGGTCTAATGCGTTTTTCGAGGCTAACTTTGACCAAATGTTAGAGTAATAATATATGACATGCAACTTACACAAAGCATACGATCAAATTCGTATGTGAAAGGAGTTTCCAATGATATAATTTTCACATTATACATCTCGTGTACTATTAATCTTGTCAGTAGTCAAATTGGAAACCATCTCGAGTACAAATCTAGGAGTACTTACGAATCTAACAATATTGATTGGCGTTTTTGAATGTTGATACCTTTTTGATCAAAGTAGATATACTTTGACTACACATAAAACTTATATGTAAACTAGAAAGGATAGGAGGGAGTATATTGTACGTTCAAAAACGAAACGAACATTGAATACCCTTTATATATGATTTACGGATGCTATGATCACCGGTTCAAAATTTTGAATCCGCCTTAGGTATCACGTGCCCCCACTCGTTCCCTCTCGATTTCATCTCGGGTCCGGAGATCTATTGAAATAGTACTAGGGTGGGTACATGCAAACGATACTCGGCGGAATGTTCAAATGAGGCATGCGGGAGGATGGACTCGACTGGAGGGCGACATGATCGATGGAGAAGAGGGCTGGAGAGGAATGAGAAATAAGCAAACGCCACATGATTATACTTGAACGGCTCAAATAAACAATAAGTTGTCTCGCTTGGCCTACATAGTGAAAGGCCTAATGCGCAACGCGGAGCACTGACGCTCGAATATGGCTGGGAAAACAGGGAAACAGACATGTGGGGCACACCCGTCGGGACGACGTAGCGCAGACTAGTCCAATGGAGGAGCTGGCCCATGACCTCCTCGCCACCGACAACCGTTCATGTGGGTCGTTGGGGCCAACAACGAGGCGCAGCTCCAGCACCGCATCTGGACACGGTGACCGCAGTGAGCGACATGCTCATATCATCGCTAGACACGGTCGGTTTCAATTTGCCGAGGGTGGCGTTAGTGCTGTGGCACGACCAACGGTATGTTTGGTTTGTGCCCAAGGTTGCCCCATCAAAGCATTGGGTAGCCAAAATTTTGGTTGAGGTATTGGTTGCCCATGATTTTGTCGACATTGGCAAGAAAAATGAACTTGAGTTGGCTAGAGTTCATTGGCATGCCAAAGAAATGGCAACCGTCCAAAAAAAGACCAATCTTTGGGTCATGACCAAAATTTTGGTTGAGGTATTGGTTGCCCATGATTTGGACGACATTGGCAAGAAAAATGAACTAGAGTTGGCTAGAGTTCATTGGCATGCCAAAAAATGGCAACCATCCAAACAAAGACAAATCTTTTGGTCATGACCAAAATTTTGGCAAGGTGCACTTTGGCCACAATCCAAACACACCCCAACAACCGGCTCGTCGAGGATGCACGGGGCGCCGCGACGCGTCCGCGGAGTGGTGTAGCGCGGCCAACTGCATCCTCTGGACCTGAGACCATGCCGGGTCGTCTTGCTTTTCCAATGACATGCGGGGATCGCATGTGAGCAAAGGGCATCTCCAACGTTGCTATGACCGCAGCTAACTACCCTGGCACACCAAAACCCTTGTCCCTCATGCCGTCGCGCGGTGCGTTCCCAGCCAGCGCCAGCTGCCCACATTCATGTCGTCCGTTCGTATGTCGTCATTAAGAGGCTCGGTGCCCGCGGAACCAACTCCGGTGACTTAATGACGCACCCGGACGCTTGGCCTCACCGGAATGCGCTACTTAAAGCGGCAACGCCCAGCTAACCTCCACACCATAGCGCATCGTCCTCCTACCTGGAACCACATCCGCCATGACCACAAGCGCGAACGCTCTGCGGGAGAGCTTGTCTTTGGGAATGGAGCTCGAGGTCGCCGCCCTCGCTGAAGTCACCGCACAAGCAGTGGCCACGCTGGCGGCCGACGACAGGAGCACCGTCAGCCACGCGTCCTACTTGCCGCCGTCCAACTTCCGGCACCGCCGAGGTCGGGGACTCCTCCGAGGATGAGTAGGGCATGGGAGGCGACAGGGCATGGTGTGCCAACTAGCCGGTCCGTCTCCTGTGTTCTACTTTTCCTCGCCGGAGACAGCACCTTCACTTCACGAGTCTTGAACCCCGCCCCCGTACATGGAGATCACAGATGGAGGACGTCGGTCGCCGCCGTAGAATAGGTGTAGGGTCGGGTTTCTTTTATTTTTTTTGTCCTATAAAAGTTTGAAATGTAATGAAAATCTGCCGTGTTTGCATTAATCTCGGCCGGTGTATATGAACTTTAACAATAATATACATATTGTAGGAGTACTAGCAAGATGCCCGTGCGTTGCACGGAAGATCAAGATCTTGTGGGAGAAAAGGATGAACGAGGGAAAGCCTTATCTGCAAATGTGGAGAGGAGTGCGGGTAAATTCTCATAGTTTCCTTCCTATCCGTTAGATATAGATCAGACGGCCTATATTGCAGGATCGGACACATCTTCCTACATCTACGGGAACCTACGAAAGGGTTAACGTAAATTGCCTCTCTCTCTCCTCCCTTGATTTTCATGGTGGTGGGTCCCTCCCTCCCCCCAATCTACAATCAACAGCTCACACGTTTCACATTGCATTAATTACGTAACTGGGATTACGTAGGTGTAGCATTACTCGTCCTAAAAAACCCAACTAAGCCAACCTCCCAGCATATCACGCGGGAAAAGACCCGGCCGCGCCGTTTTAGTCGGGATTACCGGATTACTAGTAGTAGTATCGATGGATCGCGCGAAGCAACATATTTTTTAGGGGGCGAAGCACCTAGTTTAAAAGGAAAAAATGCGGTACACTCACAACACTCCTATCGCGGTCGCATTGCACCCCACACACGTTCGGTCCAACACACGGCTCACACAAACGGAACGCGCTTCGGCTTGCCTCTTCACTGACACGTGGGACTACCCTTGGAGAAACCGACCATGCGCCAACCCCCCCCCCCCCCCCCCCCCCCCCCTCCCCCCTGTCCCCCTCCACTCCATTCGCTCTGCCAAAGACGCCCTCCCCGCCGCGCTGATACGTCGGCGCCGCGGTTCGGCGATCCTCTCACTCCCATAGTACGCTCTCGTAGACTGCCGTCCTCTAGCCGCGCTGCCACCTCTGTCTATGTTCTTGTGGAGGCGCACGGCGGTCAGCGCCGCCACCGCTGGCGATGTTCGTGTGGAGACACACGGCGGTCAGCTTCTCCCATGGTACACGCATTCTAGACTGAGGCCCCGTTCATGTCGGTGTAGCGCTGAATGTTAGCTGATAGACGCTGTTAATCTCACTGTTTGCTGAAGTAGTTTACTGTCAATATGCTCTGCTTAAGAAGCTTCCTTGCCCTGTTCTGCACTCAATCTGCTTAGCTAAGATGGCATGCTAAGGCCGATTAGTTGCTAAAATATCCTGCCATGTATTTATTGTGACGTAGATTGCCATGGTCTAGTAGCCAATCTGTTAGCTGAAATAGCTCCACACGTTTTATACTCGATCTTTGTTGCTGCGATGACCTTCGATAGTTCGATGGCTGTGTGCTCAGCCTCATTGACTGCTGAAACAGCCTGCCATAATTTGGCACTCAAATCTGTTTGCTGAATTAGCTTTACATATATTTCGTTACTTAGATCTTCTCGTCCAAATATCTTGCCATAGCTTTAGACATCGACCTAGGTATTTTTTTCTGGACTTCATAAAAAAGCATATATGTTTTTCCTGTAATATCTAGTAGAAGAACTAATTTGTATGTCTAACAGATGGACATGACTTGGATAACTGTAGCTCGAAGGTTCTCCGCTGCATATGTCGAGGGGGTTGAAAACTTCATGAACTTTATCAGAGCTGAGTACGGTGGTCCGAAATCAAATGTGCTCTGCCCGTGTAGCAGTTGTATGAATTCAGTTACAAGACCCCAGTCAACTGTGCAAAATCATCTACACTTGTATGGGATGTCGGTCACATATACTAGGTGGGTTCATCATGGTGAAGCTGTGAACATCAATGTTATTGACTACGTGGAAGCAGCAGATCACCATCTTGATTTGCCTGATGCTCAGGTGGAAGAGGAGGAGGAGGAGGTGGTGGCAGAGCCAGTGAGTTTGACCAACATTGAAACAATGCTACGAAATGCTCGTGCATTCCGTGAACTTTCACCTCCAGAAGAAAAATGGTGGGCCCGCATGTTGGAACAATGCAACGTTCCTGTCACGCCAGGAAACAAGCTATCAGTATTCTCAGCTATGGTCACCTTTCTTCAGGTGAAGACATCTGAGCGGATAACCAACAAATCATTCAATGCGATGTTGGCTGCTTTCCGCGAATCTTTTCCAGATGCGTCTGAGCTGCCACACACCTATAGTAAAATGAAGAATTTCCTTCGTGCAGTTGGAATTGGATATGATATAATCCATGTTTGTAAGAATAATTGTGTTCTGTTCCGGAAGGATTATGCCAACTTAAGTGAATGCCCGAAATGCAAATCATCAAGATGGAAAGATGGCGATGCTGTGAAGAGGATTCCTCATAATGTTCTGAGACATTTTCCAATTACACCAAGATTGCAGAGGTTGTTTCATGATGCTGAAACAAGAGAGGATGTACTGTGGCATTCTAGGAACCAGGAGTACAGAGATCAGAATGTAATGAGCCATCCATCTCATGGTAGTGAGTGGAAAAGCTTCAATGATAAACACAAAGAGTTTTCTGCTGACCCGAGAAACATTAGACTTGGCTTAGCTTCAGATGGATTTAACCCATTTGGCCACCAGAGCGCCACATATAGCATGTGGCCAGTGCTTGTTATCCCTTACAACATGCCTCCAAATGTCTACAATGAAGAATCAAACTACATGATGGCCTTGCTCATCCCAGGTCCAAAAAGTCCTGGAAAGGATTTTGATTTGTTCATGGAGCCTCTTATGGAGGAACTTCAACAGCTATGGAAGGGTGTTCTCACTCGAGACCTATATAGCAGCCCACCAGCTGATTTCTTTCTGCGTGCTGTTATAATTTGGTGCATCCATGATTATCCGGCTTTGGGCACTATGTCAGGGCGAACGACACATGGTTACAATGCATGTGTTCGCTGTGACAGGAATCCGCTGTCATACGCAATACTTAGCAAGATCTGTTACATTGGACACCGCCGTTTCCTTGCCAAGGACAAGCCGCATCCTAGAAAATACCGAAGACATGTGTTCAATGCAAAGCATGAAAACCGTGATGCGCCAAAGAGGCTCACCATCGATGAGTTGCAAGTGGAATTAGAGAAGGCCAGGCATATTACACCAGGAAACCATCCTGGTAATGGTAGCGGGAAAAGGAAGCGTGGCAGGGTAGAAGAGAGATTATTGTTTACCCGCAGGTCCACTTTGTGGGACTTGGAGTATTGGAAAGATTTGGATCTAAGGCATAATCTTGATGTGATGCACATCGAGAAAAATATATGTGACAACATTATCGGCACACTTCTTAATATTGAAGGCAAGAAGAATGATACCTTAAAATCTAGGATTGATTTGACACACCTGTGTATCAGAAAGGATTTGCAGGTGCAAGATGAAGGTAAACCACGGGATGTGGCACCAGCTGTGTACGTCTTGGACAAGGTAAAAAGAAAAGAATTCTGCGAGGTCCTGTCACGTGTGAGATTCCCACATGGATTTGCTTCCAACCCTTAAAGGAGAGTCAGTGCAGATGGAAACAAGGTACAAGGGTTGAAAACTCATGACTGCCACGTCCTACTTCAAAGGGTTTTACCTGTTATCCTTAGAGGATTGGGCTGCCCTGACTTATACAGAGCAGTTGCAGAGTTGGGACAATTCTTCAGGGAACTCTGCAGTAGGAATATCAGGATAGATGCTTTGGAGCGTCTTAGAGACAAGATACCAACTATCCTATGCGACCTTGAGAAGATATATCCTCCAGCCTTCTTTGATGTGATGGTGCATTTGGCTGTTCATCTACCCGATGAGGCACTACTTAGAGGTCCAGTACAGTATGGCTGGATGTACCCTATTGAAAGGCGGCTAGGCACTTTCAAGGGCTATGTTAGGAACAGAGCTAGACCCGAGGGTTCCATTGCATAGGCCTACATTGCTACAGAAGCGTTGACATTCTGCTCAAAATACATTGAAATAGCTGATCAGCTTAGCAAAGAGGTGGGTGAAGACAATCCCGGGCCCAATGTTTTCGATTATTCTGTTCGAGTTACAGGGAAGAGTCGACAAGAGGAAAACCTAAAGATTTGGAAAAAATGGTTTGGTATGTGTTGAATAACTATCCTGAGATACTACCTTATATCAAGTAAGTGCTGTACTGCAGCTTATACATCGTAATCTACTAAACTTGCAGCACATTCTTATATATTTAGATGTTTGACGCGATCACTATGTTGTGCAGCATCTACAAAGAGGAGTTACTGCCGCAAAATCCAAGAAACATTGACAAACTGGTTATGGCAGGATTTGCGAAATGGTTCAAGAACCATGTAAGCTTTTGAAGTGCACTGTCAGTTTTTTTAATATATTGAGTACATAAGATGATCAGCTTGTCTATTTTCTAACCATAGGTTAAGAAGATGCGGGAGGATGGGCAGGCAGTTGCTGATGCCCTTTACTCACTAGCAATGGGTCCTAATACTCGGGTAAGACATTATGAATCTTGCGTTGTTGGAGATGTGCGCTACAACACCCTTGCACGAGACGAAGGCAGGAAGACACAAAACAGTGCCATCATGAGCATGGATACGTATGACAAAGAGACAACTGAAATGTATGCTAACATAGCAGACATTATTCAGTTGCAGTATATCTCCAGTTTCAAGGATCATCGGTGTGTGGTTCTGTTGTGCTGTCGTTGGTATAACCTGTTTTCCAGGATCGCAAAACCTAGAGCTGATGATTATTTCAAATCCATCAATGTCAAGGCGGCGTACCAGACCAATGATCCTTTTATTTTGGCAAATCAAGCAACACAGATATTTTTC
This sequence comes from Triticum urartu, assembly GCF_003073215.2. Taxonomy (NCBI): domain Eukaryota; kingdom Viridiplantae; phylum Streptophyta; class Magnoliopsida; order Poales; family Poaceae; genus Triticum; species Triticum urartu. The sequence continues at coordinate 315,405,306 of NC_053022.1, read as the reverse complement.
TTGGAAGACACATTTGCATGTAGCGATGACTGGAGAGTATTGCAAAGGTTTGAGCAGAGGAATTCGTTTAATGAAGTTGCACAACAAGATGATGCTTACACTACTCCTGATGTACAAGATAACACAGATGTTCCTAATATCTTTGAGAACCATCACGTCAATGTCACCGGCGAAAAGATTGTCTGTCATGCTGTGGACATACAAGAGTTGATCAAGAAGAAGCCAACGTTCGAGGACGTTGAGTACGAAGAAGAAGATGACACCGCGGGGAATTACGATTCAGACTGATACACATGGCGAAGATGTTGGCGCTGGTGCCGCGGATGATGATTACATTTCTTTTTTCGTATTTGCCTGTCAGAAGACGTTTTTTTATCTACTATGTGAAATTGTGTTTGCTATGACAACTGAAACCTGATGAACATGTTGTTTAGTATTTTGCTGTGAGAACATCACTTGTTATGTATGCCGATTTGTGGTTGGTGATTGTATGACAACTACAACATGATGACATTTTTGTTTAGTTGTACTCATATTTGGCCGTGAAACTTGAATTTGATGACATAGTTTGCTGTTGGACTGCAATTTGCTCGACGTCTTCGAATGAGAACAAAGCTGACCCGACAGGGCCTCTGCTATTTATTTATTTATATGAGCAAAAGGGGATACCCCCTGATTTTCGTTAATAGAAATCATTAGATGTTCACAACACTACGCCCAGCCTGCTACACAGGTTTCATTCATTACTAGTTTCAGCGAAGTGCTCATGTTGTAGACACTGAATACATCACGAGTGCTACATACACTGCAAATAAAGAGACAATCATCCTACAGAGCACATCGATTTTGCCCATTATCTTCACAAGCTCTTTCATCTCCTCATTGCTGTCAAGGCCGTTCAGCAGCTGTTGCTTGGCCATGATTAGAGGAACTGCATATTTAAGCTTCTGCTCTGCATCTTCCTCTTCTGCCGTTCCTTCAGTTACTTGTCCAACACCCCAACCTGCTGGTATTGGGATTCCTCGGCTAACCAAATAATCAGTGTAGTTGCATTCCCCCACATCAGCAACTTCCCAGAAATACAAATCACACGAATCTTCCCTTTTCTGCACGAATCAAATTGGTAGATCATCAACCAAACTATTAAAAAAATCAGCAACTGAAAGCAGCAGAACAACACTTAAACATATTATTACCCCATGATTTGGGCATTTCTAGAAGACTCGGCCAGGGTTACGGATTGTGGTTGAGATGCGACGGATGACTCTGCGTGATTTGTAGCAGTGGCACCACACTAACGGCAGCGGGTTGCGATGAGCAATCGGATGCGGTGCGCGTGCCGGCGAGGGTGTGATGAGACCCACAGGCGATGGTACAGGTTGCGACTTGGCGCATATCTAGTTGTTGCCTGCTGAAGAGCAGGTGCACGAGCAGCCAGCGGACATGGTTGCTGCGGCCAGAGCTTCTGACGCTAGGCAGAGTAAGTAGAGAAGAGGAGAAGCGAACGTTGGATATGTCAGTTTCATTACTTGCAGAGTAGCATAGCACCATATATAGTCATAGTCTATGTTTGGATTTGAACCAGCTACAGGAGCACGTCTTTCTTTTTTCTAAAACTCGGCAGCGTCTCATTACTGGTAAACTAGCTTGTTCTGTACGCCTTCCCAAGTCTTTGATTTCTTTCCCTTTTTTGCGAGGAAGGAAGGGGGACAAAATTGAGAGTTCCTGGGACTCGAACCCAAGACCTCTCGTTTGAAAACCAAGGGTGCTAGTCACTTATGTGGCGAACGTTCCCTGTGAGGAGGACGGCAGACGAACGCATTTTCCTTGCAGTTTTCTTCCTATATATAAAAAAGTATGCTAATTGGTGTCCTCTTAGTCAACAAAACGATTGTGCCAACCTTGACCGTTGGATTGACATTCAACATCTGTCGCGTTTCTTCAGTATGTTCTTCCTCGAGCCGCCAAAGCCAAACCAGCGCCGGCGGGGCCGCCTGCTCCCGCCTCCCACGGATGGCTGTGATCTGCCCCGGCTCCTGTTTGTTCCTGCCCGAGGCCTCACCATCGTCCTCCACCATGGTTCGCTTACCGCGTCGCCGCCCTCCGATGTTGTCAACATGGTCAACAACCAAGAGGAATAAGGAAATGACTGTACATGGTGAGGATGACAGTAGGGACCCAGCAGCGCGCGCATTAATTTTGTTTTTTCAGGACAGAGAAGGGTATCAACTGGCTTGTGTGGGACCCGTGGCCCGTCTAGCCCAGGCTTTTATTTCATATGTTTAGCACATGGCCAGCCCAGTTTGTTTTTTTCCTTTTTGAAAATTTCTAGCTAGCTATTTTGTTTTTTGCAGAATAACCAACGTAGGCCTACTTGCTTTTCTACGCCCTGCTGGGCCGGAAATCTTTCAAGACGAGGAGGGATGCATTTTGCCCAGAAAATGGGCTATAAGTAATAAGAAATGGGCTATAAGTAATAATAAATGGGCTGTAAAATGAAAAAATACAGCAAACAGACAATTAGTTCCAAAATATTGTTTTCTTTCGGATTTTGATATTTTAAATTTCATTGTTTTTGTGCGGGTAAAATTTCATTGAATTTAAATTAAGTTATATTTAGATTTAAAATTAATTTGAATCTGGCTAGAAATTTCGGGCTGTATGCTGTTTGGGACAGATTTGGAGGCTGACTTGTGGGTCTACTAGGTTGACGTGTACTTTGGCTTTGTCAACTTAGTCCACAAATGATTCTAGCAGCAGTGACCGTTGGATGTTAATCCAACGGCCGTGCTGCTTCTTCAATATATGATCTTCTTGCTCCAGCCGCCCAAACCAGCTCCGGTGGGACTGCCTGCTCCCGCCTCCCATGGCCGGCTGTGCTGCTGCATATGCCGCACCGCCCCACCCTACTTCATTGCTGGCCAGGCCATTCCTCTACTCACCCACACCTCCTGTTATTTTCCGGCGACGACAGCCGGACCAGTAAACCCTCGTACTCCCCACCGCGTGGGCAACCATTGTCGAGTCTTCCTCGGCTCCGTGTCGTTCCCTTCCTAGGCCTCGCCGTCGTCCACCGCCATGGTGCTCTCGGCGCGGCCTGGTCAACTTGGTCAATGAACGACATCCATCGGCCGTGGACTGTACGTGCAAAATAATGATTCCTCCACATGACAGCTGGGACCCACCGGAAGGGCCTTTGTATTTCGCAAAAACAACGTTCCCCCCGCTGACATGTCAGACCCACCAGCTATATCTTCGCACGCAAGGAAGTGCCTCCTTATTACGCACAAAAAATGAATACCCCCTGCTAGCTGGGACCCACCATAGTGGGAGGATGACTTGTGGGCCAACAAAGTTGACGGGGACGGAGGGCTTTGTCAACTTAGTCAATATGAACGATTCTAGCTCCAGTGACCGTATGATGTCCATCCAACGACCATAGTGCTTCTTCAACCTCTGGTCTTCTTGCTCCAGCCGCCCGAAGCAGCGCCGGTCGTGCTGCATGCTCCTGCCTCCCGTTGCCGGCTGTGCTGCCGCGGAGGCCTCATCGCCCCTACTATTCCCACCGCTGGCCAGGCCCTGCGGCGACGGCAGCCTCACACCGCAGCCGAACCAGTGAACCCGCGTACTCCTCTCCGCGCGGGCTTCCACTGCCGCGTCTTCCCCAGCTCCGCATCGTGCCCTTCCTAGGCCTCGCCGTCGTCCACCGCCGTGGTGCTCTTCGCGCGGCGTGGTCAACGTGGTCAAGGAACGACTTCCATCGGAAGAGTACTATACGTGGAGAGGCTGACAGCTGGGTCCACCGCCACAGCCCAGTTTTTTTGTGATTTGCCAAGTAAGTCGCTTTGTCAAGCCTGTTGGGTTGCAAATCTTTCAAGACGAGGAGAGCTTTCATTCGGCTGGCCGAGAAAATGGCCCATCAGTAATGAGAAATGGGCTATACATTTTTAAAACACATCAAAGCGGCAATTAGTTTCAAATATCTTTTTTTTCATTTCAAGATTTTAAATTACATTAATTTTTATGCGTGGAGAATTTGTTGGATTTTATATTGATATACATTTATTTTTAAAATCATTTTGAATATGAGTCGAAATTTCGGGATTAAAAACAGTTTGGACCGCACCGAAATATGCAAAAGTTCGTATAATTTTTTAACAGTGGCCACAATTTGGGCTGTAATGCTAACAAAAAGAATATGGGCTCCAAAAAAACCTTAAGAATTAGCAAATGGACTGAAAATTATTAGAAATAATGGCAGGTGGGCTGTGTGCTATTTTCCACAGATTTGAGGCTTTCCTAAAAAAATGTTGACGCACAAGCAGTGACTGTTGGATGTCCATCCAACGGCCGTCGTGCTTCTTCAATCTCTGCTATTCCTGCTCCAGCCGCTCAAACAAGCGTCGGCGGGACTGCCTGCTCCCTCCTCCCCGCGGCCGACTGTGCTGCCGCGCAGGCCTCACCGCCCCACCATACTCCCATCGCTGGCCTAGCCATCCCTCTACTCACCCACACCTGCTGTTATTCTCCAGCGATGGCAGACGAACCAGTAAACCCTTGTACAGTCGTACTCCCCTCCGCGTGGGAAACAACTGCCGAGTCTTCCCTGCCTCCATGTCGTTCCCTTCCTAGGCCTCGCCGTCGTCCACCGCCCTGGTGCTCTCGGCGTGGCCTGGTCAACGTGGTCAACGACCGACATGCATCTGAAGTGGATTGTACGTGGAGAGGCCGACAGCTGGGTCCACGGCCGCACGCAAGGAAATGCCTCCTTATTACACGCAAAATAATGATTCCTCCACCTGACATCAGGGACCCACCGAAAGGGCCTCTGTATTTCATGAAAAAATGTTACCGCCGCTGACAGCTCGGACCCACCAGCTATATCTTCGCACGCAAGGAAGTGCCTCCTTATTACGCACAAAAAAATGAATACTCCCCCTGTTAGCTGGGACCCAGTATAGTGGCAGGCTCACTTGTGGGCCTACTAAGTTGACGGGGACGGAGGGCTTTGTCAACTTAGTCAATATGCACGATTCTAGCTCTAGTGACCGTGCGATGTCCATCCAACGGCCATAGTGCTTCTTCAACCTCTGGTCTTCTTGCTCCAGCCGCCCAAACCAGCGCCGGTTGTGCCTCGTGCTCCTGCCTTCCATGGCCGGCTGCGATGCGGCGGAGGCCTCACCACACCCTACTACTCCCACCGCTGGCCCGACCATCCCTCTACTCACCCACACCCCCTGTTACTCTGTGGCGACGGCAGCCTCACACCGCAGCGAACCAGTGCCCTCGTACTCCTCTATGCGTGGGCATACACTGCCGCGTCTTCCCTGGCTCCACGTCGTCCCCTTCCCATGCCTCGCCGTCGTCCACCGCCCTGGTGCTCTCGACGCGGCGTGGTCAACATGGTCAAGGAACGGCTTCCATCGGACGTGGACTGTACGTGGAGAGGCTGACAGCTGGGTCCACGGTCGCAACAAGGAAGTGCCTCCTTATTACGTGCAAAATAATTATTCCTCCACCTGACAGCGGGGACCCACCGGACGGGCCACCGTATTTCGCCCCCCTGACTGCTGGGACCCACCAGCTAGATCTTCGCATGCAAGGAAGTGCCTGACAGTCGGGACCCACCTGGTCGAAGCGTACGTAGCGTTGTCATTCTGGTCGTGAACATGTATGTACATACTGGTCGATGTAGAGGCGCGCACGTGTCATAGTAGAGGCGCGCACATGTCGTAGTAGAGGCGCGCACATAGCATGTACACGTACGTACAGCGGCCAGGGTGCAAGAAAGAAAATACGGTACGTATGTGTACATACGGGCGGGGTCTCGAACGCCTACTCGCGCATACGTACGGCCAGGGCTCATGTACATGGCTGGGTCGGAACGGAGAAATAGCGTCGCCGTCATGTTCATGGGGAGGCAATGTAATGCGTCGTGTTCATGGGGAGGCAACGGAATGTGTCATGTTCATCGGGAGGGCTTGGACGGAACAGGCGATGGAAACGAGGCCTAGCGTACCGCAAAACGGAGGAAACGTCCTTGTATTCCACCGGCCACATTCGAAACGGGATCCTGTTGATCGGGAGGGGTCTGGCGTACCACAAAACGGAGGAAACGGACCTCCTACGGTCGAAACGGGGGTCCTGTTGATCGGGAGGGGTGTGGCGTACCGCAAAACGGAGGAAACGGACTTGTGTTGGAGCGCTACGGTCGAAACGGGGGTCCTGTTCATCGGGAGGGGTGTGGCGTACCGCAAAACGGGACTCCACGGGATACTGTTCATCTCCACCGTCGACCCCCTCCAGCCTCCACCAGCTACTGTTCATCCACCGTCGACCTCCTCCAGCCTCCACCGGCGACTGTTCATCCACGGGCTCCTGTTCATCCAGCCTCCACCGCGCGCTACTCCACCGGCTACTGTTCAACCAGCCCTCTCCACGGGCTCCTGTTCAACTACCCCTCCACGGGCTACTGTTCATCCTGCCCTCCACCGTCTACTGTTCATCCTGCCCTCCATGGGGTGGTCCTGTTCATCCAGCCCTCCACGGGGTCCTGTTCATCCAGCCCCAACCGGTTCGATCGATCGGGGTCCTGTTCATCCAGAGGCAACACCACGGGGTCCTGTTCAACCACCCCCACCGGGAACTGTTCATCCACCCCCCCCCCCGCAACGCTCACTGTTTATCCAGAGGCAGCATCAATCGGCTTCAGTTAGCAGCAGTAGCGAAAGAATCGCTCGATCGGGTTCGGTTAACAGCCATCGATCGATCGCTCGGGTTCAGTAACGCGTAGCCTGCAGTGCAATCGCTCGGGTTCAGTTAGAGCCCAACGCCTCGCTCGGGTTTAGTTAGAGCCAACGCCTCGCACACACGCGCGTACATGTACAAGAGAAACGCGCATCGCTCGGCCCCCGACCTCCCACCGTAACCGGGAACTCCCCGAAATTTTCCTCCCCCTCGCTTCTACCATGGTTTTTTCCATCATGGACGGCCCAAAGAATGTCATGCAGCTGCGTCTCCGGCCCACCCAAGATGAAAAACCCATTTTCTGTCATGATTTTTTGTCATAGAAGTAGAGCCCACCACATCTATGATGATACCGGGTTTTGTCACAATTATCGTCATAGAAGTGTCATATGTATGACATAATTTTTTTTTCGTTCGGCCCAAAATGTCACGGATGTGTCTTTTTTTTGTAGTGTATGCACGAGTAGAACACAAAGAGTTGTGGGCGGTGATCGCTGCTCACCACCAATATCTTATTTTGATTCAGCGGTATTGTTGGATGAAGCGGCCCGGACCAACCTTACATGACCACGTTCATGAGACCGGTTCCACCGACAGACATGCAACTAGTTTTGCATAAAGGTGGATGGCGGGTGTTTGTTTCTCTAGCTTTATTTGAATCGAATTTGACTGTGGCCGGTCCTTATTGAAGGTTAAAACAGCAAACTTGATAAATCACCGTTGTGGTTTTGATGCGTAGGTAAGAACAGTTCTTACTAGAAGCCCGTAGCAGCCACGTAAAACTGGCAACAACAAAGTAGAGGACGTCTAACTTGTTTTTGCAAGGCATGTTGTGATGTGATATGGTCAAGGCATGATGTGATATACATTATTGTATGAGATGATCATGTTTTGTAAACGTTATCGGCAACTAGCAGGAGCCTTATAGTTGTCGCTTTATTGTATGAAATGCAAAAACCATGTAATTGCTTTACTTTATCACTATGCGTTAGCGATAGTTGTACAAGCAATAGTTGGCGAGACGACCACGATGCTATGATGGAGATCAAGGTGTCAAGCCGGTGACGATGGAGATCATAATGGTGCTTTGGAGATGGAGATTAAAGGCACAAGATGATGATGGCCATATCATGTCACATATTTTGATTGCATGTGATGTTTATCTTTTATGCATCTTATTTTGCTTAGTACGGCGGTAGCATTATAAGATGATCCCTCACTAAAATTTCAAGGTGTAAGTGTTCTCCGTGAATATGCATCGTTGCGACAGTTCGTCGTGCCGAGACACCACGTGATGATCGGGTGCAAGACAGTTTTGCACATGCAGAATACTCGGGTTAAACATGACGAGCCTAGGATGTACAGACATGACTCGGAACACTGGAGACCGAAAGGTCGAACGTGAATCATATAGTAGATATGATCAACATAGAGATGTTCACCATTGAAGACTACTCCATCTCACATGATGATCGGACATGGTTTAGTTGATTTGGATCACATAATCATTTAGACGACTCGAGGGATGTCTATCTAAGTGGGAGTTCTTAAGTAATATGATTAATTGAACTTAATTTATCATGAACTTAGTCCTGATAGTGTTTTCATATCTATGTGGTAGATCAATAGCTCATGGATAGCTCCCCTGTTTTTATTTTTGATATGTTCCTAGAGAAAACTAAGTTGAAAGATGATAGTAGCAATCATGCGGACTGGGTCCGTGATCTGAGGATTATCCTCACACTACTGCAGGATGCTGCTAATGCGACACTATGATTTGAGACCCTTCGAGAAACTGTGTGTGATGCCATAATAGCAACCGGTGCTGTATGAAAACCGTCAGAAATGTGTAAAATGTTTGCGATGACAGATGCATCAAACACGGTTCAGGTTTTAGTTGCGTGTGCGATGAAGGGCATACGGTTCAGTTCAATGAACTGTTTGCGATGAGGAGGAACAAAAGAAACGGGCAGCCAGATGGAGGCGTGTGCGATACACAACATACGATTCATTTGGATGAACTGTTTGTGATTAGGCAACAAAAAAGTAACGGCCAGCCAGATCAAAGGTGTGTGCAATATAAGACATGCGGTTCACTCGGATGAACTGTTTGTGTTGAGACATGAGAACAGAAACGGTTCAACTTAACAAGATGTGTGTGATACGCGGCAAACAGGTCTGTAATAAAAAATGTGTCTGAAGACCGATAAGAACACAGACGGTTGCTGCTAATAAGACGTGTGTGTTGTGCGATGGGATTTCACACAGAACAACAACATACACACACACACACACACACTTATAAGGACATGCTTGCATAACCAAATTAAACATCCACTTACATAGGTAGCTACCACAACCAAGGCATTTGCACACACCAAAGTAAACTGTTACCTGCATAATTACATAGGTGGCTACTACACACATGACATTTCCACACACACACAAATAAAGTAAACTATATATTACATGCATGATTAACTAGCATAAACGATCATCTGATCATCATCTACTTCTTGTGACGCTTGCTCTTCTTGTGGCTCGATCCGGGCTCGTTGATTTGGGTAACGAGGCACTTCCTCATGTCAATGATCCGCTTGTGCATCTCGTAGCATGTGTACATGCTCTTGGCTGTGAACCTGAGGTGAGTTTCATCCAGTTGCCGCATCCAGGCCTTGTGCCAGAATACGGGACTTGTTCTCTGGGCATACTGCTTCATCTTTTCGTAGTAGGGGTCGATGATGGCCGAGGTGAGTTCGACAGGGGAGTCCTGCTTCGTGCTGCCCTAGACCCTGTAGTGGTCACGGATTTTGACAAGGTTCTTGCAGGCCAAGCCCGTAACACTGAGCGCTTTTACATCGTCTTTGGTATCGACCGTGGCGAACTTGTAGTCGGTGCTGTTGACAAACCTGTTGAAACGGTCGCAAGGCCCTGTGGCCATGCAGTAGTGGTAGATGAGGACATGATGGCGCACGCACAACTGGGCGACGACAACCTTCTGATCTATGCCGGGACGACCGGCGGTGTACTAGATGTCGATGCCAACCACCTTGTACTTGTCTCCAGCAAGCAACTGCTCAACGCTGTTGATGTAGTCATCCACCACGACCGGGTTGATGGTGTACACCACCGAGAGATCCGTCTCCCTCGTGTGGGTCTCCACTCTATGCTCGCCGAACTCCATTGGAGCGCTGCTGGACATCCCCTCTCTATGTGTCGTCGTGGGTGTGCTTGTTATGTTGTGGGGCGCGATCGAAATGTTGAAGAGACTAAGGTTATAATAGTCGCGAGAATTAAAGGGGAAGCCGGATGGCCAGGAATATCGGCAGGCCATGATGGCAGTTCTAATTTGTAGTGCGTAACTCCATCGTGTCACACGTAACTGCATCGCGTGGCAATGCACGCGGCGCAACCGCATGTATATGGGGCCCCCAACATGATCGCGTGCATGCCCAACTGCTGGCAGAGCACGCACGGAGGGACGCGAGCAGAGCGCTCCGCGGTCGCCTCAAGGAAAAGCTGTCCACAAGCCGAGAGCACCGACGGACGCGAGCAGAGCGAACCAACGGACGCGACCGAGCACGCCGCGGAGCCTAACGGCGACAGAGCTTGCTGAGGGACGCGAGCAGAGAATGGCACAGTGATACATGGCAAATAAGACGAACTGTGCGAGCGATGTCGGAGACATCAAGCACGAATCAAATTAGAGTTGCGTGTGCGATACGTGGCAGACAGTTGATCCATCAGAGCTGTTTGTGATGGAATAAGCCGTGTGTGTTGTGGGCAAAAGCTTGATGGTGTATAACCTTAAATTTAACCAAAAAAGTGTTAATGCATGTAACAAAAATTGTATAGCTGGAAACTATGTTCAAATATGACTCCAACGATATAATCTATGGCGACATGCATTCATATTTTATTAGTTAATAAATCCCACTTATAAACCAGGACGGGGGTATAGTAGGTAATTAAATCGCAAATGTTTTTTTATTAACTGTATGTGTATGTGTCCTCTCGTCCTCCTCACGCACGTCTTGTCACCCCGCTGCCGCAGACGACTTACAGTGCAAGCTTGCGCATCACGCAGGGGGCGTTCTTTTGGCCAAACGGTGGCACCAATGAATCATCAGTGAGCCTGTTCCCACTCAACCTCACAGGTTCCCGCGCAAGATTCCCGCCCGACTCAGTGAAATCCCCCAAAACCCCAATGCTTACCGGCCTGCTATAAAAACCCTCACGGCCGGCGAGTCCTACATCGCATTTTCCCCTCCCTCCGTGTAGCTTATCTCGTCTGCTTCTTCCACAATCGCGAGTGGCCCCGATCCATCGTCGTCGCTCAGCCACTCCGCCATCATCAGAGGACAGCTCCAGCTGGGAGGCTACACCGCGGTGGCGGCGCAGTCCCCGGCGTAGTGTAGTGCGTGTGGCGTCCCTGTTGGGTGTGCGCGGAACACCCACCACATGCTCCGCCGCCGCTGCCCGTCGGCAGCTCTTGCCGGCCGCCGTTGCCGCCACACCATTGTCGAAAGCCAGGGCCATCTCTCGCTCCGCCGCCGCGGCTCAAAGGCGGGTGGTGGCTGTCGTGGCCACCACCTCACTGCCGGCCACCGTGGCCATCACCCGCTCCGCCATTGCGACCCGAAGGTAGGATGTGGTGGTCGTGGCCACCACCCCATCGTCGGCCGCCATGGATGAAGGAAATATGCCCTAGAGGCAATAATAAAGTTATTATTTATTTCCTTATATCATGATAAATGTTTATTATTCATGCTAGAATTGTATTAACCGGAAACATAATACATGTGTGAATACATAGACAAACAGAGTGTCACTAGTATGCCTCTACTTGACTAGCTCGTTAATCAAAGATGGTTATGTTTCCTAACCATGGACAAAGAGTTGTCATTTGATTAACGGGATCACATCATTAGTTGAATGATCTGATTGACATGACCCATTCCATTAGCTTAGCACCCGATCGTTTAGTATGTTGCTATTGCTTTCTTCATGACTTATACATGTTCCTATGACTATGAGATTATGCAACTCCTGTTTGCCGAAGGAACACTTTGTGTGCTACCAAACGTCACAACGTAACTGGGTGATTATAAAGGAGCTTTACAGGTGTCTCCAAAGGTACATGTTGGGTTGGCGTATTTCGAGATTAGGATTTGTCACTCCGATTGTCGGAGAGGTATCTGTGGGCCCTCTCGGTAATGCACATCACTGAAGCCTTGCAAGCATTGCAACTAATGAGTTAGTTGCGGGATGATGTATTACGGAACGAGTAAAGAGACTTGCCGGTAACGAGATTGAACTAGGTATGGGATACCGACGATCGAATCCCGGGCAAGTAACATACCGATGACAAAGGGAACAACGTATGTTGTTATGCGGTCTGACCGATAAAAGATCTTCGTAGAATATGTAGGAGCCAATATGAGCATCCAGGTTCCTCTATTGGTTATTGACCGGAGACGTGTCTCGGTCATGTCTACATTGTTCTCGAACCCATAGGGTCCGCACGCTTAAGGTTACGATGATAGTTATATTATGAGTTTATGCATTTTGATGTACCGAAGGTTGTTCGGAGTCCTGGATGTGATCACGGACATGACGAGGAGTCTCGAAATGGTCGAGACATAAAGATTGATATATTGGAAGCCTATGTTTGGATATCGGAAGTGTTCCGGGTGAAATCGGGATTTTACCGGAGTACCGGGAGGTTACCGGAACCCCCCGGGAGGTATATGCGCCTTAGTGGGCCTTAGTGGAAGAGAGGAGAGGTGGCCAGAGGTGGGCCGCGCGCCCCTCCCCCCCTTTGGTCCGAATAGGACAAGGAGAGGGGGCCGACCCCCCTTCCTCCTCTCTCTCCTCTTTTCCCCCCTCCGCGAATCCTATTCCAACTAGGAAAGGGGGGGAGTCCTACTCCCGGAAGGAGTAGGACTCCTCCTGGCGCGCCACCTCTTGGCCGGCCAGCCCCCTCCTTTGAGCCTTTATATACGGAGGCACGGGGCACCCCTAGAGACACAAGTTGATCCACGTGATCATATTCTTAGCCGTGTGCGGTGCCCCCTTCCACCATAGTCCTCGATAATATTGTAGCGGTGCTTAGGCGAAGCCCTGCGATGGTAGTACATCAAGATCGTCACCACGCCGTCGTGCTGACGGAACTCTTCCCTGACACTTTTCTGGATCGGAGTCCGGGGATCGTCATCGAGCTGAACGTGTGCTAGAACTCGGAGGTGCCGTAGTTTCGGTGCTTGATCGGTCGGGCCGTGGAGACGTACGACTACATCAACCAAGTTAACGCTTCCATTATCGATCTACAAGGGTACGTAGATCACACTCTCCCCCTCTCGTTGCTATGCATCACCATGATCTTGCGTGTGCGTAGGAATTTTTTTGAAATTACTACGAAACCCAACAGTGGCATCCGAGCCTAGGTTTTATGTGTTGATGTTATATGCACGAGTAGAACACAAGTGAGTTGTGGGCGATATAAGTCATACTGCTTACCAGCATGTCATACTTTTGTTCGGCGGTATTGTTGGACGAAGCGGCCCAGACCGACATTACACGTACGCTTACGCGAGACCGGTTCTCCCGACGTGCTTTGCACAAAGGTGGCTAGCGGGTGACAGTTTCTCCAACTTTAGTTGAACCGAGTGTGGCTACGCCCGGTCCTTGCGAAGGTTAAAACAGCACCAACTTGACAAACTATCATTGTGGTTTTGATGCGTAGGTAGATTGGTTCTTGCTTAAGCCCGTAGCAGCCACGTAAAACTTGCAACAACAAAGTAGAGGACGTCTAACTTGTTTTTGCAGGGCATGTTGTGATGTGATATGGTCAAGACATGATGCTAAATTTTATTGTATGAGATGATCATGTTTTGTAACCGAGTTATTGGCAACTGGCAGGAGCCATATGGTTGTTGCTTTATTGTATGCAATGCAATCACGCTATAATGCTTTACTTTATCACTAAGCGGTAGCGATAGTCGTGGAAGCATGAGATTGGCGAGACGACAACGATGCTACGATGGAGATCAAGGTGTCGCGCCGGTGACGATGGTGATCACGACGGTGCTTCGAGGATGGAGATCATAAGCACAAGATGATGATGGCCATATCATATCACTTATATTGATTGCATGTGATGTTTATCTTTTATGCATCTTATCTTGCTTTGATTGACGGTAGCATTATAAGATGATCTCTCACTAATTATCAAGAAGTGTTCTCCCTGAGTATGCACCGTTGCAAAAGTTCTTCGTGCTGAGACACCACGTGATGATCGGGTGTGATAGGCTCTACGTTCAAATACAACGGGTGCAAAACAGTTGCACACGCAGAATACTCAGGTTATATTAGATGAGCCAAGCATATACAGATATGGCCTCGGAACACGGAGATCGAAAGGTCGAGCGCGAATCATATAGTAGATATGATCAACATAGTGATGTTCACCAATGAAACTACTCCATCTCACATGATGATCGGACATGGTTTAGTTGATTTGGATCATGTAATCACTTAGAGGATTAGAGGGATATCTATCTAAGTGGGAGTTCTTTAAGTAATATGATTAATTGAACCAAAATTTATCATGAACTTAGTAACTGATAGCATCTTGCTTATGTATGTTTGATTGTAGATAGATGGCCCGTGCTGTTGTTCCGTTGAATTTTAATGCGTTCCTTGAGAAAGCAAAGTTGAAAGATGATGGTAGCAATTACACGGACTGGGTCCGTAACTTGAGGATTATCCTCATTGCTACACAGAAGAATTACGTCCTGGAAGCACCGCTGGGTGCCAGGCCTGCTGCTGGAGCAACACCAGATGTTATGAACATCTGGCAGAGCAAAGCTGATGACTACTCGATAGTTCAATGTGCCATGCTTTACGGCTTAGAACCGAGACTTCAACGACGTTTTGAACGTCATGGGGCATATGAGATGTTCCAGGAGTTGAAGTTAATATTTCAAGCAAATGCCTGGATTGAGAGATATGAAGTCTCCAATAAGTTCTATAGCTGCAAGATGGAGGAGAACAGTTCTGTCAGTGAGCATATACTCAAGATGTCTGGGTATTGTAATCACTTGATTCAACTGGGAGTTAATCTTCCGGATGATAGCGTCATTAGGGCGAATTCTCCAATCACTTCCACCAAGCTACAAGAGCTTCGTGATGAACTATAATATGCAAGGGATGAATAAGACTATTCCCGAGCTCTTCGCAATGCTGAAAGCTGCGGAGGTAGAAATCAAGAAGGAGCATCAAGTGTTGATGGTCAACAAGACCACTAGTTTCAAGAAAAAGGGCAAAGGGAAAAAGAAGGGGAACTTCAAGAAGAACAGCAAGCAAGTTGCTGCTCAAGAGAAGAAACCCAAGTCTGGACCTAAGCCTGAAACTGAGTGCTTCTACTGCAAGCAGACTGGTCACTGGAAGCGGAACTGCCCCAAATACTTGGCGGATAAGAAGGATGGCAAGGTGAACAAAGGTATATGTGATATACATGTTATTGATGTGTACCTTACTAATGCTCGCAGTAGCACCTGGGTATTTGATACTGGTTCTGTTGCTAATATTTGCAACTCGAAACAGGGACTACGGATTAAGCGAAGATTGGCTAAGGACGAGGTGACGATGCGTGTGGGAAATGGTTCCAAAGTCGATGTGATCGCGGTCGGCACGCTACCTCTACATCTACCTTCGGGATTAATATTAGACCTAAATAATTGTTATCTGGTGCCAGCGTTAAGCATGAACATTATATCTGGATCTTGTTTGATGCGAGACGGTTATTCATTTAAATCAGAGAATAATGGTTGTTTCTATTTATATGAGTAATATTTTTTATGGTCATGCACCCTTGAAGAGTGGTCTATTCTTATTGAATCTTGATAGTAGTAACACACATATTCATAATGTTGAAGCCAAAAGATGCAGAGTTGATAATGATAGTGCAACTTATTTGTGGCACTGCCGTTTAGGTCATATCGGTGTAAAGCGCATGAAGAAACTCCATACTGATGGACTTTTGGAACCACTTGATCATGAATCACTTGGTACTTGCGAACCGTGCCTCATGGGCAAGATGACTAAAACGCCATTCTCTGGTACTATGGAGAGAGCAACAAATTTGTTGGAAATCATACATACAGATGTATGTGGTCCGATGAATATTAAGGCTCGTGGCGGATATCGTTATTTTCTCACCTTCACAGATGACTTAAGCAGATATGGGTATATCTACTTAATGAAACATAAGTCTGAAACATTTGAAAAGTTCAAAGAATTTCAGAGTGAAGTTGAAAATCATCGTAACAAGAAAATAAAGTTTCTACGATCTGATCGTGGAGGAGAATATTTGAGTTACGAGTTTGGTGTACATTTGAAACAATGCAGAATAGTTTCGCAACTCACGCCACCCGGAACACCACAGCGTAATGGTGTGTCCGAATGTCGTAATCGTACTTTACTAGATATGGTGCGATCTATGATGTCTCTTACTGATTTACCGCTATCGTTTTGGGGTTATGCTTTGGAGACGGCCGCATTCACGTTAAATAGGGCACCATCAAAATCCGTTGAGACGACGCCTTATGAACTATGGTTTGGCAAGAAACCAAAGTTGTCGTTTCTGAAAGTTTGGGGCTGTGATGCTTATGTGAAAAAGCTTCAACCTGATAAGCTCGAACCCAAATCGGCGAAATGTGTCTTCATAGGATATCCAAAGGAGACTATTGGATACTCCTTCTATCACAGATCCATAGGCAAGACTTTTGTTGCTAAGTTCGGAAACTTTCTGGAGAAGGAGTTTCTCTCGAAAGAAGTGAGTGGGAGGAAAGTAGAACTTGACAAGGTAACTGTACCTGCTCCCTTATTGGAAAGTAGTGCATCACAGAAAACTGTTTCTGTGACACCTACACCAATTAGTGAGGAAGCTAATGATAATGATCATGAAACTTCAGGACAAGATACTACTGAACCTCGTAGATCAACCAGAGTGAGATCCGCGCCAGAGTGGTACGGTAATCCTGTTTTGGAAGTCATGCTGCTAGATCATGATGAACCTACGAACTATGAAGAAGCGATGGTGAGCCCAGATTCCGCAAAATGGCTTGAAGCCATGAAATCTGAGATGGGATCCATGTATGAGAACAAAGTGTGGACTTTGGTTAACTTGCCCAATGATCGGCAAGCAATTGAGAATAAATGGATCTTCAAGAAGAAGACTGATGCCGACGGTAATATTACTGTCTACAAAGCTCGACTTGTCGCAAAAGGGTCTCGGCAAGTTCAAGGGATTGACTACGATGAGACCTTCTCACCCGTAGCGATGCTTAAGTCTGTCCGAATCATGTTAGCAATTGCCGCATTTTATGATTATGAAATTTGGCAGATGGATGTCGAAACTGCATTCCTGAATGGATTTCTGGAAGAAGAGTTGTATATGATGCAACCAGAGGGTTTTGTCAATCCAAAGGGAGCTAACAAAGTGTGCAAGCTCCAGCGATCCATTTATGGACTGGTGCAAGCCTCTCGGAGTTGGAATAAATGCTTTGATAGTGTGATCAAAGCATTTGGTTTTATACAGACTTTTGGAGAAGCCTGTATTTACAAGAAAGTGAGTGGGAGCTCTGTAGAATTTCTGATATTATATGTGGATGACATATTACTAATTGGAAATGATATAGAATTTCTGGATAGCATAAAGGGATACTTGAATAAGAGTTTTTCAATGAAAGACCTCAGTGAAGCTGCTTACATATTAGGCATTAAGATCTATAGAGATAGATCAAGATGCTTAATTGGACTTTCACAAAGCACATACCTTGACAAAGTTTTGAAGAAGTTAAAAATGGATCAAGCAAAGAAAGGGTTCTTTCCTGTGTTAAAAGGTGTGAAGTCGAGTCAGACTCAATGCCCGACCACTGCAGAAGATAGAGAGAAAATGAAAGATGTTCCCTATGCTTCAGGCATAGGCTCTATCATGTATGCAATGCTGTGTACCAGACCTGATGTGTGCCTTGCTATAAGTCTAGCAGGGAGGTACCAAAGTAATCCAGGAGTGGATCACTGGACAACGGTCAAGAACATCCTGAAGTACCTTAAAAGGACTAAGGATATGTTTCTCGTATATGGAGGTGACAAAGAGCTCATCGTAAACGGTTACGTTGATGCAAGCTTTGACACTGATCCGGACGATTCTAAATCGCAAACCGGATACGTGTTTACATTAAATGGTGGAGCTGTCAGTTGGTGCAGTTCTAAACAAAGCGTTGTGGCGGGATCTACATGTGAAGCGAGTACATAGCTGCTTCAGAAGCAGCAAACGAAGGAGTCTAGATGAAGGAGTTCATATACGATCTAGGTGTCATACCTAGTGCATCGGGTCCAATGAAAATCTTTTGTGATAATACTGGTGCAATTGCCTTGGCGAAGGAATCCAGATTTCACAAAAGAACCAAGCACATCAAAAGACGCTTCAATTCCATCCGGGATCTAGTCCAGGTGGGCGACATAGAGATTTGCAAGATACATACGGATCTGAATGTAGCAGACCCGTTGACTAAGCCTCTTCCACGAGCAAAACATGATCAGCACCAAGGCTCCATGGGTGTTAGAATCATTACTGTGTAATCTAGATTATTGACTCTAGTGCAAGTGGGAGACTGAAGGAAATATGCCCTAGAGGCAATAATAAAGTTATTATTTATTTCCTTATATCATGATAAATGTTTATTATTCATGCTAGAATTGTATTAACCGGAAACATAATACATGTGTGAATACATAGACAAACAGAGTGTCACTAGTATGCCTCTACTTGACTAGCTCGTTAATCAAAGATGGTTATGTTTCCTAACAATGGACAAAGAGTTGTCATTTGATTAACGGGATCAAATCATTAGTTGAATGATCTGATTGACATGACCCATTCCATTAGCTTAGCACCCGATCGTTTAGTATGTTGCTATTGCTTTCTTCATGACTTATACATGTTCCTATGACTATGAGATTATGCAACTCCCGTTTGCCGGAGGAACACTTTGTGTGCTACCAAACGTCACAACGTAACTGGGTGATTATAAAGGAGCTCTACAGGTGTCTCCAAAGGTACATGCTGGGTTGGCGTATTTCGAGATTAGGATTTGTTACTCCGATTGTCGGCGAGGTATCTCTGGGCCCTCTCGGTAATGCACATCACTGAAGCCTTGCAAGCATTGCAACTAATGAGTTAGTTGCGGGATGATGCATTAGGGAACGAGTAAAGAGACTTGCCGGTAACGAGATTGAACTAGGTATGGGATACCGACGATCGAATCCCGGGCAAGTAACATACCGATGACAAAGGGAACAACGTATGTTGTTATGCGGTCTGACCGATAAAAGATCTTCGTAGAATATGTAGGAGCCAATATGAGCATCTAGGTTCCGCTATTGGTTATTGACCGGAGACGTGTCTCGGTCATGTCTACATTGTTCTCGAACCCGTAGGGTCCGCACGCTTAAGGTTACGATGATAGTTATATTATGAGTTTATGCATTTTGATGTCCGAAGGTTGTTCGGGGTCCTGGATGTGATCACGGACATGATGAGGAGTCTCGAAATGGTCGAGACATAAAGATTGATATATTGGAAGCCTATGTTTGGATATCGGAAGTGTTCCGGGTGAAATCAGGATTTTACCAGAGTACCGGGAGGTTACCGGAACCCCCCGGGAGGTATATGGGCCTTAGTGGGCCTTAGTGGAAGAGAGGAGAGGCGGCCAGAGATGGGCCGCGTGCCCCTCCCCCCTTTGGTCCGAATAGGACAAGGAGAGGGGGCCGGCCCCCCTTCCTCCTCTCTCTCTCCTCTTTTCCCCCCTCCGCGAATCCTATTCCAACTAGGAAAGGGGGGAGTCCTACTCCCGGAAGGAGTAGGACTCCTCCTGGCACGCCACCTCTTGGCCGGCCAGCCCCCTCCTTTGAGCCTTTATATACGGAGGCACGGGGCACCCCTAGAGACACAAGTTGATCCACGTGATCATATTCTTAGCCGTGTGCGGTGCCCCCTTCCACCATAGTCCTCGATAATATTGTAGCGGTGCTTAGGCGAAGCCCTGCGACGGTAGTACATCAAGATCGTCACCACGCCGTCGTGCTGACGGAACTCTTCCCCGACACTTTGCTGGATCGGAGTCCGAGGATCGTCATCGAGCTGAATGTGTGCTAGAACTCGGAGGTGCTGTAGTTTCGGTGCTTGATCGGTCGGGCCGTGGAGACATACGACTACATCAACCAAGTTAACGCTTCCGTTATCGATCTACAAGGGTACGTAGATCACACTCTCCCCCTCTCGTTGCTATGCATCACCATGATCTTGCGTGTGCGTAGGAAATTTTTTGAAATTACTATGAAACCCAACAATGGCCGCCCGCCCACCATCGACCGCCGGGATCATCAACTGCTCCGCCACCGCCGCCCGAAGGAGGGGTGGAGGTGGAGGCCCACACTTGTGTCAGCGACCTTGCGCGCTACATCGAGTTCCTATGGGAAGAGGAGGAGCGCCTCGTCGAGCACGCAAAGAGCCTTACTGCAGCCGTGGCCGCAGCACACGCCAACGCAGAGGCGAGGAATCAGGAGATCTACGAGCAGTCTGGCCGCTTCGAGAGGGATCGTCTGGAGTGACAGTGGGCGTTCGAGCTGGCGAGCGTCGCTGAACATGCAGAAGTGACAGGCACCGTATTGCATTTGTCTAGCTCGTCGGTAGGCTCCTCCTCCTCTGTCTATTACTAAGCGCGCTCGGCAGAGGAGAGGCTGCCGGAAGTAGCACAAAGCCCCTCCATGGTAGTAGTAGTATTTAGGGGCTATTTTGTTCAGTTCATCTGACTATACATGTGTGGTCGAACTGTACAACATACTTAAAATTAGCTAGTATATATAGTTGAACTAGCTATTTCAGTACGTGGTTGGCAACAATTGGGGAGAAGTTTGGTCGGTTCAGCTGTCCAGTCGAACTGTTTGTATAAATTAAGAACGACTGCTTAATGTATGAATGAAATCTATGCTTAATTACTGAATTTTAGTTGCAAAAATTACATAGTGCTAATGATTTCTAGCTGCATATTGCTACCTCTTGAGCACTGCGTTGGTTTTCCCTTGAAGAGGAAAGGGTGGTGTAGTAAAGCAGCGTCAGTATTTCCCTCAGTTTTTGAGAACCAAGGTATCAATCCAGTAGGAGACCACACGCGAGTCACCTCGTACCTATACAAACAAATAAGAACCTCGCAACCAACGCGATAAAGGGGTTGTTAATCCCTTCACGGCCACTTGCAAGAGTGAGATCTGATAGAGATAATAATAATAAGATAAATATTTTTGGTATTTTTATGATATAGATTGAAAGTAAAGATTGCAAAATAAAATAGATGGAAACTTATATGGTGGAGAATAGACCCGGGGCCATAGGTTTCACTAGTGGCTTCTCTCAAGATAGCATAAGTATTATGGTGGGTGAACAAATTACTGTCATGCAATTGATAGAAAAGCGAATAATTATGAGAATATCTAGGTATGATCATGTATATAGGCATCACGTCCGTGACAACTAGACCGACACTAGTAGAAAAACGACCTAATGTGAGACACATTAGTCCCGGTTCGATTTTGGCCCGATACTAATGGTACCATCAGTCTCGGTTCAAACGGCTATGCATTAATGCCGGTTCGTGTTGAACCTTTAGTACCGGTTCGTGCCACGAACCGGTACTAAAGGGGTGGTGGCAGGCTGGCGTCAGGCCGGGGGCCCACGAGCCCCTTTAGTCCCGGTTCGTGGCACAAACTGGTACTAAAGGGCTAACCTTTAGTACCGGTTCGTGCCACGAACCCGGGACTAAAGGGGTCTGACCTATAGTCCCGTTTGGAGACACAAACCGGGACTATAGGGCAATTTTCAACCCCCCCCCCCCCCCCCCCCGTGTATCGCCATTTCAGTTTTGAGAAAAAACAAAAGAAAATGATAAAAACTTCAAAAAATAAAATTCTTCGAGATGTAGTTATATTACTACATCTACTAGTTAGGAAAATTAAAAAACTTAAATTTGGACATGTTTTGCAAAAAAGTGTTATGAAAAAGTAAAACGGCTATAACTTTTGCATACGATGTCGGAAAAAACGTATAATATATCAAAATGTTCAGCACGAAAATCCGCATCCGATTTTGACAGCCTACGGCCTATTTGCAATTTTTTAGAATCCTCAAATTCTAAAAGGAAAAAACTTATGCTCAAATTTCAGTTTTTTTGAATTTTGGTCAAACTGTGGTCAAACTACTTATTCAAGAAATATTAGTGTTAATAAATAATTATTCAAGAATATTAGTGTTACTAAATAATTATTCAAGAATATTAGTGTTACTAAATAATTATTTTAGTTTTTTTTGAATTTTGGTCAAATCTGGTCAAACTATGGTCAAATTGTGGTCAAACTATGGTCAAACTACTTATTAAGGAAATATTAGTGTTACTAAATAATTACTGTTTTCTAGAATAATAGTTTCAAACTCAAATGGTGAAACGTGTGACCTAATGCTCAAGCTAAAATACTGAGGGTTAATAGGATAGGCAGCTTACATTTGTGAGGAAAACAACAAGTGCAGACTTGGAAACTAGGGGGAATAGAACTCCAAAGTTAAGCGTGCTCAGGCTGGGTGACCGGCCGGGAAGTTAGACGATTTGTAATGAGTGATCCACACTTGAGTAGTTAAGAGGGGTGATTAGAGACTAAATCATCAAATAATTTAGAAAATTGATAATCGAAAAAATCAAATTTTTTCCAAAATTAAAAAAAATCAAAAAAAACCTTTAGTACCGGTTGGTGTTACCAACCGGTACTAAAGGTCCCCCATACCACGGTGCGAGCTCATGCCACGTGGTGGGCCTTTAGTGGCAGTTCGTGCCGAACCGGTACTAAAGGGGGGGCCTTTAGTCTCCACCCTTCAGCGCCGGTTGCAAAACCGGCACTAAAGGCCCTTACAAACCGGTAATAAAGCTCCGTTTTCTACTAGTGCGACTCCTGCCTGCATCTACTACTATTACTCCACACATCGACCGCTATCCCGCATGCATCTAGAGTATTAAGTTCATAAGAACAGAGTAACACCGTAAGCAAGATGACATGATGTAGAGGGATAAACTCATGCAATATGATGTAAACCCCATCTTGTTATCCTCGATGGCAACAATACAATACGTGTCATTTCCTTTTCTGTCACTGGGATCGAGCACCGCAAGATTGAACCCAAAGCTAAGCACTTCTCCCATTGAAAGAAAGATCAATCTAGTAGGCCAAACCAAACTGATAATTCGAAGAGACTTGCAAAGATAAACCAATCATACATAAAAGAATTCAGAGAAGATTCAGATATTGTTCATAGATAATCTGGATCATAAACCCACAATTCATCAGATCTCGACAAACACACCGCAAAAGAAGAGTTACATCCAATAGATCTCTTGGGTACAAAAGGTTGCAGCGGTAGAAATAGGGTTTCGTGGTGCTCCTAGATGTTTGGGGGGTATATTAATATATATATATATATATATATATATGAGGAAGAAGTAGGTCGGTGGAGCAACGAGGGGCCCACGAGGGTGCAGGGCCCGCCAGGGGGGTAGGCGCCCCCCCTGCCTCATGGCCTCCTCGTTGATTGCTTGACGTCCACTCCAAGTCCTCTGGATCACATTTGTTCCAAAAATCACGCTCCTGAAGGTTTCATTCCATTTGGACTCCGTTTGATATTCCTTTTCTGTGAAACACTGAAGTAGGCAAAAAAATAGCAATTTGGGCTGGGCCTCCGGTTAATAGGTTAGTCCCAAAAATAATATAAAAGTGTAAAATAAAGCCCATTAACATCCAAAACAGATAATATAATAGCATGGAACAATCAAAAATTATAGATACGTTGGAGACGTATCACATATTTTGACAAATCGCAGTGTTACAAGGATTGACAAATGGCAACGTTACTAGATCAACAAATGTAAATCTTTCCAGTTTGACAAATGGCAACATACCCAATATGACAGATGCAAATCTTACAAAATTGTTTGTACGTGGTTGCACACGGGTCATCTAGAACAACCGTTTGCATTGAAGGGATGCACAAATCCTGCGCTGCTCTCACTTTGCATACGGGTGTTCTATCTAAATCGTTTGCGATCAAGAGCTGTAGAAATCCTGCTTAGCACATTTTCTCTTGGCTTCCAGGGGAAGATGTCGGTTTGCATACAGGTGTTCTAACTAAAACGTTTGCGATGAGTGTTTTATATTTAAAAAGCGAATTAAACTGCGGCTTGGGCGCCATTGATGGAGAGGACGCGAGCAAGGCAAGCGGACATGGAAATCAAAGGGCTCTCTTCCCAGTGAGCCTGCGCAGCGTACAACTCGCCCGCTTCCCGGTGAGCCTGCACACTCGAGGACAGCTTGCACGCCTCTCGGTTAGCCTGTGCACCGGAAGGCGCTCGCACGCCTCCCGTTCAGTCAAGGTCAAGCAGCTGTCCGCACAACACCTCCTACATACATTAAAACCAAGACATGTGGCATCACATGAATGGTTAACATAATTTTGAATTTACTAGAATTTAAAAACTAGGCGTCTCAATGTTTTGCCGGCAGTCAACGATGCTCCGGTGTTTGAAATTCATGCCCATTTCTCGCATGGGACCTAAGCATGCACCCAAGGACACAGATTTGATTTTTAACCAATTTATATGCACTGGAGCATGCACATGTTGTTCAAATTTGAATTATGCACATAAATTCCATTGAAAACTCGGTTAAAGCATAAAAATGTCCAAATGAACCCCGAAAAATCACAAAATTTGCACAACACTCATGTTGTTCTATATTGACACGAGAAAAAAAAATTGAAAGCAATAAGAGGCAATGGATATGTTTCATCCCCAAAGGTGGGATGTTCCCTACCTAAAAGCATCATGCTTGTTGTGAGAAGCTCCGGTTTGTGAGAAGCATATACCCAAACCTGCCCCAAATCGGACAAAATTTGTACCACGGCATGTTGATGTCGCTCCATGATAGCATGCCAAGTTTCATGAATTTCAGACGAGTTTTGGATTTACTAGAATTAAAAAACCAGGCATCTCAATGTTTTGCCGGCAATCAACGGTCCCCTGGTGTTTCAAATTCATTCCCATTTCTTGCATGGGACCTAAGCATGCACACAAGGACACAGATTTGATTTTTCAACCAGTTTATATGCACTGGAGCATGTGCATGTAGTTCAATTTTAAATTATGCACATAAATGCATTGAAAACTCAGTTAATGCATAAAAATATCCAAACGAACCCCGAGACCATCACGCTTGTTGTGAGAAGCTCTGGTTTGTGAGAAGCTTATACCCAAACCTACCCCAAATGGGACAAAATTTGTACCATGACATGTTGATGCCGCTACATGATAGCATGCCAAGTTTCATGAATTTCAGATGAGTTTTGGATTTACTAGAATTTAAAAACTAGGCATGTCAATGTTTGTGGTCGAGTGACGGTGGCAGGGTGTTTGAAATTCATTCCCATTTCTTGCATGGGACCTAAGCATGCAACCAAGGACACATATTTGATTTTTTTAACAAGTTTATATGCACTGGAGCATGTGCATGTAGTTCAAATTTGAATTATGCGCATAAGATGCCTGGAAAACCCAGTTAATGTATAAAAATGTACAAACGAACGCTGAATCATTCCAATTTTTTTGACAACACACCTATAGTTGCATGTTCACTACACATATATGTTCTAACAATTCAAACACCATCCTTTGTAGCTGTGACCCCATTACGTAATTCAAATGATCAAGACGATAAATCAAGTAGACCGCACACAGTTTATTATCACCAACTGTGTGAGATGAAGCACAAAATATCTTGGAGCACCGTCGGTGTATAGTACGCCCATGGCTTAAGAGAGAAGGTGTGTCGGCTACAGTCCACGGCGCGCCAGTTCTAAATAAGGGTCCGTGTCTGATGACACTTTGTGCGCCAGTTTTTTGGCTGAAGCGATTCCAAATTTTCGGCTTCTGTGGAAATATCTACCTCCCCGCCCCATCCCCCTTACCAAAAGCCACATTTACCCTCTTTCCACCTTCCTTTCCAAGTTGAAACCTTCAGTCCTTGCTTGCAGTGCCGCCGCCTCCTCGCCGGCAACCCTCCTTCACGCTCCTCGGCTTCGCCTATCCAGGCAGGTAATCCACACCCGACCCCCATCCTCCTCCTCCTTCCACATCCCACAAGCCCCTACCACTGGCGCGAGCGCGACACCTTCCACCCAAATCACCGACCCCTCCACCAAATAAGCGCCGACCTAAGCCATGGTGCACGCAGTATAGCCAGGACCTCAAGGAGCATTTGGCAGTGGAGAAGCAAATCGCGGCCACACGCACGGATGAGGTCGCGATGGCTTCCATTCATGCTGACCCCTGGATCTTGAAGTATCACAATGCCATTTGCTAGCTACGCCGGTTATGCATGCTCAGTTTACCCGTTGCGTGTGCTGCTCCTGCCTTTCCTTCACAAATTCTTGTGAATTGTGCTGTCTAATTTTACCATGCCATCTGTTGCTCTAGTGTATATGTTCTATATGTCATGCAGTGTGGTGCTCACTTATTAACTATTTTGTTAATTAGTTGTCGTCTTCAGTTAACTATTTGGTTCAATTATGCAAATGTGATGTTCAATTCTTCAGGCTGCAATTTTGTATTGTCTTCCATGTGAGAAATAAATCGAATTTATCTTTACAAAATTGTGGGTGCATTCTGTTATTGTATACCATGTGAGGAATAAATTGAATTTGGCTGTAGTAAATACATGAGAAACAAATACAATTGCTACAATTGGCTGAAGTTAACTATTTGGTTAACTGTCTGATCTTCTATTAGGAGTATGTTATATTGTGCAATGTGGTGATCAGTTAATGTTTAGTTCATTTGTTGTGGTGTTTAGTTAACTGCTTGGTTCAATGTTATATTGTGCAATTTGGTGCTCAGTTAATGTTTGGTTCATTTGTTGTGGTGTTTAGTTAACTGATTGGTTCTATTATGCAATGTGATGTCCAATTGTCGTGGGTAGAATTTTGTATTGTTGTGCATGTGAGGAATAAGTCAAATTTGGCTGCACTTAATACATGAGAAACATATACAAGTGCTATATTCCCTAGTTCTTAATCATGCTTGGTTTGGATAAATGGGTTTTCCCTGTGGCTTGAATTAATCTGATGAATCTGCAATGTGATTAATTTTCATCAACATATTTTACTGATAGCATGCGAACCCTTACTTAACCTGATGACTAACTACCTTATATGTGTTGCAGGGAAACAATGGGAGGCACTGAGGTTTACAATAGAGGTTAGCACATGCATGGTCCATTGTCTAATAGCACATTATTGTGCAATTGCAGGAACCATTCTAATATTTAGGTTTTTAACAATTTGGTCTTGCACATGTATGTCCTGCTGTCAGAGGTTTTGACCCACTGTTCGACCCTTTTGCATATGGGGAAATGAGTTGTCCATGAATATCAGTCAAGTCAAGAAACTCAGAAAGATTGTTAGGATAGCGAAATTAGAGACAAAAAACAACAAGATCTTTGTCTGCACAATGAAGAAGACAACAGTTCACTACATGATGGTACTAACTATTATACCTTGCCTTTTTTATTCCTTTGCCCCATTTCCAATATAGAGAAGATATTTTTGCACATCCTTGTTTTCAGACCTTTCCAAAGCAGTTCACTGATGATTACCTCTCAAACCACATGTATGGTCAGGAGGCGAGGAAGGTATTCATACAACACCCACGGTTCAATATTGAAGTGTTCCTAAAGAGGACGAATGATGGACGGTCAATCATCCACAAGCACTGGCCTAAAGTTACAAAGACCTTCAACATCAATGAAGGCTCAATATTCACCTTCTGCTTCAGCAGTTTTCCAGATGAGATACATATGTTTATGTACCGTCTATGATGCTAATTTTGAAAGGTTATAGATGTTGCATGTGAAACTTGGTCCTGGTGTAGTTGTGTAATGGGTAGCTAAGTGCTGAAGCTATGATGTTGTACTCTGATTTCAATTATGAAAATGAAATATATTGTGTGCTTAATATGAACTGTCAATTACATTAATAAATGGATTATTAATAATCAGATAATTAGCCTGCTAATTGGCTTTTGCTATTGCAAACGGTTGTTAAAAAAATACCGTGGGCGATGACCTCAGGCAACGCACACATTTCTTAGGAATAAACCGTGTTGGATCAATGAACAATCACACACGACTTTCTCTTGAAAACTATTTGTGTTAGGCCACCTTGCGCAAATGTTTACCACATGAAAACTGTGTGTGATGGACAACCTTTGCCACACAGTTTCTTTCACGGACCGTGTGTGATATATTCAATAACGCAAGCTGAGGGAGTCCTGGATTGGGGGGTCTCCGGACAGCCAGACTATATCCTTTGGCCGGACTGTTGGACTATGAAGATACAAGATTGAAGACTTCGTCCCATGTCCAGATGGGACTCTCCTTGGCGTGGAAGGAAAGCTTGGCAATATAGATATGTAGATCTCCTCCCTTGTAACCGACTCCGTGTAACCCTAGCCCCCTTCGGTGTCTATATAAACCGGAGGGTTTAGTCCGTAGGACAACAACAATCATACCATAGGCTAGCTTTTAGGGTTTAGCCTCTACGATCTCGTGGTAGATCAACTCTTGTAATACTCATATCATCAAGATCAATCAAGCAGGACGTAGGGTATTACCTCCATCAAGAGGGCCCGAACCTGGGTAAACATCGTGTCCCCCGCCTCCTGTTACCATCCACCTTAGACGCACAGTTCGGGACCCCCTACCCGAGATCCGCCGGTTTTGACACCGACATTGGTGCTTTCATTGAGAGTTCCACTGTGCCGTCACCGTAAGGCTTGATGGCTCCTTCGATCATCGGTAACGATGCGGTCCAGGGTGAGGTTTTCCTCCTCAGACAGATCTTCGTATAAGGCGGCTTCGCACTGCGGGCCAACTCGCTTGGCCATCTGGAGCGGATCGAGAGCTATGCCCCTGGCCATCAGGTCAGGTTCGGAAACTTAAACTACACTGCTGACATCCGCGGATACTTGATCTTCGACGGATTCGAGCCCATGTCAGGTGCGCCGCACAATCACGACGAGCATGACGTAACTCTGCCATCGGATAGTGTTCGGGAGATCACACGTGCAACTACTCCGGCCCTCAATCTGGAGCAAATTGCGCCATCCGAGGACGGGGGGATAGACCCCGCCATGGAGGCCGCACTCTCAGTGGCGATGGAGCCGGATACTGACTTCACCCCTTACGAGAGCCGTGTTGCTGAATCACTGGATTCGTCTCCAGCCATGGACTCCGAGCCGCCTGTGTCCGTGCCTATCGAATCTGATTGAGCGCCAATCATGGAGTTCACCTCCGCGGATATCTTTCAGCACTCATCTTTCGGCGACGTGCTAAATTCATTAAGGTCTCTCTCCTTGTCAGGAGAACCTTGGCCGAACTATGTCCGGCTAGAATGGGATGCGGACGACGAAGAAATTCGCTCCCCACCCACCACCCACTTAGTAGCCACTGTTGACGATTTAACTGACATGCTCGATTTCGACTCCGAAGACATCGACGGCATGGACGACAATGCAGGAGAGGAACAGGAACCAGTGCCCACTGAGCGCTGGACAACCACTTCATCACATGACATATACATGGCGGATTCACCCAAAGAAGGCAATGGCGACAAGACAGCGGAGGATGACCCCTCCAAGAAGCAAACGAAGCATCGGCGTAGGCACCGCTCCAATTCCCGCCTCGGCAAAAACAGCGATAATAGCGCAAAATAAAATAACACTCCAGTTGACTCCAGAGGAAACGACGACCACATTGACCTGGCGGCAGAGCATGAGGAAACTGCAAACGACAAACATAATACGAACCCCGATGTCCGAACACAGCGACGCCACGGATAAACCTCATCAACCCCCCTCTGGAGAGGAAAACAGTCCGGACGAAGATGCACACATCATCCCAGAAACACACTTGGAACAAGAGAACCTCTGCAGAAGGCTTATTGCCACAGTGAGGAGTCTGAAGAAGCAGAAGCAAAGGCTTAAGGCTGCACAAAATACGCTCAACAGCAGGTGGAACAAAGTGCTCTACAACCAAGAAAAGTATGGTGGAAGTTACCACACAAAGAGCTATCCAAAGCGCAAGCTATTACCTGAATTCGACGATGAGGCCGTAGAGCCCACACAGCCGAAAAATAAAACGGCTAACCAGCCGGATCAACCACCTTGTGGCCGCGATAGAGCGTCTAACAAGGCTGCACATAAGTCAACACACGATCTACGTGAAGACTTGTGCCAAAAATCCAGTATGACCAGATCCATCTATGGATCTAGGCAGCGCGCTCCAGCACAAAATCAAAATCGAATACTAGAACCGTCGAACGCCATGATGCATCCAAATACAGGGGTGCCGCACACCCCCTATGTTTCACCGATGAGGTGCTGGACCATGAATTTCCAGAAGGATTCAAACCAGTGAACATAGAGGCGTACGACGGGACCACAGACCCTGGGATCTGGATTGAGAACTTTATCCTCCATATCCATATGGCTCGCGGAGATGATCTCCACGCCATCAAGTACTTGCCCCTCAAGCTTAAAGGACCAGCTCGACACTGGCTGAAAGGCCTCCCCGAAAACTCAATTGGAAGTTGGGAGGAGCTCGAGGATGCTTTTCGGGCTAATTTTCAAGGGACCTATGTGTGACCTCCGGATGCAGACGATTTAAGTCATATAATTCAACAACCTGGAGAGTCAGCCCGAAAGCTTTGGAACAGGTTTCCCACTAAGAATAACCAAATCGTTGACTGCCAGACGCCGAAGCCTTAGCAGCTTTCAAGCACAGCGTCCGAGACGAATGGCTCGCCATACACCTCGGCCAAGAAAAACCGAGAACAATGGCAGCCCTGACAAGACTCATGACCCGCTTTTGCGCGGGCGAAGATAGTTGGTTAGCCCGTAGTAGCACCAGCGACGCAAGCACATCCGAAGTCAGGGATGGCAATGGAAAACCACGACGCAGTAAAAGCAAGCGTCGAAATAAAGAAGACAGCCCAGATAATACGGCGGTAAACGCCGGATTCAGGGGCTCTCGACCAGGTCAGCGGAAAAAGCCTTTCAAAGGCAGCAGAGATGGACTGTCTAGCCTAAACAAGATTCTAGACAAACTATGTCAAATTCATGGCACCCCCGATAAACCTGCAAATCACACCCACGGAGAATGCTGGGTCTTCAAGCAGGCTGGTAAGCTAAATGCCGAACACAAGGGGAGGGAGACACAAAGCGAAGACGAGGACGAACCTCTCCAGCAAAGCACTGGAGGACAGAAAAAATTCCCACCAGAGGTTAAAACAGTAAACATGATCCACGTGACGAAGAGGAGAAGCAAACACGCACTCCAAGACATACACGTTGTAGAGCCTGTCACCCCTAAGTTCAACCCCTGGTTGGCCTGCCCGATCACTTTTGATCGCAGGGATCACCCGACAAGCATCCGACATGAAGAATTGGCTGCCTTAGTGTTAGACCCAATAGTAAATGGATACCATCTCACACGAGTCCTTATGGACGGAGGCAGTGGTCTAAATCTGCTATATCCGGACACAATCCGCAAAATGGGGATAGACCCGACAAAAATCAGCCACAGTAATACTACCTTCAAGGGAGTAATACCAGGCCCAGAGGCCTGCTCCACGGGCTCTCTAATACTAGAGGTTGTATTCGGTCCACCCGATAACTACCGAAGTGAGAAGTTAGACTTCGACATTGCTCCATTCCGAAGCGGCTATCACGCACTACTCGGAAGAACAACTTTCGCTCGTTTTAATGCGGTACCACATTACGCTTCTCTTAAGCTTAAGATGCCTGGTCCACGTGGCACCATCACAGTTGATGGAAATATTGAGCGTTCTCTACGCGTGGAAGAACGTGTAGAGGCTTTAACAGCCGAGCACTAGACGACCTCACCAACCAGAATAAATGACAGGTCGTCAAGACCGCGGACACGGTTAGACAAGTCCGGCGCATCACAAGATATACCTGAGATTGGTTTGATGGTTAAACCCTCATAGACGGTGCCAGGGGCTTCCCGCGTGTAATCAGGGCTAGTTCGGCTCAACTTGACTTATCTTTAATTTTAATGGTTTATTGAGAATAACCAATTTTTTGGCACGACAACTTTCCCCTAAGTTCTTCTCTTTTACAGATGACAATCGTGCTACACCTGTCCAGGACACTGCACAAGGGAGACACAGGCGCAGACGTGCAGCAGGGACCCGCTCAAAGGTTTCTTTTCAGATGAAGACCCTGCGTCAACCTTTTTTACTGTCTCTTGTTGTTCACATCCCCCGGATACTCAGTACAACCGAGAAGGATGCTGACGTTATTGGCATTTCACCATGTCAGAATATTGCACGTACCTGGACATTCGGGGTTTATTATTAAGGGCATTGTTCAGCCTGGCATATATGTTATAAAGACCGAATACCTTAGGAAGTGTTCGGCGTCGTGAGTTTGGCCTTATACGCATCAGCTCCGAATCATGTCTTTGGTCAAATGTTGGGTTTTCCTGGCTCCCGTGTTTTTCTACCTTATGTTCCGCTCTATCGGCTAAGGCGGCACCGGGAGAACTACTGCGATTGTGCCCTGGTTCATCCGGATGAGCACCTCAGTAGTGAAAGCCGAAAACAGACTATCATGATAAAGCGCGAGACTGGTCAACCACTTGATGACTTAGCGGAATCTTCGGGATTCCTCCGCATTAATGAAGGGTCGTTTCCCGGTCATGTACGTACGCGCACCGTATTCAGACAAGCGCGGAAGTACCAGGGGCTATATAGTAGTCCCACCGTCAAACTCCTATGGCTAAGTGAAAGTGTTAAAGCAATATAGTCTGATTGCCTCGTTCGCTGCGCTACCACCTCCTTAATGGACCAAGACATTGGATCAAGTGTGAATACGCATTTTTTGCGAACACCCGCATTATATGCGTGGGGGTTGAAGCCGACGACTGCAAACTTTCAGGTTATATACATATATACAAAAACGGCCGCACATGAGGCATCATA
This sequence comes from Triticum urartu, assembly GCF_003073215.2. Lineage (NCBI taxonomy): Eukaryota > Viridiplantae > Streptophyta > Magnoliopsida > Poales > Poaceae > Triticum > Triticum urartu. The sequence continues at coordinate 315,372,341 of NC_053022.1, read as the reverse complement.
ATACTTTCAGGCAAAAGTATAAACACAGCCTTTACAATTCAATAAAACATTCTTTTTTACAACGGGAATACATGTCACTAGAACATAATATTCTTCAAGCACTGAGCCTTTATTGAAAGAGCACCTTCAAGGACTTCTTCAAAGTAGTGCTCGGCAGATACTCGGCCCACGGCCGAACTCTGGGTTGCAATAGTGGTGGCCTCCATCTCTGCCCAGTATGTCTTGACACGGGCAAGTGCCATCTGCGCACCCTCTATGCACGCCGACCTCTTCATAGCGTCGATGTGCGGCACATCACCAAGGAATTGTTGCACTAAACTAAAATAACTATTCGGCCTTGACCCTTCCGGCCACAGATGATCCACAACAGACCTCATGGCAAGTCTGGACAGCCTATGGAGCTCGGCCCACTCGGCCATTCGCCCATTCAACAACAGCGGATGCACTGGAACATTGAACTGTGACCAGAACAACTTTTCCACTTCATGATCTTTTTGATCCTTGAAGTACTCGGCCGCATCAGTAGCACTTTCTGCAAAATCCACGTATGTGTCTGTAGAACTCCATAGTTGATCAAGAGGGGCATACTTCAGATCTCCGAACTTCGTCCGCAAAAAAGGGCTTCCCAGCCGGGATATCTCCAGCTTGACGCAGCTCCTCCTTCGCTGCTCTGATTTTGGAGCGGGCTTCCTTGGCTGCTACCATGGCCTTGTCCAGGTCCGTCGCCTTCGCTCGGCTTTCTTTTTCAAGAAGTTGGTAATGGTCGGTGGCATCTTTCAACTCAATGGCCATCTTGGCTATTTTTTCCTTGCTTTGGCAATGCGCAGCCTGTTCGGCCAGTGGCAGAGCTAGCATTTGACAACAGGGTGGTCCGCCCTAAAAAAATTTGATAAGAAATATGACATGTGAAGGTTCTAATAATTATCAATGTCACAAAGAAATAGATTAATATGATCTGACAAACACACAGAAATTATCATTTAAATCTTAGTTTTCCATAGTACATATACATGGACCATAGTAGATAATACTTTCTATCAATAGAGTTAATTAAGGCGAAAATGATGCGCAAAATTGTGTATGTGTTCATGTACTGGATAGTGGAGCATAGTGCAAATATGAAAACCCTAAATCATAAATTGGGATATTTCGTTACCTTAATTGGGGAGACTGGCAACTAAGAGGCAGCGGCTGCCACCGAATTTGCAGGGGGCGAGGACAGGGGCGTTAGGCGGCTGGCTGGCGGCAGGGGTGTGCAAGCAGGGTAGGGGCGCAGCCACGCACGGAGGTGCGGCTGGAGCCGAGGGCCGGCAGGGCGGGTGGGAAGGAGAAGCGGGAGCCTCCTGAGCGGCTGGGCGCCGGGATCTGGCCGGCGACCGGCGGCAAGGCCCTGAGGCGCAAGGAACGGCGAGGCCTGACGGTTGGGAGTCGGGGTCAGGGCGTTGGGCAGTGTTGTGCGGGGACGAGGCTACGAGGTTTCTGCTCGATGTGGAGGACTGGCGTGGCTGCGTTCGTTCTGGGCATGTGTTATTGAGCTGTTTTCTTATCTGGCCCAGTTAGAAACCTACACCCCAAATCGCAGGGTGTGCCGCGGCCCACCCTGGCCACCCTGTAGATCCGCCCCTGTGTTCGGCCCTCAGTTCTTTGACCGCCTTTAGAGCGGCCGCGACACTCTTCCTGGCTTGTTCCTTGGCTCGGGCAAGTTCCGCCCGAAGGGTCTCCATGACGTCTGCACCATCTGCAATCACAACATATGAAAGATACTGGCATCATGCTCCTCTTACTATGTGTTGATCACCGGAGAAATCACATACCCTGTGCCTCGTTGAGCCGCTTGTTGACAAGCATGATGTCGGCATCTGTCGCATCAAATTGCCGCTTCAGCTCGGCAAACTCATCAGTCCGGCTAGCCACCGGACCTTTAGCCACTTGCACATGAAGGCGGCCTGATTATTACCTGGGACTATGATCCACTGTTTGCCGCCGTTCTCGACGGCAACCAGAGTCTCAGGGGCCACTATCTGCATAAGGCACACCTAACGTGTGCGGTACTGTTAAAAACATACACTATTTCACGTATCTCAAAGCCTTTCAGCAGACTCATAAAAGCTTCATGCAACCCTCTTTCGGTGGATGAAATCCTCTCAATCACCGTACCCATTAGCATACGAGGCGCTTTTGAGATAGCCGCTTGCTCCAGAAGATCCTTCAGTGCTCCCGATCGCACACCGGACGGTTCTGAACTCTTTCTATTGCTCTCTTTAGGAGCCGAATACCAAGGGCTTCAGGTGGCTGAAGGATTACCCTCTGGCCTTGGCGGATCAGGATAAACCCTCCGCGACGACACTTTAGGGTCGCCTACCTCATAAGGCGGGGTGGCATGGGGAGGTGTTTCGCTCTCCATCATCTCCGAAAGAAGATCCCTCGAAGACGAACTCTGTCGAGAAAGGCTACGATCCAAACTACAAAGATATATGCTTCGGTTATTGTCTTCAGAAGTAATGTAGGATATTTTTACTATTAAGTACTTTTTGTTTACTTACAGCTCGGTAGAGGGCTGATCCCCTTGCGGGCACTGTGCGGCAATAGTACCCTCCAAGGCAGGACCCTCTGGCGAAGATTTCTTCCCCCGTTTGGAAACCTTTGTTTCCGGGTCTTCAGAAGTGGTCCTCTTCCTTCCTTGGTCTTCAGAGGTGGGCCTCTTTATCCCCCCCTTTATCTTCCCCTGAGGGCGCTTGATAAGGCGCCGGCTCGAGCATTCTGGCTAGTACTGGATTTGCTGAGCCTTCGGGAAGGGGGCCGAACACCTGATCATCTTCGCCTTTGTTACCCCGTCCTGGTCAAAGAGCGACCTTTCAGAATGATGTTGTGATGAATAAAAAAACAACGCGTTCGGCCACGGGATTACTTACTTGGGTATCTGGATGATTGCAGCTCAGACCCGCATCCTCGGTGGTGTCCGGACACCTTATTTGTGGTCCGAAGAACAATTTGCACATCTCTTCGAGCGTCATGCCGAGGAAGTGCTGAATAGTTCACGGTCCTTCCGGGTTGAAGTCCCACATACGGAGGGGTCGACGTTTGCAAGGTGGGACTCGACGAACTAGCATGACTTGCATTACCATGGCCAGGCTGACATCTCTCTTGAGGAAATCTCGGATGCGACTCTGCAATATCGGCACATCATTTACTGGCCCCCATTCCAGCCCCTTGTTGATCCATGACGTCAGTTGTGGTGGGGGCTCGAGCGAAAGGCAGGGGCGGCTACCCACTTGGTACTCCGGGGAGCTCTGATATAAAACCACTCCCGTTGCCATAAACCGGACACCTCTGGGAAGGAACCCTCTGGCCACGGAACATCAGCACTTTTCCTTATTACGGCACCTCCGCACTCTGCGTGTCGCCCCTCGATCATCTTTGGCTTCACATTGAAAGTCTTGACCATAGGCCGAAATGTGGGGTAATGCGGAGGAAGGCCTCACACACGACGATGAACGACGAGATGTGAAGGAGGGAATCCGGGGCCAAGTCATGGAAATCCAGCCCATAATAGAACATGGGGCCCCTAATAAAGGGATCTAGAGCGAGGCCTAGCCCTCGTAGGAAGTGAGAGATGAATACAACACTCTCGCCGGGTTCGGGAGTGGGAATGACCTGCCCTCGAGCAGGCAACCTGTGCGAGATCTCGAGGGTCAAATACCTGGCCTCTCTTAGCCTTTTGATGTCTTCCTCTGTGACAGAGGAAGGCATCCACCGACCTTGAAGGTTGGATCTGGACATGGTTGAAGGTCCGAAGCGCCTGACCTGAGCCTTGGGTGTTGGAACTCGAGGCGGGGGAAGGATTTGATTGAGTACGAGAGGGAAAAAAGGACAGGCCTTGACCTCTTTATAAAGAGGGTGAATATCAAGCGTCCTCCTCGTGGCCGTTTGGGACTTGCCTAAAATCGAGGAGTCATACCAACGGGCACGATTGGGTTACCCACGTCCGTATTGATGAGAATCCCGTAATAAGGGGGACCCGATCTTTGCTTTGAAAAGACGTGTCAAGAAAACTGCCTCACGATATGTGCAGTGCTGGTTGAGAAAAACAGTTCGAATAAAGACCGGGCCATGGCATGATGTCATGTTGCTAAACGTGTCAGTAGATTAGATTTGTGGAAATATTATTCTCTCTACAGTAGTATGTGGAACTTGTTTTGCAGAGCCAGACACTATCCTTGTGTTCAAATTCTTCTATGGAGTATTCAGAGGAAGAACCCGCCTTGCAATGCCGAAGACAAATCTGTGCGCCGGACTCATCGTCATTGAAGCCTAGTTCAGGGGCTACTAAGGGAGTCCTGGATTGGGGGGTCTCCGGACAGCCGGACTATATCCTTTGGCCGGACTGTTGGACTATGAAGATACAAGATTGAAGACTTCGTCCCGTGTCCGGATGGGACTCTCCTTGGCGTGGAAGGCAACCTTGGCAATACGGATATGTAGATCTCCTCCCTTGTAACCGACTCTGTGTAACCCTAGCCCCCTCCGGTGTCTATATAAACCAGAGGGTTTAGTCCGTATGACAACAACAATCATACCATAGGCTAGCTTTTAGGGTTTAGCCTCTATGATCTCGTGGTAGATCAACTCTTGTAATACTCATATCATCAAGATCAATCAAGCAGGACATAGGGTATTACCTCCATCAAGAGGGCTCGAACCTGGGTAAACATCATGTCCCCCGCCTCCTGTTACCATCCGCCTTAGACGCATAGTTCGGGACCCCCTACCCGAGATCCGCCGGTTTTGACACCGACACAAGCGATTTAACAAGAAAAATTGTGTGTGATGTACCTACGAACGAAAATGTTTTCCTTCGAGCGATTTTGTGGGATGTACATACGAACGGAAACGTTTAGCGGGGACTGACTGTGTGGGATGTACTTGCGACAGGAAACAATTTCATCGTAGAATTGTATTTTTTAGCTCTATTGTACATATTTCTGTATTTGAGCGCTCGCCGGTCGCACATGACCTCATTTTGCCGAACGTGTGTGCCAGGAGGGCATATCCCTGACGGTTTCTAGGTCGTGTGGGAAGGACCCCCCCTATCGCCTACACTCACTTGGCGACGGTTCCATACGCCATGGCGGAAAGGGGTTTTAAACCGTTTGTATAGGAGCTCGCTGTACTAGTGTCATTACTGCATAGAAGAATTATGTCCTTGATGCACCGCTAGGTGACAGACCTATTGCGGCAGCAGATGCATACGTTATGAACTATTGACAAGCTCGATATGACGACTACTTTATAGTTTAGTGCACCATGCTTTTAACTTAGAACCGGGACTTCAAAAATGTTTTGAACGCCACGGAGCATATGAGATGTTCCAAGAGCTGAAATTGGTATTTCAGACTCATGCCTGATATGTCTCCATCGTATCTATAATTTTTGATTATTCCATGCCAATATTCTACAACTTTCATATACTTTTGGCAACTTTTTATACTATTTTTGGGACTAACATATTGATCCAGTGTCCAATGCCAGTTCCTGTTTGTTGCATGTTTTTTGTTTCGCAGAAAATCCATATCAAACGGAGTCCAAACGGGATAAAAATGGACGGAGAATATTTTTGGAATATTTGTGAAATATGGGAAGAAGAATCAACGCGAGAAGGTGCCCGAGGGAGCCACGAGGCAGTGGGGCGCGCCTGCCCCCCTAGGCACACCCCTGACCCTCGTGGGCCCCCCATAAGGAGGTTGCTGCTCTTCTTTGGCCGCAAGAAAGTTAATTTTCAGAGAAAAATCTGGGCGAAGGTTTCAATCCAATCGGAGTTACGGATCTCTGGATATATAAGAAACGGTGAAAGGGCAGAATCCTAGAACGCAAAAACAGAGAGAGAGAGATAGATCCAATCTCAGAGGGGCTCTCGCCCCTCCCATGCCATGGAGACCAAGGACCGGAAGGGAAACCCTTCTCCCATCTAGGGAGGAGGTCAAGGAAGAAGAAGAAGAAGGGGGGCCCTCTCCCCCTCTCTTCCGGTGGCGCCGGAACGCCGCCGGGGCCATCATCATCACCGTGATCTTCACCAACACCTACGCCATCTCCACCAACATCTCCATCACCTTCCCCCCTCTATCTACAGCAGTACACTCTCCCGCAACCCGATGTACCCTCTACTTGAACATGGTGCTTTATGCTTCATATTATTATCCAATGATGTGTTGCCATCCTATGATGTCTGAGTAGATTTTTGTTGTCCTATCGGTGATTGGTGAATTACTATGATTGATTTAATTTGCTTGTGGTTATGTTGCTGTCCTTTGGTGCCTATCATATGAGCGCGCGTGTGGATCACACCATAGGGTTAGTTGTATGTTGATAGGACTATGTATTGGAGGGCAAGAGTGACAGAAGCTTCAACCTAGCATAGAAATTGATGCATACGGGATTGAAGGGGGACCAATATATCTTAATCCTATGGTTGGGTTTTACCTTAATGAACGTTAGTAGTTGCAGACGCTTGCTGATAGTTCCAATCATAAGTGCATAGAATTCCAAGTCAGGGATGACATGCTAGCAGTGGCCTCTCCCACAGAAAACTTGCTATCGGTCTAGTAAAGTAGTCAATTGCTTAGGGACAATTTCGCAACTCCTACCACCAGTTTTCCACACTCACTATACTAACTTTATTGCTTCCTTATCTAAACAGCCCCTACTTTTTATTTACGCGCTCTTTATGATCTTGCAAACCTATTCCAAAACACCTACAAAGTACTTCTAGTTTCATACTTGTTCTAGGTAAAGCAAACGTTAAGCGTGCGTAGAGTTGTATCGGTGGTCGATAGAACTTGAGGGAATATTTGTTCTACCTTTAGCTCCTCGTTGGGTTCGACACTCTTACTTATCGAAAGAGGCTACAATTGATCCCCTATACTTGTGGGTTATCAAGACCTTTTTCTGGCGCCGTTGCCGGGGAGCAATAGCGTGGGGTGAATATTCTCGTGTGTGCTTGTTTGCTTTATCACTAAGAAATTTTTATTTGCTGTTCTAAGTTGTTCTCTATCTTTAGTTAGGGATATGTAACACGAAATACCAAAAAAATTAGGTGTACCTGCTACTCATGGAGATGGGGAACCTCCTAAAACCCTCGATGCTGGTTATGTGCGACACCGCTTATCTCAAAGGGAAACTTTTATTGGATCAAATTCATCGTTTGCAATGCTATGCTTGGAATTTATGTGAAATTTATGATTTTACTTGTTGTTCTGAAGACCCTAAGAAACACCTTCCCTACCAATGTAAGTTTAGCGATACTGGAATCGTATCTTCGTATGCTAAGGGTGTTTATAATTACTATGATGTTCAACAAGTTGAAGAATTTGTTGCTTTTAAGGGTGCTTATGAAATTACTTCTTTGATTGGAAAGTATGATGCTACTCTTCAAAAATCTGAAAATTTTGCCATACTTAAATATTGTTATGATAATTATGCTTCTAATGCCTATGTTAAACCATATATTGAGGACTCCTCCGCTGTCCAAGAAGAGACTAATATTTTGCAGGAGTCTATGGAAGAAGAAATTGATGAAACTGTGAGCTCATTGGATGAAAAAGATGAGGAGGAGAGCGAAGAACAAAAGGAGGAAGAGCGGATTGATCACCCGTGCCCACCTTCTAATGAGAGTAACTCTTTTTCCCATACATTGTTTAATTTTCCTTCGTGCTTACCGAAGGATGATTGCTATGATGATTGTTATGATCCCATTGATTCTCTGGAAATATCCCCTTTTGATGATGCTTGCTATGCTTGTGGCCAAGATGCCAATATGAATTATGCTTATGGAGATGAACTTGCTATAGTTCCTTATGTTAAAGATGAAATTGTTGCTATTGCACCCATGCATGATAGTCCTATTATCTTTTTGAATTCTCCCGACTACACTATATCGGAGAAGTTTGCTCTTGATAAGGATTATATTGATGGGTTGCATTTTACTATTACACATGATGATTTTGATAGATATAATATGCATGTGCTTGCTGGTCCTACTTGCAATTATTATGAAAGAGGAACTACATCTCCGCCTCTTTATGTTTCCAACATGAAAAAATTGCAAGAAACTGTTTATACTATGCGTTGGCCTTTACTTTGTGTGCATGAATTGTTCTTTTATGACATGCCGATGCATAGGAAGAGAGTTATACTTCGTCATTACATGATATATGTTACTTTGTGCTCACTACTAAATTATAAATCATTGTTAATTAAACTTGGCTTTGATATACCTTGGGATCCGGGTGGATCCATTACTTGAGCACTATATGCCTAGCTTAATGGCTTTAAAGAAAGCGCTGCCAGGGAGACAACCCGGAAATTTTAGAGAGTCATTTATTTCTGTTGTGTGCTTTTATAAGGTTTAAAAATAAAAATAATGTGCCAAGGTTTGCCTTTAGGATGTTTTAGATTACTTGTTGGTTTGTGCGGTGCAGGACAGAAACTTTGGTTGTAGTGCGCGATTTTACATTTTTTACTGGAACGTCAAACGGTTCTGAAACTTTTTGAACTGTCTTTCTATACAATTTTTTTATTTTTCCTAATTTTGTAGAATTTTGTAGAATTTTACTACACTGTCCTGTTTTAGACAGATTCTGTTTTTGATGCATAGTTTGCATGTTTTGATGAAACTATCGATTTGTATCGGTGGATTAAGCCATGAAAAAGTAATATTACAGTAGCTACAATGCAAAAACAAAATATGAATTGGTTTACAACAGTACTTAGAGTAATGATTTGCTTTATTATACTAACAGATCTTACCGAGCTTTCTGTTGAGTTTTGTGTGATTGAAGTTTTCAAGTTTTGGGAGAGATCACGATGGATGAAGGAATAAGGAGTGGCAAGAGCCTAAGCTTGGGGATGCCCGAGGCACCCCAAGGAAATATTCAAGGACTCCCAAGCAACCCAGCTTGGGGATGCCCCGGAAGGCATCCCATCTTTTTCTAACGATCATCGGTAATTTCACTTGGAGCTATATTTTTATTCGTCACATGATATGCATAAATCTTGGAGCGTCTTTTGCATTTAGTTTCCACTTTTCTTTTATGCACCATGCTGGTATGAGATAGTCATTGGTTGCTTTATAGAATGCTCTTTGCACTTCACTTCTATCTTTTGAGTATGGCTTTATAGAATGCTTCATGTGCTTCATTTATATCATTTGAAGTTTGGATTGTCTGTTTCCCTACAAATAGAAAACCGCCATTTGTAGAATGCTTTTTTGCTTCACTTATATTTGTTAGAGCGTAGGCATATCTTTTGTAGAAAGAATTAAACTCTCTTGCTTCACTTATATCTATTTAGAGAGATGACAGGAATTGGTCATTCACATGGTTAGTCATAAAATCATACATAAAACTTGTAGATCACTGAATATGATATGTTTGATTCCCTGCAATAGTTTTGCGATATAAAGGTGGTGATATTAGAGTCATGCTAGTGGGTAGTTGTGGATTGTAGAAATACTTGTGTTGAAGTTTGTGATTCTCGTAGCATGCACGTATGGTGAACCATTATGTAACGAAGTTGGAGCATTAGGTATTTATTGATTGTCTTCCTTATGAATGGCGGTCGGGGACGAGCGATGGTCTTTTCCTACCAATCTATCCCCCTAGGAGCATGCGCGTAGTACTTTGTTTTGATGACTAATATATTTTTGCAATAAGTATGTGATTTCTTTATGACTAATGTTGAGTCCATGGATTATACGCACTCTCACCCTTCCATCATTGCTAGCCTCTTAGGTACCGTGCATTGCCCTTTCTCACCTTGAGAGTCGGTGCAAACTTCGCCGGTGCATCCAAACCCCGTGATATGATACGCTCTATCACACATAAGCCTCCTTATATCTTCCTCGAAACAGCCACCATACCTACCTATCATGGCATTTCCATAGCCATTCTGAGATATATTGCCATGCAACTTCCATCATCATCATATACATGACTTGAGCATTTATTGTCATATTGCTTTGCATGATCGTAAGATAGCTAGCATGATGTTTTCATGGCTTGTTAATTTTTATGCCATTTCTATGCTAGATCATTACACATCCCAGTACACCGCCGGAGGCATTCATATAGAATCATATCTTTGTTCTAGTATCGAGTTGTAAGTAAATAAAAGTGTGATGATCATCATTATTAGAGCATTGCTCTATGAAAAAAAGAGGCCAAAGAAGCCTAAATAAAAAAGGGGGCCAAAGAAGCCCGCAAAAAAAGAAAAAAAAGAAAAGAAAAAGGGGGCAATGTTATTATCCTTTTACCACACTTGTGCTTCAAAGTAGCACCATGTTCTTCATATATAGAGTCTCTTGAGTTATCACCTTTATATACTAGTGGGAATTTTCATTATAGAACTCGGCATGTATATTCCGATGATGGGGTTCCTCAAATGCCCGAGGTATTCATGAGCAAGCAAGTTGGATGCATACCCACTTAGTTTCCAGTTTGAGCTTTCATACACTTATAGCTCTTAGTGCATCCGTTGCATGGCAATCCCTACTCCTCACATTGACATCAATTTATGGGCATCTCCATAGCCCGTTGATTAGCCGCGTTGATGTGAGACTTTCTCCTTTTTGTCTTCTCCACACAACCTCCATCATCATATTAGATTCCACACATAGTTCTGTGTCCATGGCTCACACTCATGTATAGCGTGAAAGTGTTGACGTTCGAAAATGGCATGATCACAAAGAGTGACTTGAGGCTGTAGCAAGATGAGTTCAAATTCATGATGTCATGTCACCATTGGATCACTCTCTTCAAGCCGATCGAAATAAATATAGAGATGGTCCAAAACGGAGCTCAGATGCAGAAGTTATGACAATTTTAGAGATACCCATGTTGACATCAGATTAGAAAATGGCATGAAACTTAATTAAGATGGCCTTGGATGAAAAAACTTTCAACTACAAAGTTCTTCATCTCATCGAAACGAACGATTTTTATATAAAAATCGTCCTCATCTAAGGTCGTATGCAAAAGTTACAGGCGAAACAGTAGGCTGCAGCAGTATTTGGCCGGATCATCCGGGCCGGGATCCGGACCATCCGGCCTTCGGCCAGATGAATGACCCGAACATCCAGGCTATCATCCGGGTAAATCAACAGAACCATAAATTTCGATCCCCGTGAAGCCAGATCATCTGGATGGCACCCAGATCATCCGGGTAAAACCCGAATAATCCGGACATGAATCCGGACGTCCAGATAAGTTTTTCTGCTGCAGACTTTAGAAAACGACCCAAAACACCCCCAAGATGGCCTCAGATCGAAAAGTCTTCAACATGAAAGTTGTGCGTCTCGTCGAGGCGGTTGATTTGGATATAAACAACGTCCAAATCCGAGGTCGTATGTGGATTATAGAGCCAAAACAGTAAGCTACTGTCAGAAAACTGTGCTAGGCCGGATCATCCGGGCCTAGAGCCGGACATCCGGTCTGGAAGTCGTGAGAAGTCCGAATTTGGCCAGATTTTGATGATTTGGACGACAATGCAAGTCCTTTTCTTGTACGGGAAGTCCATCCGCCTCTTATATAGACGAGAGGTGACGGCCGATTGAACAACACACAATCGCAAACGCATCTACAACTTTTTCATCTACGTTTTGTCCCTCCCTTGTTCTTGCTCCCTCGTTCTTCGTCGTTCTTCGTGTTGGAGAGCTGCGAATACCGAGGCTCTAGGGGCGGCTTGACCGACCTAGGGCAGCCCATAGCCGACGCACTCCCCGACGGGGTCCCTCCCAGGAGTGTAGGGTTTCGGGTCCTCAAAAGCTCTTGCCGGTCGACTTGCGAATCGCGCTTCCGGCGAGACTCCTTCGACGTGAGTTGCGATGCACCACCCCCAGCATCGAGGATACACGTGACGTGTTCGTGTGCGAATAGAAAGTTGAAAAGGTTTGAGACGTCAAAAGTATGAAACAATTGCTTGGCTTGTGATCGGGGTTGTGCATGATTTGGATCTTTTGTGTGGTGAAGATGGAGCATATCCATACCATATGATTTTGTAGGGATAACTTTCTTTGGCCATGTTATTTTGAAAAGACATGATTGCTTTATTAGTATGCTTGAAGTATTATTGTCTTAATGTCAAATGATAGACTATTGATTTGAATCACTCGTGTCTTCATATTCATGCCATGATTAGATTACATGATCAAGATTATGCTAGGTAGCATTCCACATCAAAATTTATTTTTTATCATTTACCTGCTCGAGGACGAGCAGGAATTAAGCTTGGGGATGCTGATACGTCTCCGTCATATCTATAATTTCTTATTGTTCCATGCTAATATTCTACAACTTTCATATACTTTTGGCAACTTTTTATACTATTTTTGGGACTAACATATTGATCCAGTGCCCAGTGCCAGTTCCTGTTTGTTGCATTTTTTGTTTCATAGAAAATCCATATCAAACAGAGTCCAAATGGGATAAAAACGGACGGAGAATATTTTTGGAATATTTGTGAAATATGGGAAGAAGAATCAACGCGAGAAGGTGCCCGAGGGGGCCACGAGGCAGGGGGCGCGCCTGCCCCCTGGGTGCGCCCCTGACCCTTGTGGCCCCCCGTAAGGCGGTTGCTGCTCTTCGTTGGCCACAAGAAAGCTAATTTCGGAGAAAAATCTGGGCGAAGGTTTCAATCCAATCGAAGTTATGGATCTCCGTATATATAAGAAATGGTGAAAGGGCAGAATCCCAAAACGCAAAAACAGAGAGAGACAGATCCAATCTCGGAGGGGCTTTCGCCCCTCCCATGCCATGGAGACCAAGGACCAGAGGGGAAACCCTTCTCCCATCTAGGGAGGAGGTCAAGGAAGAAGAAGAAGTGGGGCCCTCTCCCCCTCTCTTCTAGTGGCGCCGGAACGCCGCCGAGGCCGTCATCATCACCGCGATCTTCACCAACACCTACACCATCTCCACCGACATCTCCATCACCTTCCCCCCTCTATCTACAGCGGTCCACTCTCCCGCAACCCTCTGTACCCTCTACTTGAACATGGTGCTTTATGCTTCATATTATTATCCAATGATGTTAGGCCATTCTATGATGTCTGAGTAGATTTTCGTTGTCCTATCGGTGATTGGTGAATTACTATGATTGATTTAATTTGCTTGTGGTTATGTTGTAGCCCTTTGGTGCCCATCATATGAGCACGCGCGTGGATCACACCATAGGGTTAGTTATATGTTGATAGAACTATGTATCGGAGGGCAAGAGTGACAGAACCTTCAACCTAGCATAGAAATTGATGCATACGGGATTGAAGGGGGACCAATATATCTTAATGCTATGATTGGGTTTTACCTTAATGAATGTTAGTAGTTGCGGACACTTTCTAATAGTTCCAATCATAAGTGCATAGAATTCTAAGTTAGGGATGACATGCTACCAGTGGCCTCTCCCACAAAAAACTTGCTATCGGTCTAGTAAAGTAGTCAATTGCTTAGGGACAATTTCGCAACTCCTACCACCACTTTTCCACACTCGCTATACTAACTTTATTGGTTCCTTATCTAAACAGCCCCTACTTTTTATTTACGCGCTCTTTATTATCTTGCAAACCTATCCAAAAACACCTACAAAGTACTTCTAGTTTCATACTTGTTCTAGGTCAAGCAAACGTTAAGCGTGCGTAGAGTTGTATCGGTGGTCGATAGAACTTGAGGGAATATTTGTTTTACCTTTATCTCCTCGTTGGGTTCGACACTCTTACTTATCGAAAGAGGCTACAATTGATCCCCTATACTTGTGGGTTATCAATGCCCGTGTCGAGAGGTATGAGACCTCTGACAAGTACATTGCCTACAAGATGGAGGAGAATAGCTCAACCAGTGAGCATGTGCTCAGAATGTGTGAGTACTAAAATCGCTTGAATCAAGTGGGAGTTAATCTTCCAGATAAGATAGTGATTGTCAGAGTTCTCTAGTCGCTATCACCAAGTTACTGGAACTTCTTGATGAACTATAATATGCAAGGGATGACAAAAACAATTCCTGAGCTCTTCGCGATGCTAAAATCGGCGAAGGTAGAAATCAAGAAAGAGCATCAAGTGTTGATGGTTAACAAGACCACTAGTTTCAAGTAAAGGGGCAAAGGAAAACAAAGGGAACTTCAAGAAAGAATGGCAAGCAAGTTGCCACTCCCGTGAAGAAACCCAAAGCTAGACCTAAGTCTGAAACTGAGTGCTTCTATTGCAAAGGGAATGGTCACTGGAAGCGGAACTACCCCAAATACTTGGCGGATAAGAAGGATGGCAAATTGAACAAAGGTATATTTGATATACATGTTATTGATGTGTACTTTACTAGTGTTCATAATAACCCCAGGGTATTTGATACCGGTTCAGTTGCTAAGATTAGTAACTCGAAACAGGAATTGCAAAATGAACAGCGACTAGTTAAGGGCGAGGTGACGACGTGTGTTGGAAGTGATTCCAAGGTTGATAAGATCACCATCGCACACTCCCTCTAATCTCGAGATTAGTGTTGGACCAAAATAAATGTTATTTGGTGTTTGCATTGAGCATGAATATGATTGGATCATGTTTATTGCAATACGGTTATTCATTTAAATCGGAGAATAATTGTTGTTCTGTTTACATGAATAAAACATTCTATGGTCATACACCCAATGTAAATGGTTTATTGAATCTCGATCGTAGTGATACACATATTCATAATATTGATGCCAAAAGATGCAAAGTTGATAATCATAGTGGAACATATTTGTGGCACTGCCGTTTAGGTCATATTGGTGTAAAAGCGCATGAAGAATGTGACGCCCCTGGTTTGACCGTACACTAATCATACACACAAACGTGTACGATCAAGATCAGGGACTCATGGGAAGATATCACAACACAACTCTACAAATAAAATAAGTCATACAAGCATCATATTACAAGCCAGGGGCCTCGAGGGCTCGAATACAAGAGCTCGATCATAGACGAGTCAACGGAAGCAACAATATCTGAGTACAGACATAAGTTAAAAAAAGTTTGCCTTAAGAAGGCTAGCACAAACTGGGATACAGATCGAGAGAGGTGCAGGCCTCCTGCCTGGGATCCTCCTAAACTATTCCTGGTCGTCATCAGCGGCCTGCACGTAGTAGTAAGCACCTCCCGAGTAGTAGCAGTCGTCATCGACAGTGGCGTCTGGATCCTGTACTCCATCGTCTGGTCGCAACAACTGAGTACAGAAAGGGGAAAAAGGGGAAGCAAGGCAACCGTGAGTACTCATCCAAAGTACTCGCAAGCAAGGAGCTACACTACATATGTATGCATTGGTATCAAATGGAAAAGGGGGTAGCATGTGTGGACTGAACTGCAGAATGCCGGAATCAGAGGGGGATAGCTAGTCCTATCGAAGACTACGCTTCTGGCAACTTCCATCTTGCAGCATGTAGAAGAGAGTAGACAGTAAGTTCACCAAGTATCATCGCATATCATAATCCTACCCGGTGATCCTCCCCTCGTCTCCCTGTGAGAGAGCGATCACCGGTATTATCTGGCACTTGGAAGGGTGTATTTTATTAAGTATCCGGTTCTAGTTGTCATAAGGTCAAGGTACAACTCCGGGTCGTCCTTTTACCGAGGGACACGGCTATTCGAATAGATAAACTTCCCTACAGGGGTGCACCACATTTCCCAACACGCTCGATCCCCTTTGTCCGGACACACTTGTCTGGGTCATGCCTGACCTCGAAAGATCAACACGTCGCAGTCCTACCTAGGCACAACAGAGGGGTCAGCATGCCGGTCTAAATCCTATGGCGCAGGGGTCTGGGCCCATCGCCCATTGCACACCTAGCCTCCCTTATACAAGAGCAGGCGTTCCAGTCCAACCCGGCGCGCGCCGCTCAGTCGCTGATGTCAAGAAGGCTTCGGCTGATACCATGACATCGAGTGCCCATAACTGTTCCCGCGTAGTTGGTTAATGCGTATAGGCCAATGGCCAGACTCAGATCAAATACCAAGATCTCGTTAAGCGTGTTATTTTGAAATAACCACGGACGCCGACCAGGGCCAGGCCCACCTCTCTCCTAGGTGGTCTCAACCTACCCTGTCGCTCCGCCACAAAGATCCACTTAGAGGGTCATCGGGACAAATGTCCTTTCGGACCCAATCCGTGAATCACTCGCGGGTACTCTACGAGCCGACCCGACTTTAGTCACCACATGTATCATGTATAAAGTATATAGTATATACCCGTGATCACCTCCTGAGTGATCACGGCCCGATAGTATAGCATGGCAGACGGACAAGAATGTAGGGCCACAAATGGAATACTAGAAACCTATACTAAGCCTTTAGGATTGCAGGTAAAAGTAACAACAGTAGTAGCAAGGACAGGCTATGCATCAGAATAGGAGTAACGGAAAGCAGTAACATGCTACACTACTCTAATGTAAGCAGTAGAGAGAAGAATAGGCATTATCTGGTGATCAAGGGGGGGGGCTTGCTTGGTTGCTCTGACAAGAAGGAGGGTTGTCAACACCGTAGTTGAACTGGGTGTCTCCGGCAGTCTCTGAAATCAATGTAACAAAAGCAAGATGCGGCATTACGTTGTGCTAGGGGTGACCTGACGCGGTACTAAGTGATACCGGCAAAGGGGGGAAACATCCGGGAAAGTATCCCCGGTGTTTCGCGTTTTCGGACAGACGAACCGGAGGGGAAAGTTGCGTGTTCTCTATGCTAGGGATGTGTGGCGGACGAACGGGCTACGTATCCTGATTCGTCTCGTCGTTCTGAGCAACTTTCATGTACAAAGTATTTTCATCCGGGTTACGGATTATTTTATATTAATTTTTAAAGATTTAAATCACTTTTAGAATTTATCAGAATTAATTAAAATAGAAAATGCTATTATGACGTCAGCATGATGTCAGGGTGATGTCAGGGGTCAGCTTTGACCGTTGACCAGTCAAGCTAACAGGTGGGTCCCACTGTCATAGACTGTTTGTCTAATTAGATAATTAAGGTTAATTAACAGGGTTAATTAGATTAATTAAGCTAATTAATTATCTTAATTAATTGATTGATTAAATTTCATCATTATTATTAATCTTAATTAACTAATTTTATTATTATTATTTTACTCGTTTTTTACGTTCTCTGGGCGTGGGGCCCACTCGTCATGGACCCATAGGGCCAAAAGGGCGCTGGGGATTGGGTGCGGGCGCCAGCCCGAACGGTGAAACCAGGCACGCGCGGGCGCGAGCGCCGACAGCGGGCACCGAGTGGCGGAGGAGCAGCAGGGCGTGCGACATTTGAAAATTTCAAAGAATTTCAGTGTGAAGTGGAGAATCATCGTAACAAGAAAAAAAGTTTCTATGATCTGATTGCGGAGGCGGATATTTAAGTTATGAGTTTGGCCTTCATTTAAAACAATGTGGAATAGTTTCACAACTCACGCCACCTGGAACACCACAGCGTAATGGTGTCCGAACATCGTAACCGTACTTTATTAGATATGGTGCGATCTATGATGTCTCTTATCGATTTACCACTATTGTTTTGGGGTTTTGCATTAGAGACAGCTGCATTCACGTTAAATATGGCACCATCTAAATCCATTGAAACGACACCGTATGAACTATGGTTTGGCAAGAAACCTAAGTTGTCGTTTCTTAAAGTTTGGGGTTGCGATGCTTATGTGAAAAAAGCTGCTATCACAGATCCGAAGGCAAGATATTTGTTGCTAAGAATGGATCCTTTCTAGAGAAGGAGTTTCTCTCGAAAGAAGTGAGTGGGAGGAAAGTAGAACTTGATGAGGTAACTGTACCTTCTATCGAATTGGAAAGTAGCTCACCACAGAATACCGTTCCCATGATGCCTACACCAACTAGCGAGGAAGCGAATGATAATGATCATGAAACTTCAGATCAAGTTACTACCGAACCTCGTAGGTCAACCACAGCATGTTCCGCACCAGAGTGGTACGGTAATCCTGTTCTGGAAGTCATGTTACTAGACCATGACGAACCTACGAACTATGAGGAAGCGATGATGAGCCCAGATTCCGCAAAATGGCTTGAGGCCATGAAATCTGAGATGGGATCCATGTATGAGAACAAAGTATGGACTTTGGTTGACTTGCCCGATGATCGGCAAGCCATTAAGAATAAATGGGTCTTCAAGAGGAAGACGGATGCTGATAGTAGTGTTACTATCTACAAAGCTCGAATTGTCGCAAAAGGTTTTCGACAAGTTCAAGGTGTTGACTACGATGAGATTTTCTCTCTCGTATCGATGCTTAAAGTCTGTCCGAATCATGTTAGAAATTGCCGCATTTTATGAAATCTGGCAAATGGATGTCAAAAATACATTCCTTAATGGATTAATTAAAGAAGATTTGTATATGATGCAACCAAAAGGTTTTCTCAATCCTAAAGGTGCTAACAAAGTGTGCAAGCTCCAGCGATCCATCAATGGGCTGGTGCAAGCATCTCGAAGTTGGAATATACACTTTGATGAGTTGATCAAAGCATATAGTTTTATACAGACTTGCGGTGAAGCATGTATTTACAAGAAAGTGAGTGGGAGCTCTGTAGCATTTCTAATATTATATGTGGAAGACATATTGTTGATCAGAAATGATGTAGAATTTTCTGGAAAGCATAAAGGAGTGTTTGAAAGGATTTTTTCAAAGAAAGACCTTAGTGAAGCTACTTACATATTGGGCATCAATATCTATAAAGATAGATCAAGACGCTTGATAAGACTTTCGATGAGTACATGCCTTGATAAGATTTTCAAGGAGTTCAAAATAGATCAGTCAAAGAAGGAGTTCTTGCCTGAGTTGTAAGGTATGAAGTTGAGTAAGACTCAAAACCCGACCACGAAAGAAGATAGAGAGAGAATGAATGTCATTCCCTATGCCTCGGGCATAGGTTCTATAAAGTATGCCATGCTGTATACCAGACCTATTGTGTACCTTGCCATGAGTTTGGCAAAGGGGTACAATAGTGATCCAGGAGTAGATCACTAGACAGCGGTCAAAATTATCCTTAGAGGACTAAGGAAATATTTCTCGGTTATGGAGGTGATAAAGAGTTCATCGTAAAGAGTTACGTCAATGCAAGCTTTAACACCGATCTGGATGACTCTGAGTCTCAATCTAGATACATATTGAAAGTGGGAGCAATTAGCTAGAGTAGCTCTGTAACACCCTCAATGCGACTATAGCTCCCACGTGTCGAGGCACGACTTAGAGACATAATCGCATTGAAGGCATATGTCACAAGTTAGGCAATCTTCACAACATCCTAGGTAATATATAGATAATAAAAGGGGAGATAACATAGTTGGCTTACACTCGCCACATCAATCAAGTACATAAATAACATTACATCATCCAAACACTCATGGCCTGACTACGACGCCAAAATAAAAGATAACCCAACAAGCGACACGGTCCCGATCACCCCAACTGGGCACCACTACTGATCATCAGGAAAAGAAACACAGTATCGTTGAGAGTCCTCGTCGAACTCCCACTTGAGCTCTAGCGGGTCACCTGGAGAGGAATCGTCAGGCCCTGCATCTGGTGTAATAGTAATCTGTGAGCCACAGGGACTCAGCAATCTCGCACCCTCGCGATCAAGACTATTTAAGCTTAATAGGTATGGCAAGGTAAAAATATATGTGGAGCTGCAGCAAGCGACTAGCATATATGATGGCTATCCTGTTCGCAAAAGAGAGCGAGAAGAGAAGGCAAAGCGCGAGCGAGAAACTAGAGGGCAACCTGCGCAAGCATTATTCCAACACCGTGTCCACTTCCCGGACTCCGCCGAGAAGAGGCCATCACGGTAACACACTCAGTTGATTCATTTTAATTAAGTTAAGGTTCAAGTTATCTACAACCGGACATTAACAAATTCCCATCTGCCCATAACCGCGGGCACGGCTTTTGAAAGTTCAAATCCCTACAGGGGAGTCCCAACTTAGCCCATGACAAGCTCTCACGGTCAACGAAGGAATAGACCTCCTCCCGAGACGTTCCGATCAGACTCGGTACCTCGGTTCTTCAAGACACTTCGACAGGTTAAAACAAGACCAACAACACCGCCCGAATGTGCCGACAAATCCCGATAGGAGCTGCACATATCTCTTTCTCAGGGCACACTCAGATTGTCTTAGGTACGGGTAGGCCAGCCCAGAGTTACCCCTGGTGGCCACCGGCAGCTGACAGGTGGACCAACACTCAGAGGAGCACTGGCCCGGGGGGGTTTAAAATAAGATGACCCTCGGGCTCCGGAAACCCAAGGGAAAAAGAGGCTAGGCGGCAAATGGTAAAACCAAGGTTGGGCATTGCTGGAAAATCTTTAATCAAGGCGAACTATCAAGGGGTTCCCATTATAACCCAACCGCGTAAGGAACGCAAAATCCGGGAACATAGCACCGATATGACGGAAACTAGGGCGGCAAGAGTGGAACAAAACACTAGGTGAGAGGCCGAGCCTTCCACCCTTTACCAAGTATATAGATGCATTAAGATAACATGGCAATATAATGATATTCCAACAAGTAAAATAATGTTCCAACAAGGAACGGTCTCCAATCTTCACCTGCAACTAGCAACGCTATAAGAGGGGCTGAGCAAAGCGGTAACATAGCCAATCAACGGTTTGCTAGGACATGGTGGGTTAGAGGTTTGACATGGAAATTTGGGAGGCTTGAAAGCAAGTGGTAGGCATCGTAGCATTGGCATAGCAAAAGAGTGAGCATCTAGCAAAGCAAAGATAGTAGTGATTTCGAGGGTATGATCATCTTGCCTGCAAAGTTGTCAGAGTTGACTGGATCCTCGAAAGCAAACTCAACGGGCTCCTCGTTAGCGAACTCATCTCCGGGATCTACCCAAACAAGACAAACAAGCAAACGGAGCACAATCAACCACGTGCAAGGATCAACAATATGATGCAAAGATGGTATGCAATGCGGGATGCAATGCGGGATGCATATGCAAGATTTGACAAGGGATGCATGAACCTGGCCTCAACTTGGGAATCCAAGTGTGCCACTGGAAAGATGAGATGAAATCTCTTGAAAACGATATAAATAAAGCCGGAATCGGAGTTACGGTTTGGAAATGGCAAGCAATTCAAATATGGCACCGGTCTGCGATTTACAGCAAGTAGCCATCTAAATGCAAAGAGATGAACAAGCTACAGCACCCAAACATGACAACAAAATACATGGCAGGGATGCATTCATGATGCTTAACAAAAGTCTAGCACTGAGCTATGGCCAATTCATCCATTAACAGGTTCAAACAAGCATGGCAAAAATGCATATGGCAAACAGATTTCAGACTTAGTGAAATTAACACTTGTCTGGAATTTCAGATCAGGTAGCACTCTTCGGAGCATGAAAACTACATGCTACAGGACCTGAACATGGCAAAGTAAAGCATGGCATGGAGCTACTCAAAGAGATTAACAAAAGCCCCTTAGTGACCTTGAGCCAAAAGGGATCAGAAAATACAATTGCAACCATGTGAACATGGCAAAAACATAATCAGTTCTCAGACTTAGTGAAAACTGGAGCATGCTGAAACAGATATCAAGTAGGCATGTTTACGAGCTCGATGCACTCACTACAGAGCAAGTCATGATAATATAAGCATACACCCATCAATAATACACAAAATGCAAGCTAGACATGGCAAGAACAATAGCATAGCATGCACGGATCAACTACAACATCCACGGCAAAATCGTTAACAAGTAGACAATCTGCCCAGATTCACGAAGTAGCAAAAGTAGAGCTCGATTGACTCAAGCTAGGGTGCTCCATAATTGCAAACAAAGACATGGATGGATAGAGAACTACAAGATTAATAAAACATCCTTACTGATCATCCTCAAAAGAGGCACGGATCACTAGGAAACAACATGAACATATGGCCATATGAGATAAACAACTCAAGGACTTAGTGGAAATGCTAAGTCCCTGAAATCAGCATTACCAAGAGCCTCACTTTGCAAGCTCGTGCTAGTCCCCACACACATCACAAAAATACATGGGTTGCACCTCTGGAAAGATGGCAAAACCCTTAAAAAACATATGTAGAACTCATGGGCATATCATGCACACATTAATCATGGCAAAAATGACAAATCTCTAAATGGAGCGGCAGATCTGACAATTAACTCAAGTAGCACTCTTCCAACAACATTTCGGGCATCAAGATGAACTCAAATGAAAATGGTGCAATGGAATGAAGTGATGTACTCTCTGAGATGAACATTTTGATATGCTATATGCCCAAAAAGGAGTTACGGATGAGGAGTTATAGCACGATGAACAGAAGCAAATAAACTAGGGTTTCGGGGGTAAAAGTCAACCCAGACGAGATCCAGATCTGGATCTGGCGCGTTTACCGAGGTTGGCCGGAGTGATCTCGCCGGAGTTTGAAGTCGGCCGCCGGAGTTTGTTGGGGAGGCGGCGTGGGGCTTGCCGGAGTCGCTGGCCGGCCGAACCTCGCCGGATCCGGGCCGGGGCGGCGTTGAGGACGAGGCGGCGGGGCGGTGGTCGCCGGCCAGGGGCGGCAGGGCGCCGGGCGGCGGGTTCGGCGCACCGGCCGGTGCGGCGGCGCGGCGAGGTGGTGGCCAGCGCGGGCGAGGAGGCGCGGGCGGCGGGGAAGAAGCAGCCGGGCGCGAGGCGCTCGGGCCGGGAGGGCCCCGCGCGGGCTGCGGCGGGCCGCGGCGATGGGAGTCCCGGCGAGGACACCTGTCAGCTCCCGGTTGAGCAGGCGGTGGCGGCGGATGCGTCCGGCTCCGTCCGGACGTGTCCGGCGGCGGCGGAGATCCTATTTTTAGGGTTTCGGAGAGGGGATCCGCGAATTTGGAGGAGGGGTCTTTATATAGAGGTAGAGGGAGCTAGGAGAGTCCAAATAAGGTGCGGTTTTCGGCCACGCGATCGTGATCGAACGCTCTAGATGATGGAGAAGGTTTTGGTGGGTTTTGGGCCAACTTGGAGGGGTATTGGGCTGCAACACACACGAGGCCTTTTCGGTCCCTCGGTTAACCGTTGGAGCATCAAACGAAGTCCAAATGGTACGAAACTTGACAGGCGGTCTACCGGTAGTAAACCAAGGCCGCTTGGAAAGTCTCGGTCCAATCCGGAAATGTTTAATCCCCACACACGAAAGAAAGGTAGAAATGACCACCGGAGGAGAACGAAGCGCCGGAATGCAAAACGGACAACGGGGAAAAAGCTCGAATGCATGAGATGAACACGTATGCAAATGCAATGCACATGATGACATGATATGAGATGCATGACAACGACAACAACACACGGAGGCAAAGACCCGAACCCGAGAAAATAAAATAACTTAAGGCCGGAAACGGCAAGAGTTGGAATACATATTGGGAAAGTCATATCCGGGGTGTTGCAAGCTCCATGGAGAGCATTGTAGACATAAAAGGTTGCAAAATACATACGGATCTGAATGTGGCAGACCCATTGACTAAACTTCTATCACAAGCAAAACATGATCACACCTTACCACTCTGGTGCGGATGTTAATCACATGGCAATGTGAACTAGATTATTGACTCTAGTAAACCGTTTGGGTGTTGGTCACATGGCAATGTGAACTATGGGTGTTAATCACATGGTGATGTGAACAATTGGTGTTAAATCACATGGCGATGTGAACTAGATTATTGAATCTAGTGCAAGTTGGAGACTGAAGGAAATATGCCCTAGAGGCAATAATAAAGTTGTTATTTTATATTTCCTTATATCATGATAAATGTTTATTATTCATGCTAGAATTGCGTTAACCGGAAACTCGATACATGTGTGGATACATAGACAAAACATTGTGTCCCTAGTAAGCCTCTACTAGACTAGCTTGTTAATCAAAGATGGTTAAGTTTCCTAACCATAGACATGTGTTGTCATTTGATGAACGTGATTACATCATTAGGAGAATGATGTGATGGACAAGACCCATCCATTAGCTTAGCATGTTGATCGTTTAGTTTTATTGCTATTGCTTTCTTCATGTCATATACATATTCCTTTGACTATGAGATTATGCATCTCCCGAATACCAGAGGAATACCTTGTGTACGATCAAACATCACAACATAACTGGATGATTATAAAGATGCTCTACAGGTATCTCTGAAGGTGTTTGTTGGGTTGGAATAGATCGAGATTATGATTTGTCACTCCGAGTATCGGAGCGGTATCTCTGGGCCCTCTTGGTAATGCACATCATGACAAGCTTTGCAAGCAATATGACTAATGAGTTAGTTGCGGGATGATGCATTATAGAACGAGTAAAGAGACCTGTCGGTAACGAGATTGAACTAGGTATGAAGCTACCGACGATCGAATCTCGGGCAAGTAACATACCGATGACAAAGGGAATAACGTATGTACTCATCGAATCTCAATCATTACGGTTTGACCGATAAAGATCTTCGTAGACTATGTGGGAACCAATATGAGAATCTAGGTTCCGTTGTTGGTTATTGACTGGAGAGGTTTCTTGGTCATGTCTACATAGTTCTCGAACCCATAGGGTCCGCAACTTAATGTTCGATGATGATTTTGTATTATATGAGTTATGTGATTTGGTGACCGAATGTTGCTCGGAGTCTCGGGTGAGATCACGGATATGACGAGGACTCTCGAAATGGTCGAAGGTGAAGATTCATATATCGGACGATAGTATTCGGACACCGAAAGTGTTTCGAGGGTACCGGGTACGTATCGGGTCACCGGAAGGGGTTCCAGGCACCCTTTGGCAAAGATATGGGCCTTATTGGGCCAAGGGCGGGACAGACCATCCCCTAAGGGGCTGGTGTGCCCCCATATGGGCCGGCCTAAGTGGAGAAAGGAAAAGGGGAGGAGGAAAGGAAATAGAGAGAATAGGATTCCCCCTTCCTTTCCCCTCTCTCCTCTTTCCTTCCCCCCTCCGGAGATAAGGAAAGGGGGAGGCCGAATTGGAGGAGGCCCCCAAGTAGGATTCCTCCTACTTGCGATGCCCCATGGCTGTCCTCCTCCCCCTCCCACCTATATATATGTGGGGAGGGGGTGCCTAGAACACACAACAAAAAACATTGTTAGCCGTGTGCGGCGCCCCCTCCACAGTTTACGCCTCCGGTCATATTCACATAGTGCTTAGGCAAAGCCCTGCATGGATCACTTCACCATCACCGTCACCACACCGTCATGCTGAAGGAACTCTCCCTCGACACTTTGCTAGATCAAGATTTCGAGGGACATTATCGAGCTGAATGTGTGCAGAACTCGGAGGTGCCATACGTTCGGTGCTTGATCGGTCGGAACAAGAAGAAGTTCGACTACATCAACCGTGTTGTCAAACGCTTCCGCTTTCGGTCTACGAGGGTACGTGGACACACTCTCCCCCTATCGTTGCTATGCATATGCTAGATAGATCTTGCATGAGCGTATGAATTTTTTTGAAATTGCATGCTACATTCCCCAATAGGAGTTGAGGTCGGTGGAGATCCAGGGGACCCACAAGGCAGGGGCACGCCCTCCACCCTTTTGGACAGTAGGTGGGTCCCCCTCCATTGCTTTTTTCACCAATATTTTTATATACTCCAAAAATATTCTCTGTGGATTTTGAGGTCATTCTGAGAACTTTTATTTCTACATAAAAATAACACCATGGCAATTCTGCTGAAAACGGCATCAGTCCGGGTTAGTTTTATTCAAATCATGCATATTAGAGTTCAAAAAGGGCAAAAGAGTTAGGAAAAGTAGATACGATGGAGATGTATCAACTCCCCCAAGCTTAACCCATTGCTTGTCCTCAAGCAATTTAGTTGACAAACTAAAAGTGACAAAGAAAAACTTTTAGAAACTCTGTTTGATCTTGTTGTTGCAAATATGTAAAGCCAGCATTCAGGTTTTTAGCAAAGATTATGAACTAACCATATTCACCATAACATTTAGGTCTTACATTTACTCATATCAATGGCATAATCAGCTAGCGAGCAATAATAATAAATCTCGGATGACAACAATTTTTCAAAACAATCATGATTTGATATAACAAAATTGTTTCTCGCTAGCCCTTTCTGAGACCGCAAAACATAAATGCAGAGCACCCCTGGAGATCAAGGACTGACTAGACATTGCAATTCATGGTAACAGAGATCCAGTCATACTCAATATAAATTAATAGCAATGCATACAAATGACAGTGGTGTTCTCTAGCAGGTGCTTTTTATAAGAGGATGATGACATAGCAATAAAAGTAAATAGATAGGCCCTTCGCAGAGGGAAGCATGGATTTGCAGAGGTGCCAGAGCTCGATCTTTTAAAATAGAGATGAATATAAGAGCGGTATGCTTTCATTGCCAACATAACAACCAAGAGATCTCGGTATCTTCCATAATAGATACGTTATAGGTGGTTCCCAAACAGAATGGTAAAGTTTATACTCCCCCTCCACAAACAAGCACATTCCACGGCTAGTCCGAAACAACGGGTACCGTCCAAATAAAAACAATCCTGGGGGACTTTTGATTGAAGTTATATTTTGATTTGATTTGAGCATGGAACTGGGCATCCTGATTATCATCCGTTTTCTCGTGAATGATGAGCGGAGTCCACTCATCGTGAGAATAATACACCTAGCATGGAAGATACTGACAAACCCCAGTTGCTACATGAGTGATTCGGGCATACAAAACAGATTATTATTTGAAGGTTTAGAGTTTGGCGCATGCAAATTTACTTGGAACGGTAGGTAAATACCGCTTATAGGTAGGTATGGTGGACTCATATGGAACAACTTTGGGTTTATGGAAGTGGATGCACAAGTAGTATTCCCGCTTAGTACAAGTGAAGGCTAGCAAAAGATTGAGGAGCGACCAACTAGAGAGCGACAACAGTCATAAACATGCATTGAGATTAACCAACATTGAGTGCAAGCATGAGTAGGATATAAATCACCATGAACATAAATATCATGGAGTTCATGTTGATTTTGTTTCAACTACATTCGTGAACATGTTCCACGTCAAGCCACTCGAATCATTCAAAGGAGGATACCATCCTATCATACTGCATCACAACCATTTTAAAATCATGTTGGCACGCAAGGTAAACCATTATAAACTCCTAGCTAAGTAAGCATGTCATGAATAACTATGATCTCTAATTGTCATTGCAAACATGTTTCATTCATAAAGGGTTGAATCAAGAACGATGAACTAATCATACTTACAAAAACAAGATAGGTCGAGTTCATACCAGCTTTTCCTCATCTCAATCATTTCATCATATATCTTCATTATTGCCTTTCGCTTGCACGACCGAACGGTGTGGATAATAATAATAGTGCACGTGCATTGGACTAAGCTGGAATCTGCAAACATTTATTTCAAAGGAGAAGACAAGGTAATATGGTCTCTTTCTTAGATCAACAATAATGCATATGAGAGCCACTCAAAATTTTCATCGTGGTCTTGTCCTTTCGACCCAAAGAAAGGAAAATGAATTTCAAATAAACACACCGAAATGTTTTTGGAGTTTTTTTTTTCTGAAGAAAGTAAAACAAGAACGAGAAAAACTATTTACACGGGAAAGCTCCCTACAAGCAAAAGAAGAATGAGAAATCTTTTTAGGTTTTCTTTTAATTGTCGGAGGGATTGACCACGTTTAGCCTCATCAGCACCCCATAGCATTTCAAGACATCGGGGCTAGCAAAGCCCCTCGCACCTTCCGGACGAATGGCCGACTCCTTGGGCTGGCTGGTCCAGAAGGCCGGCTGCCAGAAGACGGCGAGCTCTCAGAAGGCGGCCACATGGAGCCGGCACCTAGTAGGCGGCCCTGTGTCCCCTCAAAGTTTGCACCCATTTACTACGACGAGACGGGGCGTGGCTACAGGACCATCTGCCACCCCCGAATAACGGAGGAGTTCTACCTCTTGAGCATGCGTTGGTTTTCCCTTGAAGAGGAAAGGCTGATACAACAAAGTAGCGTAAGTATTTCCCTTAGTTTTTGAGAACCAAGCTATCAGTCCAGTAGGAGACTAGACGCAAGTAACCTAGAACCTGCACAAACAATCAAGAACCTTGCAACCAACGCGATAAAGGGGTTGTCAATCCCTTCACAACCACTTGCAAAAGTGAGATCTGATAATGACAATAAGATAAATATTTTTGGTATTTTTATTGTATAGATTGAAAAGTAAAGATTGCAAAATAAATAGTAAACTATAATTATAGATTGGAATCTTATATGATGTAAAGTAGACCCGGGGGCCATAGGTTTCACTAGTGGCTTCTCTCAAGATAGCATATATTACGGTGGGTGAACAAATTACTGCCGAGCAATTGATAGAAAAGCGCATAGTTATGAGAATATCTAGGCATGATCATGAACATAGGCATCATGTCCGTGTCAAGTATACCGAAACGATTCTGCACCTACTACTATTACTCCACACATCGACCGCTATCCAGCATGCATCTAGAGTATTAAGTTCATAAGAACAGAGTAACGCATTAAGCAAGATGACATGATGTACAGAGATAAAATCAAGCAATATGATCTAAACCCCATCTTTTTTATCCTCGATGGCAACAATACAATATGTGTCGATTCCCTTTCTGTCACTGGGATCGAGCACCGCAAGATTGAACCCAAAGCTAAGCACTTATCCCATTGCAAGAAAGATCAATCTAGTAGGCCAAACTAAATCGATAATTCGAAGAGACTTGCAAAAATATCAAATCATGCATATAAGAATTCAGAGAAGAATCAAATATTGTTCATAGATAATCTTGTTCATAAACCCACAATTCATCGGATCTCGGAAAACACACCGCAAAAAGTATTACATCAAATAGATATCCAAGAACATCGAGGAGAACTTTGTATTGAGAACCAAAGACAGAGAAGAAGTCATCTAGCTAATAACTATGGACCCGAAGGTCTGTGGTAAACTACTCACACATCATCGAAGAGGCTATGGTGTTGATGTGGAAGCCCTCCGTGATCGAATCCCGCTCCGGGAAAAGGTCCTCAGATGGGATTTCACGGGTACATAAGGTTGCGGCGGTGGTAAAGTGGTTTCGTGGCTCCCCTGGATGTTTTCAGTGTATAAGAGTATATATACACGAAAGAAGTAGGTCGGTGGAGCTCCATGGGGCCCATGAGGGTGGGGGCGCGCCTACCACCCCTGGGCGTGCCCCCTGCCTCGTGGAAGCTTCATGGACTTCCAGACTTGTACTCCAAGTCTCCCGGGTGACGTTTGTTCCAAGAAAGATCCTCGCGAAGGTTTCGTTCCGTTTAGATTCCGTTTGATATTCCTTTTATGCGAAACACTGAAATAGGCAAAAAACAGCAATTTGCACTTGGCCTTCGGTTAATTGGTTAGTCCCAAAAATAATATAAAAGTGCATACTAAAGCCCATTAAACATCTAAAATAGATAATATAATATCATGTAACAATCAAAAATTATAGATACGTTGGAGACGTATCAAGCATCCCCAAGCTTAATTCTTGCTCGTCCTCGAGTAGGTAATTGATAAAAACAGAATTTTTGATGTGGAATGCTTCCTAACAAAATTTTCAATGTAATTTTCTTTATTGTGGCATGAATATTCAGATCCGAAAGATTCAAGACAAAAGTTTATTATTGACATGAAAACAATAATACTTCACGCATACTAACCAAGCAATTATGCCTTCTCAAAATAACATGACCAAAGAAAGCTATCCCGACAAAATCATATAGTCTGGCTCATCACACAAAATATTTAAATCATGCACAACCCTGATGACAAGCCAAGCAATTGTTTCATACTTTTGATGTTCTCAAACTTTTTCAACCTTCACGCAGTACATGAGCGTGAGCCATGGATATAGCACTATAGGTGGAATAGAATGGTGGTTGTGGAGAAGAAAAAATGGAGAAGATAGTCTCACATCAACTAGGCGTATCAACGGGCCATGGAGATGCCCATCAATAGATATCAATGTGAGTGAGTAGGGATTGCCATACAACGGATGCACTAGAGCTATAAATGTATGGAAGCTCAATAAAAGAAACTATGTGGGTGTGCATCCAACTTGCTTGCTCACGAAGACCTAGGGCATTTTGAGGAAGCCCATCATTGGAATATAGAAGCCAAGTTCTATAATGAAAAATTCCCACTAGTATATGAAAATGACAACATAAGAGACTTTCTATCATGAAGATCATGGTGCTACTTTGAAGCACAAGTGTGGAAAAGGGATCGTAGCATTGCCCCTTATCTCTTTTTCTCTCATTTTTTATTTGGGCATTTTCTTTTTTCTCCCTTTTTATGGCCTATTTTTTTTCGTCCGGAGTCTCATCCCGACATGTGGGGGAATCATAGTGTCCATCATCCTTTCCTCACTGGGACAATGCTCTAATAATTATGATCATCACACTTTTATTTGCTTAGAACTCAAGAATTACAACTCGATACTTAGAACAAAGTATGACTCTATGTGAATGCCTCTGGCGGTGTACCAGGATGTGCAATGAATCAAGAGTTACATGTATGAAAAATTATGAACGGTGGCTTTGCCACAAATACGATGTCAACTACATGATCATGCAAAGAAATATGACAATGATGGAGCATGTCATAATAAACGAAATGGTGGAAATTTTCATGGTAATATATCTCGGAATGGCTATGGAAATGCCTTAATAGGTAGGTATGGTGGCTGTTTTGAGGAAGGTAGATGGTGGGTTTATGGTACCGGCGAAAGTTGCGCGGTACTAGAGAGGCTAGCAATGGTGGAAGGGTGAGAGTGCGTATAATCCATGGACTCAACATTAGTCATAAAGAACTCACATACTTATTGCAAATATCTATTAGTTCTCGAAACAAAGTATTACGCGCATGCTCCTAGGGGGATAGATTGGTAGGAAAATACCATCGCTCGTCCCCGACCACCACTCATAAGGAAGACAATGAAAAAATAAATCATGCTCCGACTTCATCACATAACGGTTCACCATACGTGCATTGATGACCCACAAGTATAGGGGATCTATCGTAGTCCTTTCGATAAGTAAGAGTGTCGAACCCAACGAGGAGCAGAAGGAAATGATAAGCAGTTTCCAGCAAGGTATTCTCTGCAAGTACTAAAATAAGTGGTAACAGATAGTTTTGTGATAAGATAATTTGTAATGAGCAATAAATGACAAAAGTAAATAAGGTGCAGCAAGGTGGCCCAATCCTTTTTGTAGCAAAGGACAAGCCTGGACAAACTCTTATATGATGTAAAGAGCTCCCGAGGACACATGTGAATATCGTCAAGCTAGTTTTCATCACGTTCATATGATTCGCGTTCGGTACTTCGATAATTTGGTATGTGGGTGGACCGGTGCTTGGGTGCTTCCCTTATTTGGACAAGCATCCCATTTATGATTAACCTCTATTGAAAGCATTTGCAAATACAACAAAAGTATTAAGGTAAACCTAACCATAGCATGAAACATATGGATCCAAATCAGCCCCTTATGAAGCAACACATAAACTAGGGTTTAAGCTTCTGTCACTCTACAACCCATCATCTACTTATTACTTCTCAATGCCTTCCTCTAGGCCCAAACAATGGTGAAGTGTCATGTAGTCAACATTCACATAAGACCACTAGAGGAGAGACAACATACATCTTATCAAAATATTGAACGAATACCAAATTCACATGACTACTAATAGCAAGACTTCTCCCATGTCCTCAGGAACAAAAGTAACTACTCACAAAGCATAAACATGTTCATAATCAGAGGGGTATTAATGTGCATATAGGATCTGAACATATGATCTTCCAGCAATTAAACCAACTAGCATCAACTACAAGGAGTAATTAACACTACTAGCAACCTACTAGCACCAATCCCGGACATGGTGACAAGAATTGGATACAAGAGATGAACTAGGGTTTTGAGATGAGATGGTGCTGATGAAGATGTTGATGGAGATTGCCCTCTCCTGATGAGAGGAGCGTTGGTGATGACGATGGCGATGATTTCCCCCTCCGGGAGGGAAGTTTCCCTGGCAGAACAGCCCCGCCAGAACACTAGATTGGTTTCGCCAAGGTTCCGCCTCGTGGCGGCGGAGTTTCATCCGAGAAGATGGCTTATGATTTTTTTCCCATCGAAAGAGTCCATATAGCAGAAGATGGTCACCGGAGGGCCACCAGGGGGCCCACAAGGTAGGGGGCGTGCCTAGGGGGTAGGGCGCGCCCCCCACCCTCGTGGGCAGGGTGTGCCCCCCCTGGTGAAGTTCTTGCGCTCAATGTTTTTTATATATTTGGAAAACATCATCCGTGAAGTTTCAAGACTTTTGGAGCTGTGCAGAATAGGTATCTAATATTTGCTCCTTTTCCAGCCAGAATCCCAGCTGCCGGCATTCTCCCTCTTTATGTAAACCTTGTAAAATAAGAGAGAATAGTCATAAGTATTGTGGCATAATGTGTAATAACAGCCCATAATGCAATAAATATTGATATAAAAGCATGATGCAAAATGGACGTATCTACTCCCCCAAGCTTAGACCTCGCTTGTCCTCAAGCGAAAAGCCGAAATCGAAAAATATGTCCACATGTTTAGAGATGAAGGTGTCGATAAAAATAAAATACGGACATGAGGGCATCATGATCATTCTTAGAGCAGCAACTTATATAATTCTTGTCATATGATATCTTATGCTAGAGTAATAATTCAATCACAATATCAAGTATGAATCGTAAACTTCATTGAAAACTAACAAACTATAATCTCAGTCATTGAAGCAATTGCAATTTATCATAACATAGGAAAGAGTAAATGTATAAGAGCCTTTCAGCAAGTCCACATACTCAACTATCATATAGTCTTTCACAATTGCTGACACTCACACAATACTTATGGGTATGGAGTTTTAATCGGACACGGAGAAAGATAGGGACTTATAGTTTTTGCCTCCCAAAGTTTTACCTCAAGGATAATGTCAACGGTAATAGTTCATGAAAACTCACATCCAATTAGCCATATATACCAAGATCTTTCCAACATATTGTGCTTGCCAAAGGATAAAATGTAAAAAAAGGAAGGGTGAAGATCACCATGACTCTTATGCACTGTAGGAGATAAAAGTAAAAGATAGGCCCTTTGCAGAGGGAAGTAGAGGTTGTCATGCGCTTTTATGGGTTGGATGCACAAAGTCTTAATGCGAAAGAACGTCACTTTATATTGCCACTTGTGATATGGACCTTTATTATGCAGTCTGTCGCTTTTACTACTTCCATATCACACGCTCATATAAAGCTTATTTCCTCCACACCAATCAATCATACATATTTAGAGAGCAATTTTTATTGATTGCACCGATGACAACTTACTTGATGGATCTTACTCAATCCATAGGTAGGCATTTGGGTATTTGGAAGCACAAGTAGTATATCTACTTGGTGCAATGAATTTGGCTAGCATGAGGGGGAAAGGCAAGCTCAACATGTTGGAGGATCCAAGACAATATAATTTATCTCAGATGTAAGAAAACATAACCCATTACGCTGTCTTCCTTGTCCAATGTCAATTCTTTAGCATGTCATATTTTAATGAGTGCTCACAATCATAAAAGATGTCCAAGATATATTTATATGTGAAGACCTCTCTTTCTTTATTACTTCCTATTAATTGCAAAGATGACCAAAACTATGTTTGTCAACCCTCAACAATTTTTATTCATCATACTTTTTCTATGTGAGCTCATTACTCTCCATAAGACTCACATGATCTCTTTGTTTCTTTTTATTTCTTTCTCTTTCTTTTATTTACTTAGGATCATGGCAAAATAATCAAGCCCTTGACTCAACACTAATCTTTATTATATAGCTCACAGACTCGATTACATAGAAGGATAATAAAGCAAAACTCACAACTATATCATACTAAGAACTTTTATTCTACTAGATAAAGATATTACCAAAAGGATCGAACTAAGAAAAATGGTAAAGATAAAAGTGATGATGATACGATACCGGGGCACTCCCCCAAGCTTGGCAGTTGCCAAGTGGAATGCCCATACCAGATACTCAAGTCTTCTTTGTTGGTGAAGAAGGTGGAGTTGTTGATGATGGATAGTCGCACATCGAGCGTAGGAGGTCTTCTAGCTTGCGGATAATGCCCTTGAGTGTGATGATATGCTCCTTCAACAAAAAAATTTCACATGTGAGATACTTATTTTGTATACAAGCCAACTCAATCATCTTGAAAGCTTCGATTTCTATTGGGGTAAGAAGATTGTGATCCAGTTGAAGGGTGTCCTTTGTTGCTGGAACTTGGTCCTCCATGGCCTTCTTGATCCCTTCATCCTTGTTGATCTCCATAGGTTCTTCATTAGCCAAGCATCATTGCCCTCATGGTTGGAGGAGGAGGGAGACGACATAGTGCCTAGCCTTGAGAACCCTGACAGAAAACAGCTCGAAACAAAGACAGGAGATTTTTGCGTGATACAGGAGTCAAAACCCCCGGGAGGTTATATAATGAATTTTTACCGACCAAAATACGTGTCATGTAAGAAAACGGAGTCCGGAGAGCACACGAGGTGCCCATGAGGTAGGAGGCACGCCCAGGGGGTAGGGCGCGCCCTCCACCCTCGTCGAGCCCTCGTGTCCTTTCCGGACTGCTGCTTATTTTTTTATTTTTCTAAATATTCCAATACGGATAAATATTGCCTTAAAAACTGTATTGGATTCGGTTTACTTACCGTACCACATACTTATTCCTTTTCGGAGTCTGAAACATTCCGGAAAGTGTCCTTTATGTATTCCTCCGGGGTTACGGTTTCAATAACAATGGTTTCAACATTTATGGGATTACCTGAGATATAGTGTTTGATTCTTTGACCGTTCACCACCTTTGGATTTGTGCCTTCGAAGTTGTTGATTTTTATGGCACCGGAACGTAGACCTCCTCGATAACGTAAGGACCCTCCCATTTAGAGAGAAGTTTTCCTGCAAAAAATCTTAAACGAGAGTTGTATAGCAATACATAATCACCTACGTTAAACCCACGCTTTTGTATCCTTTTATCATGCCACCTTTTAACCTTTTCTTTAAACAACTTGGCATTTTCGTAGGCCTGGGTTCTCCATTCATCAAGTGAGCTATTATCAAATAACCTCTTCTCACCGGCAAGTTTAAAATCATAATTAAGTTCTTTAATAGCCCAATAAGCCTTGTGTTCTAGTTCGAGAGGTAAGTGACATGCTTTTCCATAGACCATTTTATACGGAGACATACCCATAGGATTTTTATATGTAGTTCTATAGGCCCATAATGCATCACCTAGTTTCTTGGACCAATTCTTTCTAGACCTATTGACAATATTTTGCAAAATTAATTTGAGTTCTCTATTACTCAATTCTACTTGACCACTAGACTGAGGGTGATAAGGAGATGCAATTCTACGATTAACATCATATTTAACAAGCATTTTACAGAAAGCATCATGAATAAAATGTGAACCACCATCAGTCATTAAATATCTAGGGACTCCAAATCTTGGAAAAATAACTTCTTTAAGCATTTTAATAGAAGTGTTATGATCAACACTACTAGTTGGAATAGCTTCTACCCACTTAGTAATGTAATCAACAGCAACTAAAATATGAGTATAACTATTAGAGGAAGGAAAAGGTCCCATATAGTCAAAGCCCCAAACATCAAATGGTTCAATAACAAGTGAATAATTCATAGGAATTTCTTGACGTCTACTAATATTACCAATTCTTTGACATTCATCACAAGATAAGACAAACTTACGGGCATCCTTGAAGAGAGTAGGCCAATAAAAACCAGATTGCAGTACCTTATGTGCAGTTCTATCTCCAGCATGGTGTCCTCCATAAGCTTCGGAGTGACACTTGCGTAGGATCTGTTCCTGTTCATGCTCAGGTACACAACATCTAATAACACCATCTACTCCTTCTTTATAAAGATGTGGGTCATCCCAAAAGTAATGCCTCAAATCATAGAAGAACTTTTTCTTTTGCTGGTATGTGAAACTAGGTGGTACAAACTTAGCAACAATGTAATTAGCATAGTCAGCATACCATGGAGCAGTATGAGAAGTATTTATGATATTTAATTGCTCATCAGGAAAGCTATCATCAATAGGTAGTGGGTCATCAAGCACATTTTCTAGCCTAGACAAGTTGTCTGCAACGGGGTTCTCAACTCCTTTTCTATCAACAATATGTAAATCAAATTCTTGTAGCAAGAGAACCCATCTAATAAGTCTAGGTTTAGCATCTTTCTTTTCCATAAGATATTTGATAGCACCATGATCAGTGTGAATAGTTACTTTAGAATCAACAATATAAGGTCTAAACTTATCACAGGCAAATAGAACTGCTAAGAATTCTTTTTCAGTAGTAGCATAATTTCTTTGAGCATTGTCTGGAGTTTTACTAGCATATTGAATAACATTTAGTTTCTTATCAACTCTTTGTACTAGAACAACACCTACAACATAATCACGAGCATTGCACATAATTTCAAAGGGTAAATTTCAATCAGGTGGCTGAACAATAGGTGCAGAAATCAATGCTTTCTTAAGTATTTCAAATGCTTCTACACAATCATCATCAAAGACAAATGGTATATCTTTTTTATAATAAATTAGTCAGAGGCCGAGAGATTTTTGAGAAGTCCTTGATGAACCTCCTATAAAAACCGGCATGACCAAGGAAACTTCTTATACCTTTGATGTCCTTGTGACATGGCATCTTCTCAATAGCATCAACCTTGGATTTATCAACTTCAATACCTCTTTCAGAAACTTTATGCCCCAAGACAATACCTTCATTAACCATAAAGTGGCACTTTTCCCAATACAAGACAAGATTAGTTTCTTCACATCTCTGCAAAACTCGATCAAGGTTGCTCAAGCAATCATCAAAAGAAGATCCATAGACGGAAAAGTCGTCCATGAAAACCTCACAAATCTTTTCACAAAAGTCAGAGAATATAGCCATCATGCATCTTTGAAAGGTAGCAGGTGCATTACATAAACCAAAAGGCATACGTCAATAAGCAAAAGTACCAAAAGGGCATGTAAAAGTAGTCTTTGATTGATCTTTGGCTGACACATGTATTTGAGAGAAACCAGAATAACCATCTAGAAAGGAAAAATGTGTATGTTTGGATAATTTTTCTAGCATTTGATCGATAAAAGGTAAGGGGTAATGATCTTTTTAGTAGCCTTATTTAATTTGTGGAAATCAATTACCATCCTATAACCAGTGATAATTCTTTGAGGAATCAATTCATCTTTATCATTAGGAACAACAGTAATACCTCCCTTCTTAGGGACACAATGGACATGACTTACCCACATACTATCAGCAACGGGATAAATTATACCTACCTCAAGGAGCTTTAGTATCTCCTTTCTTACCACTTCTTTCATTTTAGGATTCAGTCGGCGTTGATGATCATGAACTGGTTTAGCATCTTCTTCCAAATTAATTTTATGTTGACATAGAGTGGGACTAATGCCCTTCAGATCATCAAGAGTATACCCAATAGCAGCACGGTGCTTCTTCGGAGTTTTTAATAATCTCTCTTCTTCATGTTCTGAAAGGTTAGCACTAATAATAACAGGGTATATATTTTTCTCATCAAGATAAGCATATTTAAGAGTATTAGGTAACGGTTTAAGCTCAAACACGGGATCACCCTTAGGTGGAGGAGGATCCCCTAGGATTTCAACAAGTAAATTGTTTTTCAGAATAGGTTCCTGTTTAAAGAATACTTCATCTAATTCCCTTCTTTCATTCATAAACATATCATTTTCATGGTCTAGCAAATATTGTTCTAGAGGATCACTAGGAGGTACGGCAATAGAAGCAAGACCAATAATTTCATCCTTACTAGGTAATTCTTCTTCACGGTGTTGTCTACTAAATTTAGAAAAATTAAATTCATGAGTCATATCATCTAAACCGACAGTAACAACATCCCTTTTGCAATCTATGGTAGCATTAACAGTATTTAAGAAGGGTCTACCAAATATAATGGGACAAAAACTATCTTGTGGGGAACCAATAACAAGAAAATCAGCAGGATATTTAGTTTTCCCACACAAGACTTCAACATCTCTAACAATTCCCATTGGTGAAATAGTATCTCTATTAGCAAGTTTAATTGTAACATCAATATCTTCCATCTCAGCAGGTG
Source organism: Triticum urartu (assembly GCF_003073215.2). NCBI lineage: Eukaryota > Viridiplantae > Streptophyta > Magnoliopsida > Poales > Poaceae > Triticum > Triticum urartu. The sequence goes on along the minus strand of NC_053022.1, from coordinate 315,334,079 downwards.
CAATGTCATGCATAACTTCTTTGTATAAGTCAATAGGTATTGCACTAGCACTAGCACCCATATCACATAAGCCATGATAACAATGATCTCCTATTTTAACAGAAATAACAGGCATGCCTACCACAGGTCTAGGTTTATCTGTATCACAGGTTTTAGCAATTCTAGCAGTTTCATTACAGAAATAAATAACATGCCCATCTATATTATCAGATAAGAGATCTTTAACAATAGCAATATTAGGTTCAACTTTAACTTGCTCAGGAGGTGTATATGTTTTAATATTTATTTTACGAACCACAGTTGAAGCTTTCGCATGATCCTTTATCGTAACAGGGAAAGGTGGTTTCTCAACATAAGAAGTAGGAACAATAGGATCATTATAAGTGATAGTCTTTTCTTCAACTTTAATAGGTGCAGCTATTTTTACTTCTATGGGAGGATGATATTTAAACCACTTCTCCTTGGGGAGATCAACATAGGTAGCAAAAGATTCACAGAAAGAAGCAACTATCTTAGAGTCAAGTCCATATTTAGTGCTAAATTTACGAAAAATATTGGTATCCATAAAAGATTTAACACAATCAAAACTAGGTGTCATACCTGACTCCTTACCATTGTCGAGGTCCCAATCTTCGGAGTTGCGTTTAATTCTTTCCAATAAATCCCATTTGAATTCAATAGTCTTCATCATAAAAGAGCCAACACAAGAAGTATCAAGCATGGTGCGATTGTTACCAGAAAGCCGAGCATAAAAATTCTAAATAATCATTTCTCTTGAGAGCTCATGATTGGGGCATGAATATAACATTGACTTAAGCCTCCCCCAAGCTTGAGCGATGCTTTCTCCTTCGCGAGGCCAAAAATTATAGGGATATTTAAATTAGTGCCCCTAGTTCCTTAGTTGTGCTCACTTTTCCCCACGCTCCAAACGTTTGCTCACTTTTCCCCTCTTCCTTAGCTGAAACTCTCACAAATGCTCATAGCGGGCGTTTGCCGTCTTGACCGTCCATTGACCGTTAATTGCTGACGAGTGGGGCCGAGTCTTCGTCTGACTGTTGCTTGCTGACGGGTGGGACCACAAGGAGACACGTATTGGGCAACTTGTCTGAATCTGAAACAGATCTAGACAGGCCGCACTGCACCATGCCGCCCCGCCCCCTCCGCCGGCGTTGTGCCGCGTCCACCGCAGTTGTTTCCTCCACCCTATGCCCTATTCCGTTCGTCGGCGACGCCGCGTCTGCGCCAGATATAGCCCACCTCCCCATTGTGACGCTCGGATAATTAGGCTACAGTAATCCCACGTTAACGATGCCACGTCACTTTGATTACTGTTAGTAATCTCGCGTTAGTTCGAAACCGATTCAAATTCAAAATCAAAATCAAGCAAACAATAAAAGTTTTTCAAATATTAAAACTAAAATGTTCAATAAATAGTAGATAACTCAGAGGCTATGATAAAATTGTAAACAACATTATTGAAATTTGATAAGTGACTTAAACAACCTCAAACAGTGGCTGAAAACATTATTTACTAACCTTTTTATTAATAAAAAATAAATATGAAATGATAATTACCCCAAACTAGTTTTTGGTGGTAGGATATATTGTGTTGTGAATTGTGGGCCAACTCTCATATTTTACAAAACTCATTTGGTGCCCAAACAATTTGCTAAAACAGAAAAGAAATATAAAAACAGAAAGCAAAAGAAAAACAAAGAAAAGCCCCCTGGCCCAACTGGGCTTTAGCCCAGTCGACCGGCCCACCGACGCCGGCCCACCCCACTCCCCTTATCCCCCTCACCGAAACCCTAGCCCGATCCCACTCCCCACTCTCCCCCCACTCCCCACGCCTCCCTCTCGATCCCATCTGGATCGGGGAGGGGCCCCGACCACGACGCCGCCCGGATCGATCCCGGTGCCACTCACCACCCTGCCGCCCTCGTCACCGGTGGCTCGGTCGCTGGCCCCCGCCCTCGTCCTCGCGCCCCGTCCCCTCTCCCTTGTCGGCGCCCCTCGCTGCGACGGCCGCGACCGTGCCCTCGACGCCCGACGCCGCCTCGACCACGCCTCCTCGCCCGAACCGCCACCTCGCCGGAGCTGCCCCGCCGTCCTCTCCGTCGCGGCCTCAACTCCTCCCCGAGCCCACTTCCCTTGACCCCACGATCGCCGGTGAGGCCCTGGGCCTCTCCTCTCCCCTATCCCCGTATGCACGCACCCGCGCCGACCAGCCTTGCCCATGAGCTCCTCCCCTTCTCTCTTCCTCTGTCCGTCACCGCGCCGGACCACCACCACTTACGGGTGCCGACCGCGCTCACTGCGGCCCCGCCCCCCCCAGCGTGTCATCGTGCGTGCCCGCGCCCGCCTCCGTGCGCGTGCACGCACTCGCTCATGCACCGCGCCGCGCCTGCCCACACGGCCCCGCCGCAGCCTCCACACCGCTCACTGCCGACCCCTTCCCCCCCGCATCCCTCGCTCGCTGCCGAGGCCTTCGCTCGGGACCGTGCCCGCTCCGCTCCGGCCACCCCACTTGACGCGCTCCGCCGTCCTCCCCGACCGCGGCCTCTGCCCGCGACCGCACGCGCCGCTCCGCCCCATGGCCGCGCCCCTGACACGCCAGCGCATCGTCGCCGCTCTCTGGCGCGACCACCGTTGTCGCTGGCGCAGCGCTCCGCTCGCCGGTCCGCTGCTCTGCCGCCGCCGCCGACCGCGGCCTTACTCCGTCGCCTGCCCGTCGCCTCGGGCCGGCCTCGACGGGCGCTTCGCCCGCTGCCCGCATGCCCGTTCGGGCCACGCCCGATAGGCCCCCTGGGGGCAATGACACGTGGGCCCGCCCCAGAACAAACAATAATAATAAAAATAATAATAAAAATAATTAAAATAAATAATTAAAATAAATAATTAATTAATTAAATTAATTAATCCTAATTAACTAATCTAATTAACTAGTTAGTTTAATTAAATAGTAATTAGATTAGTTAAACCCTAATTAGACTAAACAGTCTATGACGAACGGGACCCACATGTCAGGTTGACCAAGTCAACTGCTGACGTCATGCTGACATCATGATGACGTCGGCAGACACTATTCTGGATAATGTTGATTAAATTAATTAAATAAATCCTAAAAATGATTTAAATCTTTTAAAATTAATATAAGGTAAACCGTAGCTCGGATCGAAAATCTTTGTACATGAAAGTTGCTCAGAACGACGAGACAAATTCGGATACGCAGCCCGTTCGTCCGCCACGCGTCCCTAGCATAGTGAACCTGCAACGTTTCACCTCCGGTTCATCTGTCCGAAAACGCGAAACACCGGGAATACTTTCCCGGATGTTTCCCCCTTTCGCCGGTATCACAAAATACCGCGTTAGGACATACCTAGCACCGCGTATTGCCGCGTCTTGCTTTGTGTTACATTTGATTGCTCTGTTATTTATTGTGTTCCCCCTCCGTTACTTCTTTCCGGTAGACCCTGAGGCCGATGCCGGTACCCCTGTGATCGACTACATCGACGACCCCTCTCTCTTGCCAGAGAAACCAGGCAAGCCCCCCCCCTTGATCACCAGATATCACCGATGTTACTGCTTTCCGTTATTCCTATCCTGATGCATAGCCTGTCCTTGCTACTACTGTTGTTACCATTATCTGCTATCCTACTGCTTAGTATAGGATGCTAGTGTTCCATCAGTGGCCCTACACTCTTGTCTGTCTGCCATGCTATACTACTGGGCCGTGATCACTTCGGGAGGTGATCACGGGCATATACTAAATACCTTACACATTTACATTACTTATGATACTGTTCGGAGATGGGGGCTGAAGGGGCAGGTGGCTCCATCCCGGTAGAGGTGGGCCTGGGTTCCCGACGGCCCCCGACTGTTACTTTGAGGCGGAGCGACAGGGCAGGTTGAGACCACCTAGGAGAGAGGTGGGCCTGGCCCTGGTCGGCGTCCGTGGTTATTTCAGAATAACACGTTTAACGAGATCTGGGTATTTGATCTGAGTCTGGCCATTTGGTCTATACGCACTAACCATCTACGCGGGAGTAGTTATGGGTATCCCGGCGTCGTGGTATCAGCCGAAGCCTTCGTGACATCAGCGACTGAGCGGCGCGCGCCGGATTGGAACGTAAGCCTGCTCTTGTATTAAGGGGGCTAGTTCTGCTTCCAGCCGCGTTCGCAACGTGCAGGTGTGCTAAGGGCGATGGGCCCAGACCCCTGTGCGCTTAGGTTTAGACCGGCGTGCTGACCTCTCTGTTGTGCCTAGGTGGGGCTGCGACGTGTTGATCTCCCGAGGCCAGGCATGACCCAGGAAAGTGTGTCCGGCCAAATGGGATCGAGCGTGTTGGGGTATGTGGTGCACCCCTGCAGGGAAGTTAATCTATTCGAATAGCCATGATCTTCGGTAACAGGACGACTTGGAGTTGTACCTTGACCTTATGACAACTAGAACCGGATACTTAATAAAACACACCCTTCCAAGTGCCAGATACAACCGGTGGTCGCTCTCTCACAGGGCGACGAGGGGAGGATCATCGGTTAGGATTATGCTATACGATGCTACTTGGAGGACGTCAGTCTACTCTCTTCTACATGTTGCAAGACGGAGGCTGCCAGAAGCGTAGTCTTCGAAAGGATTAGTTATCCCCCTCATATTCTGGCATTCTGCAGTTCAGTCCACATATGATACCCTTACTCCATTTGATACCCATGCATATGTAGTGTAGCTCCTTGCTTGCGAGTACTTTGGATGAGTACTCACGGTTGCTTTCTCCCCCTTTTCCCCCTTTTCCTTTCATTCTGGTTATCGCAACCAGATGCTGGAGTCCAGGAGCCAGACGCCACCGTCGATGATGACTCCTACTACTACGTGATGGCCGCTGACGACGACCAGGAGTAGTTAGGAGGATCCCAGGCAGGAGGCCTGCGCCTCTTTCGATCTGTATCCCAGTTTGTGCTAGCCTTCTTAAGGCAGACTTGTTTAACTTATGTCTGTACTCAGATATTGTTGCTTCCGCTGACTCGTCTATGATCGAGCTCTTGTATTCGAGCCCTCGAGGCCCCTGGCTTGTAATATGATGCTTGTATGACTTATTTTATTTGTAGAGTTGTGTTGTGATATCTTCCCGTGAGTCCCTGATCTTGATCGTACACGTTTGCATGTATGATTAGTGTACGATTAAATCGGAGGCGTCACACCCATCTGGGATTACAGAGCGATGTTGAGTGAGGACGCCCGGAATGCAGTCGACCATGGAGAGGATTGGGTCGAATCCGCGGCAGATAATTCATGGATTAAACCTGGGTAAGCATTGTTTCCTCTTGAATTGACGTTTAGGTCGTATTGTAGGCCATATTTGACTTCTATTTACTTGAATCATTCGAATTTTTGCTTGATTTTACCTGGCTAACTGAAGCCTTTGTTTCCTTCCCCCAACAAAATAGGATTGATCTCGCACTGGCTTTCCGGCTAGCGATTATAATGGAAACTAGTGTGCTGCATGGTACTAAACCGCATTTGATTTCATCATTTTTTCTATCCCAAAGTGGTAGAAACCAGCATATCTTTCAAACATTTGTGAGCTGAGCTCCGAAACACCTATCCCTGGAGTGATGTCGATGCTGTTGATCTTAATTACTTCAGCAGTGACGAGCAAAGATTTCTCCCACTAACTTGCGACGATCATATGCCGTTGCTTTTTGCTGGGATTGCTGGCTGCCGATTCAGTAAACTACAGATCGATGTGATTCAGCCACGCGCAGAACGGGCGAAGGGGAAGGGAGTTCAGACATCATCTGTCTGTGCTAATAGCCAGGACCCCGGCACTCCTTGTAGGTCGACACCAAGTAAAGCAAGTGGTTCATGGAGCCACAACATGCCTGCTGCCAATTCTGGTTCCGATTCAGCTGTTGCATCTCATGTACCTTCTACAATTGGTGTAGAAGAAGATGCAGAACCCGAAGAGGCAGTGCCTACAAATGATGATGAAGACGAGATGATGTTTCCTGAACTGGTCGATGTAGCCAGTCAGCAAGCAGTGGATGACGAATATATGAGGAGCCCATCAGCCAAGCTAGGTTTGATGACACTGACGATGAAGAGAAGGTGGAGAACATGGACAGCTTAATCGAGGATGAATACGATGGTGATGACATGCCAACAATTGAGTGGAATAGGGAAAAACCTGAGCTTAGTGTAGGTACCATTTTCCAATCAATGGTGGACTGTCGGAATGTAGTGACAACATGGTGCATTATATCTGAAAACACCTATAAGATTAAAAGGAGTGAGCCAGCAAGGTTCACAGTTTTTTGTCCATATCCTAGGTGTAGGTGGAAGTTGCATGCATCTCATATGAGAAAGAGCAAATATATTCAGGTAATCCAAGTTCAGTTAGTAATTTAGTTTCAGATCGTTGAGTAAGGTTTCTTAACTATTTTTTACCCTTTTATTTTGTTTCAGGTAAAGAAAAACCCACACAAGCACACCTGTCCACCTAGAGGGGGAGGGGGGAAGGCCAAAACCAAGCTAGCAAAAACTAGGTGGGTGGCATATGCTATATTGGATTGGCTGAGAGAAGAACCTGGACTTGATCCAACAGCACTCCATGGGAAGCTTTTTGACAAGTACAAGATAGAAATTCCTTACATGAGAATTTTCAATGCTAGGGAAAAGGCTCTTGACAGAATTAATGGTTAATGGAATGAGAGTTTTTAGCTGCTTTACACTTTCAAAGATGAAGTGGAGATGGCAAGTCCAAGGAGTGTTGTAGATATTGACAAGCATACAGTTCCATTCAAAATAAAAGGGAAGTCATTTCAGAAGGAGTGCTTCAGAAGGGCTTTTGTTTGTTTCAAGGCTTGCTGGCAGGGGTTTCTAGATGGTTGCAGGCCCTATTTGGCTGTAGATGCTACACATTTGACTGGAAGATGGAGAGGACAGGTAGTAGAAGCTTCTGCAGTTGATGGACACAACTGGCTATTCCCAGTTGCATTTGGTGTGGTGGAGGCAGAGTCTGAGGAAAGTTGGGTCTGGTTTCTGCAGCAGTTGCGCAACATTATAGGCACACCCCCAGGTTTAGCTATACACACAGATGCTTGCAAGGGTTTAGAGAGTGCAGTGGAAATTGTATTCCCTGGAGTGGAGCATAGGGAATGTATGCGACACCTAGCACATAATTTCAAAAAGAAGTTCAAAGGTAAAGTTTATGATGAGAACTTATGGCCAGCATCATACACATGCAACAAAAGGAAGCATGAACACCATTTGAGAGTGTTGTATGCTCAAAATCCTCTTGTGAAGGAGTACATGGATGCACATCATGGCAAGGTGTGGTCAAGAAGCAAATTCAACGAAATCTACAAAGTAGATTATGTGACCAGTAACCTTGCAGAATGCTTCAATTCAAAGTTCAAGTCAGTGAAAGGGCTCTTGTTGTGGCAAGCATTTGACAAGATGAGGAAAATGATCATGATAAAGATGGCTCTTCGCAAAAGAATTGCAGAAACACAATATGTTGGTCATCAAATGCCCCCATCACTGATTAAGGCATTGCAGTTGAAGGCAAGAGGACTGAAGATGAAATGTATTCGATCTGGTACATATGAGGGAGAGGTTACCTATACTGACACTAAAAATAGCGTATGGAGGTATCCTGTGAACCTAAGTACTAGAGAATGTACTTGTAGGCAATGGCAGATCCGTGGGAAGCCATGCATACATGCCCTACATCTGATGACCGTTATCGGGGGTGCAGATGGTGAAGTTGATCAATATTGCTCTTAGTATTTCTCTGTTGCCAAATTTATGGCTTCTTATGCTGACAATGTGCCTGCACTATTGGGGAAAGATCAATAGAACATAGTAGATCCTGGGTTCAAACTCCACCCTCTTGTCATTACTAGACCACCAGGAAGACCAAGGAACCAGAGGATTAGAGCAGGTGAGGAGGGTCGTCTACCAAAGAAGCGTGATTGCAAAAAATGTGGAGTTCTGGGGCATATTGCTAGGCTTTGTACCAATGCAGTGGATGCATCATTTGGAGAGGAGGAAAGATGGACAACAGCCAATGCTGAGGAGAATGCAGCAGCAATGGAGATTGAAGATGCAGTGGAGAATGCAGCAGCAAATGAAGCAGTGGAGAATGCAGCAGCAAATGAAGTATCTTGGTATGTGTTTGCATTTGTAGAATGCAGCTACCCTTTTATTTGCATTTGTTCTCTTTTTTGCCTATGGCTTATAATTTTATTTACCAGCTCTAGGGAGAAAAGGCCAAGAGATGAAGAAGTAGAAGATTTTGAAACCATGGCCTTTGATGGTTTTGAAGCTATAAGAGAGGAAGAGGAGGGGGTAATTTTTCCAATTGTGCCTTTAAAGATTACTGAACCCATAGATGACCGTCAAATGGTCGTCAAGTGCTCGGCGAGTGGAACTACTTCATCAGCACCTCCACGGGGAAAACCCCAAGTAAAGCCCAAGATCAAAAGGAACAAGAGTCTGAAAGAAAAGAGCATCACAACTAGGGAAACCAGGAGCAAGACGGTGAAGCCAGCTGCAAACACAAGGAGCAAGTTGAAAATTTGAATTAAGTTGTTGGGAAATGTTTGTGTTGTCAATTTGAGGGCGAGTCGATCGCTTAAAACTTGGTAGATTTGTATTAAGATGTTGGCATCTTAAAACTTGGTAGATTTGAGCTACTGTGAAAACTTATCAGTTGTAATAATGTTGCTTCTACTTTGGTTTCTTATTTGAGTCAGAATTCAAATTTCCATCAAAATTTGAATTTAAATCAATATTTGAATTTGGGCCAAAATTTGGATTCGAGCCAAAGTTGAAGTTGAACATTGGAGGTTCATTGCTCTGTGCGGTGTATTTGATCGAGCATTTGAAGTCCAATGTTCATAGGTGAACAGTCCGAATGAGAAATGTGCTAGAAACGAGCTCGAAAGCTAGGGTAAACAACCCTATTTGAAATCAAGTTTTTTTGACCTTGCCTAAATGAGGCATATATATTTTTTATTAACACTTGTTCCATATATATAGGGTAAAAACGAAGTCTCACTATTTATTGATTAATATTCATATTACTACATTTTTTATGAAAAAATATGCTTTTAATTCAAAACCATCAAATAACACGTTTTAGATATGAAAATGAAAAAGTAAGTTCAGATCCTTCTTATTCACTCCAAAATGAAGCTATGGAGATTTTTCTGATTTTTTTTGAATTATTTTGATTTGTTTTTCAAACCCTAAACCCTCTCTCCCTATTCTAGGGACTCCGAACATGTTCATAGGTGATATCTCATTTGTGTGAAGCCTTTTTTCATGAAAATGACCTACACCAAGTTTATATTTTTTTCTCATAACCTTGTCACATATGACAGCTATGTTCGCAAGAATTACAACATTTTTATTTTTTTGAATTTTTTAGAAACATTTGAACTTGATTTCGACAGATCACTTCAAAAAAATGATCTTTCAAAAAAACGCCCCTATACCTAGTTTATTTTTTTATGGTAACTAGGTCTCATAAACGGACGAACTATGTTTGTTTTATATTTTTGTGATCTTTTCTAATTTAGTTATGGCCATTTGAAATCTGGTCAAACCCTAATAACCCCGTTGACTCACTCATAACCCCGCAGAAATGCTCCAAACCCTAGCGTCGAACGTCCGCCATCGGATCCTACCAAGCGCCAAACACCACCCGTCAGATGTGGGGCAGGCATGCGCGATCCGCGTGATGCATCCTGATTGGCTACTGGACTGTCCTTCTCGGGTTTTTACGATCTGCCCCACTTTACATATGAAATTGTATTTTTCGCACATGACCACCACATGTCAGTGTTAAGAGTTGGTTCAAATATTCAAACTGCAAAATACAATGTGGAAAATCGTCAATATAGCTTCCCCTTCTCCTCTTATCCATCTGACAGACAAAGGCATCGAGCAGATCGAGCAATTCCTCTGTTTCTTTCCCCCATCTTCTCGTTCTTCTTCCTCTCGGGCGATATGTCGACCTCCTCGTCAGCCCCCCATTCCACGTGGCCGGTGTATGGTCCAGTGTCGATGACTTGATGCACTGACTGCCCACGGACTGCGCCACTGAAGTGGTTGACTTCGAAGGAGGAGAATAATGGGAACTTTGGGCACGAGTTCGTCAAATGCGAGAGCAAGACGGAGGGGCAGGTTAGATCTGAGTTTTCGTCGCATCCTTTATCTCTAATTTCTCAAAAAAACTATCAGATTTGGATTTAGGTTACATGATTTCATTTTCAGATCGTGAAGAAATGCCACCATTTCGAGTGGATGGATGATTACATCCAGAGGCTTCAAGGGTTGGGCTTGCTGGATTCGAGGGGGAATGCAATCCGCAAGTTCAATCTGCCCCATGACAGTGCCGCTCCGGCAGCAACAGCGCGTCCGGAATACCCGACGGTGGTAGATGTCGATCTGAAGATGGAATTGAACAAGATGAGAAAGAACTTCAAGCAGCTGATTGAGTTGAAGAAGCAATCCAATCTGATAGCTTTAGGAATACTTGCTCTAGGAATTTTTTACTTGATGGCCATCTCTCGTTAGAGATGTTTGTCTACTGTTGTTGCCACTGTTTAGCAATCCAAGTCTGTTTATCTCAAATGCAACTTTGTTTAGTGCAACTGTCGATCTCTGAATGTATGCGGTTTACTTTTAAGTTTCGAAACTTTCAGTTTCGGTAGAAGACAACTACCAGTTCAGTGATAGGATTATTTTTTAGCTAATAACCTCGAGTGTTGGATCATACCCTAGCTCGTCAGATGACAATAAGCAGTACTTGAGCAGCACAAGGGATATACATAAAGTTCATCTCTTCTCTCTCGCACTTGCCAAACTTTTGTCCTCGAGTTCTTCAGTTCTGCTAGAAAAAAAAACCTAGTTAGCGGGCCCAAAGAGAATCAAGCTACAATAGGCCCACAAAGGATAAATGAGGCCCAGAAACAAGCGATGTTTCTTTTTTTTGTTTAGGAACGATTGCTTTGTTCTTTTTTGTTTCTGATTGCTTTTTTCATTAATTTGATTGCCCAATCTTGTCTATCTCATTGAGGAATTTTTTTGGCTTTCCTTTATGGGTCCCTTCATTTTTTAGAATAAAAGTATTTGCAAACCGCAATATTATTATGCCTAGCGAACCAATACTTCATGATTGGAAAAAGAGGTCCAACCCTCTTTTTTATATACTTCAAACATAGTGTAGTTAAAACTACACTTTTGACTAAAGCCAAACATCTCAAAGTATTTGATACTTCAATATTTCTGAAAACCAAAGTATTCTTGGAATACCTAAAAAATACAGAGCTCTCAAACCAAAGCCGTGTACAAATGTACAATATGTTCTTATTTTTAGAAGGCATCTATAAACACATCATTTGTAGTTAGTTTGGTTAATTTTTCCCACGCCAATTAGCCGTGTCTAAACTTGGGACAAACAAAATACAAACATAAAAAGCATTAATATAACACACATAACTTAACTTAGATAGGGTTGCTAGGGCAACATAAGTTCTTACATTGTGACGTCTGGATAATTAAGTTACAGTAATCCCAAGTTAATGGTGCCACATCACCACTCTTACTGTTGCTAATCCTTGGTTGATCCAAATCGCGATCCAAATTCAAATTCAAAATTCTTAAACACGCAAAATAAAATGTTCAAAGTGTGGCAAATATTCCCTAACTAATTATGGCGGTGACCCAACACTTTTGCAAAGTATTTAAATGCCCTTTTGTATATATAATAGTGGCATAACCAATTAAATAAATGCCTTTTATTATTTATAAAATGTTAAACTATTTTATTTGGGGTTTAAACTTTTTGTGGCACTGGGATATTTTGAATCACTAATTTAGGTACTATGAATATATTTAATAAAACAATATATATAGAAAATAAAATAGAAAACTATTAAAACGGAAATATAAAAATAAAAAGAAAAGACCCCCCCATTGGGCCTGGTGGCCCAGCTGGCCGCTACCAGGTAGCCCACCCGCGCTCACTAATCCTCCTCCCCTATTCACTACGCCGTGGCCGCGCCGATGCCTGCCACGGCACCGTCTGTCGCCGTGGCGGCCATCCGGCGATCCCCTGCCTATATCTACTCCCCGCGGCGCACGAACCCTAGCCCCCTCCTCACTTTTCCACATCGCGCCCCCGTCCACTCCTCGCTGTGGGCGCCCCGATCTGGAGCCACCGCGCTCGTTCCCGTCGTCGTCCGCCGTCACCTCGACCTCTGCTTCCTCCTCGACCACAACCTCGAGTAGAAGACCGCCTCAATGTAGAGATCGACGCCGCTCCTCCATGTCGGCCATCACATCCGTCCACTACGGTCGCCGTCGTCTTCCATGGCTCCGGCACCGCCCTGCAGCTACTAAGCCGTCGAAGGGCCACCTTGTCCCCCGCGGTGAGCACCTTCCTCCCCTTCCGTTTCTTGCGCCGATGGACGTCGTCATCCATGAACACCCCGCCGCCGCCCGAGCTCGTGCTCCTCGCGGCCACCTCGTCCCTGCCTCGCCTCCACACCTACCCCGCGCGCCGACCGCGTTGTGCTCTGCTCCGTCGCGTGACGCGCGCCCCGGCCCCCGCCGCGCCTACCTGGCCATGGCCGCGCCCGAGCCCCTCCTCCTCCGCAACCTCGCCCGGCGTCCTCTGCCGCGGGCCGCGTTGCACGCGCACACGCCCGCCGCCTTCAGCCGCGCTCCGTCTACAGCCCCCTTGGCGGCGCTCTGTGTGGGCCCTCCGGCGCCTGGCCATGCCGGCCCGCACCAGCTCCTTGCATCGGCCGCCTTCGCCCGCAGTCGCATCAGGCCCGCTCGCCCCGCTCGACGCTGGTCACACGTCTCGCCGCCACCTGCAACTACTGCTGCATTGCGCCATGCCCGTGCCGCGCATAGCCGTTGCTTACTGAACTGCTGCTAGTAATTGTAGCTGCTACTAGAGCTATCTTTTCTAATTCTACATTGATTAGCCATCTGGACAGCCCCTAAACTGTGGCTAAACAACTGTTAACAGGAGTAACAATAATATTTCTAGGTAGTACACTTGTCAAAGCTCAAATGTTTCCATTGGACCAAATCAATTTGATGCATGGATTAATTCCTATGAAAATCACAAAATGCTATCTTTTCTAAATAGAGAACAGAATTAACCCCTAGCACTGTGTATGCGTGTGTTGTGTATATATGTGTGTTGTGTGTACACAGCGCGCGTGTGTGTAGTGCGTGTGTGTGGTGTGCGTGTGTTGCCGGCTGGACTCTGTCCACTAATGGCCGGCCCTTGTTAATTATGCTATGTTTAGTTTAGGATTAGTTTAGTGCTAATTAGCCCTTTTAGTAAATGACAAGTGGGTCCCATCTAAATAGGTTAGATAAATATTTTGGAAATTATTAAATCAGTGTTATATGGGCCACCACCTCTCCTTTTGACTAGTCACATTGACTTGGTTAATTCGGGTTTAAATTAGACTTAAAATTCTAGAATATTGTTAAAATTTTGGAAATTCATAGAAATTAAACCGTAACTCGGATGAAAATGTTTTATACATGAAAGTTGCTCAAAACGACGAGACGAATCCGGATACGCAGCCCGTTCGTCCGCCACGCATCTCTAGCATAGCGAACACGCAAATTTCCCCTCCGATTCATCTGTCCGAAAACGTGAAACACCGGGGATATTTTTCCGGATGTTTCCCCCCTTCACCGGTACCACCTCATACCGCGTTAGGGCGCCCCTAGCACCGCTACTTGTCATGCCATGCATCGCTATGCATCTGTTTACTTAATATTTATTGTTTCTTCCCCCCTCTTCTCTCGCTAGACACTGAGACCGACGCCGCTGCTACCCAGTACGACCACGGTGTTGACGACCCCTCTCTCTTGCCAGAGCAACCAGGCAAGCCCCCCCCCCTTGATCACCAGATATCGCCTACTCTCCTCTATACTGCTTGCATTAGAGTAGTGTAGCATGTTACTGCTTTCCGTTAATCCTATCCTGATGCATAGCCTGTCATTGTTGCTACAACTGTTGATACCTTACCTGCAATCCTAAATGCTTAGTATAGGATGCTAGTTTATCATCAGTGGCCATACATTCTTGTCCGTCTGCCATGCTTTACTATCGGGCCGTGATCACTCGGGAGTTGATCATGGGTATATACCTATACTTTATACATGATACATGTGATGACTAAAGTCGGGTTGGCTCGAGGAGTACCCGCGAGTGATTCACGGATTGGGAGCTGAAAGGACCTTTGTCCCGACGGCCCTCTGGGTGGATCTTTGTGGCGGAGCGACAGGGCAGGTTGAGACCACCTAGGAGAGAGGTGGTCCTGGCCCTGGTCGGCATTCGTGGTGTCTTCAAGATAACACGTTTAACGAGATCTTGGTATTTGATCTGAGTCTGGCTACTAGCCTATACGCACTAACCATCTACGCGGGGACAGTTATGGGCACTCGACGTCGTGGTATCAGCCGAAGCCTTCGTGACGTCAGCGACTGAGTGGTGCGCGCCGGATTGGACTGGAACGCCTGCTAGGCTAGATCTGCTTCCGGCCGCGTTCGCAACATGCAGGTGTGGAAAGGGCGATGGGCCCAGACCCCTGTGCCATAGGATTTAGACTGGCGTGCTGACCTCTCTATTGTGCCTAGGTAGGGCTGCCAGGTGTTGATGTTCTGAGGCCGGGCACGACCCAGAAAAGTGTGTCCGGCCAAATGGGATCGAGCGTGTTGGGTTATGTGGTGCACCCCTGCAGGGAAGTTGATCTATTCGAATAGCTGTGTCCCTCGGTAAAAGGACGACCTGGAGTTGTACCTTGACCTTATGACAACTAGAACCGGATACTTAATAAAACACACTCTTCTAAGTGCCAGATACAGACGGTGATCGCTCTCTCATAGGGCGACGAGGGGAGGATCATCGGTTAGGATTATGCTATGCGATGCTACTTGGTGAACTTACCATCTACTCTCTTCTCCTGCTCCAAGATGGAGGTTACCAGAAGCGTAGTCTTCGAAAGGGCTAGCTATCCCCCTCTTATTCTGGCATTCTGCAGTTCAGTCCACATATGATACCCTTATTCCATTTGATACCAATGCATACATATGTAGTGTAGCTCCTTGCTTGCGAGTACTTTGGATGAGTACTCACGGTTGCTTTGCTCCCTCTTTCCCCCTTTCTTTACTCGATTGCTGCGACCAGACGATGGAGCCCAGGAGCCAGACGCCACTGTCGATGACGACTACTACTACTCGGGAGGTGCCTACTACTACGTGCAGCCCGCTGACGGTGACCAGGAGTAGTTTAGGAGGATCCCAGGCAGGAGGCCTGCGCCTCTTTCGATCTGTATCCCAGTTTGTGCTAGCCTTCTTAAGGCAAACTTGTTTAACTTATGTCTGTACTCAGATATTGTTGCTTCCGCTGACTTGTCTATGATCGAGCTCTTGTATTCGAGCCCTGGAGGCCCCTGGCTTGTAATATGATGCTTGTATGACTTATTTTTTATTTGTAGAGTTGTGTTGTGATATCTTCCCGTGAGTCCCTGATCTTGATCGTACACATTTGCGTGTATGATTAGTGTACGATTGAATCAGGGGCATCACATACATATAACACGACACCGATAGATAATAATAATTAACCTTACATAGATAGGGTAGCTAGCTCGGGCAACACACACACCAAACTCACACTACATAGTAGACATGGTAGCTAGGGCAACACCGCCATGTCTTCACCGTCGTCTTCACCTTAACCGCCGGCTTCACCGTCTTCTTCGCCGCCGGCTTCAGTACTGCTCCTCCTCAAGGCCATTGTCGCCGAGGTAGCACGGGAGGTTGTGCATGCGGTTGTGAGCGGGGAAGACGCTCTCAAAGTCGGTGAAGATGTTATAGGTGGTGAATGTGATGAACTCGCACCCACACCAATACACCTTGCCGAGCAGGTAGTAGGCATCGAACATGTTGGTGAAGTGGACGACGAGCCCTACCACTGGAGCGTTGGCGTGGGGACGCTGCTCCACGAGGTTGAACATGGGCGGCGAGCCCGCTGGGAGGTGGTGGAAGCCCGCACGGAGGAACCCCCGTGCAAGCTCAGTGCTACCCCTCCAGCGTGAGAACGCCCACACGCGGAGCGATGCCTCGACGACGACGTTGGCGGGGTACCGCCATTTCGGCACGGTGGGCGGCTCTTGGAACATCGGCCCGTTGTACTGCATCTTGCTCGCTTCGCTGAGTGGAACGGCTTTGGCTTTTGGGGGAAGAAGAGAAGTGGGAGGCGCAGATGGATCTGTAGAAGAAGAGGCAATGAAGGGCAGTTTAAATAGCCGGGGGAGACGAAGTGGGTACACGCCCAAACGGCTTAGATCGTGACTCAGTGCGTGCGTGAACCGATGCGATCATCAATGTGTGAACGTGAATCGATGCGAGCGTGCTTTGCATGCTCGGCGTTGGCAGTTGCCTGCCTCCGCCTTCTGCGTGCTCTGCATTGGCGGCTTCCTGCCTCCCATTCACGAGCTTGCGTGCAGCCTACCCCTTCTGCCACCGACATATGGACACGAGAGGCAGCCGTGCGGCGTGAACCGATGCCTCGACATATGGACGCGAGCGTGCGTGCAGCCTGCCCCTTCTGCCACCGGCACGTATGCCTGCGACGCGTGAAACAACGCTGCGGAGCGACTGAATCCACCGGCAAACGTGCGTCACGGATTGATGCGTGTGTGTCGGCGTGCATGCATGCATGCGATTAGGTCTAGGTCACTAGATGCGTGCGTGGCGGTGTTCGCATGCATAGCAGGCTACATCAATGCCAAAGCCGGGCATGCATAGCAGGCTGCATCCATCAATAGCAGACTTTTTTAATATATTACCAACAAACTAACGGGCTCGTCCTATGAACACAAACAAGGCCCAACCAGCGAAGCCACAGCCACAGTCAACAGAGTCCAACATGGCCCCACAAGTCAGTTAACGGCCAAGACGGCAAACGTCCGTTATGAACATTTGTGAGAGTTTTAGCTAAGGGAGTGGGGAAAAGTGAGCAAAAGTTTGAAGCGTGGGGAAAACTGAGCACAACCAAGGAATTGGGGGCACAGATGGAATAAGCCTGAAATTATATATATAATTGCGATCACGATGAACAAGATGCATATGATAAAACTTTTGATGAAATTCCAATTTAAATCGTTTGTAGTTCCAAGACTCCATATCATCACATAGCCTATACCATGTCGATGCATCTCCCCTCAAAGATAAAGGGAAGACCGTCTTCTTAAAAACATCACCGGGTACACCTACAAGCTTAAATAATCCACAAACTTCATCCACATATATTAGATGCTCATCATGATGTTTTGTTCCATCTCCTAAAAAAGGATTAGCTAGCAGTTTTTCTACCATACCCAAAGGAATTTCAAAGCAAGCATTTTCATTTTCAGTAGGTTCAGTAGGTTGAGGAGCAACTCTTTGCTCTACTGGTCGGGTTGAAGATACCCCGAACAAGCCCCTCAGAGGATTACTTTCCATAGTAACAAGTGACAGTAAATTTCAGCACACTATATAAATTTTTCCTTACCAAATTCCACCTACCAAAGGCGCTTCACTCCCCGGCAACGGCGCCAGAAAAGAGTCTTGATGACCCACAAGTGTAGGGGATCTATCGTAGTCCTTTCGATAAGTAAGAGTGTCGAACCCAACGAGGAGCAGAAGGAAATGATAAGCGGTTTCCAGCAAGGTATTCTCTGCAAGTACTGAAATAAGTGGTAACAGATAGTTTTGTGATAAGATAATTTGTAATGAGCAACAAGTGACAAAAGTAAATAAGGTGCAGCAAGGTGGACCAATCCTTTTTGTAGCAAAGGACAAGCCTGGACAAACTCTTATATGATGTAAAGAGCTCCCGAGGACACATGGGAATATCGTCAAGCTAGTTTTCATCACGTTCATATGATTCGCGTTCGGTACTTTGATAATTTGGTATGTGGGTGGACCGGTGCTTGGGTGCTGCCCTTATTTGGACAAGCATCCCACTTATGATTAACCTCTATTTCAAGTATCCGCAAATACAACAAAAGTATTAAGGTAAACCTAACCATAGCATGAAACATATGGATCCAAATCAGCCCCTTACGAAGCAACACATAAACTAGGGTTTAAGCTTCTGTCACTCTAGCAACCCATCATCTACTTATTACTTCCCAATGCCTTCCTCTAGGCCCAAACAATGGTGAAGTGTCATGTAGTCGACGTTCACATAAGACCACTAGAGGAGAGACAACATACATCTCATCAAAATATCGAGCGAATACCAAATTCACATGACTACTAATAGCAAGACTTTTCCCATGTCCTCAGGAACAAAAGCAACTACTCACAAAGCATAAACATGTTCATAATCAGAGGGGTATTAATGTGCATATAGGATCTGAACATATGATCTTCCACCAATTAAACCAACTAGCATCAACTACAAGGAGTAATTAACACTACTAGCAACCTACTAGCACCAATCCCGGACTTGGAGACAAGAATTGGGTACAAGAGATGAACTAGGGTTTTGAGATGAGATGGTGCTGATGAAGATGTTGATGGAGATTGCCCTCTCCCGATGAGAGGAGCATTGGTGATGACGATGGAGATGATTTCCCCCTCCAGGAGGGAAGTTTCCCCGGCAGAACAGCCCCGCCAGAACCCTAGATTGGTTCCGCCAAGGTTCCGCCTCGTGGCGGCGGAGTTTCGTCCGAGAAGATGGCTTATGATTTTTTTCCCATCGAAAGAGTACATATAGCAGAAGATGGTCACCGGAGGGCCACCAGGGGGCCCACGAGGTAGGGGGGCGCGCCCAGGGGGGTAGGGCGCACCCCCACCCTCATGAGCAGGATGTGGCCCCCCTGGTGAAGTTCTTGCGCTAAATGTTTTTTATATATTTGGAAAACATCATCCATGAAGTTAGAGGACTTTTGGAGTTGTGCAGAATAGGTCTCTAATATTTGCTCCTTTTCCAGCCAGAATCCCAGTTGCCGGCATTCTCCCTCTTTATGTAAACCTTGTAAAATAAGAGAGAATAGGCATAAGTATTGTGACATAATGTGTAATAACAGCCCATAATGCAATAAATATTGATATAAAAGCATGATGCAAAATGGACGTATCATGCATCCTACGGGAATCACAAACTTTAACACAAGTATCTATAAAATTCACAACTACTCAACTAGCATGACTATAATATCACCATCTTCATATCCCAAAACAATCATAAAGAATCAAACTTCTCATAGTATTCAATGCACTTTATATGAAAGTTTTTTCTATTATACCCATCTTGGATGCCTATCATATTAGGACTAATTTTATAGCCAAAGCAAATGACCATGCTGTTCTAAAAGACTCTCAAAACAATATAAGTGAAGCATGAGAGATCAATAATTGCTATAAAATAAAACCACCACCGTGCTCTAAAAATATATAAGTGAAGCACTAGAGCAAAATTATCTAGCTCAAAAGATATAAGTGAAGCACATAGAGTATTCTAATAAATTCCGATTCATGTGTTTCTCTCCAAAAGGTGTGTAGATCAACGATGATTTTGGTAAAATAAAAATCAAAGACTCAAATCATACAAGAAGCTCCAAGCAAAACACATATCACGTGGTGAATAAAAATATAGCCTTAAGTAAAGTTACCGATAGATGAAAACGAAAGAGGGGATGCCTTCCGGGACATCCCCAAGATTAGGCTTTTGGTTGTCCTTGAATTTTACCTTGGGGTGCATTGGGCATCCCCAAGCTTAGGCTCTTGCCACTCCTTGTTCCAAAATCCATCAAATATTTACCCAAAAACTTGAAAACTTCACAACACAAAACTCAACAAAAAATCTCATGAGATCCGTTAGTATAAGAAAACAAACCACCACTTTAAGGTACTATAATGAACTCATTCTTTATTTATATTGGTGTTAAACCTACTGTATTCCAACTTCTCTATGGTTCATACCCTCCGATACTAGCCATAGATTCATCAAAATAAGCAAACAACACGCGAAAAACAGAATCTGTCAAAAACAGAACAGTCTGTAGCAATCTGTAGGTTTCGAATACTTCTTTAACTCCAAAAATTCTTAAAAATTAGTGAGTCCTAAATAATTTTTATATTTATCTACTGCAGTTGGAATTGGTATTTTATCGCTCTTTGGTAAAAAATATGAAAATTATTCTCGCGAGCGCATACTTTCTGTTTTTTTCCAGCAAGATCAATTAGCAATCACCCACGAAGATCCTAAAGGCTTTACTTGGCACAAACACTAACTAAACATGAAAAACACAATCATAACAGAGGATAGATGAGTTATTTATTACTAAACAGGAACAAAAGGCAAGGGACAAAAATAAAATTGGGTTGACTCCCAACAAGCGCTATCGTTTAACGCCCCTAGCTAGGCATAAAGGCAAGAATAGATCTAGGTATTGTCATCTTTGGTATGCAATTCTTCAATTAAACACTTATAACTTTTAGGAGGTTCTTTGTTTTTGCTAATTATCAAACTCCTAGGTAAGAAATCAAGAAATTCATTTGTAGCAAAAGGTTCCTTAATGATATTTAAAAAGTTGGGGCGAACACTTATTGATTTGAGATCTTCATTTTTATTACTAGAAGATTCACCCTTATTTTTAGGAACATAGATAAATTTGGCAACTTTGGTAGGAGGAGATTTTGAGGTATTTTTAACAGTAGAGAAAGCGGACCTCAAGTTGGTAATAATATCTTCGAGTTTATCAGTTCTAGTAGAATCTTGATCTATCTTCTCATTAACTATGGGTCCTTTTCCTTCAGATTTTTCAGAGTAACTCCTACCTTAGATCCATATTGGGAAATTTGGTTGTGGATCTTTTTATCCAAATTTTCAATTAACTCAACAGTGGCAATTTTATTTGCAAAAATATCAAGCCTTTGCATCACATGTTCCAAAGTTAAAATAGTTCCATTGACCAAAAGAGGTGGTGGGCCGAACAATTCTATCATAATTATAAGAATCAAACATATGGCTACCCAAGAAATTCCCTCCGATAATGGTATCAAGAACATATCTATACCAAGGGGTGATGCCTACGTAAAAAATGCGAAGAAGAACGGAGGTATATTGCTTTTTAGTAGATCTGTTTTGAGCATTGCAAATTCTATACCAAGCATCTTTTAGATTTTCTCCCTCCCTTTGTTTAAAATTAAGAACTTCATTATCTGGAGTGTCAACAATGATAGGAGAACTAGCCATGGTAGCAAATAAACGATCTAACACACAGACACACGAGAGGAAAGCGAAAAGAGGCGAACAAAAAAGGGCAAAGAAAACAGCAAATGTGAAGTGGGGGAGAGGAAAACGAGAGGCAAATGGAAAATAATGTAATGCGAGGGATAAGATTATGTGATGGGTACTTGGTATGTCTTGACTTGAGCATAGATCTCCCCGGCAATGGCGCCAGAAATCCTTCTTGATACCTCTCGAGCATGCGTTGGTTTTCCCTAGAAGAGGAAAGGGTGATGCAACAAAGTAGCGTAAGTATTTCCCTCAGTTTTTGAGAACCAAGGTATCGATCCAGTAGGAGACTACACGCAAGTCACCTAGTACCTGCACAAATAATAAAGAACCTTGCAACCAACGCGATAAAGGGGTTGTCAATCCCTTCATGGCCACTTGCAAAACTGAGATCTGATAAAGATAATAAGATAAATATTTTTGGTATTTTTGTTATATAGATTGAAAAGTAAAGATTGCAAAATAAATAGTAAACTAGAATTATAGATTGGAAACTTATATGATGTAAAGTAGACCCGGGGGCCATAGGTTTCACTAGTGGCTTCTCTCAAGATAGCATATATTACGGTGGGTGAACAAATTACCGCCGATCAATTGATAGAAAATCACATAGTTTTGAGAATATCTAGGCATGATCATGAATATAGGCATCACGTCCGTGTCAAGTAGACCGAAACGATTCTACATATACTACTATTACTCCACACATCGACCGCTATCCAGCATGCATCTAGAGTATTAAGTTCATAAGAATAGAGTAACGCATTAAGCAAGATGACATGATGTAGAGGGATAAACTCAAGCAATATGATATAAACCCCATCTTTTTATCCTCGATGGCAACAATACAATATGTGTCGGTTCCCTTTCTGTCACTGGGACCGAGCACCGTGATGTCTACTACACAACCTTCTTCTTGTAGACGTTGATGGGCCTCCAAGTGCAGAGGTTTGTAGGACAGTAGCAAATTTCCCTCAAGTGGATGACCTAAGGTTTATCAATCTGTAGGAGGCGTAGGATGAAGATGGTCTCTCTCAAACAACTCTACAACCAAATAACAAAGAGTCTCTTGTGTCCCCAACACACCCAATACAATGGTAAATTGTACGGGTGCACTAGTTCGGCGAAGAGATGGTTATACAAGTTTAATATGGATAGTAGATAATAGTTTTTGTAATCTGAAAATATAAAAACATCAAGGTAACTAATGATAAAAGTGAGCGTAAACAGTATTGCAATGCGTTGAAACAAGGCCTAGGGTTCATACTTTCACTAGTGCAAGTCCTCTCAACAATAATAACATAATTGGATCACATAACTATCCCTCAACATGCAACAAAGAGTCACTCCAAAGCCACTAATAGCGGAAAAAAAACGAAGAGATTATGGTAGGGTACGAAACCACCTCAAAGTTATTCTTTCCAATCAATCCATTGGGCTATTCCTATAAGTGTCACAAACATCCCTAGAGTTCGTACTAGAATAACACCTTAAGACACAAATCAACCAGAACCCTAATGTCACCTAGATACTCCAATGTCACCTCAAGTATCCGTGGGTATGATTATACGATATGCATCACACAATCTCATATTCATCTATTCAACCAACAGAAATAACTTCAAAGGGTGCCCCAAATATTCTACCGGAGAGTCAAGACGAAAATGTGTGCCAACCCCTATGCATAGATTCCCAAGGTCACGGAACCCGCAAGTTGATCACCAAAACATACATCAAGTGGATCAATAGAATACCCCATTGTCACCAAGGATATCCCATGCAAGACATACGTTAAGTGTTCTCAAATCCTTAAAGACTCAATCCGATAAGATAACTTCAAAGGGAAAACTCAATCCATTACAGGAGAGTAGAGTGGGAGAAACATCATAAGATCCAACTATAATAGCAAAGCTCGCGATACATCAAGATCGTATCACCTCAAGAACACGAGAGAGAGAGAGAGAGAGATCAAACACATAGCTACTGGTACATACCCTCAGCCCTGAAGGAAAACTACTCCCTCCTCATCATGGAGAGCACCGGGATGATGAAGATGGCCACCAGAGAGGGATTCCCCCTCCGGCAGGGTGCCGGAATGGGTCTAGATTGGTTTTCGGTGGCTATGGAGGCTTCTGGAGACGGAACTCCTGGTCTATTGTGCTCCCCGAAGTTTTGAGGGTATATGGGTATATATGGGAGGAAGAAGTACGTCGGTGGACCTCCGTGCTGTCCACGAGGCAGGGGGCGCGGCCAGGGGGTGGGCGCACCCCCCACCCTTGTGGGCAGCCCGGGACTCTCCTGGTCCAACTCCGATACTCCGTGGGCTTCTTCTGGTCCAAAAATCAGTTCCGTGAAGTTTCATGTCAATTGGACTCCGTTTGATTTTCCTTTTGTGCGATACTCTAAAACAAGGAAAAAAACAGAAACTGGCACTGGGCTCTAGGTTAATAGGTTAGTCCCAAAAATCATATAAAATAGCATATAAATGCATATAAAACATCCAAGGTTGATAATATAATAGCATGGAACAATAAAAAATTATAGATACGTTGGAGACGTATCAGCATCCCCAAGCTTAATTCCCGCTCGTCCTCGAGTAGGTAAACGATAAAAACAGAAGTTTTAATGTGGAATGCTACCTAACATATTCATCATGTATTTCTCTTTATTGTAGAAAGAATATTCAGATCCATAAGATTTAAGACAAAGGTTTAATATTGACATAAAAATAATAATACTTCAAGCATACTAACTAAGCAATCATGTCTTCTCAAAATAACATGGCCAAAGAAAGTTCATCCCTACAAAATCATATAGTTTGGTCATACTCCATTTTCGTCACACAAGAATTCTCTCATCATGCACGACCCCGATGACAAGCCAAGTAATTGTTTCATACTTTAGTAATCTCAAACTTTTTCAACCTTCACGCAATACATGAGCGTGAGCCATGGACATAACGCTATGGGTGGAATATAATATAATGATGTGGGTTATGTGGAGAAGACAAAAGGGGAGAAAGTCTCACATCAACGAGGCTAATCAATGAGCTATGGAGATGCCCATCGATTGATGCTAATGCAAGGAGTAGGGATTGCCATGCAACGGATGCACTAGATCTATAAATGTATGAAACCTCAACAAAAGAAACTAAGTGGGTGTGCATCCAACTTGCTTGCTCACGAAGACCTGGGGCACTTGAGGAGGCCCATTGTTGGAATATACAAGCCACGTTCTATAATGAAAATTTTCCACTAGTATGCGAAAGTGAAAAAAAAAGAAGACTCTCTACCATGAAGATCATGGTGCTACTTTGAAGCACAAGTGTGGAAAAAAGGATAGTAGCATTGTCCCTTTTATTTTTTATTTTTTATTTTTTTATTTGGCCTTTCCTTTTTTATTTGGCCTTTTTTGGGACAATGCTCTATTAATGATGATCATCACACTTCTATTTATTTACAACTCAAAGATTACAACTCGATACTAGAACAAAGTATGACTCTATATGAATGCCCCCGGCGGTGTACCGGGATGGGCACTGAATCAAGAGTGACATGTATGATAAATTATGCATCATGGCTTTGCCAAAAATACGATGTCAACTACATGATCATGCAAGGCGATATGACAATGGTGAAGTGTGTCATAATAAATGGGACGGTGGAAAGTTACATGGCAATATATCTGGGAATGGCTATGGAAATGCCATAATAGGTAGGTATGGTGGCTGTTTTGAGGAAGATATAAGGAGGTTTATGTGTGATAGAGCGTATCATATCACGGGGTTTGGATGCACCGGCGAAGTTTGCACCAACTCTCAAGGTGAGAAAGGGCAATGCACGGTACCGAAGAGGCTAGCAATGATGGAAGGGTAAGAGTGCGTATAAACCATGGACTCAACATTAGTCATAAAGAACTCACATTCTTATTGCAAAAATCTACAATTCATCAAAAACCAAGCATTACACGCATGCTCCTAGGGGGATAGATTGGTAGGAAAAGACCATCGCTCGTCCCCGACCGCCACTCATAAGGAAGACAATCAAATAACACCTCATGTTTGAAATTTGTTGCATAACGTTTACCATACGTGCATGCTACGGGACTTGCAAACTTCAACACAAGTATTCCTCAAATTCACAACTACTCAACTAGCACAACTTTAATATCAATATCTCCATATCTCAAAACAATCATCAAGTATCAAACTTCTCTTAGTATTCAATGCACTATATATGAAAGTTTTTATTATACCCATCTTGGATGCCCATCATATTAGGACTAGTTTCATAACCAAAGCAAATTACCATGCTGTTCTAAAGACTCTCAAAATAATATAAGTGAAGCACGAGAGTTCATCTATTTCTTCAAAATAAAACCACCACCGTGCTCTAAAAAGATATAAGTGAAGCACTAGAGCAAATGACAAACTACTCCAAAAGATATAAGTGAAGATCAATGAGCAGTTGAATAGTTATGCAACTATGTGAGGAATCTCCCATTTAATAATTTAAGATCTTGATATTTTATTCAAACATCAAGAAAAACTTAAATAAAATATAATGATGCTCTAAGCAAAACACATATCATGTGGTAAATAAAAATATAGCTCCAAGTAAAGTTACCGATGAACGAAGACGAAAGAGGGGATGCCTTCCGGGGCATCCCCAAGCTTAGGCTTTTGGTTGTCCTTGAATATTACCTTGGGGTGCCTTGGGCATCCCCAATCTTAGGCTCTTGTCACTCCTTATTCCATAGTCCATCGAATCTTTACCCAAAACTTGAAAACTTCACAACACAAAACTTAATAGAAAACTCGTAAGCTCCGTTAGTATAAGAAAATAAATCATCACTTAGGTACTCTTGTGAACTCATTCTAAATTCAAATTGATGTAATATCTACTGTATTGCAACTTCTCTATGGTTCATAACCTCCGATACTACTCATAGATTCATCAAAATAAGCAAACAACACATAGAAAACAGAATCTGTCAAAAACAGAATAGTCTGTAGTAATATGGATCAAACGTATACTTCTGGAACTCATAAAATTCTCAAATAAATTGGTGGACCTGAGGAGTTTATCTATTAATCATCTTCAAGAAGAATTAACTAAATATCACTCTCCAATACAAAAATGGCAGCAATTCTCGTGAGCGCTAAAGTTTCTATTTTTTTAACGCAAGATCAACAAGACTTTCCCCAAGTCTTCCCAACGGTTCTACTTGGCACAAACACTAATTAAAACATAAAAACTCAATAATAACAGAGACTAGATAAATTATTTATTTCTAAATAGGAGCAAAAAGCAAGGAACAAAAATAAAATTGGGTTGCCTCCCAACAAGCGTTATCGTTTAACGCCCCTAGCTAGGCATGATTATTTCAATGATGCTCACATAAAAGATAAGAATTGAAACATAAAGAGAGAATCATGAAGAATATAACTAGTACATTTAAGCCTAACCCACTTCCTATGCATAGGCGTTTTGTGAACAAACAACTTGTGGGAACAATGATCAACTAGCATAGGAAGGTAAAACAAGCCTAACTTCAAAACTTTAAGCACATAGAGAGGAAACTTGATATTATTGCAATTCCTACAAGCATATATTCCTCCCTCATAATAATTTTCAGTAGCATCATGAATGAATTCAACAATATAACCAGCACCTAAAGCACTCTTTTCATGATCTACAAGCATAGAAATTTTATTACTCTCAACACAAGCAAAATTCTTCTCATGAATAATAGTGGGAGTATCATAAGAAACTCGAATACTATAAATTGTTTCCACATTAAAAGAGTAATGTTAAGAAAAAGGGAAATCATAATCATGACAAGTTTTATAAATGTAATCACTACTTTTTATAGCATAAGTATCATCACAATAATCATCATAAGTAGGAAGCATGCTATCATCATTATAAATTTGCATATCAAAACTTGGGAGACTAGAAATATCATTTTCATTAAACGTAGTATCCCTAAGCTTGGGACAAACATTAATTGCAGCAAATATATTCTCAAAACATCATCTTCATCAAACATAGCATCCCCAAGATTGTCTTTTCATATCATAAGAATAATCACTCTCATCATTAATAGTATGGATAGCACCAATAGTATAGCAATTATCATATTCTTCCAAGCAAGTGCCAAAAAGATGTTCAAGATCATAAGAAGTATCATTATCTTCCACAATTATATTTTCCATGATGTGTGGGTTCAATCCTCTTTTTGGAGATCCTTATTAATGAGATTGGTTGAATAGGAGGCTCTTCCTCGTTACCTGATTCATCATAAGAAATGATAGGAGGGTATTGGGAAATCTCTTCCCTTTCATTAGTATTCTCTTCATCTTCTATTTGTTTTCTTTTCTTTATGTAGTTGGCAATATAAGGATTTTCAATACAATTCACCGCACAATACATATAAATTTCCTCTAGATCAAAGCCAAGAAGTTTATCACGGGCAAATACTGGAAGATAGTTAGTTATACATTTCATTTCTTCGTAACCCATAAGCAAACTAAGTTCATTATGATGTGCAAGAGAAATCAAGTCATCACAAATTTTGGAAACGATTAGATCATGAAACAATTTGCATCGGATGGTTAAATGACCACGTTCATTGCAAAGCTCAAAAGTATGGCCAAGAAAATTTAAATTTTCAGCACAAACATCTAGCCTTTCTTGCAACAATTTAGTTTCTAAGTACTTATGCCTATTGCAAAATCTATCTTCCCTAATTGGTGTGTACTTGCAAACCCAATGCACTCCACAAAAATTGACATGTTTATAGGAGGCATTTTCATCATAACTAGTGCAATCATCATTAGTACTATGGATATTCAAGGAGTTCATACTAACAAAATTGCAATCATGCTCATTATTCAAAGATTTAGTGCCAAACATTTTAATGCATTCTTCTTCTAGCATTTGAGCACAATTTTCCTTTCCATCATACTCACGAAAGATATTAAAAAGATGAAGCGTATGAGGCAAACTTAATTCCATATTTTTTGTAGTTTTCTTTTATAAACTAAACTAGTGATAAAACAAGAAACTAAAAGATTCGATTGCAAGATCTAAAGATATACCTTCAAGCGCTAACATCCCCGACAACGGCGCTAGAAAAGAGCTTGATGTCTACTACAAAACCTTCTTCTTGTAGACGTTGTTGGGCCTCCAAGTGCAGAGGTTTGTAGGACAGTAGAAAATTTCCCTCAAAGTGGATGACCTAAGGTTTATCAATCCGTAGGAGGCGTAGGATGAAGATGGTCTCTCTCAAACAACCTTGCAACCAAATAACAAAGAGTCTCTCGTGTCCCCAACACACCCAATACAATGGTAAATTGTATAGGTGCACTAGTTCGGCGAAGAGATGGTGGTACAAGTGTAATATGGAGAGTAGATAATAGTTTTTGTAATCTGAAAATATAAAAACAGCAAGATAACTAATGATAAAAGTGAGCGTAAACGTATTGCAATGCGTTGAAACAAGGCCTAGGGTTCATACTTTCACTAGTGCAAGTGCTCTCAACAATAATAACATAATTGGATCACATAACTATCCCTCAACATGCAACAAAGAGTCACTCCAAAGCCACTAATAGCGGAAAAAAACGAAGAGATTATGGTAGGGTACGAAACCACCTCAAAGTTATTCTTTCCAATCAATCCATTGGGCTATTCCTATAAGTGTCACAAACATCCCTAGAGTTCGTACTAGAATAACACCTTAAGACACAAATCAACCAGAACCCTAATGTCACCTAGATACTCCAATGTCACCTCAAGTATCTGTGGGTATGATTATACGATATGCATCACACAATCTCAGATTCATCTATTCAACCAACACAAAGAACTTCAAAGGGTGCCCCAAATATTCTACTGGAGAGTCAAGATGAAAACGTGTGCCAACCCCTATGCATAGATTCCCAAGGTCACGGAACCCGCAAGTTGATCACCAAAACATACATCAAGTGGATCAATAGAATACCCCATTGTCACCACGGATATCCCACACAAGACATACATCAAGTGTTCTCAAATCCTTAAAGACTCAATCCGATAAGATAACTTCAAAGGGAAAACTCAATCCATTACAAGAGAGTAGAGGGGGAGAAACACATAAGATCCAACTATAATAGCAAAGCTCGCGATACATCAAGATCGTATCACCTCAAGAACACGAGAGAGAGAGAGAGAGAGAGATCAAATACATAGCTACTGGTACATACCCTCAGCCCCGAGGGAGAACTACTCCCTCCATGTCATGGAGAGCACCGGGATGATGAAGATGGCCACCGGAGAGGGATTCCCCTCCGGCAGGGTGCCAGAGCGGGTCTAGATTGGTTTTCGGTGGCTACGGAGGCTTCTGGCGGCGGAACTCCCGATTTATTGTGCTCCCCGAAGTTTTTAGGGTATATGGGTATATATGGGAGGAAGAAGTACGTCTGTGGACCTCCGGGCTGTCCACGAGGCAGGGGGCGTGCCTAGGGGGTGGGCGCGCCCCCACCCTCGTTGGCAGCCCGGGACTCTCCTGGTCCAACTCCGATACTCCATGGGCTTCTTCTGGTCCAAAAATGAGTTCTGTGAAGTTTTAGGTCAATTGGACTCCATTTGATTTTCCTTTTCTACGATACTCTAAAACAAGGAAAAAAACAGAAACTGGCACTGGGCTCTAGGATAATAGGTTAGTCCCAAAAATCATATAAAATAGCATGTAAAACATCCAAGGTTGATAATATAATAGCATGGAACAATCAAAAATTATAGATACGTTGGAGACGTATCACACCGCAAGATTGAACCCAAAGCTAAGCACTTCTCCTATTGCAAGAAAGATCAATCTAGTAGGCCCAAAACCGATAATTCGAAGAGACTTGCAAAGATATCAAATCATGCATATCGTATAACTAAATTCATCGGATATTGTTCATAGATAATCTTGATCATAAACCCACAATTCATTGGATCTCGGCAGACACACCGCAAAAAGTATTACATCTAATAGATCTCCAAGTACATCAAGGAGAACTTTGTATTGAGAACCAAAGAGAGAGAAGAAGCCATCTAGCTAATAACTATGGACCCGAAGGTCTGTGGTAAACTACTCACACATCATCGGAGAGGCTATGGTGTTGATTGAGAAGCCCTCCGTGATCGAATCCCCCCTCCGGCAGATCGCCGGGGAAGGTCCCCAGATGGGATCTCACGGGTACAGAAGGTTGCGGTGGTGGAAAAGTGGTTTCATGGCTCCCCTGGATGTTTACAAGGTATAAGAGTATATATAGGAGAAAGAAGTAGGTCGATGGAGCTCCATGGGGCCCACGAGGGTGGGGTGTGCCTACCCCCCTTGGGCGCGCCCCCTGCCTCGTGGAAGCTTCAAGAAAGATCCTCACGAAGGTTTCATTCTGTTTGGATTCTGTTTGATATTCCTTTTCTGCGAAACACTGAAATAGGCAAAAAAACAACAATTTGCACTAGGCCTTCGGTTAATAGGTTAGTCCCAAAAATAATATAAAAAGTGCATATTAAAGCCCATTAAACATCCAAAATAGATTATATAATAGCATGCAACAATAAAAAATTATAGATACGTTGGAGACGTATCAAGGAGCATGGCCACAGTGCGGGTGTACCAAGCGGACACCCCTCGACCAGCGCGACACGGTAGCCACGCGACTCGTGACGCATCCTACGTCAGCTAGGGCCATGCCCCCATGACGGGCGGTCCGTACGGCCCGCAGGTGGCGGCCCTACCTGTCCGCGAGCAACTAGAAGACGGCGCACCCCGAGCAGTTGGCCTCGAGGGCGGGCCAACCTCTAGCTGGCGACCCTCCCTCCCCTCGGAGTCTGCGCGCCATTAATCTGATGAGACAGGGAGTGGCTACAATAAGCGCCCACCAGGCGGCGGGACTGTAGCCATGCGTTCCCCAATGAAGCCTTCGTCACTAAGGGCGAGGGTACAGTAAAAGGCGGTCGGCATGGCGTGCAGATGGTGGGCCCTACCTATCGGCCGAGTCCATGGCAGCCATCGGGACCCACCAAGCAGCGGGCCCCAGCAGCCGGCGGAGATGCCGGCATCCAGAGGCACTGACATCCTGGTCCTACACTCGGACGGGTTACCATTGTACCCCTGGGGGGTAGGCCTATATAAACCCCCCCAGGTTCACCCATGCAAAGGGTTCAGCACCATAGCCATCATACACTCACATAGCTAGAGAGGCCAAGGAGCTAGGCTTTCCCTTCTTCCTCCTCTAGCCGAACAGCTTAAGGAGCAACCTTGTAGCCACCTATTGACGATAGTCATCATGGGGAGACCCCGCAGAGCAGGACTAGGGGTGTTATGTCCATGGAGAGCCCTGATACGTCTCCAATGTATCTATAATTTTTGATTGTTCCATGCTATTATATTATCTATTTTGGATGTTAATGGGCTTATTTATACACTTTTATTTTATTTTTGGGACTAACCTACTAACCCAAGGCCCGGTGCAAATTGCTGTTTTTTTTGCCTATTTTAGTGTTTCGCAGAAAAGGAATATCAAACAGAATCCAAATGGAATGAAACCTTCGGGAGAGTTATCTTTGGAACAAACGTGATCCAGAGGACTTGGAGTGGACACCAAGAAATCAACGAGGAGGCCAAGAGGCAGGGGGCGCGCCCTCCACCCTCGTGGGCCCCTCCTGGCTCCACCGACCTACTTCTTCCTCCTATATATATATATATATATATGTCCATATACCCCAAAAACATCCAGCAGCACCACGAAACCGTATTTCCACCGCCGGAACCTTCTGTACGCAAGAGATCCCATATTGGGGCCTTTTCCGGAGCTTCACCGGAGGGGGAATCGATCACGGAGGGCTTCTACATCAACACCATAGCCTCTCTGAAGATGTGTGAGTAGTTTACTTCAGACCTTCGGGTCCATAGTTATTGGCTAGATGGCTTCTTTTCACTCTTTGGATCTCAATACAATGTTCTCCTCGATCTTCTTGGAGATCTATTCGATGTAATTCTTTTTGCGGTGTGTTTGTCGAGATTCGATGAATTCTGGGTTTATGATCAAGTTTATGTATGAACAATATTTGATTCTTCTCTGAAATCTTTTATGTATGATTGGTTATCTTTGCAAGTCTCTTCAAATTATCATTTTGGTTTGGCCTACTAGATTGATCTTTCTTGCAATGGGAGAAGTGCTTAGCTTTAGGTTCAATCTTGCGGTGTCCTTTCGCAGTGACAGCATGGGCAGCAAGGCACATATTGTATTGTTGCCATCGAGGATAAAAAGATGGGGTTTATATCATATTTCTTGAGTTTATCCCTCTACATCATGTCATCTTGCCTAATGCATTACTCTGTTCTTATGAACTTAATACTCTAGATGCATGCTGGATAGCGGTCGATGTGTGGAGTAATAGTAGTAAATGCAGAATCGTTTTGGTCTACTTGTCGCGGACGTGATGCCTATATACATGATCATGCCTAGATATTCTCATAATTATGCACTTTTCTATCAATTGCTCGACAATAATTTCTTCACCCACCGTAATACTTATGCTATCTTGAGAGAAGCCACTAGTGAAACCTATGGCCCCCGGGTCTATTCTCCATTATATTAATCTCCCGTCAACTAGCTATTTCTGGCGCCGTTTATTTTGCAATCTTTATTTCCAATCTATATCATAAAAAATACCAAAAATATTTATCTTATTATCTCTATTAGATCTCACTTCCGTAAGTGACCGTGAAGGGATTGACAAACCCTTTATCACGTTGGTTGCGAGGTTCTTGTTTGTTTGTGCATGTACTAGGCGACTTGCGTGTAATCTCCTACTCAATTGATACCTTGGTTCTCAAAAACTGAGGGAAATACTTATGCTACTTTGCTGCATCATCCTTTCCTCTTCAAGGGAAAACCAACGCTATGCTCAAGAGGTAGCAAGAAGGATTTATGGCCCCGTTGCCGGGGAGGTTGCACCAAGTCAAGTCAAGATTTGATCTCCCGTCAACAAGCCATTTCTGGCGCCGTTGCCGGGGAGATCTACGCACAAGTCAAGACATACCAAGTACCCATCAAAAACTCTTATCCCTCGCATTACAATATTTGCCATTTGCCTCTCGTTTTCCTCTCCCCCACTTCACCCTTGCCGTTTTATTCGCCCTCTTTTTCCTTCCTGCCTTCTATGTGCTCGTTCTTTTTGCAATTTGTTGCCATCATGTCTGAAACTGGGGAGGTTATCGTTGATAAGGATAATAATATGGAAAACTTTGATGCTATTGATGATCCTCTTGAAAACCCTACTCTTTTACACACTAAAATGTTTCGGATTGGTAGCGGTAATATTATTGGGAAGGGAGTTATTCAATATTTCTTTACTTGTGCTGGTGCTTTGCCCACCATGAGCAGGTCTATTCTTCATAAAACTAGTAGTCTCGCGGATGCTATATCTTTGCTCATAGTTGAACTTGAAAGACAATTTTTACATATGCATCCTTCCATACAAAGGATTTTCCTAGAATTTTCTAACATTGAGCATTCTTCTGTTAAGCGAGCAACGACCATGTTTTTTAGCTCATGAGTTCAGATTTATAATAAAAGAGGCCAATGAAAATTTTGTGCATTATAGGGTGGATGTCGACCGTCCTCCCATAGAAGCAATCCTTTTTTATCAAGAAGACATTATGCGTTTACGATCTTTAGATCATGGTTCTTTTAATGAAAACCTTAGAAAAAAGGTTCCTACCGATGTTCTTGTTGACAGGATCTATGAACTTAATGATAATTTTGCTATCCAGAATAATGGGTTAGGTTTTTCCCTTGAACAAAGGCTCATGACTTTTTGCCAAAAGAATGCTTATAATGATGAATTGGTTGTGCAATATGAGGGGCCAAAGGAGGAACCAAACCTCCCGAGCTTGATCTTGGGGACTTTTGTCCCATTAAATTTAGCCCTTTTGATTACTTTTGCTTTCCACAAAGAAAGATTGCTGCTGAACGTAGGGATTATGAGATGAGTTTTCGCGGTTTACCTTATCATTATCATGGCAATACCTAGATCTATTCTTGCTTTTATGCCTAGCTAGGGGCATTAAACGATAGCGCTTGTTGGGAGGCAACCCAATTATATTTTTGTTCCTTGCTTTTTGGTTCTGTTAAGTAATAAATAATTCATCTAGCCTCTGTTTAGATGTGGTTTTATGCTTTTAGTTAGTGTTTGTTCCAAGTAGAACCTTTGGGAAGACTTGGGGAAAGCCTTTGCGATCTTGCTGTAAAAAACAGAAACTTTAGCGCTCACAAGATTTGCTGCCATTTTTTACTGGAGGGTGAGATTAGGTTGATTCTTTCTGAAGATGATTAATAGATAAATTCCTCACGTCCATAAATTTATTTTAGAATTTTTGGGGTTACATAAGTATTCTAAACCTACAGATTACTACAGACTGTTCTGTTTTTGACAGATTCTGTTTTTCGTGTGTTGTTTGCTTATTTTGATGAATCTATGCCTAGTATCGGAGGGTATGAACCATAGAGAAGTTGGAATACAGTAGGTTTAACACCAAAATAAATAAATAATGAGTTCATTACAGTACCTTAAGTGGTGGTTTGTTTTCTTATACTAACGGAGCTCATGAGATTTTCTGTTTAAGTTTTGTGTTGTGAAGTTTTCAAGTTTTGGGTAAAGATTTGATGGATTATGGAACAAGGAGTGGCAAGAGCCTAAGATTGGGGATGACCAAGGAACCCCAAGGTAAAATTCAAGTACAACCAAAAGCCTAAGCTTGGGGATGCCCTGGAAGGCATCCCCTCTTTCATCTTCTTCTATCGATAACTTTACTTGAGGCTATATTTTTATTCACCACATGATATGTGTTTTGCTTGGAGCGTCTTGTATGATTTGAGTCTTTGCTTTTTAGTTTACCACAATTATCCTTGCTGTACACACCTTTTGGGAGAGACACACATGAATTGGAATTTGTTAGAATACTCTATGTGCTTCACTTATATCTTTTGAGCTAGATAATTTTGCTCTAGTGCTTCACTTATATCTTTTAGAGCACGGTGGTGGTTTTATTTTATAGAAATTATTTATCTCTCATTCTTCACTCATATTATTTTGAGAGTCCTTTAGAACAGCATGGTAGTTTGCTTTGGTTAAGAATTAGTCCTAATATGATAGGCATCCAAGATGGGTATAATAAAAACTGTCATAAAAAGTGCATTGAAGACTATGCGAAGTTTGATACTTGATGATTGTTTTGAGATATGAAGATGGTGATATTAGAGTCATGCTAGTTGATTGGTTGTGAATTTGAGAAATACTTGTGTTGAAGTTTGTGATTCCCGTAGCATGCACGTATGGTGAACCGTTATGTGATGAAGTCGGAGCATGATTTATTTATTGATTGTCCTCCTTATGAGTGGTGGTCGGGGACGAGCGATGGTATTCTCCTACCAATCTATCCCCCTGGGAGCATGCGCGTAGTAATTTGTTTCGATAACTAACAAATTTTTGCAATAAGTATGTGAGTTCTTTATGACTAATGTTGAATCCATGGATTATACGCACTCTCACCCTTCCACCATTGCGAGCCTCTCTAGTACCACGCAAGTGTCGCCTGTACCATAAACCCACCATATACCTTCCTCAAAGCAGCCACCATACCTACCTATTATGGCATTTCCATAGCCATTCCGAGATATATTGCCATGCAACTTTCCACCGTTCCGTTATTATGACACGCTTTATCATTGTCATATTGCTTTGCATGATCATGTAGTTGACATCGTATTTGTGGCAAAGCCACCGTTCATAATTCTTTCATACATGTCACTCTTGATTCATTGCATATCCTGGTACACCGCCGGAGGCATTCACATAGAGTCGTATTTTGTTCTAAGTATTGAGTTGTAATCTTTGAGTTGTAAGTAAATAAAAGTGTGATGATCATCATTATTAGAGCATTGTCCCAAGTGAGGAAAGGATGATGGAGACTATGATTCCCCCACAAGTCGGGATGAGACTCCGGACAAAAGGAAAAAAGAAAGAAAATAGGCCATAAAAAGATGAAGAAGAAGGCCTAAATAAAAAAAGAGAAAAAAAGAGAGAAGGGACAATGTTACTATCCTTTTCCACACTTGTGCTTCAAAGTAGCACCATGATCTTCATGATAGAGAGTCTTCTATGTTGTCACCATCATATACTAGTGGGAATTTTACATTATATAACTTGGCTTGTATATTCCAATGATGGGCTTTCTCAAAATGCCCTAGGTCTTAGTGAGCAAGTGAGTTGGATGCACACCCACTTAGTTTCTTTTGTTGAGCTTTCATACACTTATAGCTCTAGTGCATCCGTTGCATGGTAATCCCTACTCACTCACATTGGTATCTATTGATGGGCATATCCATAGCCTGTTGATATGCCTAGTTAATGTGAGACTATCTTCTCCTTTTTGTCTTCTCCACAACCACCATTCTATTCCACATATAGTGCTATGTCCATGGCTCACGCTCATATATTGCGTGAAGATTGAAAAAGTTTGAGAACACCAAAAGTATGAAACAATTGCTTGGCTTGTCATAGGGGTTGTGCATGATTAAATACTTTGTGTGATGAAGATAGAGCATAGCCATACTATATGATTTTGTAGGGATAACTTTCTTTGGCCATGTTATTTTGAGAAGACATGATTGCTTTGTTAGTATGCTTGAAGTATTACTATTTTTATGTCAATATTAAACTTTTGTCTTGAATCTTTTGGATCTGAACATTCATGCCACAATAAAGAAAATTACATTGAGAAATATGCTAGGTAGCATTCCACATCAAAAATTCTGTTTTATCATTTACCTACTCGAGGACGAGCAGGAATTAAGTTTGGGGATGCTTGATACGTCTCCAACGTATCTATAATTTTTGATTGTTCCATGCTATTATATTATCTATTTTGGATGTTAATGGGCTTATTTATACACTTTTATATTATTTTTGGGACTAACCTACTAACCCAACGCCCAGTGCAAATTGCTGTTTTTTGCCTATTTCAGTGTTTTGCAGAAAAGGAATATCAAATGGAATCCAAACAGAATGAAACCTTCGGGAGAGTTATTTTTGGAACAAACATGATCCGGAGGACTTGGAGTGGACATTAAGAAATCAACGAGGAGGCCATGAGGCAGGGGGGCACGCC
The DNA here is from genome assembly GCF_003073215.2 of Triticum urartu. Classification (NCBI taxonomy): domain Eukaryota; kingdom Viridiplantae; phylum Streptophyta; class Magnoliopsida; order Poales; family Poaceae; genus Triticum; species Triticum urartu. Next base: position 315,296,526 of record NC_053022.1, on the reverse strand, counting down.
TACCCCCCTGGGCACGCCCTCCACCCTTGTGGGCCCCTCGTGGCTCTACCGACCTACTTGTTCCTCCTATATATATCCATATACCCCGAAAACATCCAGGAGCACCACGAAACCCTATTTCCACCGCCGCAACCTCCTGTACCCAAGAGATCCCATCTTGGGGCCTTTTTTGGAGCTCCGCCGGAGGGGGAATCGATCACGGAGGGCTTCTACATCAACACCATAGTCTCTCCGATTAATTGTGGGTTTATGATCAAGTTTATGTATGAACAATATTTGATTCTTCTCTGAGATCTATTATGTATGATTGGTTATCTTTCCAAGTCTCTTCGAATTATCAGTTTGTTTTGGCCTACTAGATTGATCTTTCTTGCAATGGGAGAAGTGCTTAGCTTTGGGTTCCATCTTGCGGTGTCCTTTCCCAGTGACAGCAGGGGCAGCAAGGCACGTATTGTATTGTTGCCATCGAGGATAAAAAGATGGGGTTTATATCATATTTCTTGAGTTTATCCCTCTACATCATGTCATCTTGCCTAATGCATTACTATGTTCTTATGAACTTAATACTCTAGATGCATGCTGGATAGCGGTCGATGTGTGGAGTAATAGTAGTAGATGCAGAATCATTTCGGTCTACTTCTCGCGGACGTGATGCCTATATACATGATCATACCTAGATATTCTCATAATTATGCACTTTTCTATCAATTTCTTGACAGTAATTTGTTCACCCACCGTAATATTTATACTATCTTGAGAGAAGCCACTAGTGAAACCTATGGCCCCTGGGTCTATTCTCCATTATATTAATCTCCCGTCAACTAGCTATTTTTGGCGCCATTTATTTTGCAATCTTTATTTTCCAATCTATATCATAAAAAATACCAAAAATATTTATCTTATTATATCTATCAGATCTCACTTTCGTAAGTGACCGTGAAGGGATTGACAACCCCTTTATCGCGTTGGTTGCGAGGTTCTTGTTTGTTTGTGTAGGTACTAGGCGACTTGCGTGTAATCTCCTACTGGATTGATACCTTGGTTCTCAAAAACTGAGGGAAATACTTACGCTACTTTGCTGCATCACCCTTTCCTCTTCAAGGGAAAACCAACACAGTGCTCAAGAGGTAGCAAGCCCCGAACCTAGGTAAGACTTGTAGGCGTTCGAGATCTCGCTCACTCCCGCTTCCAGGGCCCGACGACGTACTCCTATCCCCATCCATGATAAGCCACCCCCTGCATATGTCGCTAGATATCCTCGACATTAATACTACAACTATATGAACATGGAAAGGAAACTAAAAAGAAGCTACAACTATTTTTTTGGTTTTCCTCAAAGTTTTCAAACACACAACAAGAAATCGGGAAAAGAAAGTAAACTAACAATGATAATACAATGGAAAAGTATGAACACCGACAACTGGAATAAGTGTGTGAACATGAATGTAATGTCGATGAGAAATACGTACTCGCCCAAGCTTAGGCTTTTGGCCTAAGTTGGTCTAGGGCCACGGCTGGCCTGGCGGATATCCAAAGTTATAGTTGGGGTTGTACTGGGATGCGGCAGCTACTGCCTGAAGGGCTGCAGCATGGAGGCGAGCAGCCTCCACCTCTCTCTCATACTCATTCGCCTCCTCTCTAGTTATAAAATATCTCCCTTTGACCTGAAAGTTGGAGAAGGCAGGAGCAGTAAGAGTAATATGGACAGCACGCTGTCGGTCAAAGATTGGTCAGTACAGGAGGGACTTCTCGTTCCTCACAAGAAACTAATAGTGTACCAAAGCATTATAATCAAGAAAAGTAGGTGGTAACTCAATGACATTCCCCCTTATGGGTACTCCAAGATAATTAGCCAAACGGGTTGCATTGATCCCACCAAAAAAATCTCCGTCTATAGCATTAAGATGTAACCTTCTCGCAATAATGGCCCCCCAAGTTATATCGTTTATCACCGAACACCGCACACTTTAGGACACTAAGATCCGATGCACAAAGGTGGCTATGATCGTGTTTACCATTAATGCATCTTCCTATGAAGAGAGCAAAATAATGTATGGTAGGAAAATGAATGATCCCCATGGAGGCTTGTGTAATATGTCTAGTTTCTCCCACAGTAATGCTAGCAAGGAAATCATTGTACTCAGTTTTACGAGGCTCGCTATGAATGCCCCATCGTGGGATTTTGCATGCAGTATTAAAATTTTCAAGGTCCATGGTATATGATTCATCATAAAGATCAAATAAAACAGTATGGGAATTGCGCTGAGTTGTAAACTTAAACCTTTGCACAAATGAATCAATGAGTTGATAGTATAGGGGACACTTATCTGATAAGAAGTCCCCCTGTTTAGCATTTTGCACGTACACATCAAACTCAACCTTGAAACCTGCACGGACCATGAATTCATCCGACGGTCATTCACAAGGCCACACTTGAGCTTCCCTTGGTGGTTCAAGGTCCGGTTCACGTATCACGAGCCTCGGTGCTTGCTTCCTCGAGGAACCACCTTGGTACATTTTCCTAAATATTTTTCTTCCTCTAAAAAATTTCTGAAATTTTTAGTGACTCAAAATAAAAGTGAACCAAACTATACAAAATTGATAGAAACTACTCCTACAAGTGTCTAGAGGCTATATCATGCATCAAAACCACTTTGGACCATATAAATTTGACATGCAAGCTCAAGAACAAGGTCACCACAACAACAAAAATTTGCAATAAATAAAGCACTAGAACAAAAATTAATTGGACCAATGGAGGAGTCACATACCGAAGAACAATCCCCCAAAACAGTTTTGAAAATGGAGCTTTGCACAAGGAGATCGAAAATGGCAGCAAGATGAGCTAGAACACGGGTTTGAGCAACGGGATGATTTTTTCTGGAGGAAGAGGAAGTGGATGGGTGCTGGAATAAGTGAGGGGGCCTATGTGGGACCCACAAGGCAGGGGGCACCTAGGGGGTAGGGCGCACCCTCCACCCTTGTGGACCACTGGTGCAGCCCCCTGGTGCATGTTTAGTGCCAAAAATTCTATAATATTCTATTAAAAATCATACTAAATTTTCAGGGCATTTGGAGAACTTTTATTTTTCGACATTTTTTATTGCACGGGTAATTCAGAAAATAGACACATAATACTATTTTTGCTTTATTTAATCTAAACAACACAGAGTAAAAAGTGGGTACAGAAGGTTGTGCTTTCTAAATTCATCCATCTCATGCCCATCAAAAGGAATCCATTCACAAGGTTGATTAAGTCTTATTAACAAACTTCTTCCGAATGACATGAAACCGAAGAACTTTCGAATGACAGTAGGTTACCTCAACGAGAATATGCATGTCCCGAACAATAAGAATATCATATTTCTTTTTTAAAGTAGGGAGAGGAAATTCAAAACCTCCAATAGTAATAGTTGAATTTTTTTCAATAGAATTGATACTATGAACTTGAGGTTGTTTCTTCGGAAAGTGTACTGTATGCTCATTACCATTAACATGAAAAGTGACATTGCCTTTGTTGCAATCAATAACAGCCCCTGCTGTATTAAAAAAGGGTCTACCAAGGATGATCGACATACTGTCGTCCTCGGGAATATCAAGAATAACAAAGTCCGTTAAGATAGTAACGTTTGCAACCACAACAGGCACATCCTCACAAATACTGATGGGTATAGCAGTTGACTTATCAGTCATTTGCAAAGAAATTCCAGTAGTTGTCAACTTATCCAATTCAAGTCTACGATATAAAGAGAAAGGCATAACACTAACACCGGCTCCAAGATCACATAAAGCAGTTTTAACATAGTTTCTTTTAGTGGAGCATGGTATAGTTGGTACTCCTGGATCTCCAAGTTTCTATGGTATGCCACCCTTAAAAGTATAATTAGCAAGCATGGTGGAAATTTCAGCTTTTGGTATCTTTCTTTTATTTGTAACCATATCTTTCATATACTTAGCATAAGGAGACATTTTCAGAATATCAGTCAAACGCATACGCAAAAAGACAGGTCTAAGCATTTCAACAAAGCGCTCAAAATCCTCATCATCCTTTTTCTTGGATGGTTTAGGAGGAAAGGGCATGGGTTTCTGAACCCATGGTTCTCTTTCTTTACCGTGTTTCCTAGCAATGAAGTCTCTCTTATCATAACGTTGATTCTTTGATTGTGGGTTATCAAGATCAATAACAGGTTCGACCTCCACATCATTATCATTACTAGGTTGAGCATCAACATGAACATCATCATTAACATTATTACTAGGTTCATGTTCATCGCCAGATTGTGTCTCAGCATCAGAAATAGAAATATCATTGGGATTCTCAGGAGTATCTGTAACAGGTTCACTAGAAGCATGCAAAGTACTATCAGTTTTCCTTTTCTTTTTATTATAAGGACTAGGTGCATCAGTATTAACTTAGGATGACCCTCAGGATACAAAGGTTCCTGAGTCATCTTACCACCTCTAGTCATAACCCTAACAACATTATCATTATTCTTACTATTCAACTCGTTGAGCAAATCATCATGTGCCTTAAGTACTTGTTCTACTTGAGTTTTAACCATGGAAGCATGTTTAGTAATAATCTTAAGCTCACTAACAATTCTACTCACATAATTATCCAAGCAGTCAAGCATGTAAGCATTACATTTCAATTGTCTACTAACATAAGCATTGAAGTTTTCTTGTTTAACAATAAAATTATCAAACTCATGTGTTAGGTTATCAAGACCATGTATTTCTTCAATAGGTGGTAAATTCTTAACATCTTCAACTTTAATACCTTTTTCTTTCATAGATTTCTTTGCCTCTTGCATATCTTCAGGACTGAGAAATAGAATACCTCTTTTCTTCAGAGTTGGCTTAGAGGTTGGTTCACGAAGTGTCCAATCATTATCATTACTCAATATATTATTCAATAGCAATTCAACTTGCTCAACAGTTCGTTCCCTGAAAACACAACCAGCACAACTATCTAGGTGGTCCCTAGAAGCATCGGTTAGTCCATTATAAAAGATATCAAGTATTTCATTTTTCTTGAGAGGATGATCAGGCAAAGCATAAAGTAATTGGAGAAGCCTCCCCCAAGCTAGTGGGAGACTCTCTTCTTCAATTTGCACAAAGTTAAATATTTCCTTTAAAGCAACTTGTTTCTTATGAGTAGGGAAATATTTTCCAAAGAAGTAATAATCATATCATGGGGACTACGCACACAACTAGGAGCAGGAGAATTAAACCATAACTTAGCATCACCCTTTAATGAGAAAGGAAACAACTTAAGAATCTAGTAATAGCGAATTTTTTCCACATGAGCAAATAGGGTGGCTATATCATCCAATTTAGTAAGATGTGCCACAACAGTTCCAGATTCATAACCATAGAAAGGATCATATTCAACCAAAGTAATCAACTCAGGATCGACAGAGAATTCATAATCCTTATCAGTAACAAAGATAGGTGAAGTAGAAAACTTAGGATCATATCACATTCTAGCATTCAAAGACTTTTCTTTCAGCTTAGCTAACCGTTTCTTAAGATCATCTCTATCATTACAAGCAAAAAAGTCTCTAGCAGTTTCTTCATCCATAATATAACCCTTAGGTACAACAGGAAGTTCTCTTGGAGCTAGTCTTATCAGGTGTTTCGAAGTTTTCAGTTTCAATAATTTCATCAGTTTCCGAAATATCATCATCTTCAGCATAATCAATAGTTCTAACTCTAGCAAGATGTTCATCAAGTAATTCCCCAAGTGGCACAGTTTTATCAAGCAAAGTAGTAGCATCATAAGAATCATTCATAGTAGAGGTAGCATCATCAATAACATACGGCATATCAGAATCAATAGCAGGTGTAGGTGTCGCAAGCTTACTCAAAACAGAAGGTGAATCAAGTGCAGAGCTAGATGGCAGTTCCTTACCTCCCCTCGTAGTATAGGGAAAGTCCTTGGTTCTAGCATCTTTAAAATTCCTCATAGTGATCAATAGATATAAATCACAAGTAACTCAGGGAATAGAGTTATGCTCCTCGGCAACAGTGCCAGAAAAAGGTCTTGATAACCCACAAGTATAGGGGATCGCAACAGTTTTCGAGGGTAGAGTATTCAACCCAAATTTATTGATTGGACACAAGGGGAGCCAAAGCATATTCTCAAGTATTATCAGCTGAGTTGTCAATTAAACCACACCTGAAAGACTTAATACCTGCAGCAAAGTATTTAGTAGCAAAGTAGTATGGAAGTAACGGTAACGGTAGCAAAAGTAACAGTATCAGTTTTGTAGCAATTGTAACAGTGGCAACTGCAAAGTAACGTAGCAACCATTAATATGTGAAAAGCTCGTAGGCAATGGATCAATGACGGATAATTATGTCAGGTGGCATTCATCATGCAACAGTTATAACCTAGGATGACACAGAACTAGCTCGAATTCATCAATATAATGTAGGCATGTATTCCGAATATAGTCATACGTGCTTATGTGAAAGAACTTGCATGGCATCTTTTGTCCTACCCTCCCGTGGCAGCGGGGTCCTAATGGAAGCTAGCGAATATTAAGGCCTCCTTTTAATAGAGAACCGGACCAAAGAATTAGCACTTAGTGAATATATGAACTCCTGAAACTACGGTAATCACTGGAAAGAATCCCAATTATTTTCACCTTAGGGTATGCGGATCATAACTCGTAATAGGTGTCTACAACTTGCAAGATAGGATGAACACAAATATATTCATGAAAACATAATAGGTCCAGATCTGAAATCATTGCACTCGGGCCCTGGTGACAAGCATTAAGCATAGCAAAGTCATAGCAACATCAATCTCAAAACATAGTGGATAATAGGGATCAAACCCTAACAAAACTAACTCCATTACACGATAAATCTCATCCAACGCATCACTGTTCAGAAAGCCTGTGATGGAATAACTCACGCAAGGCGGTGAGAATCATGAAATTGGTGATGGAGGATGGTTGATGATGACGATACCGACGATTTCCCCTCTCCGGAGCCCCTAACGGACTCCAGATCTGCCCTCCCGATGAAGAATAGGAGGTGGCGGCGTGTCGAGGGAAACGACACCTATGGGATCACTGGATCCCTTTTTGCTGCGGTTGGCGGTCGCGAGGTTGTGCAAAGAGCGGGTCTAGAAGCTAGCACGAGGATCGTTTACCCAAGTTCAGGCGGTGAGGATGCATAATCCCCTAGTCCAGCTTTTGGTGTATATTTGAGTGTTCTTGAGTTCTTGAACTAGCTACGATGTGTGCGTTGTCCAAAAAGTCTGAATCCCTCTCCAGTATGTCTTGGGCCTCCTTTTATAGCAAAAAAGGGGCTGCCACAGTGACACACAGGAGGTGGAAAGGTATACAATAACCGAGTCTATCTCCTAGCACCGTAGGACAAACACATTTAATGCGTTGCCGACGTACCCTTCTTGCTTTATCGGGGACGGCAAGGAAGCTCGTCCCAGCTGTCGCCGCCTCGCCTGGCCTTGACGCGAGTCCGAACTGACGAGGTGTGTAGTGCCACGTTGGCTGGCTGCTGAGTTGGTGCGGTGGCTGAATCTTCACGAAAATTAAAAAAAGAGAAAGAGAAGAGGCCATAAAAAAGAGGAAAGGCCCAAATAAAAAAATGAGAGAAAAGAGAGAAGGGACAATGTTACTATCCTTTGACCACACTTGTGCTTCAAAGTAGCACCATGATTTTCATGATAGAGAGTCTCCTATGTTATCACTTTCATATACTAGTGGGAATTTTTCATTATAGAACTTGGCTTGTATATTCCAATGATGGGCTTCCCCAAAATGCCCTAGGTCTTCAAGAGCAAGCAAGTTGGATGCACACCACTTAGTTTCTTTTTTTGAGCTTTCACATACTTATAGCTCTAGTGCACCCGTTGCATGGAAATCCCTACTCACTCACATTGATATCTATTGATGGGCATCTCCTTAGCCCGTTGATATGCCTAGTTAATGTGAGACTATCTTCCCCCTTTTTGTCTTCTCCACAACCACCATTCTATTCCACTTATAGTGCTGTATCCATGGCTCACGCTCATGTATTGCGTGAAGATTGAAAAAGTTTGAGAATGTCAAAACTATGAAACAATTGCTTGGCTTGTCATCGGGGTTGTGCATGATTTAAATACTTTGTGTGATGAAGATAGAGCATAGCCAGACTATATGATTTTGTAGGGATAACTTTCTTTGGCCATGTTATTTTGAGAAGACATGATTGCTTTGTTAGTATGCTTGAAGTATTATTATTTTTATGTCAATATTAAACTTTTATCTTGAATCTTTCGGATCTGAATATTCATACCACAATTAAGAAGAATTACAATAAAATTATGCCAAGTAGCACTCCGCATCAAAAAGTCTATTTTTATCATTTACCTACTCGAGGACGAGCAGGAATTAAGCTTGGGGATGCTTGATACGTCTCCAACATATCTATATTTTTTGATTGCTCCATGCTATATTATCTACTGTTTTGGACATTATTGGGCTTTATTATCCATTTTTATATTATTTTTGGGACTAACCTATTAACCGGAGGCCCAGCCCAGAATTGCTTTTTTTGCCTATTTTAGGGTTTCGTAGAAAAGGAATATCAAACGGAATGAAACCTTCGGGGACGTGATTTTATCAACGAACAAGACCCGGGAAACTTGGACCCTACGTCAAGAAACAAAAGAGGAGGCCACGAGGTAGGGGGGCGCGCCTACCCCCCCCCCAGGCGCGCCCTCCACCCTCGTGGGCCCCCTGTTGCTCCACCGACGTACTCCTTCCTCCTATATATACCTACGTACCCCCAAACGATCATATACGGAGCCAAAACCCTAATTCCACCGCCGCAACTTTCTGTATCCACGAGACCCCATCTTGGGGCCTGTTCCGGAGCTCCATCGGAGGGGGCATCGATCACGGAGGGCTTGTACAACATCACCATAGCCCCTCCGATGAAGTGTGAGTAGTTTACCTCAGGCCTACGGGTCCATAGTTATTAGCTAGATGGCTTCTTCTCTCTTTTTTGGATCTCAATACAATGTTCTCCCCCTCTCTTGTGGAGATCTATTCGATGTAATCTTCTTTTTGCGGTGTGTTTGTTGAGACCGATGAATTGTGGGTTTATTATCAAGTCTATCTATGAACAATATTTGTATCTTCTCTGAATTCTTTTATGTATGATTGGTTATCTTTGCAAGTCTCTTAGAATTATCAGTTTGGTTTGGCCTACTAGATTGATCTTTCTTGCAATGGGAGAAGTGCTTAGCTTTGGGTTCAATCTTGCGGCGTCCTTTCCCAGTGACAATAGGAGCAGCAAGGCACGTATTGTATTGTTGCCATCGAGGATAACAAGATGGGGTTTTCATCATATTGCATGAGTTTATCCATCTACATCATGTCATCTTGATTAAGGCGTTACTCTGTTTTCATTAACTTAATACTCTAGATGCATGCTGGATAGCGGTCGATGAGTGGAGTAATAGTAGTAGATGCAGGCAGGAGTCGGTCTACTTGTCTCGGACGTGATGCCTATATACATGATCATACCTAGATATTCTCATAACTATGCTCAATTCTGTTAATTGCTCAACAGTAATTCGTTCACCCACCGTAGAATACCTATGCTCTTGAGAGATGTCACTAGTGAAACCTATGGCCCCCGGGTCTATCTTCATCATATTAATCTTCCAATACTTAGTAATTTCCTTTGCTTTTTTTCCTTTGCTTTTTATTTTCCTTTGCATCTTTATCATAAAAATACCAAAAATATTATCTTATCATATCTATCAGATCTCACTCTCCTAAGTGGCCATGTAGGGATTGACAACCCCTTATCGCGTTGGTTGCCAGGATTTATTTGTTTTGTGCAGGTACGAGGGACTCGCGCGTAGCCTCCTACTGGATTGATACCTTGGTTCTCAAAAACTGAGGGAAATACTTACGCTACTTTTCTGCATCATCCCTTCCTCTTCGGGGAAAACCAACGCAGTGCTCAAGAGGTAGCAAGAAGGATTTCTGGCGCCGTTGCCGGGGAGTCTACACAAAAGTCAATATACCAAGTACCCATCACAATCCTTATCTCCCGCATTACATTATTTGCCATTTGCCTCTTGTTTTCCTCTCCCCCACTTCACCCCTGCTGTTTTATTCGCCCTTCTTCTGTTCGTCTTTCCATTTGCTTTGATGTCTTACTTGGCTCGTTTGCTAGTTTTGTTGGAATAATTGTTTATTTATTACTAAACAGAGAACCTAAAGATCTATGGATCCTCATCCGCTTGCTAATCCTATTTAAGATATCCAATTATGATGAACCAATTGCTAGTGAGTTTTGTGCACTAGATTATCTTTATGAAGTTTTGCTTGAAATTCGTGAATCTGAAAATTGTGATGAAGTACTTTATGGAGTGATTCACGATGAATCTTTGAATGAAAAGCATGATTGCAATGATGTCATTATAAATTCTCTTAATGTTAATTGTGCTAATAATATGCAAAACCCTAAGCCTGGGGATGCTAGTTTTGCTATGTCCTCTACTTGTTGCAATGATCATGATTGGGGTGATTCTTATTGTGATATTGAAAATTTATTTAAGCCCCATGATGAATATGAGATTGATAATAGTGTTTGCAATATTATTGAAAGTGGATTTGGAGAGTTCATGACTTTAGTTAATGTTAATCCCTCTATTTTGGAAGAGTGTCAACTTTGCATACATGTGGATCGTGTTGAAAATATTTTATGTGATAGCTATTTTGTTGAATTTGCTTATGATCCTACATGTAATTATTATGAGGAAAATATGGTGGTAGAAATTTTCATGTTACTACATTACCTCTCATTATGTTGAGATTACTATTGTTTCTTTCCTCTTCCATGCATATGCTAGTTTTTGCTTGCCATGATAATTTGTTTGCCTATAAGATGCCTATGCATAGGAAGTATGTTATACTTAGATGTGTTTGTCACATGTTTTATGATGCTCTCTTTGTGCTTCAATTCTTGTCTTTCATGTGAGCGTCATTAAAATTATCAATGCCTAGCTAAAAAGGCTTTAAAGAAAAGAGCTTATTGGGAGACAACCCAATATTTTTCCTTGCATTTATTTAATAAATAATTTATCTAGCCTCTGTTTAGGTTGTGTTTTTTGTGTTTAATTAGTGTTTGTGCCAAGTAGAACCGTTGGGAAGACTTGGGGAAAGTCTTGATATCTTTCTGTAAAAAACAGAAACTTTAGCGCTCACGAGAACTACTGCCATTTTCATTTGGAAAGTGATATTTAGTTAATTATTTTTTCAGATGATTAATAGATAAATTCCTCACGTCCAACAATTTATTTTATAATTTTTGGGGTACCAGATCTTGCGCTAGCTACAGATTACTACAGACTGTTCTGTTTTTGACAGATTCTGTTTTTCGCGTGTTGGTTGCTTATTTTGATGAATCTATGGCTAGTAAAATATCTTATAAAACATAGAGAAGTTGGAATAAAGTAGGTTTAACACCAATATAAATAAATAATGAGTTCTTTACAGTACCTTGAAGTGGTCTTTTGTTTTCTTTCGCTAACGGAGCTCATGAGATTTTCTACTTTGAGTTTTGTGTTGTGAAGTTTTCAAGTTTTGGGTAAAGATTTGATGGATTATGGAACAAGGAGTGGCAAGAGCCTAAGCTTGGGGATGCCCATGGCACCCCCAAGATAATCTAAGGACACCTAAAAGCCAAAGTTTGGGGATGCCCGGAAGGCATCCCCTCTTTTCGTCTACTTCTATCGGTAACTTTACTTGGAGCTATATTTTTATTCACCACATGATATGTGTTTTGCTTGGAGCATCTTGTATGATTTGAGTCTTTGCTTTTTAGTTTACTACAATCATCCTTGCTGTACACACCTTTTGAGAGAGCCATACATGATTTGGAATTTGTTAGAATCCTCTATGTGCTTCGCTTATATCAGTCGAGTTATATAGTTTTGCTCTAGTACTTCACTTATATCTTTTAGAGCACGGTGGTGGATTTGTTTTATAGAAACTATTGATTTCTCATGCTTCACTTAGATTATTTTGAGAGTCCTAAATAGCATGGTAATTTTCTTAAATAATCCTAATATTTTTGGTATTCAAGAATAGTAAAAACGTTCTTATGAGTGTGTTGAATGCTATGAGAAGTTTGATGCTTGATAATTGTTTTGAGATATGAAGATGGTGATATTAAAGTTATGCTAGTTGAGTAGTTGTGAATTTGATAAATACTTGTGTTAAGGTTCGTGATTCTCGTAGCATGCACGTATGGTGAACCGTTATCTGATGAAGTCGGAGCATGATTTATTTTTTGATTCTCTTCCTTATGAGTGGCGGTCGGGGACGAGCGATGGTCTTTTCGTACCAATCTATTCCCCTAGGAGAATGCGCGTAATACTTTGCTTTGATAACTTGTAGATTTTTCCAATAAGTATATGAGTTCTTTATGACTAATGTTGAGTCCATGGATTATACGCACTCTCACCCTTCCACCATTGCTAGCCTCTCTAATATCGTGCACCTTTCGCCGGTATCATACACCCACCATATAACTTCCTCAAAACAACCACCATACCTACCTATTATGGCATTTCCATAGCCATTCCGAGTTATATTGCCATGCAACTTTCCACCATTTCGTTTATTATGACACACTCCATCATTGTCATATTGCTTTGCATGATCAGGTAGTTGACATTGTATTTGTGGCAAAGCCACGGATCATAATTCTCATACATGTCACTCTTGATCCATTGCATATCCTAGTACACCGCCGGAGGCATTCATATAGAGTCATACTTTGTTCTAAGTATCGAGTTGTAACTGTTGAGTTGTAGGAAAATAAAAGTGTGATGATCATCATTATTAGAGCATTGTCCCAGTGAGGAAAGGATGATGGAGACTATGATTCCCCCACAAGTCTGGATGCGACTCCGAATGAAGAATAAAAAAAATAGAAAGAAAAGAGGCCATAAAAAAAGAGGAAAGGCCCAAATAAAAAAATGAGAGAAAAAGAGAGAAGGGACAATGTTACTATCCTTTTACCACACTTGTGCTTCAAAGTAGCACCATGATATTCATGATAGAGAGTCTCCTATGTTATCACTTCCATATACTAGTGGGAATTTTTCATTATAGAACTTGGCTTGTATATTCCAATGATGGGCTTCCCCAAAATGCCCTAGGTCTTCATGAGCAAGCAAGTTGGATGCACACCCACTTAGTTTCTTTTGTTGAGATTTCACATACTTATAGCTCTAGTGCATCCGTTGCATGGCAATCCCTACTCACTCACATTGATATCTATTGATGGGCATCTCCATAGCCCGTTGATACGCCTAGTTGATTTGAGACTATCTTCCCCCTTTTTGTCTTCTCTACAACTACCATTCTATTCCACTTATAGTGATATATCCATGGCTCATGCTCATGTATTGCGTGAAGATTGAAAAAGTTTGAGAATGTCAAAACTATGAAACAATTGCTTGGCTTGTCATCGGGGTTGTGCATGATTTAAATACTTTGTGTGATGAAGATAGAGCATAGCCAGACAATATGATTTTGTAGGGATAACTTTCTTTGGCCATGTTATTTTGAGAAGACATGATTGCTTTGTTAGTATGCTTGAAGTATTATTATTTTTATGTCAATATTAAACTTTTATCTTGAATCTTTCGGATCTGAATATTCATACCACAATTAAGAAGAATTACGTTAAAATTATGCCAAGTAGCACTCCGCATCAAAAATTATGTTTTTATCATTTACCTACTCGAGGACGAGCAAGAATTAAGCTTGGGGATGCTTGATACGTCTCCAATGTATCTATAATTTTTGATTGATCCATGCTATATTATCTACTATTTTGGACATTATTGGGCATTATCATCCACTTTTATATTATTTTTGGGATTAACCTATTAACCGGAGGCCCAGCCCAAAATTGTTGTTTTCTCCCTATTTTAGGGTTTCGAAGAAAAGGAATATCAAACAGAGTCCAAACAGAATGAAACCTTCGGGGACGTGATTTTCTCAATGAACAAGACCTAGGAGACTTGGACCCCATGTCAAGAAACAAAAGAGGAGGCCACGAGGTAGGGGGGCGTGCCTACCCCCCTGTTGCTCCACCGACGTACTCCTTCCTCCTATATATACCTACGTACCCCAAACGATCAGATACGAAGCCAAAACCCTAATTCCACTGCCGCAACTTTCTGTATCCACGAGATCCCATCTTGGGGCCTGTTCCGGAGCTCCGCCGGAGGGGGCATCGATCACGGAGGGCTTCTACATCATCACCATAGCCCCTCCAATGAAGTGTGAGTAGTTTACCTCAGACCTACGGGTCCATAGTTATTAGCTAGATGGCTTATTCTCTCTTTTTTGGATCTCAATACAATGTTCTCCCCCTCTCTTATGGAGATCTATTCGATGTAATCTTCTTTTTGCGGTGTGTTTGTTGATACCGATGAATTGTGGGTTTATTATCAAGTCTATCTATGAACAATATTTGTATCTTCTCTGAATTCTTTTATGTAATGATTGGTTATCTTTGCAAGTCTCTTAGAATTATCAGTTTGGTTTGGCCTACTAGATTGATCTTTCTTGCAATGGGAGAAGTGCTTAGCTTTGGGTTCAATCTTGCGGTGTCCTTTCCCAGTGACAATAGGAGCAGCAAGGCACGTATTGTATTGTTGCCATCGAGGATAACAAGATGGGGTTTTCATCATATTGCATGAGTTTATCCATCTACATCATGTCATCTTGATTAAGGCGTTACTCTGTTTTCATTAACTTAATACTCTAGATGCATGCTGGATAGCGGTCGATGAGTGGAGTAATAGTAGTAGATGCAGGCAGGAGTCGGTCTACTTGTCTTGGACGTGATGCCTATATACATGACCATACCTAGATATTCTCATAACTATGCTCAATTCTGTCAATTGCTCAACAGTAATTCGTTCACCCACCGTAGAATACCTATGCTCTTGAGAGAAGTCACTAGTGAAACCTATGGCCCCCGGGTCTATCTTCATCATATTAATCTTCCAATACTTAGTAATTTCCTTTGCTTTTTTCCTTTGCTTTTTATTTTCCTTTGCATCTTTATCATAAAAATACCAAAAATATTATCTTATCATATCTATCAGATCTCACTCTCGTAAGTGGCCATGTAGGGATTGACAACCCCTTATCGCGTTGGTTGCCAGGATTTATTTGTTTTGTGCAAGTACGAGGGACTCACGCGTAGCCTCCTACTGGATTGATACCTTGGTTCTCAAAAACTGAGGGAAATACTTACGCTACTTTGCTGCATCATCCCTTCCTCTTCGGGGAAAACCAACACAGTGCTCTAGAGGTAGCATTTCCTTCCTCTGCCCCGCTAGGTGTGGCCACAGGTGCGGCTCCAACTGTCCGCGCACAAGTAAAGGGGTACAAAATAGGACCCCTCCTTTTGTGTACCGATGGGAGCCCCCGGGCCTGGGCCATATATAAGCGTGATGCGTTGTTGGGCTAGGCCAAATATGGTGCGCGGGCATGCGGGGCCGAGTTTTACTGCTGTAACTCCCTCGCTCGTCGTGCTTCCCCATGACCCGCATTGAACGCGCGACGTGGTGGTCGTGTGTGATGTGGGGGTCATGCTGGGGCGGTTGCTGCCCTCATGCGTCTAATCGCAGTAAATGGTAAAGAGGCGGCCCGCGCCTTCCCCATAAAAAAGGGGAAACTGCGTGCGCGCTGCTCATTTACCCTCCGCGCCTCTCCAATTTCGGAACCGCCATCCCCCCTTCATCTTCCTCAAGCGAAAAAGACGAAACTCCCGCCTCCATCCACCGCCGCCGCGCCCCCATTGCCCTCAATCTCCCATAGCTCTAGATTCCTCACTGCTTTCCTGGCCGCCATGGCACCCAAAACCTATAAGGGCAAGGGAGTGGCCAAGGACGCCGGGGAGAAGGAGATGCCGGAGAGCGAGTCGGTGGCGCTTCGGACGCAGCTTGCCTTCTTCCCCTCTACGGTAGATGCGGTCCACCTTAGGGACTACTTCAGGCCTCTGTGGGGGGCGAATATGACGGGGCATCCGGCCACGCACATCATCCCCGCCGATTTTGCCGATGCCAGCCCGAATCGGTATCCTTTCTTCGTTGACTACTTCTCCCTGCGGGCTCTACCCCCCTTTCTCCGACTTTTGCAACGATGTCATGCACACCTTCGGCTTCCATTTTCTTGATTTCACGCCGAATGCTGTGTCGTGCATGGCCCTCTTCGCCCACCTCTGCGAGGGCTTCGTCGGAATGCTTCCCAGCACAGTGCTCTTCCGCCATTACTTCTTTCCCCGTATCCATGCAGGGGGTGCCATCTCCGGCTGCGTCACCTGGATCCCATGGCCCCAAGAGAAGGGCACGTATCCAGAGGGTGCCCAGAAGGAGAGGTGGTAGGAGTGGCGGGGCCGGTGGCTATGGATCGAGGAGGAGAATCAGCAGGAGTTCTTCCAAGTTCGTCAGAGCCCGCCAGTCCGCCGCAAGGACTGGAGCGACCTCGATGCCGACGACAAGAAGCTCGCGATTGCTACCACTAGAATTCATCGCCTCACCATGACCGGGCTCACCCTTGAGATGATTGGGGCCGATTTCATCCGCCGAATCGCCTCACTGCATAACAAGGGGAGGCCGGCCTGGCTCTTCAAGAATGCGGCTGATATCATGAGGCTTCGCCCTGGATTGAAGCACAACTTCACAGTGACGGGACACACCCATTTTTGTCAAAGGCTTTTCTAGCTCGATGTGGGTGATGACGGCAGGGCTGAGAGAGCCGGCAAGGCCACGAAGGCCGGCAAGGCTGTCAAGGGGCCTCTGTTCGGGTTGCCGGCGAGAGTGTTCCTGCTGAACAACAACTCACCCCAAACCGACATCATCGCCAAGATGCCGGGCTTCAACACGCACGGCCTTGACCCAAGTTGGGCCGAGCCAGAGGCGGAGCAGGTGCAGGAGTTCTTCGACAACTTGTCGGAGAGCTATGTCCGTGATGAGCCACTTCTTATTACGGACACCACCAAGGAGGAGCTAGACTACATCGCTGCCAGGGCGGCGGAGGCGGCGCTCGCCAGGGAAGCTGGCAGCGTTGGCCACGTGGAAGACGAGGCCGAGGCGGACGCGAAGGAGGAGGAGCTTGCTGGGTGGGCAGAGTCTGCTGGGAGGCCAGCAACGCCAGCACCGGGGCCCCTCTCATCGAATATGTGGTCGAGGAGTCGACCGAGGAAGAGGTCGGGGCTTACAACCCTACGGCCACGGGGAGAAGGCGTGTCTTGCGGCAGGCTAGCTCTGGCGAGCCGGTCCAGCCCGGCAGGACCGAGCAGCGGCAAGAGGCCTAGGGGGAGTCTGTGCGCCTGACGAGGGCCGCAGCAGCAAGGAAGGTGGTGAAGGCCGCGGTGGCAAAGAGGAAGGAAACCACCTCTTCTTCGTCCAAGCGTCGCTGGACTCCATCCCCTTCCCTCCCCCGTAGATGTCGACACGGAGGTCGTCTTCGATCTAGGGTCTCTCAGCCCAAGGAGGAAGAGGAAGGCAGCGAAAGAGGAGGTGGAGGATAAGTAAGCATCTTGCCCTTCACCATCCATGTCCCTTCAGACCGCGTTGGTTTCTTGACTTGTTTTTATCCTTGCAGAGATATGGAGACGCTGGCCCAGAGGGCGGCAAAGAAGGCCAAGGCCTCGACGGGCGACAAGCCCCCGGCGGGTACTTCGCGTACACCGTTGTTGCTGAAGAGCAGCCCGAACAGCAGTCCCCGGTGCAGCCCCCGCTCCAGCCCCCAGCGTAAGCTCACAACTCACTCCTCCACTGACGAACATTGGGGTGTGAATCCTTGATGCTGACCTTGCCGGGTCCGCAGGAGAAGAACGACGGCAGGAGGAGCCGCTGAGGTCCACCCCCAACACGCTGCCCCCTCGACTATGTCACCCCGAGGGGCGTCCCCGGCAAGGGCATCCACCACTGAGCCCACTCATATGGAGGAGGAGACGAACTTGGGTGCCGGGGGCTCTGCCCCGGCAACAAATGCTAGAGGGGAGGGTGCTACTTCTTCCCAGCTTGAAGCGGGTAAGTCGTTTGCTTTCCGTCCTTGCTCTTTCTTGTTCTTGTTAAACCTTGACCTTGGCCCCGTCTCACCCTCTCTTCTTGGTATACAGATCCCTCCTCGGTGGACCGGGAGGATATCGACACCATTATCAGGGAGGTCGCCAGGGACGCCGAGGCCGAGGACAACAAGATCGCCACCGAGGAGGCCGCCAAGACTGCCCCTGAAGAGGCTGCCAAGGAGCCTGGCGGGGAGGCCGGCAAGGCCGCTACCAAGGAGGCCGGCAAGGGGCCTGCCGAGGAGGCTGGCAAGGCTGCTGCCGAGGAGGGGGTGGTTGACGACCAAACTTTCTCTTCTGCTGCCTCCAGCTCGAGCAAGTACTTGAAGGTGGGCGCTGACTTGTTCGTCCACCTTCTAGGGACGGCAAGCACCAGGGCGCCAGCCGAAGGGGAGGCGTTCGATGACGAGGCGCTCGCCTCCGCCGGGCTCCAGGTCGTTGACGAACCGAGCACTGGCGGCGGCGGTTCCCAAGAGGAGCAGCTGCTTCGGGCCATGAGCACCAACTTCCAGAAGCTCCAGGCGCTTCACCGTGCCCGCCTGGACAAGGCAAAATCCAGGATGGCGGCGGTGGACAAGGCAGAGGCAGATCTCAAGGAATACGTCATCGAGACGCATGCCTGGTTTCGCCAAGCCCACGAGGAACTGAAGGTCGCTTAGAACCTGGTGGCTGAGCGCAAACGGGAGCTCATCCTGAAGCAGGCCAATGTCGACTAGGCCTAAGAGGTGGCGAGGGAACAGGCCGCTCGACATCAACACCACGCTGAGCTAAACTCCCAGGAGGAGGACCTTGCCGCTCATGAGGTGGCACTCGCCGCCATGCTCCACGGCAAGGATGAGGAGGTCGGGAAGCTCGTAGCGCAGTGGACACAGGAGCTCTAGCAGGGGCACAGGGAGGCGCTCAACACCCAAGCCCTGGTCCATGCCGACAAGGTGAAGGAGGTGGAGGTGGAGCAGGAAGACCTGAAGAAGCAGGCCCTGGAGCTAGCGAAGGAGAAGGACACACTCAACAGCGCTTTGGTGGAGGCGTAGGCCGCAGTCCTCGGCAAGACCGAGTTGCTCTCCAAGGCCAATTACTCCATCAACGTCCTGAAGCTGAAGCTGGAGGGTCTTGAGGGGATGCTTTTGGAGGTCAGGGCCCAGGAAGAGACCCTGACCAAGGCCCTGGAGGACGAGAGGCAGCTGCGGAGGTATGATGTTGCCAACCACGAGGATTACGAGAAGGGCGAAAACCTCTGAGTTAGCCGCCTAGCCGACGTCGCCGGCAGGATCACCACGAAGCTGGTGGACATGGGGGTGCCAAACATGAGGTACGTCCCAGAGCCGAATGTGAGTCCCAACGCCAAGCTGACCCTGTTCTTTGAGGGCCTTCTTGGAGCCCTAGAGCAATTCTGCTCCGACAAAGCGACCTCCCTGGCCAATGAGGCCCGAAAGCTTTGCCGGGGTGCCCTGACCAAGGTCCTCACCAAGGTGGCGTACTGGAACCCCAATCTCGACTTCGACGCCGCGCTGGAGGGCTTGTCGAAGGACGTGGACCTCAGGGCGCTCGAGGAGCGTATGCAACCCATCATCAGCCACGTCGACGGAGTTCGGAGGATAGAGGGACAGCGCCGACACTAGGCACCCCATTTCTCATTGCCGTTGCAGGTTCATGACCAAGAAATTTTTATCTTTAGTTAGAACCGCAACAACAACTGGTGTAATATAACTCTGCAGTACTTTGAAACGATGCATGTTATTTTCCTGCTCGATCTTTCTTTGTATGTACACCCTACGCTGAACTGGATAGGCTTGCCGACGCGTAAACCTAGGCTGCGGCGTTTGGAGGACGGATCCCCAACAACCGGCCGGGTGTGCTTGCGGCCAAGTAAACCACCTTGCTGTTCTCAGCGCGGCCGCTTGAACTGTTGAGCGAACTTGAAACAGAACAAGGGCATTGCCAATAGCGGGAAGGTTACCTTGCCGTTCTCGACGTGGCCGCTCAAACTGTTGAGCGGACTCGAAATAGAACAAGGGCGTTGCCAATAGCGGAAGGCCCCCATCGCATGCAGGTTTCTCATACCAAGAACAAGATCTCCGAGGAAAACAAACTTATATATAAAGGAATTACTCAAAGTTTCGTATGACTTAGCTTCTGTCGCCGTGTGAGCGTTTATTGCATCCGCGAATGATGTCGCTCGTTCAGTCATCTTCTTCCTTGGAGTGACGACCACGATGAAGCCGCTGCGCCAACTAGACCAGATTTTCACAGCTGCGCCCCCTACCTGGCGCGCCAGAGATGTCGGGGGAAACGACACCTATGGCATCACTGCGTCCCTTTTTGCTGCGGTTGGCGGGCATGAGGTTGTGCAAAGAGCGGGTCTAGAAGCCAGCATGAGGATTGTTTACCCAGGTTCGGGCCGGGAGGATGCGTAATACCCTAGTCCTACTTTTGGTGTATATTTGAGTGTTCTTGAGTTCTTGAACTAGCTACAATGCGTGCGTTGTCCAAAAAGTCTGAATCCCTCTCCAGTATGTCTTGGGCCTCCTTTTATAGCCAAAAGGGGCTGCCACAGTGACACACGGGAGGTGGAAAGGTATACAGTAACCGAGTCTATCTCCTAGCATCGTAGGACAAACACATTTAATGCGCTACCGACGTGCCCTTCTTGCTTTATCGGGGACGGCAAGGAAGCTCGTCCCAGCTGTCGCCGCCTCGCCTGGCCTTGACGCGCGTCTGAACCGACGAGGCGTGTAGTTCCACGTTGGCTGTCTGCTAAGTTGGTGCGGTGGCTGAATCTTCACGAAGATCTACATGCCACCACGCAGGTGCTTGTCGAGTTGGCTTAGAGGCCACACATCGCCACGTAGGCGCCTGCCCAGCTGGTGGGCTGGCAGCTGCATGGGAACGGTGGTGGAGTCTTGGCAGACATGGGCCTGGCTGTGGCCCCGTGGATGTTTTCGTCAAGAGTCTTGCCGGGGCCCCGGTAAGGGTCTTGCCGCGACATCTTGGTCGTCCCCGACAAGGGTCTTGCCGGGGGTCTCGTGGGTATTCTTGGCATGGATCTCGCCGAGGATCATCGTCTTCTAGTCTCCACAAAGATCTGCATGCCACCATGGAGGTGCCTCCCGAGCCTCGGTTCCAAAGTGGTTGATGGTGTTGGAACTTTTGGGCTCAAAGGTGGCGGCTCTACTGGTGTTGGGCAAGTTGCCCCAGCAAGGTTCTCGCCGGGGCTGCGGAGGCCACCCCGGCAAGGACCTTGCTGGGGAAGTCCACCTCGCCCCTCTGCTCTTCGTGTTTCTGGCTTGGCGTTATTCTGGTTGTCTTGTGACATTGCTTCCTTCCTCTGCCCCGCTAGGTGTGGCCACAAGCGCAGCTCCAACTACCCGCGCACAAGTAAAGGGGTACAAAATAGGACGCCTCCTTTTTGTACCGACACGGCGGCTCCGTATCGTAAAACACGATGAATCCTTCTTTCAGATTTTTTCTCCCCAAGCATGAATATATGGAGTTGGAGTTGAGGTCGGTACAGATCCAGGGGGCCCACAAGGTAGGGGCCGTGCCCTAGGGTTGTGGATAGCAGGTGGGTCCCCCTTTGTTGATTCTTTCGCCAATATTATATATATATTCCAAAAATATTCTCCATGGATTTTCAGGTCATTCCGAGAACTTTTATTTCTGCACAAAAATAACACCATGGCAATTCTGCTGAAAACTGCGTCACTCCGGGTTAGTTCTATTCAAATCATGCAAATTAGAGTCCAAAACAAGGGCAAAAGAGTTTGAAGATTAGATACGATGGAGACGTATCAAGGCCTCATCGAGCTAGCACACACGTGCCGTCGTCATCACTTCTCCTCAAGTGGCGTCATCGCTATCCCTAATCCCCGAGCAAACGATTCCGACTTCACCGCAGACGAGCATCAACCCAACCCACACCATAGAGGTCACGTGGAGATAAATGAAGCTCCTCACCAAAACTCAGCCACCCGCATCGAGGACAGCGCAGCACCGACTCTGACAGAGAGCTACGAACAAGAAATATCAAGGTTGGCGCCATGAAAGACCACCGAACAAACCACCTGCTGCTCGTCATCGTTGCCACAAGGGCCCCGCCTCCGCAGCTCCGACTTCACAGCAACAAATGGACCAAGGCAATCCCACGAACATGTCGAAGAAGAGTCGACTAACACAATCATTGATGTGCCTCCGACCTTGCTCACCGCCGTCATCATTGCCACAGAAACCTCGCCACGAACTTACCACTCTGGCGCACCTGCAACTAGTCCCTCCAACCAATTCCCACCTCCAAAGACGAAGCCCTCAAGAGGGGCATGGCACAGGATGCCACCATCGTCCGATCCATGAACGCACGGATCTGAGGTTTCTCCCGGAGAAAGGGTCGGTAGGGAGATGAGCACTTCACCACGACAACGCCTTCAAGAAGGTCACGACGCCCACGAGCGTTGCCGTTGCTGGTGCTACTTCTTGAGCTTGCATTGGTTTTTCCCTTCAAGAGGAAAGGGTGATGTAGCAAAGTAGAGATAAGTACTTCCCTCAGTTAGAGAACCAAGGTATCAATCCAGTAGGAGGTACAAGCAAGTCTCCAATCTATGCACCTACACAAACAATCAAACACTTGGACCCAACATGATAAAGGGGTTGTCAATCCCTTCACGGTCAATTGCAAAGGTGGGATCTGGTAGAGATAGGTATAAAAGATTGCTAAAAAGTAAAAGTAAATAAAAGTAAATAAATTGCAGATACGTATTTTTGGGTTTTTTGGATTATAGATATGAAAATGTATGATGGAAAATAGACCCGGGGCCATATGTTTCACTAGAGTCTTCTCTCTTGAAGGCAAATAATATGGTGGGTGAACAAATTACAGTCGAGCAATTGATAGAAAAGCACAAAGTTATGACGATATCCAAGGCAATGATTATGCATATAGGCATCACGTCCGTGTCAAGTAGACCGACTCCTGCCTACGTCTACTACTATTAATCCACACATTGACCGCTATCCAGCATGCATCTAGAGTATTAAGTTCATAAAGAACGGAGTAACACCTTAAGTAAGATGGCATGAGGTATAGGGATAAACTCAAGCAATATGATGAAAACCCCATCTTTTTATCCTTGATGGCAACAATACAATACGTGCCTTGCTACTGATACGTCCATTTTGCATCATGCTTTTATATTGATATTTATTGCATTATGGGCTGTTATTACACATTATGGCACAATACTTATGCCTTTTCTCTCTTATTTTACAAGGTTTACACAAAGAGGGAGAATGCCCGCAGCCGGAATTCTGGACCGGAAAGGAGCAAATCTGAGAGACCTATTCTGCACAACTCCAAAAGTCTTGAAACTTCACAAAGAATTGTTTTGGAATATATAAAAAATATTGGGCGAAGAAAGCACCTGGGGGACCCACCAATCAACCACAAGGGTGGGGGCGTGCCCTACCCCCTGGGCGCGCCCCTGCCTTGCCGCCAGCCTGGCAGGCCCCCGATGCCCATCATTTGCTATATGAAGGGTTTTTACCTAGAAAAAATAAGAAGGAAGCTTTCGGGACGAAGCGCTGCTGTCTCGAGGCGGAACTTTGGCAGAACCAATCTAGGGCTCCGGCAGAGCTGTTCTCTCGAGGAAACTTCCCTCCTGGAGGGGGAAATCATCCCCATCGTCATGACCAATGATCCTCTCATCGAGAGGGGGTCAATATCCATCAACATATGCACCAGCACCATCTCCTCTAAAAGTCTAGTTCATCTCTTGTATCCGATCTTTGTCTAAAAACCTCAGATTGGTACATGTGGGTTGCTAGTAGTGTTGATTACTCCTTATAGTTGATGCTAGTTGATTTATTCGGTGGAATATCATATGTTCAGATCCTTAATGATAATTAATACTCCTCTGATTATGAACATGAATATGCTTTGTGAGTAGTTACGTTTGTTCCTGAGGACATGTGAGAAGTCTTGTTATAAGTAATTGATAGATCTCCAATGTATCTATAATTTTTGATTGTTCCATGCTGTTATATTATCAATCTTGGATGTTTTATAATCATTTTATATCATTTTTTGGAACTAACCTATTGACATAGTGCCAATTTCCAGTTGCTATTTTTTGCATGTTTTTACATCGCAGATAATCAATATCAAACGGAGTCCAAACGCAGTGAAACTTTTTGAGGAATTTTTGGACCAGAAGACAACCAATGGGCCGACGAAGCACCTGGGGGCTGCTCCGAGGGGAGCACAAGCCACCAGGGCGCGCCTGGGGGCCCCGGCTCACCCTGGTGGGTTGTGCCCACCTCGGGTGCCCCCCGGACCGCCTCTTTACTCTATAAATACCCCAATATTCCAGAAACCCTAGGGGAGTAGATGAAAATCAATTCCAGCCCTCGCGGAGTCCAGAACCACTGGATCCAATCTGGACACTATCACGGAGGGGTTCACCACTTCCATTGGTGCCTCTCTGATGATGCGTGAGTAGTTCTTTGTAGACCTTCGGGTCCGTAGTTAGTAGCTAGATGGCTTCCTCTCTCATTTGATTCTCAATACAATGGTCTCTTGGAGATCCATATGATGTAACTCTTTTGCGGTGTGTTTGTTGGGATTCGATGAACTTTTTGGAGTTTATGATCAGATCTATCTCTTTTTATCCATGAAAGTTATTTGAGTTTCTTTGATCTCTTATATGCATCATTGCTTATAGCCTCATACCAATACCAGTTGCAATTAATGGCTATGTTTTGTATGGTTGATGTATTAAGCATGTTGTAGTAAACATGCCTAACACATTTTAGCTATTTTCCCTACCTTTTTATAGACAACTGGGCCATTATCTGCTCTGGCAGCACCTGCCTTGTGATGTTTAACTCTGCCAATTGCATTTTTATCAGTACCGGTTTCAATGGCCATTAAGCCTGTTGCAATTAACGGTGTATCCATTTTTAAACAGTTGTATTTCAATGGCTATGAACTTACAATACATGAAATTAGGATGCTGTTAAGCCTGTTGCAATTAACAGTTGTATCCATTTTTAATCCGTCCCTTTGCTACCATGCTATTCTTTTGCAATGAATATATCACTACATATGTTTCCGCTTTATTACCATTTGGTATTTTTGGTGGATGTTAACCCTATTGTAGTTAACTTTGGCTTTCCATGTACACTTACACAGGGCTACAATGGGCGATGCTGTTGTTTTCCTTTGAGGTTAGCAGCATCCCATGTCTTATACACCATCTATTCCTAAATATAAGTATTTTTGGAGATTCCAATATAGACTACATAAGGAGCAAAATGAGTGAATATAGATTCTAATCCAAACTATATCTATAATTCTATATACATCCGTATGTAGTTTATATGGAAATTCCTAAAAATACTTGTACTTAGGAGCGTAGGTAGTTGTATTTTACATCATTTGTGCAATCTCAGTTTAGCTTCTAACATTTACTGGTTGCTTGTAGGTACATATATGAGCGGTACTGATCCACGCTTCGATCCCTTTTGCGTATGGGTCAATGAGATATTCATGAACAAGCATCAAGTGAGGAAACTAAGAAAGATTGTTAGGCGAAAGAAATGGCTAACGGGAATTAAGCTCTTTATTTACACTTTGTCCAAGACAGCAGTGAACTTTAGGATGGTAAGTAATGTGTTGCCTTTTCCCCCGGCCAACAACAAGTTACTCTATTAGACCTCAGTATCTGATATTTTTCTCTTTCCAGTGGTTTCCGAAGCTATCTACTGATGATTACCTCTCAAACTACATGACCGGAGTGGAGGCAGCTAAGGTTAAAATATATAATTCTTCCTACCATGATAATGCTCTAGAAGTCTTCCTGAAGGCGGTGAAGCATGGGCGGGCGATCGTCACAAGGGGTTGGACAAAAGTTGATCGTGCCTATTGCATGTAGGAAGGCACATTATGGGCATTCCGCTTCTTCAACACCATCGGCAGTCATAATGATTAACACTTGTCTCTTCACCTTTACCGCATGTAAATATTGTGGTTCATCATAGTTAATTGCTGTATAATCCCGTAATTACTGAACATGTTGTACTGACCATTTTATTTATGGATTCGTTGTTGAACCATTGTGCTAACAATTTGAATTGCACGTTTCATATTTCAAAATTTCCAATTCGAATAATAAATTACAGGTAAAAATAAAAATATACAAGAGCGAATAAAATAATGTGCACATGGTTAGAAAGAAAGCAGAGTGCGATGAAATAAAGAGAACAGATGGTTCTTTGACGTGAAACGTTTGTGATGCCCGACGGACGCACATACGGTTTCGTATCATATGCGTGTGCGATTCATGGTAATATGGAAAATGTTTCAAACCTGTGTGTGTGTGTGTGTGATAGGAATACCAATCGCATATAGTTATGAAAATGGACACGTTGGCGTTAGTAGAGGCACAACACACATTTTACATTCCTGAACCGTGTGCGATAACGTACCTATCACAAACATATCAACATATTAAATGTTGATGTCCACCTTTTTACACGACTATAGTGGCGTAATCATTTAGCATGTCTCTCTGATCAGAAACATAACATCGATATGTAATGTATGGGACTGGGGCGGCTTCTTATACGTATATTCTATGGCGATCGTCAGTAGCCGCTCGCCCATCCCTGACAGTTTCTGGGTCTTGTGGGAAGGACCCCTCTATCGCCCACACTCACTTGGCGACGGTTCCAAATGCCGTCGCGGAAAGGGGTTAAAAACCATTTGTATAACACCTTATGGTACCAGTGTCTATGTCAGCACAAAATTAATTTGGAGCCTAATGCTAAACCAGTTGTTGATCACCAACGACGGTTAAATCCCAATATGAAGGAGGTGGTAAGAAATGAAATATTAAAGCTTCTCGAGGCAGGTATAATTTATCCTATTGCTGATAATAGATGGGTAAGTCTTGTTCATTGTGTCCCTAAGAAGGGAGGTATTACTGTTGTTCCAAATGATAAGAGTGAATTGATCCCACAAAGAATTGTTACAGGTTATAGAATGGTAATTGATTTTCGCAAACTAAATAAAGCTACTAGAAAATATCATTACCCTCTACCTTTTATTGATTAAATGCTAGAAAGACTATCCAAACATACACATTTTTTTCTTTCTAAATGGTTATTCTGGTTTCTCTCAAATACCTATGTCAAAAGAGGACCAAGAAAAGACCACTTTTACCTGCCCTTTCGGTACTTTTGCTTATATACGTATGCCTTTTGGTTTATGCAATGCACCTACTCCCTTTCAAAGATCTACGACTGCTATATTCTCTGACTTTTGTGAAAATATTATTGAGGTTTTCATGGATGATTTCTCTTTTTACGGAACTTCTTTTGATGATTGCTTAAGCAACCTTGATCGAGTTTTACAGAGATATGAAGAAACTAATCTTGTCTTGAATTGGGAGAAGTGCCACTTTATGGTTAATGAAGGTATTGTCTTGGGGCATAAAGTTTTTGAAAGAGGTATTGAAGTTGATAAAGCTAAAGTAGATGCCATTGAAAAGATTTCGTGTCCTAAAGATATCAAAGGTATAAGAAGTTTCCTTGGTCATGCTGGTTTCTATAGGAGGTTTATTAAAGACTTCTCTAAAATTTCTAGGCCTATCACTAATCTCTTGCAAAAAGATGTTCCTTGTTTTGATGATGATTGTGTAGAAGCATTTGAAAACTTAAGAAAGCCTTGATTTCTGCACCTATTATTCAACCACATGATTGGAATTTACCCTTTGAAATTATGTGTGATGCTAGTGACTATGTTGTTGGTGCTGTTCTAGGGCAAAGAGTTGATAAGAAATTGAATGTTATTCATTATGCTAGTAAAACTCTGGACAGTGCCCAGAGAAATTATGCTACTACTGAAAAGGAATTTTTAGCAGTTGTATTTTCTTGTGATAATTTCAGATCTTATATTGTTGACTCCAAAGTAACCGTTCACATTGATCATGCTACTATTAAATATCTTATGGAAAATAAAGATGCTAAGCCTAGACTTATTAGATGGGTTCTCTTGTTACAAGAACTAGATGATGCCCCGCGCGTTGCTGCGGGAATTGCTTGCGATATATTTCAATAAGATTAGATTGTGTGGAATATAAATTTTTAGATTAACAACACATGAACCAAAACTAAAAATGCATATGACTTACTATATGTGATAAAACATTTATTGAATATAAGTTGAACAATAGAATGATAATTATTGTCCCATGCATGGTTGCATGTTATGGTGGGCCTTATCCCATCTATAATTGTATGGTGTTGTGGCATGCTTGCATGTTAAGATAAATAGGCTGCTTCAGCTTCAGCCACGCGAATTCTCGATATTCCTTTTTGTGGGGATCAATCTCTTAGGTATATAGGATTTGATTTGCATATTATTGATAGAAAGGGAGCTGAGAACCCCGTTGCAAACAACTTGTCTAGATTAGAAAATGTTCTTGATGACCCACTGCCTATTGATGATAGCTTTCCTGATGACCAATTAGCGGCCATAAATGCTTCTCGTAATACTCCATGGTATGCTGATTATGCTAATTAGATTGTTGCTAAATTTATACCACCTAGTCTCACATACCAGCAAAAGAAAAAGTTTTTCTATGATTTAAGACATTACTTTTGGGATGACCCACACCTTTATAAAGGAGTAGATGGTGTTATTAGAAGTTGTGTACCTGAGCATGAACAGGAATAGATCCTACTCAAGTGCCACTCCGAGGCCTACGGAGGACACCACGCTTGAGATAGAACTGCACATAAGGTATTGCAGTCTGGTTTTATTAGCCTACTCTCTTCAAGGATGCTCACAAGTTTGTCTTGTCTTGTGATGAATGCCAGGGAATTGGCAATATTAGTAGACGTCAGGAAATGCCTATGAATTATTCACTTGTTATTGAACGATTTGATGTTTAGGGCTTTGATTATATGGGACCTTTTCCTTCCTCTAATGGGTATACACATATTTTAGTTGTTGTTGATTACGTTACTAAGTGGGTAGAAGCTATTCCAACTAGTAGTGTTGATCATAACACTTCTATTAAAATGCTTAAAGAAGTTATTTTCCTGAGGTTTGGAGTCCCTAGATATTTCATGACTAATGGGGGTTCACATTTTATTCATGGTGCTTTCCGTAAAATGCTTCCTAAGTATGATGTTAACCATATAATTGCATCTCTATATCACCCTCAGTCTAGCGGTCAAGTAGAATTGAGCAATAGAGAGATTAAATTGATTTTGCAAAAGACTGTTAATAGATCTAGAAAGAACTGGTCTAAAAAACTTGATGATGCACTATGGGCTTATAGAACTTCTTAGAAGAACCCTATGGGTATGTCTCCGTATAAAATGGTTTATGGAAAAGCATGTCATTTACCTCTTGAACTAGAACATAAAGCTTATTCGGCTATTAAAGAGCTCAACTATGATTTCAAACTTGCCGGTGAGAAGAGTTTATTTGACATTAGCTCACTTGATGAATGGAGAACCCAAGCCTATGAGAATGCCAAGTTGTTTAAAGAAAAAGTTAAAATATGGCATGATGTCGTGGTTTTTTCACGACAGATGTCCTAGAGAAAGGACTTAGTCATGGAACCATCGCGACGGGTTAGCTTGAAGGGGTTAAAGCGGACACAGGGACGCAAGAGAGTTTATATTGGTTCGGCCCCTTCGATGAAGGTAAAAGCCTACGTCTAGTTGTGATGGAATTGATGGGGTTTCGATGGCTAGGGAGCAAACAAGCTTCGCCTATGTCTCGAGTTGTTGTCTGTTGTCCTTGAACCGCCGCCGGGTCGTCCCCTTATATACACGGGTGACGCCCGTCGGTCCACCAAGTCCCAACACCGGTCGATATTCGTATCCGGGTTGGTCTCTCCTTATTCCTAACTTACAATACAAGTTTATATACAAATACCGGTTTACAGCTACAAGTCTTAAACCGACTACGGGCCTTAAGCCCTCATCTGTCTTCCTGGGCTTTAGCACTCTTGAACTATTGATGAAGTTGATCCGGCCCAGATAGGCCGGTTTATGCCCAGCAGTAATATCCCCAACATTAGGCCCCAGATTGATTTGAACGGGTTCATGTCAATCTTTTAACAAAAACTTCATCTTCAACATCTTCTCATACATTGGTAAACCGCCATGATGTCACCTTCTCTGATTGCGGTAAACCAGAGTGACGTCACCTATCATACCGAAGCTATCCATTATGCTTCCTTGTTTAATAGATCTGCGGAAATCGAGGCGACAGCTCCATTTCGTGGCCCCTTGATTGTCGCGCCTGACACATGTCCTTTTGCCTTATAAATAGGACCGAAGGGTCAATTATTTTCTCCCCTTCATGCCTTTCTTCTTCGTCTTCCTCGCGTCGCCAGCCTCGGAGCTCCGCCGCCACCGTCGACCTCTGCCTCAACCTTGGCCGCTGCATCAACCTGGGCACACCAGAGCATCGCAGCAACCTTCCGCGTCTTCCTCAGCTCCGGTAAATCTCCTATCCTTTCCCCCGCAGATCTGCTCTTGGGTTTCATAGTTCTTCAGTGTTCATCGTCTGGCTCTTGCTCATACGATAGATCTTTAGATGAATCTGCAAATCTTTACTCTGTGCAATGGTAGTTGTTTAACCTTCGCCTTCACTTACGCATCTCAAAACCATAGATCTATATGTACGTTTTGCTCATTGATTCGGTACTGCTCCTTTTGGACCTCTAAATATTTATCTCTTTTCTGAACTTGCTTCAGATCCATCGCTGTAGAGAAATCTTATGAAATCTCTTTCTATAAACTTACTCATCTGCTTCAATGTTTAGACCATGCGGTTTAACCTTGTAGAAAAAATTGCCAAACCGGTATATACCATTAGTCCCCTTGTTGAACCGCCGGATGTTGTTGCTTCATAAAACTCCGGTTCAGATAGATCTGTCTCCGGTTTACCATTGCACATACCAATGTACCTTGATCAATGCATTTTTGAACCGGGATCTTCTACCTTGTAGATTTCATCATGGCCAAGCAAGTATATGAGTGCAATTGGGTTCCTTCTCGCGTCACAGAGGCTCAGCTGGACGATTTAGTCCTGATCGGCGCTTTAGGCAGCAAAGATACCATCCATTGGAGGGCTCCTGGCAAAGAATGCCCTCCCACACCTCAAGAAGGAGAGGTCGTTGTTTTCGTAGATCACTTAGCCCGGGGCTTTAAGCCGCCCGGTTCTAAATTTTACCGGGATGTTTTAGCCGATTTCCAACTCCATCCACAAGACACTGGCCCCAATTCTGTTACAAATATGTGTCACTTCCAAGTGCTCTGTGAGGCGTTCTTTCAAGAGGATCCCACAGTGGAATTGTTCAGAGACCTTTTCCATCTAAACCGCCGTACTGAGTTTACTGATGGATCCAATGCGGAGTTGGGTGGCGTGGCGATCCAGAAAAGGAAAGAGGTCACATACCCTCACGCCAAACTGCACAGCCACCCCAAAGAGTGGAATCAGACATGGTTCTATTGCAAAGACACCTCCCCTGCTGGTGAGAATCCCTTGCCTGGCTTTTGTCCGGAGTGGCTCAGCAATACACACCCCTTTCCGCAAAGATTGACTGCCCAGGAGAGAAGAAAATATGCTCCTCAACTGTCGAAACTCAGAGCCTTTATGGCCAACGGTTTAACAGGGGTTGATCTCGCTCGCTGTTGGATATCATGGAGCATACTGCCCCTTAGTCAGCGCTCCGGTTTGATGTACGAGTATACTGGCAGTGTTGATGACCCACTGCGACATTCCAAAATCCAGCTCACCGATGAAGAAATCACAGAGGCTGTGAATAAGATGTTGAATGAACTGGAACACATCTGTGCTAAAAACGGCATGCTTCCCTTCTGTGCCACCAACAAACCGCCAGCTGTAAGACTTTGATTTTTATTTTTGCTGAATCTGCTATTGATATATCTGGTCATTGTTTAATATTAGTGTCCGCGTAATCAGGGCAATGATCCGTTTTGGAGCAAGAAACTACCGCAGGAGAAACCAGAAAAACCAGACAAACCGGAAAGAGCAACCCGGAAAAAGACTAAAGCTGTGAAGAAGACTGCCCACAGGAAAAGAACCACTGCATCCTCTAATCCGGCCCCTGATGATGATGTGGATAATCCAGACCTTGAGGTAGAGCTTGACTCACTTGGATTATTTTTCATGCGTCTTATTGATGATGATATTTTCAGGATGATGCCGAAGCCAGCCACGCTGATGCTGCAGAGGTAATTATTCTCTCTTCCGATTCAGAACCTTTGCCTTCACTAAAAATCCGTCAGGCAAACCGGAAAGTTAAATTTTCTCATCCTCTTGCTTATTTGGATCCCAAATTTCTTATGAAGACCCAACAGCACGAAGCTCGTCGCACAACCCGGCACAGCAGCCAAGTAGTTACCTCCGCCGGTTTACCGAACAGTCCGGTTCGGAAACGCCGTTCAGAGGTCTCTAATTTGCTTGTCAGTGCTTGTCCTAAAGCAGGCTGCTTTCGTCAACCTCTTAATCCATCTGACTCCAATTACCAGGTTACTTCCCACTCATCTTCTGGTGAGTCATCGGCTACTCAGCTGCCACCGCTCAAAACGGTGCTTGGGTAAGCTATACTTATCATAATATTTGCAACACATCGCCTTAGAACATATGCTGTATTTGATTTTGTTATTCCTTTCAGGGCCAAACCTAGGCCAAGCAAGAAGGCTCGCCTGGACAAAGCGGCCGAAGAAGATGCCATCCTTGAACTGGGCAAGACACCTGATCTTGAAGCGGCTATTCCTGAGGATATACCCAATGATCCACCGCAGCAAGACGACGATCTTATTGCTGAAGAGAGACCTACTAATGCCTCAGGTCCTGTCAATCAGCCCACAAGCTCCATCCAGATTGAGAGATCCACCGGTCCAGCAAAGCCTACTAACAAGCCAACAGCCCCAGTTCAAACCGGCGATACCCAGGACGATGAGGTTGTCATTACTGGCACTGGACATACCGAGCCAAGCAATCCTGTTGCTTTGTCCAAACATTCTGCCAAGGAAGAATTTGCTGCCTTTGGTAAAGGCAAGTGGAATGCTGATCTGGCGACTTACGCTGCTCTGAACGCCCAAGATATCCATTCCGGCTACCTGAACCGGTTGTATACCAGTCGTGACTATGAAGCCGGTCTGGTTAATATGATGAAGGATAAATATGAGGTAACTTCCATATGCTCTTTCCTGCTTGTATGCTTCAATTCTTGCTGACTCTCCTAGCCCCCAAGGGCCGGTTTGTAATCTTCTTTCAAACCGGGACTTACTAATATAAATCTTAATGCTTTGAAATTCGCTGATGTAGCCCCCAAGGGCCGGTTCAACTTAGCGTAGTTAAACCGGTACTTTAAGTAATTGAGATTGCCGCATCAGAATATATACGAGCAAATAGCCATTATCCCCCAAGTGCCAAGTTGAATACTTGTATTGATCTTGGGAGTTTGTAAGCAATTGAGAGATGAAGATCGAATATGCATTAGCCCCCAAGTGCCAAGTGCATAACTTGTTATGTGGTTGGTACTTCAATCCTTGTACCGTTTTGTTGAAGCATATAACTGTCTGCATGCAGGCTGAGCTGAAGATGAAAGAAAGCCAAGTCGCCGATCTCCAAGAAAACATGAAAACCCAACAAGCTGAAACCTCCAAAGCAAAAGAGGAATTAGCCAGCGCTTTAAGCGCCATGGAACAGCTTAAGGAGAGCTTCAAGAAGAAGCGCGCGGATTGGGCCACTGAAAAGTCCGCTTTAATCAAACGAGCAAAGGATGCCGAGGCTGCACTAAAACCTGTGGCGGATGAACTGACCAGCATAAAGCGGCACGTGCATGCCATGACCACTGCTATCTTTGGTAAGCCAGTTTGACTTCTGAATTGACTCTGCCTTCTTACAGAGCTGCCGGTTTATTAACCCTTTATGATATTTCAGGGACACGCATTGGTCACTTGGGGTCAGATGTGCGGAAGAAATTGAAAGCTGCCTATACGTTGGTTGAACAACTGTACACTGGTGCCCAGCGGATCATCTGTACCGCATCCCACAACAAACCGGCGCCCACTTTGATTCAAGACACTCTGATGAAACTGTCGGTGCTTCCTGCCCGGGTTGAAGAGCTGAAGAAATCTACTACTCGAACCGGTGCGATCAATGCCTTAGTCCGGGCAAAAGCCTGGGTGCCCGATTTTGATCCTATTGAAGCGGCTCAGGGCTATCCCAGCTTGAAGGAAGACGGGTCAGAGTTTGGTGAAGTGGATCTGCGAGCAATAAACCGGGAGGTGCGTCCGCTAGCTTGTCAATTGGCTGAAGAAGCAGACTTGTCTCATTATCAAGCCCAATATGACAATCAGAACAAGCGAATAGCTGCACCAATCCATGAATCGGAAAGTATTATCCCTCCAATCCGTAAGCATACTTACGCTCCCAATATTGACCCGCCATTGCTGATCCATGATGAAGCTGTTTTTCAAGCATTAATGGGAATCGACTGGACAACTGTTGATTTCCAGCCGTTGGGTAGAGAAACTGAAGCTGAAGCGGCGCAGGATGACCCACAACCATCAGGCCAGGCTGGTGACCAAGCTTGAACCGGAAGCCGGTTTAAAACTGCTTCTCCTTTGCAAAAAAACAATGATCTTATTGTGGGCACCGTGTTGCCTTGTAATAGGCTAGCTGATACTTTTGATGTTGATATGCCTTCGTGCATAATTTGCTCTTTCTTTGGTGATGAACTTTCCAAAGTACTTTCTGCAATAAAAAATTCTTCAAGTTCCACCGCGGTTGTACCGTCAGGTGGAATATGATGTCTGCATACATGAAATCAAAACATCCGATTTTTTTAAGTATATGACCAAATTTTTGAGATACATAACACCTGCCATCGTTGAGCGTGAAGTTGGCTCGGCCAATCTTGAAGCGGAGTTTTGTAAACCCACAATGTTGGAGGAGATAGCAGCTCCCATATATATATGACGCCGATTTACCATGTAAACCGTACCGGGTTATAATAAACACCGTGTTACTCCATAAGAGGATGTTAACAAAAAAGATCAAACCGAGCAAATAGTCTCCGGATTGAAAATGAACCGTGTTCCGTCAATTGACAGTATGAACTGGTTGAAAACTTTGTCGGTTTAGAAAACGCAATAAAAAGAAAGAAGTATCTTTCAAAGAAAAGTGTGAAGCAAATGCAATGACAAAACCGTTTGCAAAAAAGGTTTATTTGAGTTGATCAGATGGTGTTACCATGGCTGAACATGACCAAGCTCCCGTTAGGTGTAACTATGGTTCTAGTCAGCCAGGTCCCCAAATGAAACCGTGGCATTTATGCCGATCAAGTGGCATGGCAATGGTTCGGGTTCGACCAAGCCCCCAAGTGATTCTGTGGCCTTAGGCCGATCAAGAGGCATGACTGGTTCAGACGTGACCAAGTCCCCAAGTGATCTGGTGGCTCTCGCCTATCAAGAGGTATGGTATTGGTTCGGACACGACCAAACCCCCAAGTGATATAACATGATGCTTTTAAAAAGCTAACTCAAGGGGTAAACCGGAGGCCGCTTTAGAACAACTCCGTGTAACCACACATGATGTAAAAGAACAGATACCCCGCTTTAGCTGAGGTTCCGGTTTGTTATATTTAATCATAATATATACATCATCGTAATATGTACATTAGTAGAGCCAATGACTCAGGTATAGTAAGGCCGAAGATGAGCTATGTTCCATGGCCTGTTGGTCTCCTCCTCTGATGTACGTGAGTCCTTATGCTCTCGAATATCGATCAGATAGTATGACCCGTTGTGTAGATTCTTGCTGACCACGAAAGGCCCCTCCCAAGGTGGGGATAGCTTATGCATATCAGTCTGATCTTAGATGAGCCGAAGCACCAAATCTCCTTCCTGAAAGGTTCTGGTTCTGACTCGGCGACTGTGATAACAACGAAGATCCTGTTGGTAAATCGCCGATCGGGCGGCTGCTATGTCACGCTCTTCATCCAATCGGTCCAAAGCATATTGCCGTGCTGTCTCGTTGTCCGCTTCAATATAAGCCGTCACACGAGGTGAATCATGACGGATATCACTGGGGAGAACCGCCTCCACTCCATAAACCATGAAGAACGGTGTGTATCCTGTTGATCTGTTGGGTGTTGTATTGATGCTCCATAACACAGATGGTAATTCTTCTACCCAACAACCCGGCGTTCTCTGCAAAGGAACCATGAGCCGGGGCTTGATGCCTCTCAAGATCTCTTGATTAGCTCTTTCTGCTTGACCATTGGACTGTGGGTGTGCCACTGATGAAACGTCAAGCCGGATGTGCTCCCGTTCGCAGAACTCCTTCATGGCACCTTTGGACAAATTGGTACCATTATCTGTGATGATACTGTGTGGAAAGCCAAACCGGAAAATCACTTTTTTAATGAACTGAACCGCCATGGCCGCATCACACTTGCTAATAGGTTCTGCCTCCACCCACTTTGTAAACTTGTCAACCGCCACCAGGAGGTGGGTCTGCTTATCTTTGGACCTTTTGAAAGGCCCAACCATATCCAGCCCCCAAGTCGCAAACAGCCAAGTAATTGGAATCATTCTCAATTCTTGAGCTGGTACATGAGCACGTCTTGAAAACTTTTGGCAACCATCACATCGTTTCACCAGATCCTCCGCATCAGCATGAGCAGTTAACCAATAGAAGCCATGGCGAAACGCTTTAGCCACCAGAGATTTTGAACCGGCGTGGTGACCACAATCTCCTTCGTGGATCTCACGCAAAATTTCATGGCCTTCTTCAGGAGACACACAGCGTTGAAATGCTCCTGACACACTGCAATGATGCAACTCACCGTTGATAATAGTCATGGACTTGGATCGCCGGATTATCTGTCGGGCCAGAGACTCATCCTCTGGTAACTCGCCTTGGTTCTTGTACGCCAGGTAAGGAAGCGTCCAATCCGGAATAACATGAAGAGCTGCCACCAATTGAGCCTCTGGATCAGGAATAGCCAAATCCACTTCACCAGGGATCTTGACCGACGGGTTGTGTAGCACATCCAGAAAAACATTGGGCGGAACCGGTTTGCGCTGAGAGCCCAGCCGGCTTAAGGCGTCCGCTGCTTCATTTTTCCGCCGGTCCACGTGGTCCACCTGATAGCCTTTGAAATGACCTACAACAATATCCACCTCACGACGATATGCTGCCATGAGTGGGTCCATGGAGTCCCAAGTGCCAGACACTTGCTGAACCACGAGGTCCGAGTCACCGAAGCACTTAACTTGACTTAGATTCATCTCCTTAGCCATATGGAGACCATGGAGCAGGGCTTCATACTCAACTCTATTGTTAGTACAAGGGAACATTAAGCGGAGAACATAACAAAACTTATCACCTCATGGGGAAGTTAATACGACTCCAGCCCCCGAGCCTTCCAATTGCTTGGATCCGTCAAAATGGATGGTCCAATATGTGTGATCCGGCTTTTCTTCAGGTGCTTGCATTTCCGTACAATCATTGATAAAATCAACAAGTGCTTGACACTTAACCACCGTCCGAGGCACATACTTCAAATCGTGCGGCCCAAGCTCTATAGCCCACTTGGCAATCCGGCCAGTTGCTTCCCGGTTCTGGATGATATCCCCCAAAGGAGCAGAACTGACCACCGTAATTGGATGCCCTTGGAAGTATTGTTTAAGCTTCCGGCTTGCCATAAAAACTCCATACACCAGCTTCTGCCAATGCGGATACCTTTGCTTGGAATCAATGAGTACCTCGCTGATATAATAGACTGGGCGTTGAACCGGATGCTCCTTACCTGCCTCCTTTCGCTCTACCACAATAGCCACGCTGACCGCCCGAGCATTAGCAGCAACATATAGCAGTAACGGCTCCTTGTCAAGGGGAGCGGCGAGCACAGGCAGATTGGCCAATTGCCGCTTTTAAGTCCTCAAATGCTTCATCAGCAGCGGAACTCCAAACAAACTGATCCGTCTTCTTCAACATCTGATACAAAGGGATTGCCTTCTCACCAAGATGACTGATAAACCGGCTTAACGCGGCAATCCGGCCTGCCAGGCGTTGAACATCATTGATACACTTCGGTTTAGTCAGGGAGGTGATGGCTGTGATCTTCTCCGGATTAGCCTCAATTCCCCTGTTGGACACCAGAAAACCCAATAACTTGCCCGCCGGTACACCAAAGACACACTTGTCCGGATTAAGCATCATCTTGTATGTCCTCAGGTTATCAAAGGTTTCCTTCAAATCATCAATCAGAGTCTCCTTCTCCCTAGACTTAACCACGATATCATCCACGTAAGCATGTACATTACGGCCAATCTGCTTGTGAAGACAATTTTGTACACACCGTTGATAAATTGCCTGGGCACTCTTGAGCCCAAAGGGCATAGACACATAGCAGAAGGCTCCAAAGGGAGTTATGAATGCCGTCTTCTCCTGGTCCTTAACTGCCATTTTGATCTGATGATAGCCAGAATATGCATCCAAAAAACTTAAACGCTCACAGCCCGCCATATCATCAATAATTTGATCAATACGGGGGAGGGCAAAAGGATCCACTGGACAAGCTTTATTAAGATCTGTGTAATCCACACACATGCGCCAGGTGCCGTTTTTCTTAAGGACCAGCACCGGATTGGCAAGCCACTCAGGGTGAAAAACTTCAACAATAAAGCCAGCTGCTAAGAGCCTGGCTACCTCTTCTCCAATCGCCTTGCGTCTTTCTTCGTTAAACCGGCGGAGGAACTATTTCACCGGTTTGTACTTAGGATCCACATTAAGGGTGTGCTCAGCGAGTTGCCTCGGTACACCTGGCATGTCAGAGGGCTTCCATGCAAAAATGTCCCGATTCTCATGGATGAACTCGATGAGCGCACTTTCCTATTTCGGATCCAAGTTAGCACTGATGCTGAACTGCTTGGACGAATCGC
Organism: Triticum urartu; assembly: GCF_003073215.2. Taxonomy (NCBI): domain Eukaryota; kingdom Viridiplantae; phylum Streptophyta; class Magnoliopsida; order Poales; family Poaceae; genus Triticum; species Triticum urartu. The sequence continues at coordinate 315,257,385 of NC_053022.1, read as the reverse complement.
CAGGTACAAAGTCAACAAGCTTAGTTTCTGCTGCCGATTTGAACTTCAGGGCCGGATCATGCTCCGTAGTTGGTCTCTTTAATGGAGTCATGTCCGCCGGATCAACATTGTCCTTATAATACTTCAGCTCCTCGGTGGCACAAACCGACTCTGGATAGGCCGCATCTCCTTCCTCGCACTCCAATGCGATTTTGCGGCTTCCGTGAACCGTTATTGTCCCCTTGTGACCCGGCATCTTGAGCTGCAAATACACATAACAGGGCCGTGCCATAAAGTTGGCGTAGGCCGGTTGCCCAAACAGGGCGTGATATGGACTTTGGATTTTCACCACTTCAAACGTCAATGTCTTCGACCTGGAATCATGATCATCCCCAAAGGCCACTTCCAGAGCTATCTTACCAACAGGATGTGCTGATCTGCCAGGTACTACACCGTGGAACACCGTATTAGACGGTTTGAGATTTTTATCTGTTAGTCCCATACGATGGAAGGTCTCATAGTACAAGATATTAATGCTGCTCCCTCCATCCATGAGCACCTTGGTGAACTTGTAACCTCCCACCTGAGGCGCCACAACTAGAGCCAACTGACCCGGATTATCAACCTGGGGAGGGTGATCCTCTCTGCTCCATATGATTGGCTGTTCAGACCAGCGTAGATAACGGGGTATGGCCGGTTCAACAGAGTTGACCGCCCGCCTCTGAACCTTCCGGTCTCGCTTGTCCAAGCTAGTGGTGAAGACATGGTACTGCCCACTACTCAACTGCTTTGGGTTGCTCTGGTAACCTGACTGTTGCTGCTGTTGGTTGTAACCACCCTGGTTGTTCTGACTATTTTGATTGTTATGTCCGCCCGGATTACCATTAAACCCTGAACCGGAATTTCCTCCACCGTAACCCGGCCCGGACCCTGAGCCACCACCGGAGCCGTGATCATACCGGAAAGCATTAGAATTCTTGAACTCCTGCATAATGAAGCAATCCTTCCAAAGGTGGTTTGCTGGCGCTTCCTTCGTCCCATGTCTTGGACAAGGCTGGCTCAGTAGATAGTTTAGGCGGTCCGGGTTAGGGTTGGGTGCCCCATTGCAATTTTTTGGTTTACCCTTGCGTCGCTGGCCATTGTCCTGCGTGTTGGTATTAGCCACAAAGTCCATGTTACCATCCGCTTTACGCTTGCCTCCACCACCATTACCTGCCCAGTGATGCTGCTGGCCTTTGGAGTTGATGTTCCTCTTTCCCTTCCCTGCCTTGTCATCATCAGAATCGGGATCCTTGGTACTATCAGAATCAACATACTTTACCAAAGCAGCCATGAGGGTTCCCATGTCAGTGCAATGACGCTTCATCCGTCCCAGCTTCAGCTTTAGGGGCCCAAACCGGCAATTGCCTTCTAGGGTTAATACAGCGGTGTCAGCGTTGATGCGGTCTGATGAATGCAACACTTGTGAAACCCGGCTCACCCAATGAGTCGTCGATTCTCCTTTCTCCTGGATGCAGGCAGCTAAGTCCACTATCGACATAGGCTGTTTACATGTATCCTTGAAATTGCTGATAAACCGGGCTCGTAATTGGGCCCATGAACTGATAGAATTAGCCGGCAAGCTTTTTAACCAAGTACGGGCCGTTCCTTCAAGCATCATGGTGAAGTATTTCGCACACGCCGCGTCATCCACATCAAGCATCTCCATGGCCATCTCATAGCTCTCCACCCATGTCTCTGGAGGTTGATCCGCCGTGTAATTTGGTACTTTGTGCGGGCCTTTGAAATCCTTGGGCAGGCGCACATTGCGTAAAGCGGGGACAAGGCAAGGCACCCCCAAAGAGCTAGACGTAACACCAGGTTCGATCGAGATAGTTGGACGAACCGGCGTGAGCTGCCGAGACTGATGTTGTGCGGCTAACTCGGCCTCCCTGCGCGCTCGGGCCCGGTCCACCACTTCCTGAGCGTTATCAGCACCACCCGCCGGGTTCTTGCCACGGGGTGCTCCACGTCGCTCATTACTCGACACTGTCGGTTCATCCATATGTCTGCTATAGCTCCAGCTTGGACGGGGGGTTGAGCGGATCCGGTCGCGGCTATACGAGTATGCTTCCTATTGGACCAAAGCTGTCCTCAGAAGCTCCTTGACCCGTCGCGTTTCTACTGCCTGCGGCGAGTCACCTTCAATTGGAATGGCCTCCAACCGTGCAGCAGCGGCGACGAGATTGTCCATTGGGTTGGAGTAATGACCCGGAGGTGTTAAAACAGCCTGAGGTATCACGATGTTTTGACGAGGCGGGTCCATCTGACGAGGCTGAACCGATGCACCAGTCCCAGGAGCTTCCGCCCGGTTTCCCTCCAGCGGATTGCCGGTTCCTGCTCCTGGAGTGTTGAAAAGGTCTCTGGCCTTGAAAACCGGAGGCAAACGGGATCGGTACTTCCTCCTCATGACTTCCTGCGACGCGCTCTGGTCCAACATGAGCCAGTAGGCTTGTGCGTCTAAAGCGGCCCGCTCTGTGGCCATCCTGGTGTCCTCAGCTGCCAGATCTGCCTTGGCCTGGGTGATCTGTTCTTTCACCTTTGCAATCTCTGCGTTGTGAACGCCCTGATCCGCCGAATTAACTTCTGCCATAAGCACAGCCAATGCATCAAATAGCTCTGATAGAACTTGAGCCGGCGGGCGCACAGGGCCTCCTGCCCCGACAGCCGTTGCCGCTGCTGAACTGGAGGTTGTTGCCGCAGCGGTCGAAGAATGAAGCGCTGCTTGTGTGCCAGCCATGAATATTCCAACCCGGTTGGGCAGATCAGAGGGGTCCGGAATACTGTCGCCATCGGAACAGCCCCCAATCCGGCCGTCTTGTAGCTGATAAGGAGATTCGGTTTCTCCGGTCGATGACTCGTCATCGGAACAAACGACGGTATCGCCGCGAGATTCCGATCCATCCTCATAACTTCCTCCATGGATAACTCCCACGAAGGCACGCTTCATGGCCGGTTTAACCCGGGCGGATCGCGCACGCTGAGCCGTCTCAATGAGGTCGGTGCAGATGTCTGGCTCAGGGCCCGGTTCACCGATCTTGCCAATGAAAACGTGAATGCCACCAAAGGGGACCTGGTACCCGTACTCAATTGAGCCGGCCTCGGGGCCCCAGCCTGCGTCATCGATGTAGAGCTTGTCGCGACGACTCTTAGTCATCCGGCCTACAGCGTAGCCCTCGAGTCCTTCAAACCGGCCCTGCAAGAATCTAAAACCATCGTGCGATAGCCCCATGGTGGGCGCCAACTGTCGTGGTTTTGTCACGGCAGATGTCCTAGAGAAAGGACTTAGTCATGGAGCCATCGCGACGGGTTAGCTTGAAGGGGTTAAAGCGGACACAGGGACGCAAGAGAGTTTATACTGGTTCGGCCCCTTCAATGAAGGTAAAAGCGTACGTCTAGTTGTGATGGAATTGATGGGGTTTCGATGGCTAGGGAGCAAACAAGCTTCGCCTATGTCTCGAGTTGTTGTCTGTTGTCCTTGAACCGCCGCTGGGTCATCCCCTTATATACACGGGTGACGCTCGTCGGTCCACCAAGTCCCAACACCGGTCGATATTCGTATCCGGGTTGGTCTCTCCTTATTCCTAACTTACAATACAAGTTTATATACAAATACCGGTTTACAGCTACAAGTCTTAAACCGACTACGGGCCTTAAGCCCTCATCTGTCTTCCTAGGCTTTAGCACTCTTGAACTATTGATGAAGTTGATCCGGCCCAGATAGGCCGGTTTATGCCCAGCAGTAATATCCCCAACACATGACAAGAGGATACAAAAGCGTGAGTTTAATGTAGGTGATCATGTTTTGCTATACAACTCTCGTTTAAGTTTTTTTTTGCAGGAAAACTTCTCTCTAAATGGGAAGGTCCTTACATTATCAAGGAGGTCTATCGTTCTGGTGCCATCAAAATCAACAACGCCGAAGGCACAAATCCGAAGGTGGTAAATGGTCAAAGAATCAATAATTATATCTCGGGTACTCCCATAAATGTTGAGACCAATATAATTATTACCATAATGATGACCCACAAGTATATGGGATCAATTGTAGCCTTTTTGATAAGTAAGAGTGTCGAACCCAATGAGGAGCAGAAGGAAATGACAAGTGGTTTTCAGCAAGGTAATGTCTGTAAGTGCTAAAATTGTAAGTAACTGAGTAGTTAGATAGCAAGATAATTTGTAACGAGCAAATAGCAATAATAGTAACAAAAGTGCAGCAAGGTATCCCAATCCTATTGAGGCAAAGGACATGGCAAAACGGTCTCTTATAATAAGCAAAGCGTTCTTGAGGGTACACGGGAATTTCATCTAGTCACTTTCATCATGTTGATTCAATTCGTGTTCGCTACTTTGATATGTGGGTGGGCTGGTGCTTAGGTGCTGTTATTACTTGAACAAACCTTATGATTAACCCCCTCACAAGCATCCGCAACTACGAGAAAATTATTAAGAATAAATTCTAACCATAGCTTTAAACTTTTGGATCCAATCGGTCCCTTACGGACTAGCGCATAAACTAGGGTTTAAGCTTCTGTCACTCCTGCAACCCATCATCTAATAACTACTCCACAATGCATTCCCTTAGGCCTAAATATGGTGAAGTTTCATGTAGTCGACGTTCACATGACAAAACTAAGGGAATCACAACATACATACTATCAAAATATCGAACACATATCAAGTTCACACGATTACTTGCAACATGATTTCTCCCGTGACCTGAAGAACAAAAGTAACTACTCACAAATGATAATCATGCTCAAGATCAGAGGGGTATTAAATAGCATAATGGATCTGAACATATAATCTTCCACCAAATAAACCATATAGTAATCAACTACAAGATGTAATCAACACTACTAGTCGCCCGCAAGCACCAATCTATAGTTCCGGTACAAAGATTGGACACAAGAGATGAACTAGGGTTTGAGAGGAGATGGTGCTGTTGAAGATGTTGATGGAAATTGCCCTCCCCAAGATGGGAGAGTTGTTGGTGATGATGATGACGAAGATTTCCCCCTCCAGGAGGGAAATTACCCCAGCGGAATCGCTCCGCCGGAGGGCAAAAGTGCTCCTGCCCAAGTTCTTCCTCAAGACGGCGACGCTCCATCCTGAAATTCCTCTCCTTATTTTTTCTAGGTCAAAATGACTTACATACCAGAAGATAGGCACCGGAGGTGGGCTGGCTGAGCACAACCCACCAAGGCGCGCCTGGTCCCCCAGGCGCGCCCTGGTGTCTTGTGCTCACCAGGTGGCCCCCCTTCAGTGGTTATTTGCTCCACTATTCCTTATTTATTCCATAAAAAATCCCCGTGAAGTTTCAGCCAATTTGGAGTTGTGTAGAATAGGTGGCCTAGCGTAGCTTTTCCAGGTCTAGATTTCCAGCTGCCGAAATTCTCCCTCTTTGTGTGAACCTTGCAAATTATGAGAGAAAAGGCATTAGAATTACTCCAAAAGGCATTATTATGCATAAAAACATCATAAATAACAGTAGGTAAACATGATGCAAAATGGACGTATCAACTCCCCCAAGCATAGACCTCGCTTGTCCTCAAGCGAAAACCGAAATCGAAAAACATGTCCACATGCTTAGAGAGAGAGGTGTCGATAAAAACAAAATACGGACACAGAAGCATCATGTGAATTATTATAACAACAACAAACTTTAACATAAAACCTTCATCATAGAACTTTTATCATAGACTTCTTATGAATAAGTAACAATTAATCACACTATTGAAGTATAAAGCATAAACTCTATTGGAAACCAACAGACTATGTTCTCAGCCAACTTTGCAACTACAATTCGTCATCTTTTCAGGAAGGGTCACGTATCAGAGACTTTAGGCAAGTTCACATACTCAACCATCATATAGTCTTCTATGATTGCTAACACTCACCGCATACACATGAGCAAAACGTTTCAACCGGACACATAGAAAGATAGGGGCTTATAGTTTTGCCTCCCAACTTATTCACCTCCAGGGTGATGTCAACAATAATAACTCATGCTACCCATATTCAACTGGACATATGTGCCTAGATCCTTCCTCACCAACTGATGCTTGCCAAAGGAGAAAAGTAAAAAAGGATAGGGAGAAAAACTTTGACTCTTTCATAAAAGTAAATACATAAAAGTAAAAGATAGGCCCTTCGCAGAGGGAAGCAGAGGTTTCCATGCGCTTATTTGTTTGTATGCTCAACCCCTTAGTGCAAAACAACATCACTTATATTGCCCCTTATGATAGCAACCTTTATTATGTAGTATGTCGCTTTTATTCTTTGCTATCAAAAGTTCGTAGAATGCTCAATTTTCTCTTACACTAAATGACCTTACACTTTTAGAAGCAATTTTTATTGCCTTATTGCACCTATGAAAACTTACTTGAAGGATCTTACTCAATCCTTAGGTATCACTACTGCAGGATGCTGCTAATGCGACACTACGATCAGAGACCCTTCGACGAAACTGTGTGCAATGCAATAATCACAAACGTTGGTGTAAAAAACCGTCAAAAAAGGCACAAAATGCTTGCGATGACGGATGCATCAAACACGGTTCAGATTTTAGTTGCGTGTGCAATTCTGGGCATATTGTTCAGTTCAATTAACCATTTCCGATGAGTAGGAACAAAATAAACAGGCAGCCAGATGAAGGTGTGTGCGGTGTACAGCATACGGTTCACTCGGATGAACTGTTTGTGATTAGGCAACACAAAAGAAATGGTCAGCCAGATCAAGGTGTGTGCGATGTACAACATACAGTTCACTCGGATGAACTGTTTGTGATTAGGCAACACCAAAGAAACGGTCAGCCAGATCAAGGTGTGTGCGATGTACGACATGCGGTTCACCCGGATGAACTGTTTGCGTTGAGACAAGAGAACATAAATGGTTCAATATAACAAATACCATAAATATTGCAAGGTTCAAATTCAAATATTAGAATGTCCAAATTCAAATATTGCAAGCTGCATCATTTCTGAAAAGGGATCAGCCACTGACAAGTCATGTATGGGTTTGACACAATAACTTTCAATTGCTTTGCCATATGTTCTTCCCATATGAAGTTTGGCATTTTTGGACGCACTTCCATTCCACAGTACCAGCCGGCTCTGATAATCATACCATTGATCTTTCCTAATTAAATGCGTGTTCAACCTCAGTACACTTAGCACCTTTGCTCTGGCAAGAAAGAACCTGGCGAGTGTAATCTCTGGTGGGGTCCCTCAGTAGGAGTTCAAAGTAATATTTGAGAGATGCAGATCCAGGCATTCGATGTGATTGTCATTATAAACATCATCCACCGGGCCTAATATGCACTGCAAAAGAAGAGAACGTGTTAGTGCCTACATGCAGTTTTGAACACTACTACACGCCCATTTGGTTTGCAGGATTTGTAAAATGCACCAACGTGCAATCTAGAAACATGTAGCCTTCTTCACAAGAGGTTGGATTGGATGAAAACTTCCCTAAGAAAACTAGTACAGATGAATTCAAGGGAGAAGTGCTTATAGACGATTGTAACCATATGAATGAAGCAACCAATATGGGGTGGGGGTGTCTGTTCTAAAATCCTCCAAAATTCCTTCATAAATCATAGTACATTGTCATTGTAAACTTGGGAAAAGGTGCAAAAAATTGAACTCCCTTATGGTTAACATTTAACAGGAAAGGAACATCACCTCGATATACAGCTTCTTCAGGCACGGAAAGCATCTCAGGCAACTGAAAACTTGGTCCAGGTTGGGGACAACAGATTCTAGTGCCAAGACCTTCACTATGCCCAGAGTCTGGGTGAAGCTTCGCTGGATGACAGACGAACATACATCTTCAAAACTAGAAATAACATTGATATCAAGGAGAGGTATATAAGGCGACTGTTGTACCTGAAAGTTGTAGTGTTTGACAGACGAGTAGCCCACCACTTTCAATTTCGGCGCAGAAATGACATTGATTCTTGTTGGACCTTGTTGATCAACTACAAGTAATCTCTCAAGTGAAGTTGTGTCCTGGATGACCATATTTTGGTCCACCTTTTGTGATCTCTCGTTGCAGCACCAGCAACACACATAAATAGTCTGGAGAGTCCTGGAGGTGATGTTCAAGGTACTCGACCAATTCATCGCCTGAAGACGAAGGAACTCGAGTGCAGTACAGCCGCAGAGCAGGCGCTCCATGAGGGAGTCCTAGATTAGGGGGTGTTCGGATAGCCGGACTATACCTTCAGCCGGACTCCTGGACTATGAAGATACAAGATTGAAGCCTTCATCCCATGTCCGGAAGGGACTTTCCTTGGCGTGGAAGGCAAGCTTGGCGATACGGATATTCAGATCTCCTACCATTGTAACCGACTTTGTGTAACCCTAACCCTCTCTGGTGTCTATATAAACCGGAGGGTTTTAGTCCATAGGACAACATAGACAACAACAATCATACCATAGGCTAGCTTCTAGGGTTTAGCCTCTCCGATCTCGTGGTAGATCTACTCTTGTACTACCCATATCATCAATATTAATCAAGCAGGACGTAGGGTTTTACCTCCATCGAGAGGGCCCGAACCTGGGTAAAACTTCGTGTCCCTTGCCTCCTGTTACCATCCGGCCTAGACGCACAGTTCGGGACCCCTACCCGAGATCCGCCGGTTTTGACACAGACATTGGTGCTTTCATTGAGAGTTCCTTTGTGTCATCGCCGTCAGGCTTGATGGATCCTACGATCATCAATGGCGATGCAGTCCAGGGTGAGACCTTCCTCCCCGGACAGATCTTCGTCTTCGGCGGCTTCGCACTGCAGGCCAATTCACTTGGGCATCTGGAGCAGATCGAACGCTACGCCCCTGGCCGTCAGGTCAGATTTGGAAGTTTAAACTACACGGCTGACATCCGCGAGGACTTGACAACGGATTCGAGCCACTACCGAGCGCGCCGCACTGTCCCGACGAGCATGATCTAGCTCTGCCGCCGAACAATGCCCTGGAGGCCGCACCCGCATCAGCTTCGACCCTTAAGTCGGAGCCAACTGCGCCGATCGAGGATGGGCGGTTGGGCGCCACCTCGAGGGCTGCGATCCCAACGGCGATTGAGCCGAACACCAGCCCCATACTCCGCGAGATTCGTGACTCCAAGGAGCCGGGCTCCTCTCCGGACTCCGAACCCTCCGCGCCCCTGCCAATCGAATCTGATTGGGCGCCGATCATGGAGTTTACTGCCACAGACATCTTTCAGCACTCGCCTTTCGGCGATATTCTGAAGACACTGAAGTTTCTCTCTTTATCAGGAGAGTCCTGGCCGGACTATGGTCAGCAAGGTTGGGATTCAGACGATGACGAAATTCAAAGCCCACCCACCACCCACTTTGTAGCCACTGTCGAAGATTTAACCGACATGCTCGACTTCGACTTCGAAGACATCGATGGTATGGATGCTGATGAAGGAGATGATGAAGAACCAGCGCCTACTAGGCCCTGGAAAGCCACCTCGTCATATGACATATACATGGTGGACACCCCAAAAGAAGGAGATGGCGATGGAACAGCGGAGGATGACCCCTCCAAGAAACAGCCTAAGCGCTGGCGTCAGCGGCGCCACTCAAAATCCCGCCAAAACAAACACGGTGATTCCAGCACGGGAGATAATAATACTCCGGAAAGTGCCGAAGAAAATCCCCTCCAACAAGACTTAGCACAGGAGGATGGAGAAACCAGCCCTCATGAGAGAGCGGCTGACAGAGAGGTCGAACAACGATAATTATATACCTCCGTCCGAAGATGAGGCAAGCCTCGACGATGACGAATTCGTCGTGCCAGAGGATCCCGTAGAACAAGAGAGTTTTCAACGCAGGCTTATGGCCACGGCAAGAAGCCTCAAGAAAAAACAGCAACACCTTAAAGCTGATCAAGATTTGCTAGCCGACAGATGGACTGAAGTCCTTGCGGCCGAAGAGCATAAACTCGAACGCCCCTCCAAGAGCTACCCAAAGCGCAGGTTGCTACCCCGATTAGAGGAGGAAGCACTTGATGCGGCCGACCGGCCACCTCATGGCCGCGACAGAGAGGCCTCTCGGCCCTCCATTCAAGCCGCACCCCGTACCAAGGCACAGGAATATGTGCCGTACTTACGAGATATGTTGGAGGACAAGGCAAGGCAAACAAGATCGATCTACGGATCGCGTGGGCGCCCCACGGCTCGAGATGGTAACCGTCACGCTGGCCACAAATTCGGTAGGGCCGAACACAGTAGACAAAGCTCATTGGGGCTACGTCATGATATAGCCCAATACAGAGGTGCCGCACACCCACTATGCTTCACAGACGAAATAATGGATCATCAAATCCCCGAGGGTTTAAAACCCGTAAACATCGAATCATATGATGGCACAACAGATCCCGCGGTATGGATCGAGGATTATCTCCTTCATATCCACATGGCCCGCGGCGATGATTTCCACGCAATCAAATACCTCCCACTCAAGCTTAAAGGACCAGCTCGGCAGTGGCTTAACAGCCTGCCAACAGGGTCAATCAGTTGTTTGGAGGACCTGGAAGCCGCATTCCTCGACAATTTCCAGGGCACTTATGTGCGACCCCCAGACGCCGATGACCTAAGCCATGTAATTCAGCAGCCAGACGAATCGGCCAGGCAATTCTAGACACGGTTCCTAACAAAGAAAAATCAAATAATCAACTGTCCGGACGCAGAGGCCCTAGCAACCTTCAAGCACAATATCCATGACGAGTGGCTTGCCCGACACCTAGGACAGGAAAAGCCGAAATCTATGGCAGCACTCACGACACTCATGACCCGCTTTTGCGCGGGAGAAGACAGCTGGCTTGCTCGTAGGAACAATATGGCCAAGAACCCTGGTAATTCTGATACCAGGGACAGTAGTGGCAGGTCGCGTCGCAACAAGCAGAAGCGCCGCATTAACGGCGACAATGCGGAGGATACGACAGTTAATGCCGGATTCAGAGGCTCTAAATCCGGTCAGCGGAAAAAGGCATTCAAAAGGAATCCTAGGGGCCCCTCCAGTTTGGACCGAATACTCGACCGCTTGTGCCAGATACATGGCACCCCCGAAAAGCCGGCCAATCACACCAACAGGGATTGTTGGGTGTTCAAGCAGGCAGGCAAGTTAAATGCCAAAAATGAAGACAAGGGGCTACACAGAGATGATGACGAGGAGCCCCAGCCGCCGAACAACAGTGGACATAAGGGTTTTCCCCCACAAGTGCGGACGGTGAACATGATATACGCAACCCACGTCCCCAAAAGGGAGCGGAAGCGCGCGTTAAGGGACGTATACGCGGTAGAGCCAGTCGCCCCAAAGTTCAACCCATGGTCCTCCTGCCCGATCACCTTTGACCAAAGGGACCATCCCACTAGCATCCGTCATGGCGGATTCGCCGCATTGGTTCTAGACCCAATTATCGACGGATTTCATCTCACTAGAGTCCTTATGGATGGCGGCAGCAGCCTGAACCTGCTTTACCAGGATACAGTGCGGAAAATGGGCATAGATCCCTCGAGGATTAAGCCCACAAAAACGCCCTTTAAAGGCGTAATACCAGGTATAGAAGCCAACTGTACAGGCTCAGTCACACTTGAAGTGGTCTTTGGATCTCCGGATAATTTCCGAAGCGAGGAGTTGATCTTCGACATAGTCCCATTCCGCAGTGGCTATCACGCACTGCTTGGACGAACCGCATTCGCCAAGTTCAATGCTGTACCGCACTACGCATACCTTAAGCTCAAGATGCCAGGCCCTCGAGGAGTAATTACGGTCAATGGAAACACCGAACGCTCTCTCCGAACGGAGGAGCACACGGCGGCCCTTGCAGCGGAAGCACAAAGCAGCCTCTCCAGGCAGTTCTCCAGTCCAGCCATTAAGCGTCTGGACACTGTCAAGCATGCCTGGAGTAACCCACAAAAAGACCACCTGGCACGTTCCGAGCAGGCGTAGCAATGCGGCCCCAACCCCAGCCCTCGCAACAATGCGACATCAGTGCTTCGCGTACATAACTACGCTCTAAAAATATCATGGGTACAGGGGGAGGGGCACCATCACGGCACGCCCGAAACGCGGCTTAAACCGCACCAGGGGCTGCCGATTTTTTAATTTTCTCTTACTTTCAGGACTCCATTCTTTAGAAGGCCTGTTCGGCAGTTCAATTGCCGCACAAACGATGCAAGAACCAGGGAGGCAGACACGCCACGCCACATTACAGAACTCACAGGTGGTCTCTATCACGAGTAGTATACCTGTTCCGGATACTATTTCGCAGCTTGCCCCTGGAGCAAACATGTTAAATAGTCCAACTTTTTGTTTATCGCATCATTTGTATCGATCTGCTTCGATCGCATCTATTTTTCATAAACAATGCATAGCTTTTGTCTATTTTTGCATTACCTTTCTATAAATATATGTTCCTTAACGACATGTTGCACCCGTACAATTTGGTACGGCCAAAATACGCCAGGGGCTTTAGTACCCCTCAATATGGTGTGAGAAGTCCGAACACTTTCACAAGTGCGGCACCCCGAACTTATAGCATTATATGCATCGGCTCCGAATCATGTCTTGCGTCAATAGTTGGGTTTGCCCGGCTCCTATGTTTTGGTGCATTACGTTCCGCTATATCGGCTAAGGTAGCACTAGGAGAACCACTGCGATTGTGCCCCAGTTGAGCTGGGCCGAGCACCTCAGTGGATAAAGCTAAAACTGACTGTCATGATGAAGCGAGAGCTGGTCGCTGTTCGAGAGGTTTTTTCGAGTCCCTAAAGACTTATGCTGCTTAGGGCGAGGAGTCGGCTCTGTCCGGCCAAGGCGTGGATAGCGCCCCGAAATCGGTCTTCCGAATACTAGGGGCTTCGCCGAAATTTAAAATTATAGAATTCTATGGCTAAGTGAGAGTGTTCACGTGTTATAGTCCAATTGCCTTGTTCGTTGGGCTGAGCGCCTCCCTCGAAGGACCCAAACATGGGAAAAAGAGCGCTCAGGTTCATCCCCGAACACCCCAGCACTAGTGGCACGGGGGCAGAAGCCGACGACTCGCCATCTCTCAGAATTGATAAACAGCCACACAAAAGGTAATATTTTAAATTCAAACAGCATTGCTCAGCGCATATGAACAAGTTTTCAGCGCATAGGACAAAAACGAGCGAGTTTTACTCAAAAATTACATCCCTAGAACATTCATCTGCCACAAGGCAGGCACCCTTCAGAACATCCTTATAGTAATTTTCGGGCTTGCGATGCTCTTTCCCCGGCGGTGGCCCGTCCTTCACAAGCTTCTCAGTATCCAGCTTGCCCCTGTGCACCTTAGCATGGGCAAGGGCCCTACGGGCACCTTAGATGCAGACGGAGCGCTTGATGACTTCGAGCCTTGGACAGGCCTCCACCAGCCGCCGCACCAGCCTGAAATAGCTCCCAGGCAGAGCCTCTCCAGGCCACAGCCGAACTAGGAGGCCCTTCATGGCCTGTTCGGCCGCCTTGTGGAGCTCGACCAGTTGCTTCAGCTGGTCGCTCAGGGGCACGGGGTGTCCGGCCTCAGCATACTGAGACCAGAACACCTTCTCTATCGAGCTTCCCTCCTCGGCTCGATAGAATGCGGCGGCATCGGACACACTCCGGGGAAGATCTGCGAACGCTCCTGGAGAGCTCCGAATTCGGGTAAGTAACAAGTAACTCACGTTTATATGTTTGCTTTGCATAAATAATGCCTTACCTGCCGCTATCTTTTTCACCTCATCCAACTCCTGGAGGGTCTTCTGGGATTCGGTCTTGGCAGACTTGGCATTTTCAATCGCCGCCGCGAGCTCAGACGCTCGCGTCTTCGAGTCAAGCTCCAAACTCTCATGTTTCTTCATGAGAACCTGGAGCTCTTGCCGCACCTTGCCAATTTCGGCCTCATACTTCTCCCGCTCGATGCGCTCCACGGCCGCACCCTTCTCGGCCTCGAGCAGCGCTTGCTTAAGGGTCGCCACCTCAGACGTGGCCCCTACAATAGCCATGTTAGTCCTGTCATTTTTTGCAATTGCACCTTTTTTATATATACATTCAAACTAGGTATTTCTTACCTTCCTTCTCCTCGAGCTGCTTCTTGGCACGCCCGAGCTCTTTCTCGGCCTTCTTGATGTTCTGCTTCAGCGTGTCCACTTTCACAGTCAGTACGGCGGACGCTCGCAGAGAAGCCTGCATATGCATATTGACTCCTTTGTTAGACTCCTGCAAATTTTTGATCCTCTATTGGGCTTTTCTTCGCGAACGCCCAACAGAGCATCAGGGGCTACTGTCTATGCGGTAATATTATTTACACATTATTTACTTACCTCAAAGCCTGTCAAAAGGCTAGTACAAGCTTCAGTCAGTCCGCTCTTGGCGGACTGAACCTTCTGGACAACCGCACTCATAATAGTGTGGTGCCCCTCGTCGATGGAGGCGCCTTCGAGCACCTCCAACAGATTGTCCGGCGCCCCGGTTGGACGGGGGTCACCGGCACGGTGGGCTCGCTCCTCTTAGAAGGAGGTCGCCCGCCGGACTCTGGAACCTTTGAAGGTTCTGGAGCAGTGTCCGGCCTTGAGCCGTACTTGGAGCCCCGGGGGGTTTCATCCCCTTTACTCCCGGAGTCCGGGAGGTCGCCTTGCGGCACGTCCAGGACCACCTCCTCCCGGCATGGAACCTGTTGGGACAACACTTCGGTGTCGTCCGTAGGGCGGGGGTATGAAGCCGTCGGAAGCGAGTTCACGTCCGATGAGTCTAGTGAGCCACTCGACGACGCGTCGAGCTGGTCTTTGGATGGGCTGCATAAACATATTCGACATAACGGAAAGTTGTGCAATAAACGAATACTATGAGTTATTCCGGTATCTAGACACTTACGATTTCACCAGGGGCTTGGCCCTAGGCTGCCACTCCTCTCCGCCCTCGTCGGCGTCAGTGGAGTAGTCCGGAGGAAGGGTTTTCGCCTTCTTGGACCCTCCGGCCTCCCAGAGAGGGCGGCCATCCTTTTCTCCTCTCCTCCCGCTGGAGGGGGAGAGGTTTCTTCTTCTTCCTCCTCGTCTTCACGGGAGGAATGCGCCTCGGAACAGCCGGATGATGAATCCGACACCTCCTGGCGCCGGGCACTCTTTCGAATCCCCGTGGCCCTTTTTGCGGCCTTCTTCTCCGGCACCACATAGGGTGCCGGAACTAGCAGCTTCGCCAAGCGAGCGTCCGCCGGGCCTTCGGGCAAAGGAGCCGGACAGTTGATCAGTCCGGATGTCACCTGCCAATCCTGTCAAAGGTAAGGGAGCTTAGATCCCGCATGGAGTCAAACTTTGATAACCTAATACCCTGTAAAAGGAAATAAACAGCTTACCTCATGAGCGTGATGTTGTGTACTGAATCCGCGTTCCTCGATAGCGGATGCGGGGGGCTCGGCGCCCTTGAAAAGCACCCTCCAGGCATCTTCGTACATCATGTCGAAGAGCCTGCTCAAAGTTTGGTGCCGCGCTGGATCGAACTCCCACAGGTGGAAAGCCTGTCGTTGACACGGGAGGATCAGGCGGATGAGCATAACCCGGACTATGTTGACAAGTTTGAGCTTCTTGTCCACCAGGGTTTGGATGCATGTTTGGAGTCCGGTCAGCTCTCCTTTCTTGCCCCACGACAGGCCCGTCTCCTTCCAGGAGGTGAGCCACATAGGGGTACCGGATCGAAACTTGGGGGGTGCGACCCATTCAAGGTCGCGTGGCTCGGTGATGTAAAACCACCCCGCTTGCCACCCCTTCAGGGTCTCCACAAAAGAGCCCTCGAGCCATGAGACGTTGGCCATCTTGCCAACCATAGCGCCTCCGCACTCCGCCTGGTTCCGCGCACCACCTTCGGCTTGACATTGAAAGTCTTGAGCCATAGGCCGAAATGGGGGCGGATGCGGAGGAAAGCCTCGCACACGATGATAAACACCGAGATGTTGAGAACGAAGTTCGGGGCCAGATCGTGGAAATCCAGGCCGTAGTAGGACATGAGCCCCCGGACAAAGGGGTGAAGAGGGAAGCCCAGTCCGCAGAGGAAATGGGGGAGGAATACCACCCTCTCATGGGGCCTAGGGGTGGGGATGAGCTGCCCCTTTTCGGGAAGCCAGTGCCCGATGTTGTTAGACAGGTATCCGGCCTTCCTCAGCTTTTTGATGTGTCCCTCCATGACAGAGGAGACCATTCACTTACCTCCCGCTCCGGACATGGCTAGAGAAGGTTGAGGTGGGAGTGCGTACTTGGGCGCTGGAGCTCGAGTGCGCGAGAATGGATAGGCAAAGGAGGAAGAAGGCGTAGGTGAAAAGGTGGATCCTTATCCCCTTATATGGGTGGACGCAACTACGTGTCCCCACCATCCTGGTAAAACTCGCTTATCTCCAAGTGCCGTAATCAATGGCGTGGTTGGGTTACCCATGCCCGTATTGATGAGAATCCTGGAATAAGGGGACACGATCTCTGCTTTGACAAGACGTGCCAAGGAAACCGCCTCGCATAACGCGCTGAGGTGGGATAATGAAACGACTCAGATAAAGGCTTGGCCATGGTGTGTCACGCTACGGAATACGTCAGCAGATTAGATTTGTGTAAATATTATTCTCTCTATGGCAATATGTGGGAAGTTATTTTGCAGAGCCGGACACTATCTTTGTGTTCAAAATCTTCTGTGAAGTACTTGGAGGAGGAACCCGCCTTGCAATGCCGAAGACAATCTGCGGGCCGGACTCGTCGTCATTGAAACCTGGTTAAGGGGCTACTGAGGGAGTCCTGGATTAGCGGGTGTTCGGATAGCCGAACTATACCTTCTGCCGGACTCCTGGACTATGAAGATACAAGATTGAAGACTTCGTCCCGTGTCCGGAAGGGACTTTCCTTGGCGTGGAAGGCAAGCTTGGCGATATGGATATTCAGATCTCCTACCATTGTAACCGACTTTGTGTAACCCTAACCCTCTCCGGTGTCTATATAAACTAGAGGGTTTTAGTCCGTAGGACAACATAGACAACAACAATCATACCATAGGCTAGCTTCTAGGGTTTAGCCTCTCCGATCTCGTGGTAGATCTACTCTTGTACTACCCATATCATCAATATTAATCACGCAGGACGTCGGGTTTTACCTCCATCGAGAGGGCCCGAACCTGGGTAAAACTTCGTGTCCCTTGCCTCATGTTACCATCCGGCCTAGACGCACAGTTCGGGACCCCCTACCCAAGATCCGCCGGTTTTGACACCGACACTCCATGTCATCCTTTGGGATGCGGATGGCGATGAGCTCGAGGTGCTTTAGTCGTGGTAGAAAAAGAGCGGGTGTGTCATTAAGGGGGGATGGCAGTTCATGAACTTGGCGAGGCGCAACGTGGGCACGAAGCGGAGCGCGGATGTTGGCAGCAAGCGCATATGCCCATTATTATAACTTAGCTTCTTGAGCTGATCTATGGCGCGGGATCGGAACCACTCATCAAGCTTGGCTCGGTCCTTGCCATTGGAACGGAACTTGCCCGCAATAAGGCCTTTGATTGGGCCATCATGACTGCCGAGGATCTGGGAGAACACATCCAAGCTTTGGCGATAGCCATGGCAGAGCTTGTGGGCATCGAGGAGGTCGACGGGGGTGCAGAGCCATAGGGTGCGCCACCGCCGGGAAGGGTGGCTGTCCTCGCCTGATATTTTATTGGGAGGAGGGATATGATGACTATCAACATATCATCGGCGAGGTTGTTGATGAAGTCTAGGCCTGATGGAGTCGCTTGCCGTTCTTTCTCGGCCCGCCTCTGCTTGTTGGCAGCCTCGTTCTCCACCGTGTCGGCGGGGACGGAAACCTCTGTCTCCATATTCATGCCGAGCTCCAGTGCTTCAGCAGCCCCGACGTCGCCACTCCCTCTGATGGGGCGCTTTGGTGGCATCCTCGTACACTGACGGCTTTGAGGACTCAGAGCGGCGTCGAGGATGCGGGCAGAGAGAGAGGAATTGTGTGTGTCGCAAGGATGGGGAGTGCGGCCGCTCGGCGGCGACATTAATATAGACCAGTGGGAGTGAGGCGGGCGGCGGTCCAAGGCTGTCTCGCTTCTTGGTGAGAACGACTGCTTAATCTCTAGTATGAATAAAATATATGCTTAATTACTAAATTTTAGTTGCAAAAAATAGATAGTTCAATTGATTTTTAGCTGCATATTTTGACAAATCGCAGTGTCTCTTGGCTTAGTGCCGAAGTCTGGCTTTAATTTGCATACCGTAATCTGAACTGTTTGCGTTGAAGAGATGCACAGATCCTGCGTTCAACAGCTTGTACGCTTCCCGGTGAGCCTGTGCATCGGACTGCGCTCGCACGCCTCCCGTTCAGTCAAGCAGCTGTCCAGGCGGCACCTCCTATAGCCATTAAAACCAAGACATGTCGCGTCATGTGAATGGTTAACCGAACGCACACGGTTTGAATTATACAAACGTTTGAGATATTAAAGTGGCAGCTATTTTTTTAAATGCCTTTGTTGGCTATCATTATTCGAGTGCGCCTTCTCTCAAAATGGACACAAAAAATAGCAGAGCATGTCGAGTGCCCTTCCATGATAACATGCCAAGTTTCATGAATTTCAGACGAGTTTTAGATTTACTAGAATTTAAAAACAAAGTATCTCAACATTTTGCCGGCAATCAACGGTGCCCTGGTGTTTGAAATTCATTCTCATTTCTTGCATGCACCCAAGAACAGCGATTTGATTTTTTAACCAATTTATATGCACTGGAGCATGCGCATGTAGTTCAAATTTGAATTATGCACATAAATGCATTGAAAACTCAATTAATGCATCAAAATGTCCAAACTAACCACGAAAAATCACAAAAATTCACACAACACTCCTATTGTTCTATGGTGACACGAGAAATTTTTTTGAAAGCAATAAGAGGCAATGGATATCGTTTCATCCCCAAAGGTGGGACGTTCCCTACCGGAAACCATCATGCTTGTTGTGAGAAGCTCCGGTTTGGGAGAAGCATATACCCAAACCCTCCCCAAATGGGACAAATTTTTTACCACGACATGTTGATGACGCTCCATGATAGCATACCAAGTTTCATGAATTTCAGACGAGTTTTGGATTTACTAGAATTTAAAAACCAGGCATCTCAATCTTTTGCCGGCAATCAACGATGCCCTGGTGTTTGAAATTCATTCCCATTTCTTGCATGGGACCTAAGCATGCACCCAAGGACACAGATTTGATTTTTCAACAAATTTATATGCACTGGAGCATGTTCATGTAGTTTAAATTTGAATTGTGCATGTAAATGCATTGAAAACTCAGGTAATGTATAAAAATGTCCAAACGAATCCCGAAAAATTACAGAACACTCCTGTTGTTGTATGTTGACATGAGAAAAAATTTGAAAGCAATAAGAGGCAATGGATATCGTTTCGTCCCCAAAGGTGGGCGTTCCCTACCGAAAACCATCATGCTTATTGTGAGAATCTCCGATTTGTGAGAAGCATATGCCCAAACCTACCCTAGATGGGACAAATTTTTTACCACGGCATGTTGATGCCGCTCCATGATAGCATGCCAAGTTTCATGAATTTCAGACGAGTTTTGGATTTACTAGAATTTGAAAACTAGGCATCTCGGTGTTTTGCCGGCAATCAACGGTGCCCTGGTGTTTGAAATTCATTCCCATATCTTGCATGTGCCCAAGGACACAGATTTGATTTTTCAACCAATTTATATGCACTGGAGCATGTGCATGTAGTTCAAATTTGAATTATGTACATAAATGCATTGAAAACATAGTTAATGCATAAAAATGTCCAAATGAACCCCGAAATATCACAAAAATTCACACAACAGTCCTGTTGTTCCATGTTGACACGAGAAAAAAATTGAAAGCAATAAGAGGCAATGGATATCATTTAGTCCCCAATGGTAGGACGTTCCCTACCTAAAACCATCATGCTTGTTGTGATAAGCTCCAGTTTGTGAGAAGCATATACCCAAACCTGCCCCAAATCGGACAAAATTTTTACCACGACCTCCATGATAGCATGCCAACTTTCATGAATTTCAGACGAGTTTTGGATTTACTAGAATTTTAAAACCAAGCACCTCAATGTTTTGCCGGCAATCAACGGTGCCCTGGTGTTTGAAAGTCATTCCCATTTCTTGCAAGGGACCTAAGCATGCACCCAAGGACACAAATTTGATTTTTCAACCAATTTATATGCACTGGAGTATGTGCATGTAGTTCAAATTTTAATTATGCACATAAATGCATTGAAAACTCAGTTAATGCATAAAAATGTCCAAATGAACCCCGAAAAATCACAAAAAATAACATGACACTCCTGTTGTTCTATGTTGAGGCGAGAAAAAATTTGAAAGCAATAAGAGGCAATGGATATCGTTTCGTCCCCAATGGTGGGGCGTTCCCTACCGAAACCATCATGGTTGTTGTGAGAAGCTCTGGTTTGTGAGAAGCATATACCCAAACCTGCCCCAAATGGGACAAAAAATTTACGACGACATGTTGAAGCCGCTCCATGATAGCATGCCAAGTTTCATGAATTTCAGACGAGTTTTGAATTTACTAGAATTTAAAAACCAGGGATCTCAATGTTTGCGGCCCAGTGATGGTGGCAGGGTGTTTGACATTCATTCCCATTTCTTGCATGGGACCTAAGCATGCACCCAAGGACAAAGATTTGATTTTTCAACCAATTTATATGCACTGGAGCATGTGCATGTAGTTCAAATTTGAATTATGCACATAAATGCATTGAAAACTCACTTAATGCATAAAAAATGTCCAAACGAACCTTGAATAATTCCAATTCTTTTATGGCACACATATAGTTGCATGATCACTGCAGATAAAAGGTATAGCAATTCAAACATGGTCCATGGCCGCTGTGACCCCATTATGTAATTCAAATCAAGACGAAAAATCAAGTAGATCCCACACAGTTTATTATAACCAACCGTGTGAGATGCAGCACAAAATATCTTCGGACCGTGTCTGAATAGGGGACCGTGTCTAATGACACTTTGCACGCCAGTTTTTTGGCTGAAGCGATTCCAAATTTTTGGCTTCCGCGGAAATATCTACCTCCCCGCCCCATCCCCCTTACCAAAAGCCACATTTCCCATGTTTCCGCCTTCCTTTCCAAGTTGAAACCTTCACTCCTTTCTTGCAGCGCCACCGCCTCCTCGCCGGTGACCCTCCTTCACGCTTGTCGGCGTCCAGCGAACGGGGGTCCCAGACTTTCCAGCCTGCGGCCCACGGCGTGGCTCTGCAAGCGGGCCCGTACGGCCCATCTTCACCAACAAGCATTCAAGACCCTCGCGAGGGGCCAAGCCTCGCGAGGCGAACGACACAAGACCTCCTCGGGAGTGGCCTCACGAGGCTGGCTCGCGAGGGGCGGAGAGATCAAGGCAAGGCAAACCTTGCAAGGTTTCAATGACGAGAGCCATGACGGTCGAGGCCAGGTGGTGCCAAGCAGGTGCCAGCGCGCATAGTGTCCTTGTTTCCTCTTTGGTGCTAAGGAGGAAAGCGCAGCCGAAGAGTACCGAGGCTTCAAGCAAAGGTTTCCATATGGGTGCAATGAGACCAAGACCAGCAGGACGGGAAGACGGAGGTCACCATGGAGCCCAAGGCGGCGTCACCACCAGAGGCTTTGGCATGCGAAGACTGCTTTTGTCAGGATAACTTGTACTAGCTGTCCCCTTTCAAATTGGCCGTTGTTGGCTCCCTTCCCGCTCAATATTTGGGGAGAGGACTAGGGCCTCTATAAATAGGATTAGCCAACATAGTAGGAAAAGGGGGCAGAGGACGAGGAGAGCCTCAGCCATCTCATCTTGGACTAGATCCAACCCATCCACACACCCTCCAAGCACAAGAACACCTCACCTCAGGAGGCTGTTCTTCCCCTTGTACTGTTTATCCTCAGCCCGAGAGGCAATCCACCACACCACACTGGAGTAGGGTATTACACCACAATGGTGGCCCGAACCAGTATAAATCTTGTGTCTCTTGTGTTGCCTGTTTGTCGAGCTTGACTTTGAGACCGTGGCGAGGTTGAGGGCGTGATTTGGTAGGGGGAGATTTTTGCGAGCACCCCAATGTTCGAACCATGAGGGTTTGCCGGAACCCGAGATCTGACATTTGGCGCGCCAGGTAGGGGTGCGCCGGATCTCTCCTTCCGCCAGTTGATCCGCTCGTTGGTCCCCTGACACTCCGCGGCTCCGATGTCCGGCGACTCAAGGACCAACGCCGACCGTTGGGTAGCCTGGCCGGCCCGGGCGCCGCTGCCCGCTCAAGAAGACCTCAACCCAGCACCCCAGGTAGCACGCGCACCACCAAACACTGCAGGGCATGGGCGACGCGGTCACCCACCGTCCGCCCTTACTCCGTGAGAAGTGCGGGCAGCCGCAAGAGCCTCAAGTCACGCCGCGGCCACGGCGCCACACACCCGACGGGAGCAAGCAAACATGAGGGCTGCGCTCACAGTGGCTCGGGAGCTGCTGCGATGCCGGTTAATGGAGAGCGGTCGGGATGCGTTGCTGGAGTGCATCGCCGAGCTCTTGGATGCCGTGGCCTCGGGAGCACCACCCTTCTGCTCTCTGCTCACACCTTAAGCCGCAGCCGGGTCGCATGGCGGGCCTCGATGCGTCCGCGTGCCCACAGGCGCGCCACCAGGCTTCATCGACACCGGTGCAGCCAACGGAGCTGGACGCCCGCTCGCACGCGCGCCACCTCTGGTGGGTGCGGGCACGAGCACTGTCACCTACGGCCCCGGCGGGATGCAACCCTACCACCCTCAAGGCGGCATGTTGGGCGGGGCAACATGGAGCGTGGGGCACTACGGCGAGGTCTTTGAGGCAACGGCCTCGGAGGCCTACGTGCCCCGCATGGTGGACCAGGAGTACATGTTTTAATATGACCGTGGCTCATTCCTTGAGCCGGGCTGGGAGGAGGAGGCGCCAGAAGACGGCACCTTTCAGGAGCCATCCGGAAGCCTCAACAACCGCGCTGGCGACAATAGCTATAGGGTACCAATTCCTCAGGAGCAGGCTTACGCTAACAATGGGATGCAGGAGGATCACGTCACAGTAGTGGATGGCGGCCCCAGCTCGTCGGCCTCCCTACCGCCAGGGGGCACGCTGGGGGCTGCAGGAGAGGGGCCGGCAGCAAGGCCCCTTCCCGCGTCGCAGGAGCAAGGCGTCCCCCGGAGGTAGGCCCTCTGCCGGGGAGGTGCTCCAGAGCCTTCCCCCAGCAGAGGACCCGTGGTTGCCGAGGACGTCGCTGGCGTCCCCTTTGCCCCTTGGGTCGTCCTGGTTACCGGTCGCCCCCAACGGTGGTCGAGGGAGGCGCAAGGCGGGGCCCTCGTTTGGCGATATGAAGTAAGGCTCACTGAGGGAGTCCTGGATTAGGGGGTCTCCGGACAGTCGGACTATATCCTTTGGCCGGGCTGTTGGACTATGAAGATACAAGATTGAAGACTTCGTCCCGTGTCCGGATGGGACTTTCCTTGGCGTGGAAGGCAAGCTTGGCAGTACAGATATGTAGATCCCCTCCCTTGTAACCGACTCTGTGTAACCCTAGCCCCCTCCGGTGTCTATATAAACTGGAGGGTTTAGTCCGTAGGACAACACACAATCATACCATAAGCTAGCTTCTAGGGTTTAGCCTCGATGATCTCGTGGTAGATCAACTCTTGTAATACTCATATCATCAATATCAATCAAGCAGGACGCAGGGTATTACCTCCATCAAGAGGGCCCGAACCTGGGTAAACATCGTGCCCCCTGCCTCCTGTTACCATCCGCCTTAGACGCACAGTTCGGGGCCCCCTACCCAAGATCTGCCGGCCGTTTTGACACCGACATTGGTGCTTTCGTTGAGAGTTCCACTGTGCCGTCACCATAAGGCTTGATGGCCCCTTCGATCATCGATAACGATGCGGTCCAGGGTGAGGTTTTCCTCCCCGGACAGATCTTCATATTCGGCGGCTTCGCACTGCGGGCCAATTCGTTTGGCCATTTGGAGCAGATCAAGAGCTACACCCCTAGCCATCAGGTCAGGTTCGAAAACTTAAACTACACTGCCGACATCCGCGGAGACTTGATCTTCGATGGATGCGAGCCCATGTCAGGTGCGCCGCACAATCACGACGAGTATGACGTAACTCTGCCGTCGGACAGTGTTCAGGAGATCGCAGCTGCAACTACTCCGGCCTTCAATCCGGAGCAAATTGCACCATCCGAGGAAGGAGGGATAGACCCCGCCATGGAGGCCTCACTCCCAGTGGCAATGGAGCTGGATACTGACTTCACCCCTTACGAGAGCCGTGTCGCCGAACCACTGGATTCGTCTCCGGCCACGGACACCGAGCCGCCTGCATCCGTGCCTATCTAATCTGATTGGGCGCCGGTCATGGAGTTCACCTCCGCGGATATCTTTCAGCACTCGCCTTTCGGCGATTTGCTAAATTCATTAAGGTCTCTCTCCTTGTCAGGAGAACCTTGGCCGAACTGTGTCCGGCTAGAATGGGATGCGGACGACGAAGAAATTCGCTGCCCACCCACCACCCACTTAGTAGCCACTTTCTACGATTTAATTGATATGCTCGACTTCGACTCCGAAGACATCGACGGTATGGACGACGATGCGGGAGACGAATAGGAACCACTGCCCATAGGGCGCTGGACTGCCACCTCATCATATGATATATACATGGTGGACACCCCCAAAGAAGGCAATGGCGACGAGACAGCAGAGGATGACCCCTCCAAGAAGCAACCCAAGCGCCGACGTCAGCGGCGCCGCTCTAATTCCCGCCACAGCGAAAGTAGTGATACCGGCACAAGAGACAATAACACTCCAGATAGTGCCGAAGACAACCACAATAACCTCCAGCACGGTGTAGAGCGGGAGGATGAACAAGCTAGCCCTCCAGAGCAGGCAGCAGATGGAGAATCGGAGGAGGACAATTACATGCCTCTCTCCGAAGACGAGGTGAGCCTCAGCGACGAAGAATTTATCGTGCCTGAGGATTGCGTCGAGCAGGAGCGCTTCAAGCGCCGGCTTATGGCCACAGCAAATAGCCTGAAGAAAAAGCAACAACAGCTTCAAGCTGATCAAGACTTGCTAGCAGATAGATGGATCAAAGTCCTTGCGGCTGAGGAATACGAACTCGAGCGCCCCTCCAAGAGTTACCCAAAGTGCAGGTTGCTACCTCACGTCGAGGAGGAATCATTGAAACCTCCATCACCAGTGCACGATGCGGCTGACCGGCCACCGCGTGGCCGAGCCAGAGTGGCGTTTCAGCCTGAAGTTCAGCCTGCACCCCGCCGCCACTCAATCAAAAATACCAAGGCCCGGGGCAACACACGGGACCTGCGAGATGTATTGGACAGCAGGGCAAAACATGCAAGGTCAATATACGGGTCATGGGGGCGCGCGCCAACATGGGACAATGACCGTCGCGCCGGATACACTAACAGTAAATCAGGCCGGGCCGAATACAGCATACAAGACTCATATGAACTGCGTCGGGATATAGCCCGGCAAAGAGGCGCCGCACACCCTCTATGCTTCACTGATGAAGTTGTGGATCACGAATTCCCGGAGGGTTTTAAACCCGTAAATA
Source organism: Triticum urartu (assembly GCF_003073215.2). Classification (NCBI taxonomy): domain Eukaryota; kingdom Viridiplantae; phylum Streptophyta; class Magnoliopsida; order Poales; family Poaceae; genus Triticum; species Triticum urartu. The sequence goes on along the minus strand of NC_053022.1, from coordinate 315,231,718 downwards.
TCGAATCGTATGATGGTACAACAGATCCCGCTGTATGGACTGAGGATTTCCTCCTTCACATCCACATGGCTCGTGATGATGATCTACATGCCATCAAGTACCTCTCACTAAGACTCAAAGGACCAGCTCAGCATTGGCTGAATAGCTTGCCAGCAGACTCCGTCGGCAGTTGGGAGGATTTTGAAGACGCATTCCTTGACAACTTCCAGGGCACTTATGTGTGACCACCGGATGCTAATGACTTGAGGCATATAACTCAGCAGCTAGGGGAATCGGCCAGACAATTCTGGACACGGTTCCTAACTAAGAAAAACCAAATTGTCGACTGTCTGGATGCAGAGGCCTTAGAGGCATTCAAGCATAACATCCGTGACGAGTGGCTTGCCCGGCACCTCGTCCAGGAGAAGCCAAAGTCTATGAAACCCTCACGACGCTCATGACCCGCTTTTGCACGGGCGAGGATAGCTGGCTGGCTCGCAGCAACAACACATCAAGGAATTCGGGTACTCTGGATAGCAAAGATGCCAACGGCAGACCACATTGTAACAAACAAAAGTGCCGCAACAACGGCGATAACACCGATGATACGACAGTCAATGCCGGATTCAGAGGCTCTAGATCCGGTCAGTGGAAAAAGCCATTCAAAAGAAGTACTCCGGGCCCGTCTAGTTTGGATCGCATACTAGATAGCTAGTGTCAAATCCACGACACCCCTGATAAGCCAGCCAATCACACCAACAGAGAATGTTGGGTGTTCAAGCAGGCCGGCAAGTTAAACGCCGAAAAGAAGGAAAAGGGGCTGCATAGTGATGACGAGGAGGATCCCTGGCCGCCGAACACGGGAGGACAAAAGAGGTTCCCCCCACAAGTGAAGACGGTAAACATGATATACGCAACCCACATTCCCAAGAGGGAATGGAAGCGTGCTCTAAGGGACGTCTATGCGATGGAGCCCGTCGCCCCAAAGTTCAACCCATGGTCCGCTTGTCTGATCACCTTTGATCGCAGGGACCACCCCACTAGTATCCGTCATGGCGGATCTGCCGCACTGGTCCTAGACCTCATCATCGACGAATTCCACCTCACTCGAGTCCTTATGGATGGCGGCAGCAGCCTGAACCTGCTCTATTAGGATACAATGCCCAAAATGGGTATAGATCCCTCGAGGGTCAAACCCACCAAAACCACCTTTAAGGGCATCATCCAAGGTGTAGAGGCCCATTGCAATGGCTCAATCACACTGGAAGTGGTCTTCGGATCTCCGGGAAACTTCCGAAGGAAGGAATTAATCTTCGATATCGTCCTGTTCCGCAGTGGCTATCACGCACTGCTCGGGCGAACCGCATTTGCAAAATTCAATGCGGTACCGCATTACGCATACCTCAAGCTCAAGATGCCAGGACCTAGGGGGGTCATAACAGTCAATGGAAACACAGAACGCTTGCTCCACACGGAAGAGCACACTGCAGCCCTCGCAGCAGAGGCACAAAGCAGCCTTTTAAGGCAAACCACCAATTCGGCGATACAGCCCCAGGACACCGTCAAGCGAGTCCGGAGTAAACTGCAACAGGATCGCCTGGCATGTTCAAAGCTCGCCTAGCAATTCGACCCCCGTCCCAGTCCCAATCAAGCGACGAAATCCGTGCCGCGCGTACATAATTACACACTGAAAATACCATGGGCATAGGCGAGGGCACGATTAGGGCACGTCCCGTAATGCGGCTTAACCGCCCTAGGGGCTGTATACCTTTATCATTTTTTTTCTTTCAGTACCTAATTCTCTGAACGCCGTTTCCGGCAGTACGATTGCCGGACACATTACATCAAGGAACAACCAAGGAGGCAAGAAGCTAAGATGTACACGGGAACCCCCAGGTGGTCTCTAATAATAACCGATATACCCGCTTTCTACTATTCATACGCAGCTTGCCCTTGGATAGGACATGTCAAATAGTCCTATTTTCTGCTTATTGCACTACTTGTATCAGTACGCTTCGACGTATTATTCAAACAACAATGCATAGCATTAGTCTATTATTGCATTATTCATCCCTTTTTTCTTATATGTTCATTTACGACAACATGGATCCGTACATTCTGGTACGGTCAGTATGCCAGGGGCTTTCGTTTACCCCATAATACGGCGTGAGAAGTATGAACACTTTTGACAGTGCGGCACCCTGAACTTATAGCATTATATGCATCAGCTCCGAATCATGTCTTGAGTCAATAGTTGGGTTTGACCGGCTCCCATGCTTTGGTACCTTACGTTCCGCTATATCGGCTAAGGTAGCGATGGGAGAACTACTGTGATTGTGTCTCGGTTCTTCCGGACGAGCACCTCAGTAGCGAAAGCCAAAAACTGACTGTCATGATAGGGCGAGAGCTGGTCGCTGTTCGAGAGGTCTCAAGTCCTTAAAGACTTTTTCTGCTTCGGGCGAGGAGCTGGCCTTTCCCGACTTAGGCGTGTATAGCGCCCCAAATTCGGCCTTCTGAATACTAGGGGCTTCGCCAAAATTTAAAATTGTATACTTCTATGGCTAAGTGAGAGTGATAAAGCCTTATAGTCCGATTGCCTGGTTCGTTGTGCTGAACACCTCCCTCGAAGAACCCAAAATTGGGATAAAGAGTGCTCAGGTTTATCACGAACACCCAGTACTAGTTACATGGGGGCAGAAGCCGACGACTGGCCAACTCTCAGATTTTATAAACGGTCGCACAGAAGGTAATATTTTAAATTAAACAGCGTTGCATAGCGCAAATGAACTCGTTTCACATTACAGGATCACATGAGCATGTTCATTCAAAAATTACATCCCTGGCACATTCATCCGCCACAAGACGGGAACCCTTCAGGACACTGTCATAATACATTTCGGGGTTGCGATGCTCCTTGCCCTCCGGCGGCCCCTCCTTCACCAGCTTCACGGCGTCCAGCTTCGCCCAGTGCACCTTCGCCCGGGCAAAAGCCCTGCTCGCACCCTCGATGCAGACAGACCGCTTTATGACTTCAAGCCGTGGCCAGGCATCCACAAGCCGCCTCACCAGACCGAAGTAGCTGCCGGGCAGGGGCTCGCCAGGCCACATCCGGACTATAAGACCCTTCATGGCCTGTTCGGCTGCCTTCTGAAGCTCGACCAATTGCTTCAGCTGGTCGCTCAAGGGAATTGGGTGTTCGGTCCCAGTATACTGAGACCAGAACAACTTTTCCATCGAGCTCCCCTCGTCAGCTCGATAAAACTCCACGTCATCTAGTACACTGCGGGGAAGATCTGTGAACACTCCTGGAGATCTCCGAACTCGGGTAAGTTAAAGGGAAGTTTCCTTCACATGCTTGCTTTGCATATTGAATGCCTTACCCGCTGCTATCTTCTTCACCGCATCAATCTCCCGGAGGGCCTTGTGGGCTTCAACCTTGGCACTCCAGGTGCTTTTGAGCGCCTTCACAAGCTCGGACTCTCGCGTCTTAGAGTCAAGATCCAAGGACTCGTGTTTCTTGGCGAGAGCCTCGAGCTCTTGCTGCACCTCGCCTACTCGGGCTTCTTGCTTTTCCCGCTCAAGGCACTCCTTGGCCGCTTTGTTTTCGGCTTCGGACAACGCCTTCTTCAGGGTTGCCACCTCGGTCGTGGCCCCTGGCAAATTCATGATGATCCTATTATTTTACAATCGAACTTCTTTTTAAAAGCGTACAAAAGGTATTGCTTACCTTTGCTCTCCTCGAGCTGCCTCTTGGTAAAGCCGAGCTCGTTCTCGGACCGCTCCAGGTCCTGCTTCAGTGCACAGAACTCCACAGTACGTGCAGCAGCGGCCAGCAGTGAAGCCTGCACATACACATAGACATATTCTGATTAGACTCCTGAGTCATCATTTGATCCTCTATTCGGCCTTTCTTCTCGAACGCCAAATAGAGCATCAGGGGCTACTATCTATGCGGTAATATTTTCTTATATTTTGATTTCTTACCTCAAAGCCTGTAAGGAGGCTGGCGCAAGCTTCGGTCAGTCCGTTTTTGGCGGACTGAACTTTCACGATCACCGCACTCATGATAGTGTGGTGCTCTTCGTCGTTGGAAGCGCCGCGAAGCGCTTCCAGCAAGTTGTCTAGTGCCTCTGGATGGACAGAGGACACCGACACGGGCGGCTGGCCCCCCTTAATGGGGGATCGCCTGCCGGAGTCCGAAACCATCGAAGGTTCCGGCGCAGTTTCGGCTGGGGGCCGAATTCGGAGCCCATGGGAGTTTTGCTCCCTTTGCGCCCAAGGTCCGGGAGGTCGCCTCGAGGCGCCCCCAGGACCACCTCCCCTCGGCTCAGTGCCTTTCGAGACAACACCTCGACATTGTCCGTAGGGCGAGGGGTGGAGGCGGTCGGAAGAGAACCGTTGTTCATATCCGACGAGTCCAATGAACTGCTCGACGAAGATACGTCGAGATGAGCTCGGGACAGACTGCATAATCATGTTCGGCATGAGGAGAAGCAGTCCAATAAAACATACCATGAATTACTATGGTGTCCGGATACTTATGACTTCGCCAGAGGCTTGGCCCTAGGTAGCCACTCGTCGCCGCTATAGGCGGCCGTCGTGGAGCAGTCCGGATGGAGGGTCCTTCCCTTCTTGGACCCTTCGGCCTCCCCGGTTAGGTTGGCCTTCCTTTTCTTGTCTCCCCCGGCTGGGGAGGAGAACTTTCCTCCTCCTCCTCGTTTTCGTTGGAGGAGTGCGTGTCGGAGTCATCGGACGATGAGTCCGATACAACCTTGCGTCAGAGACCCTTTCGGGTCCCCGTGGCCTTCTTCTTGGTCTTCTTCCCCGGCACCTCGTATGGTGCCGGAGCCAGCATCTCCGTTAGGAGAGCATCTGCAGGATCTTCAGGCAAGGGGGTTGGGCAATCGAGCTGCTCCGTTATCTTTATCCAGTCCTGTTAATGACATGGAAGCTTAGATCCCGCACATGATTTAACTGGGGCAAATAAATACCCTGTGAAATATAAAAACTTACCGGATTGGCATGGCGCTTTGCGCTGAGTCCGTGGTCCTCGGTGAGGGAAGGAGGTACCTCGGCACCCTTGAACAGCACCCTCCAGACGTCCTTGTGCGTCGTTTCATAGAGCTCTCACAGCGTCTAGTGCTTGGCCGGGTCGAACTCCCACAAATTGAATGCCCGTCGTTGACACGGGAGAATCCAGCGGAAGAGCATGACCTGGACCACGTTGACAAGCTTGATTTTCTTGCTCATCATGTTCCTGATGGAGGTTTGGAGTCCGGTCGGCTCTACCGAAGAACCCCAGGACAGGCCCTTCTCTTTCCAGGAAGTGAGCAGCATGGGGATTCCGGATCGAAATTTTGGGGCCGCCACCCAGTTGGTGTCGCGCGACTCGGTGATTTAGAACCACCCCGATTGCCATCCCTTTATGGTCTCCACATAGGAGCCTTCAAGCCAGGTGACGTTAGGCATTTTGCCCACCATGGAGCCTCCGCACTCTGCTTGCTGGCCAACCACCACCTTTAGTTTGACATTGAAGGTCTTCAGCCACAGGCCGAAATGGGGCTGATGCGGAGGAAGGCCTCGCACACGATGATAAACGCCGAGATGTTGAGGATGACATTGGGGGCCAGATCTTGAAAATCCAGCCCGTAGTAGAACATGAGCCCACGGACAAACGGGTGGAGAGGAAATCCCAGTCTGCGGACAAAGTGGGTAAGAAAAACTACCCTCTCATGGGTTCGGGCGTAGGGATGATCTGCCCTGCATCTGGCAGCCGGTGCGCAATACCCGCGGCCAGATATCCGGCTTCCCGTAACTTTGTGATGTTCTCCTTCGTCACCATCCACTTGCCTCCCACTCCGGACATGCTTGGAGTGGTTTGAGACGAAAGCCACGAACTTGGGCGCTGGAGCTCGAGTGTGCGAGAATGGGTAAGCAAGGAGGAAGAAGGCGTGGGTGAAAAGAGTGAATTATAATCCCTTTATAAGGGCGGAAGAGGCAATGCGCCTCCCCACTTGCCTGGTAAAATCGCTTATTCCACAAGTGCCGTAATTGATGGCGCGGTTGGGTTACCCACGTCCGTATTGATGAGAATCCCGTAATAAGGGGGACGCAATCTCTGCTTTGACAAGATGTGTGAAGAAAACCGCCACGCGATATGTGGGGTGCTGGTTGAGAAAAACGGTTCGAATAATGACCGGGCCATGACGTGATGTCATGCTGTCAAAATGTGTCAGCAGATTAGATTTTTGGAAATATTATTCTCTCTACGGTGGTATGTGGAACTTGTTTTGCAGAGCCGGACACTATCCTTGTGCTCAAAATCTTCCATGGAGTATTCGGAGGAGGAACCCGCCTTGCAATGCCGAAGACGAAACTGACTCATCGTCATTGGAGCCTGGTTCAGGGGCTACTGAGGGAGTCCTGGATTAGGGGGTCTCTGGACAGTCGGACTATATCCTTTGGCCGGACTGTTGGACTATGAAGATACAAGATTGAAGACTTCGTCCCGTGTCCGGATGGGACTTTCCTTGGCGTGGAAGGCAAGCTTGGCAGTATGGATATGTAGATCTCCTCCCTTGTAACCGACTCCATGTAACCCTAGTCCCCTCCAGTTTCTATATAAACTGGAGGGTTTAGTCCGTAGGACAACACACAATCATACCATAGGCTAGCTTCTAGTTTAGCCTCTACGATCTCCTGGTAGATCAACTCTTGTAATACTCATATCATCAATATCAATCAAGCAGGACGTAGGGTATTACCTCCATCAAGAGGGCCCGAACCTAGGTAAACATCATGTCCCCTGCCTCCTGTTACCATCCGCCTTAGACGCACAGTTTGGGACCCCCTACCCAAGATCTTCCGGTTTTGACACCGACACTCGCGCCTGTGAAGGTCTCCGCTCGTGACACTCTCACGTAATAATGAGTGGGGCTGTACACGCCCCGGAGTCTCAGGAGTGCCGCCCTCGGGCCTCGGGGGCTCCCTCCCACGTCCTAGTGGCAGCACTTAGCTCCGCGCTGGTGAGAAGATAAGAAGACTAGACTAGGCGCCGGACGCGGCCATTTTCTTTGGATCTCTTTTCTATAACCCGGCCTTCTGGATTTGGATTTAAGTTGACGTTGAATTTTCATTGATGCATGCGGGGGCTGCCTCTTCTTGTTCGATTGATTTTTTGCTATCTGGTTCTTGTCTTAATTCGGAGTTCGCGCCTGTTGCTTCCCCCTCGCAGGTCCCTCGCGAGCAGGGCTAGGATGGCACACACGCGCCACGTGCATGTCGCGCCATGGCTAGCACTTGCTTATCACACGGCCCCCTCGGGCATATCAACAAGTTCCTTAGGAGCTCCCGAGAAACTCGCAACCTCACGAGCCGGTTTGGGGCTCGTCCAAGCTAAGGTAAATGCAACAGCAAACTTGCTCTAGGATACGTGAGTTCATAAAGACACATATTCAACTCGACCTAAAAAGATAGAGCCAGTAGTATATTTACATGAGGGGCTTCCCCTCCAAAAATGCTCTTACAACCTCTAGGGCCGCGCCCGAGCTTCTTCGTGCAGGACAGACAACTGAGAAACACGGGAGCAGTCGGACATGTCGCTCGCCGCGTCCCCCAGATCGCCCTCAGACGCGTCGCTGGCATCGCTGCCACCATCGCTAGCCTCACCATCACCTCCACCAGCGCCACCATCACCATCGTTGACCATGTCGCCTTCGTCCGCCGTGACCACCACCCCATCGTCATCGGAAGTGAAGGACCTAACTAGCGCGTCCACATTGTCTTCCACCCATCACGCCAAGTCACCCCGGATGGCCTCGGGTATGGGAGCGATGGCGGCGTCAAAACCAAAGTTGGGGTCGGTGTTTTGGAGATGGCTGAAGGCGCGAGAGAACACACGCCCAAGCAATCCGCGCCTCCTCTCTTCAACAAGTTGGCGAGCTCTCTCGGAATGATTCTCCAGGTGCGTCACCACGTCGGTAAAGAAGCGGAGGTGGCTGGCGTAGTCGTTCGCGTGGGGATGACGAGCATTCTCATCGCAGATGTGGCCCAGGGCGATATTGGCTCTGTTCCTGAGGTCCTGGAGCATGAGGGCGTGCACGCGCTCCAGCGTCCGCCGATGAAGCACTTCCTCGTTCTGCCGTGTGATGGACTCGGCATCAGCGACCCGCTGCTGAAGAGGGAGCAGCTCGTGATACGTCCATTTTGCATCATGCTTTTATATCGATATTTATTGCATTATGGGCTGTTATTACACATTGTGTCACAATACTTATGCCTATTCTCTCTTATTTTACAAGGTTTACATAAGGAGGGAGAATGCCGGCAGCTGGAATTCTGGGCTGGAAAAGGAGCAAATATTAGAGACCTATTATGCACAACTCCAAAAGTCCTAAAACTCCACAGAAGTTATTTTTGGAAATAATAAAAAATACTGAGCGAAGAAAATACCAGAGGGGGCCCACACCCTGGTCACGAGGATGGGGCGCGCGCCCTACCCCCTGGGCGCGCCTCCCTGCCTCGTGGGCCCCCTGTTGGCCCTCCGGTGCCCATCTTCTATTATATGAAGTCTTTCGTCTGAAGAAAAATCATAAGCAAGCTTTCGGGACGAGACTCCACTGCCACGAGGCAGAACCTTGGCAGAACCAATCTAGGGCTCTGGCGGAGCTGTTCTGCCGGGGACACTTCCCTCCGGGAGGGGGAAATCATCGCCATCGTCATCACCAATGCTCCTCTCATCGGGAGGGGGCTAATCTCCATCAACATCTTCACCAGCACCATCTCCTCTCAAACCCTAGTTCATGTCTTGTATCCAATTCTTGTCTCTAAGTCTGGGATTGGTACCTTTAGGTTGCTAGTAGTGTTGATTACTCCTTGTAGTTGATGCTAGTTAGTTTATTTGGTGGAAGATCATATTTTCAGACCCTATATGCATATTAATACCCCTCTGAGTATGAACATGAATATGCTTTGTGAGTAGTTATGTTTGTTCCTGAGGACATGGGAGAAGTCTTGCTATTAGTAGTCATGTGAATTTGGTATTCGTACGATATTTTGATGAGATGTATGTTGTCTCTCCTCTAGTGGTGTTATGTGAACGTCGACTACATGACACTTCACCATTATTTGGGCCTAGAGGAAGGCATTGGGAAGTAATAAGTAGATGATGGGTTGCTAGAGTGACAGAAGCTTAAACCCTAGTTTATGCGTTGCTTCGTAAGGGGCTAATTTGGATCCATATGTTTCATTCTATGGTTAGGTTTACCTTAATACTTTTTTTGTAGTTGCGGATGCTTGCAATAGGAGTTAATCATAAGTGGGATGCTTGTCCAAGTAAGGACAGCACCCAAGCACCGGTCCACCCACATATCAAATTATCAAAGTACCGAACGTGAATCATATGAATGCGATGAAAACTAGCTTGACGATAATTCTCATATGTCCTCGGGAGCGCTTTCTTCTATATAAGAGTTTGTCCAGGCTTGTACTTTGCTACAAAAAGGATTGGGCCACCTTGCTGCTCTTTATTTACATTTTTTACTTGTTGCTCATTAAAAATTATCTTATCACAAAACTATCTATTACCTATAATATCAGTGCTTGCAGAGAATACCTTGCTGAAAACCGCTTATCATTTCCTTCTGCTCCTCGTTGGGTTCGACACTCTTACTTATCGAAAGGACTATGATAGATCCCCTATACTTGTGGGTCATCAAGACTCTTTTTTGGCGTCGTTGCCGGGGAGTGAAGCGCCTTTGGTAGGTCGAATTTGGTAAGTAAAAATTTATATAGTGTGCTGAAATTTACTGTCACTTGTTACTATGGAAAGTAATCCTTTGAGGGGCTTGTTCGGGGTATCTTCACCTCGACCAGTAGAGCATAGAGTTGCTCCTCAACCTACTCAACCTACTGAACCTACTGAAAATGAAAATTTCTACTTTGAAATTCCTTCGGGTATGATAGAAAAACTGCTAGCTAATCCTTTTGCACGAGATGGAACATTACATCCTGATGAGCACCTAATATATGTGGATGAAGTTTATGGATTATTTAAGCTTGCAGGTATGCCCGATGATGTTATCAAGAGGAAGGTCTTCCCTTTATCTTTGAAGGGAGATGCATTGACTTGGTATAGGCTATGTGATGATATGGGATCATGGAACTACAAACGATTGAAATTGGAATTTCATCAAAAGTTTTATCCTATGCATCTTGTTCATCGTGATCGTAATTATATATATAATTTTTGGCCTCGCGAGGGAGAAAGCATCGCTCAAGCTTGGGGGTGGCTTAAATCAATGTTATATTCATGCCCCAATCATGAGCTCTCATGAGAAATGATTATCCAAAAAAATTATGCTCGGCTTTCTGATAACAACCACACCAAGCTCAATACTTCTTGTGCTGGCTCTTTTATGATGACGACTATTGAATTCAAATGGGATTTATTGGAAAGAATTAAACGCAACTCTGAAGACTGGGATCTCGGCGAAGGTAAGGAGTCAGGTATGACACCTAAGTTCGATTTTGTTAAATCTTTTATGGATACCGATGTTTTCCTTAAATTTAGGACTAAATATGGACTTGACTCTAAGATAGTAGCTTCTCTCTGTGAATCTTTTGCTGCTCATGTTGATCTCCCTAAGGAGAAGTGGTTTAAATATCATCCTCCCATTGAAGTAAAAGTAGCTGCACCTATTAAAGTTGAAGAAAAGACTATCACTTATAATGATCCTATTGTTCCTACTGCTTATGTTGAGAAACACCTTTTCCTGTTAGGATAAAAGATCATGCTAAAGCTTCAATTGTGGTTCATAAAAGCAATATTAGAACCTATACACCTCCCGAGCAAGTTAAAGTTGAACCTAATATTGCTATTGTTAAGGATCTCTTGGCTGATAATATTGATGGGCATGTTATTTATTTCTGTGATGAAACTGCTAGAATTGCTAAACCTTGTCCCAAAGATAAACATAGACCTGTGGTAGGCATGCCTGTTATTTCTGTTAAAATAGGAGATCATTGTTATCATGGCTTGTGTGATATGGGTGCTAGTGCTAGTGCAATACCTATTGACTTATACAAAGAAAGTATGCATGATATTGCACCTGCTGAGTTAGAAGATATTGATGTCACAATTAAACTTGCCAATAGAGATACTATTTCACCAATTGGCATTGATAGAGATGTTGAAGTCTTGTGTGGGAAACTAAATATCCTGCTGATTTTCTTGTTCTTGGTTCCCCACAAGATATCTTTTGTCCCATTATATTTGGTAGACCCTTCTTAAACACTGTTAATGCTAGGATAGACTACGAAAAGGATGTTGTTACTATTGGTTTAGGTGATATGTCTCATAAGTTCAACTTCTCTAAATTTCGTAGACAACACCGTGAAGAGGAACTTCCTAGTAAAGATGAAATTATTGGTCTTGCTTCTATTGCCGTACCTCCTAGTGATCCTTTAGAGCAATATTTGCTAGACCATGAAAATGATGTGTTGATGAATGAAAGAGGGAAATAGATGAAGTGTTCTTTAAACAGGGACCTATTCTGAAACACAACTTTCCTGTTGAAATCTTAGGGGATCCTCCTCCACCTAAGGGTGATCCTGTGTTTGAGCTTAAACCACTGCCTGATACTCTTAAATATGCTTATCTTGATGAAAAGAAGATATATCCTGTCATTATTAGTGCTAACCTTTCAGAGACGGAGGAAGAAAAATTATTGAGAACTCTGAAGAAGCACCGTGCTGCTATTGGATATACTATTGATGATCTTAAGGGCATTAGTCCCTGTCGGTGTCAAAACCGGCGGATCTCGGGTAGGGGGTCCCGAACTGTGCGTCTAAGGCGGATGGTAATAGGAGGCAGGGGACACGATGTTTTACCCAGGTTCGGGCCCTCTTGATGGAGGTAAAACCCTACGTCCTGCTTGATTATTCTTGATAATATGAGTAGTACAAGAGTTGATCTACCACGAGATCAGAGAGGCTAAGCCCTAGAAGCTAGCCTATGGTCTGATTGTATGCTGTCCTACGGACTAAAACCCTCCGGTTTATATAGACACTGGAGGGGGCTAGGGTTACACAGAGTCGGTTACAAGGAAGGATATCTACATATCCGTATTGCCAAGCTTGCCTTCCACGCCAAGAAGAGTCCCATCCGGACACGGGACGAAGTCTTCAATCTTGTATCTTCATAGTCTAACAGTTCGGCCAAAGGATATAATACGGCTGTCCAGATACCCCCTAATCCAGGACTCCCTCAGCAGCCCCTGAACCAGGCTTCAATGACGATGAGTCCGGCGCGCAGATTGTCTTCGGCATTGCAAGGCGGGTTCCTCCCCCGAATACTTCATAGAAGATTTTGAACACGAGGATCGTGTCCGGCTCTGCAAAACAAGTTCCACATACCACCATAGAGAGAATAATATTTCCACCAATCTAATCTGCTGACGTACCCCATAGCGTGACATCACACCACAGCCAGGTCCTTATTTGAATCATTTTTCATAACCTATCTCAGTGTGTTTCGCGAGGTGGTTTCCTTGGCACGTCTTGTTGGAGCAGAGATCGCGTCCCCTTATTACCGGATTCCCATCAATACGGACATGGGTAACCCAACCGCGCCTATTAGTAGGACTCCTAAATCTTAGGCAAGTCCCAAACAGCCACGAGGAGGACGCTTGATATTCACCCTCTTTATAAAGGGGACAAGGCCTTTTACTCTCGATCTTAATCGAATCCGCCTCTCGCATCGAGTTCCAACACCCAAAGCTCAGGTTTAGGCGCTTCGGACCTTCAACTATGTCCAGATCCAACCTTCAAGGTCGGTGGATGCCTTCCTCCGTCACAGAGGAGGACATCAAGAAGTTGAGAGAGGCCAAATATCTGACCGCCGAAATTTCGCATCGGCTGCCTGCCCGAGGGCAGGTCGTCCCTACTCCCGAACCCAACGAGAGTGTCGTGTTCGTCTCCCACTTCCTCCGAGGACTAGGCCTCGCTCTGGATCCCTTTGTTAGGGGTCTTCTGTTCTATTACGGGCTAGATTTTCATGATCTGGCCCCGGATTCCCTTCTTCACATCTCGACATTTATTGTCGTATGCGAGGCCTTCCTCCGCATTACCCCTCACTTCGGTATGTGGCTCAAGACCTTCGATGTGAAGCCGAAGATGATCGAGGGGCAGCACGCAGCGTGCGGAGACGCTTCAATAAGCAAACTTGCTGATGCTCCCAGGCCTGAGGGTTACTTCCCAGAGGTGTCCGGATTCTGGCAGCGGGAGTGGTTCTACATCACAGCTCCCCGAAGTGCCAAGTGAGTAGCTGCACCCGCCTTCCGCTCAGGCCCCCACCACAACTGATGTCATGGATCAGCAGGGGGCTGAGCTGGGGTCCAGCCAAGGACGTGCCAATACTGCAAAGCCGTATCCGAGATCTCTTCAAGAGAGATATCAGTCTGGTTATGGTAGTGCAAGTTATGCTAGTCCGTCAAGTCCATCCTTGCAAACGCCGGCCTCTTCGCATGTGGGAATTCAACCCGGAAGGACCGCGATCTATCCAACATTTCCTCGGCATGACGCACGAAGAGATGTACAAATTGTTCTCCGGACCACAAATAATGTGTCCGGACATCCCTCAGGATGCAGGTCTGAGCTGCAATCACCCGGATACCCAAGTAAGTAGCCCTGCATCCGAACACACTGTTCGTTTTATTCATAGCAACATTGCCCTAAAAAAGAAAAACCGCTCTTGGTCCAGGATTGGATAGCGAAGGCAAAGTTGATTAGGTGTCCAGCCCCCCTCCCTGAGACCTCACCAAATCCCGTGCTAACCAGGATGCTGGAGATCGCGCCTTATCAGGCGCCCTTGGGAGAAGATAAAGGGGGGAACAAGGAGGTTAGCGCCTCCGCGAAGCAGGTTAGCCGGGGAGGAGGGATTGAAACTTCCTCTCCCCAGGGAAGGAAGAGGACCGCCTCTGAGGACCCGAAGACAATGGTCTCCAAACGGGGGAAGAAATCTTCGCCGGAGGGTCCTGCCTCGGGGGCTACCCTGGCCGCACTATGCCCTCAAGGGGATCAGCCCTCCACCGAGCTGTGAGTAAAAGGGTACTTAATAATGAAAATATCTCGCTTTACTTCTGAGGAAAACAATCAAAGCATTTATCTTGCAGTTGGATCTTAGCCCTTCTCAGCAGAGCTCATCTTCAGGGGTTATTCTTCCAGAGATGATGGAGAGCGAAACGCCTCCCTTGCCACACCGCCTCACGAGGCGGGCGACCCGAGGTGTCATCGCGGAGGGTTTCTCTTGATCCGGCAAGGCCAGAAGGTAATCCTATGGCCACCCGAAGTCCTCAGTATCTGGCTCTTGAAGAGAGCAATCAAAAGAGTCCGGCACCGTCTGGTGTGCGGTCGGACGTACTGAGGGATTTGCTAGAGCAAGCGGCTATCTCAGAAGAGCACCGCACATTGATGGGTACGGTGATTGAAAGGATTTCGTCCGGCGAAAGCGGGTTGCATGAAGCCTTTGTGAGTCTACTGACGGGTTTTGAGGTACGTGAAATGATGTACATTTTTGACAGTACCGCACATTTTTAGATGTGCCCTGTGTAGATAGTAGCCCCTGAGACTCTGGTTGTCGTCGAAAACGGCAGCAAACAGAGGATCATAGTCCCAGGTAATAACTAGACCGCCTTTATGTGTAGGTGGTTGAAGCTCCGGTGGCTAGCCGGACTGATGGGTTTCCCGAACTAAGGTGGTAGCTGGATGCGGCAGATGCCGACATCGTGCTTGTCAACAAGTGCCTTGACGAGACACAGGGTCAGTGATTTTTCTGGTGATCGTCACATAGTAAGAGCAGCATGATGCCGGTATCTTTAATATGTTGTGACTGCAGATGGAGCTACCGCCGTGGAGACCCTTCGGGCGGAACTTGCCCAAGCCAAGGAGCACGCAAGGAGCAGCAATGCGGCCGCTTTAAAGGCGGCCGGGGGTTTAAGGGCCGAACAACCGCACATTGCGAGAGCAAAGGAAAAATTGTCAAGATGGCCGTGGAGTTAAAAAATGTTGCTGACCGTTACCGGCTTCTTGAAGAGGAAAACCGGGTGAAGGCGAGGGACCTGGTGAAGGCCCGGGTGGCTGCCAAGGAAGCCCGCTCCAAAATTAGAGCGACGAAGGAGGAGCTAAATCAAGCTGCGAATACCGTTTCTGGGAAGCCCTTCTTGTTACAGACTAAGTTCGGAGATCCAAAATATGCTCCTCTAGACCGGCTATGGAGTTCTGCGGACGAGTACATGGATTTGGCTACAAGTGCTGCTGATGCGACCGAGTACTTCAAGGATCAGAAGGGTCCTGAAGTGGAGAAGTTGTTCTGGTCACAGTTTCACACTCTAGTCCGTCCGCTGTTGCTGAATGAGCTATTGACCGGTTGGGCCGAGGTCCATAGATTATCCGGACTTGCCATGAGGTCCATAGTGGATCATCTGTGGCCAGGAGGGCCAAGGACGAATAGCTAATTTAGCTTGGTGCAACAATTCCTTGGTGTTGTGCCACGCATCGATGCTGTAAAGAGGTCGGCGTGCATAGAGGGCTCGCGGATGGCCCTTGCCCGTGTCAAAACATACTGGGCGGAGATGGATGCCAGCACTGTTGTGGCACAGGGTTCGGCCATAGGCCGAGTGGCTGCCGAGCACTACTTTGAAGAAGTTCTTGAAGGCGCTCGTTTGATAGAGGCTCAGTGCTCGAAGAATATTATGTTTAAGTGACATGTATTCCCATTGTAAGAACAATGTTTTATTGAATTCATCAAGGCTGTATTTATACTTTTGCCCGAAAGTGCTATGATGCCTCCTGTGCGGCCGTTTATGTATATATGTATATAACCTGAAAGATGATAGTCGTTGGCTTCAGCCTCCATGCATATAATGCGGGGGTGTTCGCAGAAGACGCATGTTCACACTTGATCCAACGTCTTGGTCCATTAAGGAGGTCATAGCGCAACGAACTAGGAAATCGGACTATAATGCTTTAACACTTTCACTTAGCCAGAAGAGTTTGACAGTGGGGCTACTATATAGCCCCTGGTGGCTTCCGCGCTCATCCGGATTCAGGGCGCGTACATGCATGGCCGGGATACGGCCCTTCGTTAAGGCGGAGGAATCCCGAAGATTCTGCTAGGTCATCGAGTGGTTGACCAGTCTCACGCTATATCATGACAGTCAGTTCTCCTGGTGCCGCCTTAGCCGATAGAGCGGAACATAAGACAGCACAACACATGAGCTGGGCAAACCCAACATTTGACCAAAGACATGATTTGGAGCTGATGCATATAAGGCCAAACTCGCGATGCCGAACACTCCCTAGGGTATTCAGTCTTTATGTTGTAAACCGTGTCGAAACAGTGCCCTTTGTAATAAGCCCCTGGTGTCCAGGTACGTGCAGTATTCTGACGTGGCCACATGCCAATACGTCAGCATCCTTCTCAATTGTACTGAGAATCCGAGGGATGTGTATCAACAAGAGACAGTAAAAAAGGTTTACGCAGGGTCTTAATCTAAACAGAATCGTTGGAACGGGTCCCTGCTGCACGTCTGCGCCTGTGTCTCCGTTGTGCCGTATTCTGGACGGGTGTAGCACGATGGTCATCTGAAAAAGAAAGGAACTTAATTGAAAAGTTGTCGTGCAAAAGGTAGGTTATACTAAATAAACCATGTACAGTTCGAAATGAGTAAAGTTGAGCCTAATTGTCACTTGTTTGCACGCGTTGAGCCCCTTGTATTGTAATAGGGGTATAGGCATCAAACCTGTATCAATTACATATAGCTGCACCAGACTCGTCCAACCGCGTCTGTGGTCTTAACGACCTGTCAGATGCTTTAGTTGGTGAGGCCGTTTACTGTGCGGCTGCCAAGGCAGCCGCACGGTCTTCCGCGTGCAAGGAGCGCTCAATATTTCCATTTACTGTAATGATGCCACGTGGACCGGGCATCTTAAGCATGAGAGAGGCGTAATGCGGTATTGCGTTAAAGCGAGCGAAAGCTTCGTGTCCGAGCAGTGCTTGATAACCACTTTGGAACAGAGCGATGTGGAACGTTAAATTTTCACTGCGGAAGTTATCGGGAAAGCTGAATATAACCTCTGTAGCAGGGAGCCCATGCAATGGGCCTCTGGGCCTGGCGTTACTCCTTTAAAGGTAGTATTGCTGTGGCTAATTTTTGTTGGGTCTATCCCCATTTTGCAGACTGTGTCCTGATATAACAGGTTTAAACTGCTGCCGCCGTCCATCAGGACTGGTGTGAAGTGGTATCCGTCAATTATTGGGTCTAATACAGAGGCATCCCATCCTGCACGCCGGATACTTGCCGAGTACTCCCGATGATCAAAGGTGATCGGTTGGGACAACCAGTGGCAGAACTCCGTGGTGATAGGCCCTGGGGCATGTGTCTCTAGGAGTGCCGCTTTGTTTCTCCCCTTTGTCACGTGTAACACGTTTACTGTTTTGACTTCTGGTGGGAATTTCTTCTGTTCCCCAGTGCTTTTCTTGTGAGGCTCGTACTCGCCTTCGCTTGGTGTATCCTGCCCCTTATGTTCGGCGTTGAGCTTGTCGGACTGCTTGAAGACCCAACATTCTCTATGCGTATGATTTGCAGGCTTATCGGGGGTGCTATGGATCTCACATATTTTATCCAGAATCTTGTTTAGGCTGGACAGTTCATCTCTGTTGCCTTTGGAGGGCAGCTTTTGTTGACCTGGCCGAGAGCTTCAAAATCCGGCGTTTACCGCCGTGCTCTTCAGGCTGTCTTATTTATTCCGGCGGTTGTTTTTGCTGTGTCGTGGTTTCCCGCTTCCGTCCCTGACTTCGGATGTACTTGGGTCGCTGGTGCTGCATCGGGCTAACCAGCTATCCTCGCCCGCGCAAAAGCGGGTCATGAGGCTTGTTAATGCTGCCATTGTTCTTGGCTTTTCTTGGCCGAGGTGTCTAGCAAGCCATTCGTCTCGAACGATGTGCTTAAAAGCTGCTAAGGCTTCGGCGTCCGGGAAGTCGACTATTTGGTTCTTTTTAGTGAGAAACCTGTTCCAAAGCTTTCGGGCTGACTCTCCGGGCTGTTGAGTTATATGACTCAAATCGTCTGTATCCGGTGGTCGGACATAGGTCCATTGAAAATTTGCCCGAAAAGCATCTTCGAGCTCTTCCCAGCTTCCAATGGAGTTTTCGGGGAGGCTTTTAAGCCAGTGCCGAGCTGGTCCTTTGTGCTTGAGGGGTAAGTACTTGATGGCGTGGAGATCATCTCCTCGAGCCATATGGATATGGAGGATGTAGTCCTCAATCCAGACCCTAGGGTCTGTCGTTCCATCGTACGCCTCTATGTTTACGGGTTTGAATCCCTCTGGAAATTCGTGGTCCAGCACCTCATCGGTGAAACATAGGGGGTGTGTGGCACCCCTGTATTTGGGTGTACCATGGTGTTGGGATGTTTGTTGTGTTGCATTGCATGCTGGAGCGCGCTTGCGTGGCCCGTAAATGAATCTGGTTGCGTCGTCCTTTTGATGCGAGCCCTCACGCGGATCGCGTACTGGCTTATGTGTGGCGTCGTTTGTTGCTCTATGTTGGCCACGAGGTCGTCTATCCGACCGGATGGCCATTTTGTTGTTTGATTGCGGGGGGTCTAAGGCCTCCTCATCGAATTCAGGTAGCAACTTTCGCTTCGGGTAGCTCTTGGTGTGGCGATTAGCGCCGTACTTCGCTGTAGTGTTGAGTACTTCACTGCATCTGATTCTGAGTGTGTCTTGTGCAGCCCTGAGCCTTTGCTTCTGCTTTTTCAGACTCCTTGCAGTGGCGACAAGCCTTTGATGGGTATTCTGTTGCTCCGGGTGCCTGTCCGGTGTGATGTTATGTAACGCCCTCGATGCAGCTATATCTCCCATGTGTCGAAGCACGACTTAGAGGCATAACCGCATTGAAAGCAATGTCGCAAGTGAGGTAATCTTCACACAACCCATGTAATACATAAGGGAAAGAGATACATAGTTGGCTTACAATCGCCACTTCACACAAAACATGAATAAAGCATTACATCATCCAGATACAATCAAGGTCCGACTACGGAACCAAGATAAAAGAAGACTACCCCAAATGCTACAAAGATCCCCGATCGACCCCAACTGGGCTCCACTACTGATCAACTAGAGCGAAACAATACAAAGGACAAGATCTTCATCAAGCTCCTCCTTGAGCTTGGTTGAGTCTCCTGCACGGTATCATCGGCACCTGCAAAACTGGTTTTGGAAGTATCTATGAGTCACGGGGACTCAGCAATCTCACACCCTCGCGATCAAGACTATTTAAGCTCATGGGTAAGGTAAAGGTATGATGTGAAGCTACAGCAAGCGACTAGCATATATGGTGGCTAACCTATTCGCAAAAGAGAGCGAGAAGAGAAGGCAAAACCACGATCGAACAACTATGATCAAGAAGTGATCCTAGAACAACCTACGTCAAGCATAACTCCAACACCGTGTTCACTTCCCGGACTCCGCCGAGAAGAGACCATCACGGTTACACACGCGGTTGATGCATTTTAATTAAGGTCAACTTCAGGTTTTCTACAACCGGACATTAACAAATTCCCATCTGCCCATAACCGCGGGCACGGCTTTCAAAAGTTCAAATCCCTGCAGGGGTGTCCCAACTTAGCCCATCACAAGCTCTCACGGTCAACGAAGGATATTCCTTCTAGCGGGAAGACCCGATCAGACTCGGAATCTCGGTTACAAGACATTTCGACAAAGGTAAAACAAGACCAGCAAAGCCACCCGATGCGCCGACATCCTGATGGGAGCTGCACATATCTCGTTCTCAGGGCAACACCATATGAGACATCCTACGAGTAAAACCAGCCCTCAAGTTTCCCCGAGGTGGCCCCGCAGTCTACTCAGTTCGGACCAACACTTAGACAAGCACTGGCCCAGGGGGGTTAAAATAAAGATGACCCTTGGGCTGGCCTAACCCCAAGGGAAAAAGAGGCTAGGTGGCGAATGGTAAAACCAAGGTTGGGCCTTGCTGGAGGAGTTTTACTCAAGGCGAACTGTCAAGGGGTTCCCATTATAACCCAACCGCGTAAGGAACGCAAAATCCGGGAACATAACACCGATATGACGGAAACTAGGGCGGCAACAGTGGAACAAAACACCAGGCATAAGGCCGAGCCTTCCACCCTTTACCAAGTATATAGATGCATTAATTAAATAAGAGATAATGTGATATCCCAACAAGTAAACATGTTCCAACAAGGAACAACATCTCCATGTTCCAACAAGGAACAAACTTCAATCTTCACCTGCAACTAACAACGCTATAAGAGGGGCCGAGCAAAGCGGTAACATAGCCAAACAATGGTTTGCTAGGACAAGGTGGGTTAGAGGCTTGGTTCCACAATATGGGAGGCATGATAAGCAAGTGGTAGGTATCGCAACATAGGCATAGCAAAAGAGCGAGCAACTAGCAAGCAAAGATAGAAGTGATTTCGAGGGTATGGTCATCTTGCCTGAAATCCTGTAAGGAAGAAGAACGAGTCCATGAAGGAGACAAGCGGGCGTAGTCAAACAGTTCCTCACAAACATGACGTTATCGGAACCAACCCGAAGAAGCAACACCGGAAATAAGCAAACAACATAGTAAACAACCACCACATAAACATGGCATGATGCACAACTAAATATGATGAATGTCCGGTTTAAAGATACATGGCATGGCAAAGTGCACAAGCAATCCTACAAGTTAAGTAGGGCTCAATATGCAACTCCGTTGCCTATTGACGAAACACCACATTCGAGTTACTTAGTTTGATCTCGTTTATGTACCCAACAAGATTAAATGTCGTTAGCATGGCAAGAGGGTGAAGCAAAGTAAAACGACCTATCTAGTCAAGGTTAAATGAGGCCGGAAGCAACGAACAACAATTTTGGTAAATCCCCATATGCATATATTAGGTTTGGTACTGTTCTTCTCTAAACACAATTTTAGAGTTGTTAAACATGCAAAGTGATGCCACCATGTTAAACTAGGCATTTTTCTACCCCATTTACATATAAAGATTATTTAAGGCCGAGCTACGGTTATTTAGTTATGAATTAAAGCATTTTAGCATGACATAGGAGAAAATTTAAACAAACATCATTTTAGACATTTTAAACATGGATGAAAGTGGCATATTGTTAATCTACCCAAAATTCTAAGCAAGTTTCATATATAACTTATTTTAATCCGATGCATGGTTGGTGAGTTATTAAATGCGTGAAGAACAGGGGCTTTTCAACAAAACTGTTGTCTCTGGAAATTAGCTCAATTTTTTGGGACAGGAAAAAAAACATATCGGGCCAAATCTAACTAGACTGGGCCAGCTACTGCGAGCACTGCACATAGGTGGGTTTCAGTGGGCGTCTCAACTCGGGCCAGATCTGGCTTGCTGGTGGAGAGGGGGCGGCTCGGTCGGATGAGGCTGCGGCGGCGCTGGGCCTTGGTCAACGCTCTCGAGAACGAGCGCAGCTGCTCGGTGTCCAGGCGCGCGGGACGAGTAGAGCTCCTGGTTGATGAAGAGGAAGCAGAGGCCGGCGTGAAAAGAAGCAGGGGACGCAGCGGCGGCCTAGAGGCGGGGATGAGGCTGGGAACGCAGGCCTCGCTGGATCTTGCGGAGACGGCGATGAATGGAGCAGGGCGGCGGAGGAGCTGCAAGGACATGGCAGGGGAACAAGTTCAGAGAAGCAGCGGTGAGGGAGGAAGGAAAAATGAGAAGGAGAGGGACGGGCAGAGGGAGGCGGACCAGGATATCGTCGCAGGAGGTCACCGGTGTGCCCATTCCCTGCTGGATCAACGCGGCGGCGGGCTGGCGGACTTGGAGCTCCAAGCTTCGAAGGGCGCGGCCATGGCGTGGTGCTTTTGTGAGGAAAACACAGAGAGGGGCGAGACGTGAGAGGAGAAGGAAGGAACCATAGGAAAGGAAGGGAGAGGTGGCGCTGTTCTTGGTGGTGGTCGACGCAGCGGCGTTGGTCATCGGGCGAAGAGGGCCTCAGACAGCTTCACGATCCACTCGGGATCGAGGGGAGAAGTGGCAGGCCTCAGGCGCCTGGGGAAGAAGCAGCGGAGGGAGGAGTCATGTCGAACGAGGAGACGAGGTGGTAGGGCGGCGGTGGTCTTGTAGGTGAGGAGGGACTCCGGCGGTGTCGAAGCAGAGGAACGGCAATATGGCGCGGCGGCGGAAGCTTCTGCTGCTGCTCCAAGAGAGGAAGAGAGGTCAGGGAGGCAGAGAGAGCTTCAGTGAAGGAGAGAAAAAAAAGGGCAGGGCGGTGAGGACGGCATGCTGGTTCGTGCGAGGAACGGAGCAACTCCAGCGGAAATCGGATGCCACGGAGGACTCCAACGACTTGGCAGGGCGGCGGGTCGAGGTCGAGGGCGATGGGGAGCTACGGGAGGAGCTCGGGCAGAGGTGCTCGGGATGGAGGGGATCGAGAGGGGCTGGTGATTGGTGGGTTTGGATCGGGAGGGATCCCGAGAGAGTGGCGGCGGCGCTAGGGAAAGGATGGATGCGACAAGGCCCCTAGAATTTAGGGTTGCAGGTTTATATAGTGGGTCTATACGCAGACTAATGGAAGCCCTTCGATCTAAATCAGACGGCTGAGAAAAAAAGGTTAGGAAGTCCAATAAACAAAACGGAGATGTTTTGTAGACGTTTGGGGATGATCCGGACACAACGGTGGCGACAGTCCGGGTCGGGTCCGGGATAGCTTTTTGGACGCGCGCGCGAGGAGAGCCGCGGGCTGACGAGAGAGGTTAGGTAGGGTATGACGGTGAGTAGTGGACTGTGCAGAAGTCCTCAGGCTGAGAGAAGATAAGAGAGAGAGACCCGGCGACAGTTTTCGGAGACCGAAAACGTCCGACGTTTGACCGACTATAATGTCGCTATAGTTAACCGTTGGGCTATCAAACGAACTTCGAATGCGATAAAACTTGGCAGGCGGCCTACCTACAACATAACAACACCACATGCCAACTTTCAACCCATTCCGAGAACATTTTCTGGCCACTAATAAAAAAATATTTCGGAGGTGCCGCGGGCGCGTGCAAGTGAGGTTGGGCCTCGGAACGGACAACAGAGAGAACTGGGGAACCCGGACGGATGCAAGTTTTGAAAACATGATGATGCAATGCACATGATGACATGATATGCAATGCACGACACGCAAGCAAAGACAAGGCAACAACAGCGAAAAACTGGAGGACACCTGGCACATCGGTCTCGGGGCGTCACAACACTCCACCACTACGAGAGGATCTCGTCCCGAGATCTAGAATGGCACCGGAGGGAAAAACGAAAGAGAGAGAAGAGGTAAAACTAAGTTGCTCCTTTGACAAATGAGTGAAACCAAAGAACCTTGAAAAGGTTAAGCCATTTTGAGAAAAGAATACAACGGAGATAAATGAAGTTGAAAGCACTCCGTTAGCAAAGAGGAACAAGGAAGAACAACTTTGGGCAGCACTCCGGTTGAGAAGGGATGCAAGACTTTATAAGATCAAAAGAACTAGAAGAGAAGACACAACACTCCGGTTAGTTGAATAAGCACAGGAGAGAACACGATCCTGACAAAAACAGAAGACGATTGAAGAGAGCAACATCACAATGCCTCCGGAACAAAAGTAAGAATGGAATGAACGAAGGAAAAAAAACGAGAGCACGCTTACAACAAATGCTAGAACGGAGTTGTTGGAAAACCAACAGCGAAAAGAATAAGATTGATATGGTCTTATGGAATACATCTCAAATTATGAGGTGACAACCTGCCACTCACGGAAAAAGAATTGGATTGATAAGAACAAGGGGACGAGAAACTTATTTCACCGGGAGGATAAATGAAGAACTTGGATCATTTATAAGCACCATAAATAGCCACAATCCTTAGGGAAAGCTTTAGGTGAAATATAACCCAAGATAACTCCAACGAAAAGGTTTATGGATTTAAAATATCTCATTCTTGATAACTTGTGACTCACGAAGCACGAACGGAAATCATCAAAAATGACAAAATACCACCTCCAATGGTACGGTAGAAAGAATTGCACTCCGGATTAGAAGATGATGAAAAACTTGAGCTCCTTAGAAAAAAATGTTGACGAACACTTCGAGAAGGAATTAAATCCTTGAAGAACCACCATGTTGAGCCTTCGTGAAAACTCCGGTGAAAAGAATGATCAAACGAAATGGAGGATGAAAAGAATAAGGTTGAAGCCTTGCAATGATTTAAATGAATCTCCGTGGAGATGTAATTTTAAAAAAACATTGGAACTCCGGGAAAAGAGAAGATGAAACAATTTAAATCAAGAATTTGATGAGCCTCCGGAATAGGGAATTAATCACTTGGGTGAATCAAGAATAAGAATTATGTTATGCTCATCCTTCACCAATTAAATTGATGACAATCAATGGCTTTGGCATACTACTTATTATCGTAGAAAGAATTAAGATAGATATATCACAAATTTGAGAAGGTCTTCAACGCTCCACCAGAAGGATTGAAAACAGCAAATGAATTGATATGATAACATGGTAAGAAGAATCTTGAACGAACCACCGTAAGAATTGAAAGTGAACGAAGAGAAGATAAAGAAACACCGGGAAGAATTAGCAAATGAATGAAGAAGCTTGAGAGAATTTAGATACAAGTGAACGAAGGGATCACGAACTAATTAGAGAATATGGAATGATGCACCGGTAAGATTAGGAGGATGAGAGCTGAAAGCTAGAATGAATAAACCTGAATTGATGGACTCCAGATAGGTGAAAGGAATTCTCACAATCAAAACAATTATGAGAGAATGGAAGCAAGCTAGCATCATGAATCTTGAAGGGAATGGAGCAAGATTGAGAGAAAAAATCTTCTTCGGTCTTCAAAATCTGAGAATTACGACGAGAAACACCACCAATAATTGTAGAGGCACTCCGGAAGAATCAAAAGCGAAGAGATTGAGCCAACGATGAAAGAATTTTGAAAGATCTCGGAGAAAGACATTTGACTAATGGAAAATTCATTCTTATGTCAAACATGGAAAAGAATTTGAGTGTAACGCCGGGAAAAGAGAAGAGTCAGGTAAGACCCTGGGAAAAACCTGTGGGTTAGGGCCCACTCAAAAGATACATCATTGAACAATTTAAAGAGAGAATGCACCGGTTGAATTAAAAGACTTGAATGAGATAACATCCTCGAAAGAGTTTGAACGAATGTAGAGTGGAAACACGAATCTTTGAGATATCTTGAGCATTCCGGAACAAATGAATAACGAAAAGTTAATGATTGAGAGGTGCACCGGCGAGAGAAGACATTTGAAATAAGGCAAAGAATATGATCAAACACCGAAATCTTGATTTGAAACCCCGGAGAAGAGAACGAGTGAAGAGTGACGAACTTGAAGCTCCGTTAGAATCTTCCTGAGAATCACTGGATAAGAACATTGACGGAAAAAGGATGGAGAGACTTCCCAAGAATAAAAGGATACTTGATAAAGAAATCGGATTCCTTGAATAAAAAGGGTGGGTGCGCAGGAAAACAAAGTCAACTTGGAACGGATGAAGACAATACCGTTGAGAAGAACTAGTAATAGATCTTGTGGATGTAGAGATGATCGGATTCACTTGAAGAGAAAAAACACAGGTGAAAAGGATTGACATGAAAATCTCGATTATCATGAAGGATTAGTATCCGCATAGGAGTATGAGAACACCGCTTAGGAAAGGGATGGAATCCACATTTGACATTGAAGCAACTCAAATACCACAACTCAAAACAAAACAAAAGGATTGGCTTGCAAATAAGCCAGAACAAACATATGATAGAGATTTCGTCTGAAGTTTTTGTGGTGGGGCCTACACGGGCTTGATCGTACAACACCATCATGTACAAGGCAGTGCACATGACATACGAAGCGTCCCCGAGTCGGCATAGCCAAGGACTCTTTAAGACACAACGAGACCACTGTAAAACCGACCGTGAATAGGCGGACCACTAGAGGTCGAACCCCAATTTCAAATCATACATCTGTCGGAAAGAAATCCTAGGAGCTACTTGAATTCCCACTTATAAACTGCCAAAATTTTCCGGTTATGCAATCAGGTGTTGGGGATACAGGGGAGGCATAATATCTCACCCAAAACTAGCAAATCCTACATCCAGTTGTATCCATCCTTCAACACATAACCAAGAAACCTTCGGAAATCATTTACCTCAACCTTCGAAAAGCATCCGTTATACAAGTTATGGCAATACTCCCGAACTCCCGCCCCAGTACTGGGTGGCGTCGAGGTTATCTCACCAACAACTGCGTAAAAGAGATTTTCGATGTCGGCGAAACTAAACTCAGGTATTCCAGAACTGCAACGATAAAATTGTGACGACAACACCTCGGAGCTCAACTCCCCGAGACACTGCCACAACCCCTAAATGTCAGGAGGCACCAAGAACAATGTTCTTGTCACAAATCGATAGGAACGATTCCAAGATACCCGCGTGATCCTAAATTTTTTTTAGTGAAATTTGAGAAGAGAACAGTCAAAACTCTACGTCAGGATGCCTTACCAGAGCGACGAAGGGACTGGGAGTAAAAAGAATTCCTAACTCTCCGATATATATAATTCCTAAATGACTCAAAACATTTCTAGACTCAATAACGCCAGCGATTCGATCAAACAGGGGGCTCCTAAGGTCGGGGAAGGCTCTGATTACCAACTTGTAATGCCCTCGATGCGGCTATATCTCCCATGTGTCGAAGCATGACTTAGAGGCATAACCGCATTGAAAGCAATGTCGCAAGTGAGGTAATCTTCACACAACCCATGTAATACATAAGGGAAAGAGATACATAGTTGGCTTACAATCGCCACTTCACACAAAACATGAATAAAGCATTACATCATCCAGATACAATCAAGGTCCGACTACGGAACCAAAATAAAAGAAGACTACCCCAAATGCTACACAGATCCCCGATCGACCCCAACTGGGCTCCACTACTGATCAACTAGAGCGAAACAACACAAAGGACAAGATATTCATCGAGCTCCTCCTTGACCTTGGTTGAGTCTCTTGCACGGTATCATCGGCACCTGCAAAACTGGTTTTGGAAGTATCCGTGAGTCACGGGGACTCAGCAATCTTAGACCCTCGCGATCAAGACTATTTAAGCTCATGGGTAAGCTAAAGGTATGATGTGGAGCTACAACAAGCGACTAGCATATATGGTGGCTAACCTATTCGCAAAAGAGAGCGAGAAGAGAAGGCAAAAGCACGGTCGAACAACTATGATCAAGAAGTGATCCTAGAACAACCTACGTCAAGCATAAATCCAACACCGTGTTCACTTCCCGGACTCCGCCGAGAAGAGACCATCACGGTTACACACGCGGTTGATGCATTTTAATTAAGCTCAACTTCAGGTTTTCTACAACCGGACATTAACAAATTCCCATCTGCCCATAACCGCGGGCACGGCTTTCGAAAGTTCAAATCCCTGCAGGGGTGTCCCAACTTAGCCCATCACAAGCTCTCACGGTCAACGAAGGATATTCCTTCTAGCGGGAAGACCCGATCAGACTCGGAATCTCGGTTACAAGACATTTCGACAAAGGTAAAACAAGACCAGCAAAGCCACCCGATGCGCCGACATCCTGATGGGAGCTGCACATATCTCGTTCTCAGGGCAACACCATATGAGACATCCTACGAGTAAAACCAGCCCTCAAGTTTCCCCGAGGTGGCCCCGCAGTCTACTCAGTTCGGACCAACACTTAGACAAGCACTGGCCCAGGGGGGTTAAAATAAAGATGACCCTTGGGCTGGCCTAACCCAAGGGAAAAAGAGGCTAGGTGGCGAATGGTAAAACCAAGGTTGGGCCTTGCTGGAGGAGTTTTACTCAAGGCGAACTGTCAAGGGGTTCCCATTATAACCCAACCGCGTAAGGAACGCAAAATCCGGGAACATAACACCGATATGACGGAAACTAGGGCGGCAACAGTGGAACAAAACACCAGGCATAAGGCCGAGCCTTCCACCCTTTACCAAGTATATAGATGAATTAATTAAATAAGAGATAATGTGATATCCCAACAAGTAAACATGTTCCAACAAGGAACAACATCTCCATGTTCCAACAAGGAACAAACTTCAATCTTCACCTGCAACTAACAACGCTATAAGAGGGGCCGAGCAAAGCGGTAACATAGCCAAACAATGGTTTGCTAGGACAAGGTGGGTTAGAGGCTTGGTTCCACAATATGGGAGGCATGATAAGCAAGTGGTAGGTATCGCAACATAGGCATAGCAAAAGAGCGAGCAACTAGCAAGCAAAGATAGAAGTGATTTCGAGGGTATGGTCATCTTGCTTGAAATCCTGTAAGGAAGAAGAACGAGTCCATGAAGGAGACAAGCGGGCGTAGTCAAACAGTTCCTCACAAACATGACGTTATCGGAACCAACCCGATGAAGCAACACCGGAAATAAGCAAACAACATAGTAAACAACCACCACATAAACATGGCATGATGCACAACTAAATATGATGCATGTCCGGTTTAAAGATACATGGCATGGCAAAGTGCACAAGCAATCCTACAAGTTAAGTAGGGCTCAATATGCAACTCCGTTGCCTATTGACGAAACACCACATTCGAGTTACTTAGTTCGATCTCGTTTATGTACCCAACAAGATTAAATGTTATTAGCATGGCAAGAGGGTGAAGCAAAGTAAAACTACCTATCTAGTCAAGGTTAAATGAGGCCGGAAGCAACAAACAACAATTCCGGTAAATCCCCATATGCATATATTAGGTTTGGTACTGTTCTGCTCTAAACACAATTTTAGAGTTGTTAAACATGCAAAGTGATGCCACCATGTTCAACTAGGCATTTTTCTACCCCATTTACATATAAAGATTATTTAAGGCCGAGCTATGGTTATTTAGTTATGAATTAAAGCATTTTAGCATGACATAGGAGCAAATTTAAACAAACATCATTTTAGACATTTTAAACATGGATGAAAGTGGCATATTATTAATCTACCCAAAATTCTAAGCAAGTTTCATATATAACTTATTTTAATCCGATGCATGGTTGGTGAGTTATTAAATGCGTGAAGAATAGGGGCTTTTCTGCAAAACTGTTGTCTCTGGAAATTAGCTAAATTCGCTGGGACAGGAAAAAAAACATATCGGGCCAAATCTAATTGGACTGGGCCAGCTACTGCGAGCACTGCACACAGGTGGGTTTCAGTGGGCGTCTCAACTCGGGCCAGATCTGACTTGCTGGTGGAGAGGGGGCGGCTGGGCCGGATGAGGCTGCGGCGGCGCTGGGCCTTGGTCAACGCTCTCGAGAACGAGCGCAGCTGCTCGGCGTCCAGGAATGCAGGACGAGCAAAGCTCCTGGTTGATGAAGAGGAAGCAGAGGCCGGCGCGACAAGAAGCAGGGGATGCAGCGGCAGCCTGGAGGCGGGGACGAGGCTGGGAACGCAGGGCCTCGCCGGATCTTGCGGAGACGGCGACGAACGGAGCAGGACGGCGGAGGAGCTGCAAGGACATGGCAGGGGAACAAGTTCAGAGAAGCAGCGGTGAGGGAGGAAGGAAAAATGAGAAGGAGAGGGACGGGCAGAGGGAGGCGGACCAGGATATCGTCGCAGGAGGTCACCGGTGTGCCCATTCCCTGCTGGATCAATGCGGCGGCGGGCCGGCGGACTTGGAGCTCCAAGCTTCGAAGGGCGCGGCCATGGCGTGGTGCTTCTGTGAGGAAAACACAGAGAGGGGCAAGACGTGAGAGGAGAAGGAAGGAACCATAGGAAAGGAAGGGAGAGGTGGCGCTGTTCTTGGTGGTGGTCGACGCGGCGGCGTTGGTCATCGGGCGAAGAGGGCCTCAGACAGCTTCACGATCCACTCGGGATCGAGGGGAGAAGTGGCAGGCCTCAGGCGCCTGGGGAAGAAGCAGCGGAGGGAGGAGTCATGTCGGACGAGGAGACGAGGTGGTAGGGCGGCGGTGGTCTTGTAGGTGAGGAGGGACTCCGGCGGCGTCGAAGGAGAGGAACGGCAATATGGCGCGGCGGTGGAAGCTTCTACTGCTGCTCCAAGAGAGGAGGAGAGGTCAGGGAGGCAGAGAGAGCTTCAGTGAAGGAGAGAAAAAAAAGGGCAGGGGAACAAGTTCAGAGAAGCAGCGGTGAGGGAGGAAGGAAAAACGAGAAGGAGAGGGACGGGCAGAGGGAGGCGGACCAGGATCTCGTCGCAGGAGGTCACCGGTGTGCCCGTTCCCTGCTGGATCAACGCGGCGGCGGGCTGGCGGAGTTGGAGCTCCAAGCTTCGAAGGGCGCGGCCATGGCGTGGTGTTTCTGTGAGGAAAACACAGAGAGAGGCGAGACGTGTGAGGAGAAGGAAGGAACCATAAGAAAGGAAGGGAGAGGTGGCGCTGTTCTTGGTGGTGGTCGACGCAGCGGCGCTGGTCATCGGGCGAAGAGGGCCTCGGAAAGCTTCACGATCCACTCGGTAACGAGGGGGGAAGAGGCAGGCCTCGGGCGCCTGGGGAAGAAGCAGCGGAGGCAGGAGTCGCATCGGACGAGGAGACAAGGTGGTAGGGCGGCGGTGGTCTTGTAGGTGAGGAGGGACTCCGGCGGCGTCGAAGCAGAGGAACGGCAACACGGCGCGGCGGCGGAAGCTTCTACTGCTGCTCCAAGAGAGGAAGAGAGGTCAGGGAGGCAGAGAGAGCTTCAGTGAAGGAGAGAAAAAAAGGGCAGGGCGGTGCGGACGGCCTGCTGGTTCATGCGAGGAACGGAGCAACTCCGTCGGAAATCGGACGCCACGGCGGACTCCAACGACTTGGCGGGGCGGCGGGTCGAGGTCGAGGGCGATGGGGAGCTGCGGGAGGAGCTCGGGCAGAGGTGCTCGGGATGGAGGGGATCGAGAGGGGCTGGTGATTGGTGGGTTTGGATCAGGAGGGATCTCGAGAGAGTGGCGGCGGCGCTAGGGAAAGGATGGATGGGACAAGGCCCCTAGAATTTAGGGTTGCAGGTTTATATAGTGGGTCTATACGCAGACTAATGGAAGCCCTTCGATCTAAATCAGACGGCTGAGAAAAAAAGGTTAGGAAGTCCAATAAACAAAACGGAGATGTTTTGTAGACCTTTGGGGATGATCCGGACACAACGGTGGCGACAGTCCGGGTCGGGTCCGGGACGGCTTTTCGGACGCGCGCGCGAGGAGAGCCGCGCGCTGATGAGAGAGGTTAGGTAGGGTCTGACGGTGAGTAGTGGACTGTGCAGAAGTCCTCAGGCTGAGAGAAGAGAAGAGAGAGAGAGAGACCCGGCGACTGTTTCCGAAGACCGAAAACATCTGACGTTTGACCGACTATAATGTCGCTATAGTTAACCGTTGGGCTATCAAACGAACTCCGAATGCGATGAAACTTGGCAGGCGGCCTACCTACAACATAAAAACACCACATGCCAACTTTCAACCCATTCCAAGAACATTTTCCGGCCACTAATAAAAATATATTTCGAAGGTGCCGCGGGCGCGTGCAAGTGAGGTTGGTCCTCGGAACGGACAACAGAGAGAACTGGGGAACCCGGACGGATGCAAGTTTTGAAAACATGATGATGCAATGCACATGATGACATGATATGCAATGCACGACACGCAAGCAAAGACAAGGCAACAACAGCGAAAAACTGGAGGACACCTGGCACATCGATCTCGGGGCGTCACATGTTATCCGGACTGTTATCTTCGACGGAGTCGGGTTGTTTGGGTTGATTCTCCGTGTTGCCGTGGTCGGACGATGGTTCAATGCCGTGTTTGTCGTCCGCTGGCTCGCCTTGCTTTATCGCTGGGTTTATATGATCGCCGCTTCTGCCGAGGCAGGATTTGGAGCGGCGCTTACGCCGCCGCTTTGACTGCTTCTCGAGGGAACAACCCTTCGCTGCGTCCTTCCGTTCTTCGTCGTCGTTTTCTTTGGGTGTGTCCACCATGTATACATCATATGATGAAGTGGGCATCCAGTGCCCTGTGGGCAGTGGTTCCTGTTCGTCTCCTGCATCGTCGTCCATACCGTCGATGCCTTCGGAGTCGAAGTCGGGCATGTCGGTCAAATCGTCGATAGTGGCTACTAAGTGGGTGGTGGGTGGGCGGTGAATTTCTTCGTCATCCGCATCCCAATTCTGCCAGACATGGTTCGGCCAAGGCTCTCCTGACAGAGAGAGAGACCTAAAAGATATCCGCGGAGGTGAACTCCATGATCGGCGCCCAGTTGGATTCGATAGGCACGGGCGCAGGCGGTTCGGAGTCCGTGGCCAGGGAAGAATCCGGCAGTTTGGCATCACGGCTCTCGTGAAGGGTAAGGTCGATACTCGGCTCGATCGCCGATGAGAGTGCGGACTCCGCGGCGGGGTCTATCCACTCGTCACTGGATGGCGCAATTTGGCTCCGATTTGAGGGTCGGAGCGGTCGCCGGCGCGATTTCCCGAACACTGTCCGATGGTAGAGCTAAGTCGTGCTCATCATGACCGTGCAGCGCACTCAGCAAGGGCTCAAATCCTTCGAAGATCAAGTCTCCGTGGATGTCAGCTGTGTAGTTCAAGTTTCCAAATTTGACCTGATAGCCAGGGGCGTAGCTCTTGATCTACTCTAGATGGCCAAGCGAGTTGGCCGGCAGTACGGAGCTGCCGGATACAAAGATTTGTCCGGGGAGAGAAGTCTCACCCTGGACTGCATCGCTATCGATGATTGAAGGAGCCATCAAGCCTAATGATGACGAGCTAGAGGAACTCTCAATGAAAGCACCAATGTCGGTGTCAAAACCGACGGATCTCGGGTAGGGGGTCCCGAACTGTGCGTCTAAGGTGGATGGTAACAGGAGGCAGGGGACACGATGTTTTACCTAGGTTCGGGCCCTCTTGATGGAGGTAAAACCCTACGTCCTGCTTGATTATTCTTGATAATATGAGTAGTACAAGATTTGATCTACCACGAGATCAGAGAGGCTAAACCCTAGAAGCTAGCCTATGGTCTGATTGTATGTTGTCCTACGGACTAAAACCCTTCGGTTTATATAGACACCGGAGGGGGCTAGGGTTACATAGAGTAAGTTACAAGGAAGGAGATCTACATATCCGTATTGCCAAGCTTGCCTTCCACGCCAAGAAGAGTCCCATCCGGACACGGGATGAAGTCTTCAATCTTGTATCTTCATAGTCCAATAGTCCGGCCAAAGGATATAATCCGGCTGTCCGGATACCCCCTAATCCAGGACTCCCTCAGTCCCACTCTATGTCAACACAAAATAAATTTGGAGAAAGATGCCAAACCAGTTATTGATCACCAACGACGGCTGAATCCTAAGATGAAAGAAGTGGTAAGAAAAGAAATACTAAAGCTCCTTGAGGCAGGTATAATTTATCCCGTTGCTGATAGTCAGTGGGTAAGTCCTGTCCATTGTGCTCCTAAGAAGGGAGGTATTACTGTCATTCCTAATGATAAAGGTGAATTGATTCCGCAAAGAATTATTACAGGTTATAGGATGGTAATTGATTTCCGCAAATTAAATAAGGCTACTAAAAAAGATCATTACCCCTTACCTTTCATTGATCAAATGATAGAAAGATTATCCAAACATACACATTTTTGCTTTCTAGATGGTTATTCTGGTTTCTCTCAAATACCTGTGTCAGCTGATGATCAATCAAAGACTACTTTTACTTGCCCTTTTGGTACTTTTGCTTATAGACGTATGCCTTTTGGTTTATGTAATACACCTGCTACCTTTCAAAGATTCATGATGGCTATATTCTCTGATTTTTGTGAAAAGATTTGTGAGGTTTTCATGGACAATTTATCCGTCTATGGATCCTATTTTGATGATTTCTTAAGCAACCTTGATCGAGTTTTGCAGAGATGTGAAGGAACTAACCTTGTCTTGAATTGGGAGAAGTGCCACTTTATGGTCAATGAAGGTATTTTCATGGGGCATAAAATTTTTGAAAGGGGCATTGAAGTTGATAAAGCTAAAGTTGATGCTATTGAAAAGATGATGTGTCCCAAGGACATCAAAGGTATAAGAAGTTTCCTTGTCCATGCTGGCTTTTATAGGAGGTTCGTTAAGGACTTCTCAAAAATTTCTCGGCCTCTGAGTAATTTATTACAAAAAGATATACCATTCGTCTTTGATGATGATTGTGTAGAAGCATTTGAAATACTTAAGAAATCATTAATCTCTGTACCTATCGTTCAGCCACCTGATTGGAATTTACCTTTTGAAATTATGTGTGATGCTAGCATTATGCTGTAGGTGTTGTTCTAGGGAAAAGAGTTGATAATAAATTAAATGTTATTCAATATGCTAGTAAAACTCTAGACAATGCCCAGAGAAATTACGCCACTACTGAAAAAGAATTTTTAGCAGTTGTATTTGCTTGTGATAAGTTCAGACCTTATATTGTGGATTCTAAAGTAACTATTCACACTGATCATGCTGCTATTAAATATGTTATGGAAAAGAAAGATGCTAAACCTAGACTTATTAGATGGGTTCTCTTGCTACAATAATTTGATTTGCATATTATTGATAGAAAGGGAGCTGAGAACCCCGTTGCAGATAACTTGTCTAGGTTAGAAAATGTTCTTGATGACCCACTACCTATTGATGATAGCTTTCCTGATGAACAATTAAACGTCATAAATTCTTCTCATACTGCTCCATGGTATGCTGATTATGCTAATTACATTGTTGCTGAATTTATACCACCTAGTTTCACATACCAGCAAAAGAAAAGGATTTTCTATGTTTTAAGACATTACTTTTGGGATGACCCACATCTTTATAAATAAGGAGTAGATGGTGTTATTAGGCGTTGTGTACCTGAGCATGAACAGGAACAGATCCTACACAAGTGTCACTCCGAAGCTTATGGAGGACACCACGCTGGAGATAGAACTGCACATAAGGTATTGCAATCCGGTTTTTATTGGCCTACTCTCTTCAAGGATGCGCGTAAGTTTGTATTATCTTGTGATGAATGTCAAAGAATTAGTAATATTAGTAGACGTCAAGAAATGCCTATGAATTATTCACTTGTTACAGAACCATTTGATTTTTGGGGCTTTGATTATATGGGACCGTTTCCTGCCTCTAATGGATATACACATATTTTAGTTGTTGTTGATTACGTTACTAAGTGGGTAGAAGCTATTCCATCTAGTAGTGCTGATCATAACACCTCTATTAAGATGCTTAAAGAAGTTATTTTTCCGAGGTTTGGAGTCCCTAGATATTTAATGACTGATGGTGGTTCACATTTTATTCATGGTGCTTTCCGTAAAATGATTGCTAAGTATGATGTTAATCATAGAATTGCATCTACTTATCACCCACAGTCTAGTGGTCAAGTAGAATTGAGTAATAGAGAACTCAAATTAATTTTGCAGAAGACTGTTAATAGATCTAGAAAGAATTGGTCCAAGAAACTTGATGATGCATTATGGACCTATAGAACTGCATATAAAAATCCCATGGGTATGTCTCCGTATAAAATGGTTTATGGAAAAGAATGTCACTTACCTCTCGAACTAGAACATAAGGCATATTGGGCTATTAAAGAGCTCAACTATGATTTCAAACTTGCCGGTGAGAAGAGGTTATTTGACATTAGCTCACTTGATGAATGGAGAACCCAAGCCTATGAGAATGCCAAGTTGTTTAAAGAAAAAGTTACAAGATGGCACGACAAAAGGATACAAAAGCATGAGTTTAATGTAGGTGATTATGTATTGTTATACAACTCTCGCTTAAGATTTTCTGCAGGAAAACTTCTCTCTAAATGGGAAGGTCCTTACGTTATCGAGGAGGTCTATCATTCCGGTGCCATAAAAATCAACAACTTCGAAGGCACAAATCCGAAGGTGGTGAACGGTCAAATAATCAAACATTATATTTGAGGTAATCCTATAAATGTTGAAACCAATGTTATTGAAATCGTAACCCCGGAGGAATACATAAGGGACACTTTCCAGAAGGTTTCAGACTCCGAAAAGGAAGAGGTATGTGGTACGGTAGATAAACCGACTCCAAAACAGTTCTAATGGCAATTTTTCTCCGTTTTGGAATATTTAGAAAAATAGAAAAATAAGAAGAAGTCCAGGAAGGACACAAGGGCTCCACGAGGGTGGAGGGCGCGCCCTACCCCCTGGGTGCGCCCCCTACCTCGTGGGCACCTCGTGTGCTCTCTGGACTCCGTTTTCTTGTATGCTACGTATTTTGGTCGGTAAAAATTCATTATATAATCTCCTGAAGGTTTTGACTCTCGTATCACGCAATTATCCTCTGTTTGTGTTTCGAGCTATTGTTGCTGCAGATTAGAGCAAGATGTCTTCTCAAGATTCAGTCGAGGCGAGCTGTGTGTCTCATCCGGCATCGAGATCAATGACAAACAACAATGTTGACCACTTTGGGCGAGCAACAGAGTAAGAGATGGAGGCTGATTTGAAGAGGATAGATGCCATGGAGGAGGATCAAGAAGTCACTTCTCGCTTCCGAGCTGGATTCACAATGGGGGAACTACAGAGCTCAGCTATCCCAAACTCGGTTATCCCTTCCAATGTTAGATTTCTTTCTTCTGAAAATATGAAGAAGAGTGTCACTTGTTCTCCCGCAGCTATGCAACACCCTTGGGTGCAAGGAGCTTTGGCCATTACAGGAAAGCTTCGAAAGGAAATAATGTACCTCAAGCAGCAAGTCAATAAGCTCAAGGAGGAGAATCGTATCCTGAGGGGCATCATCGCCAAGAATATCACATCACCATCCTCGAAAAAGGAGACATAATCACATGGTTATGGGCACTCCCCTTGGTAACTGCCAAGCTTGGGGGAGGTGCCCCAGTATCGTATCACCATCACATCTCTATCTTTATTGTTTTACTTAGTTTGATCCTTTTAGTAATATCTTGATCTAGTAGAATAAAGTTTTTGGTATGATCTAGTTTTGAGTTTTGCTTTATGATCCCTTTATGTAATCGAGTCTGTGAGCTATATAATAAAGATTAGTGTTGAGTCAAGGGCTTGATTATCTTGCTATGATCTTGAGTGAATAAAAGAAAAAGAAAGAATAAGAAGAAATAAAAAGAGATCATATTGATCTTATGAAGAGTAATGACTTCACATAGAAAGAGTATGATGATTAAAAGTTGTTGGGAGTTTACAAACATAGCTTTGGTCATCGTTGCAATTAATAGGAAGTAATAAAGAAAGAGAGGTTTCACATATAAATATACTATCTTGGACATTTTTTATGATTGTCAGCACTGACTAAAATATGACATGCTAAAGAGTTGATGTTGGACAAGGAAGACAACGTAATGGGTTTTGTTTTCTTATATCTGAAATAAAGTATATTGTCATGGATCATCCAACATGTTGAGCTTGCTTTTCCTCCTCATGCTAGCCAAATTCTTTGCACCAAGTAGAGATACTACTTGTGCTTCCAAATACCCTTAAACCAGTTTTGCCATAAGAGTCCACCATACCTACCTATGGATTGAATAAGATCCTCCAAGTAAGTTGTCATTGGTGCAAAGCAATAAAAATTGCTCTCTAAATATGTATGACTCATTAGTATGGGAGAAATAAGCTTTATACGATCTTGTGATGTGGAAGAAATAAAAGCGACGGACTTCATAATAAAGTTCTATATCACAAGTGGCAATATAAAGTGACGTTCTTTCGCATTAAGATTTTGTGCATCCAACCCTGAAAGCGCATGACAACCTCTACTTCCCTCTACGAAGGGCCTATCTTTTACTTTCATCTCCTACCTTATGCAAAAGTCATGGTGATCTTCACCTTTCCTTTTTACATTTTATCCTTTGGCAAGCTCAGTGTGTTGGAAAGATCCTGATATATATCTAATTGGATGTAAGTTAGCATGAGCTATTATTGTTGACATTATCCTAGAGGTAAAAGGTTGGGAGGCGAAACTATAAGCCCCTATCTTTCTCTGTGTCCAATTAAAACTCCGTAACCACAAGTATTGCGTGAGTGTTAGCAATTGTGAAAGACTACATGATAGTTGAGTATGTGGGCTTGCTGAAAAGCTCTGACATAGACTCTTTCCGATGTTATGATAAATTGCAATTGCTTCAATGACTGAGATTATAGTTTGTTAGTTCTCAATAAAGTTTCTGATTCATAATTTGCATTGTGAATAGATTATTACTTGAGCATAAGAGATCATATGACATTATCCATATATGTTGCTGTTTTAAGAATGATCATGATGCCCTCATGTCCGTATTTTATTTTATCGACACCTCTACCTCTAAACATGTGGACATATTTATCGTTATCGGCTTCCGCTTGAGGACAAGCGAGGTCTAAGCTTGGGGGAGTTGATACATCTATTTTGCATCATACTTTTATATCGATATTTATTGCATTATGGGCTGTTATTACACATTATGTCACAATACTTATGCCTATTCTCTCTTATTTTACAAGGTTTACATAAGGAGGGAGAATGTCGGCAGCTGGAATTCTGGGCTGGAAAAGGAGCAAATATTAGAGACCTATTCTGCACAACTCCAAAAGTCATGAAAATCCACGGAAGTTATTTTTGGAAATAATAAAAAATATTGAGCGAAGAAAATACCAGAGGGGGCCCACACCCTGGCCACGAGGGTGGAGGGCGCGCCATACCCCCTGGGCGCGCCCCCTGCCTCGTGGGCCCCCTGTTGGCCCTCCGGTTCCCATCTTCTGCTATATGAAGTCTTTCGTCCGAAGAAAAATCATAAGCAAGCTTTCGGGACGAGACTCCACCGCCACGAAGCGGAACCTTGGCGGAACCAATCTAGGGCTCTGGCGGAGCTGTTCTGCCAGGGACACTTCCCTCCGGGAGCGGGAAATCATCGCCATCGTCAACACCAATGCTGCTATCATCGGGAGGGGCCCAATCTGCATCAACATCTTCACCAACACCATCTCCTCTCAAACCCTAGTTCATCTCTTGTATCTAATTCTTGTCTCTAAGTCTGGGATTGGTACCTGTAGGTTGCTAGTAGTGTTGATTACTCCTTGTAGTTGATGCTAGTCGATTTATTTGGTGGAAGATCACATGTTCAGATCCTATATGCATATTAATACCCCTCTTATTATGAACATGAATATGTTTTGTGAGTAGTTACGTTTGTTCCTGAGAACATGGGAGAAGTCTTGCTATTAGTAGTCATGTGAATTTGGTATTTGTTCGATATTTTGATGAGATGTATGTTGTCTCTCCTCTAGTGGTGTTATGTGAACGTCGACTACATGACACTTCACCATTATTTGGGCCTAGAGGAAGGCATTGGGAAGTAATAAGTAGATGATGGGTTGCTAGAGTGACAGAAGCTTAGACCCTAGTTTATGTGTTGCTTCGTAAGGGGCTGATTTGGATCCATATGTTTCATGTTATGGTTAGGTTTACCTTAATACTTCTTTTGTAGTTGCGGATGCTTGCAATAGGAGTTAACCATAAGTGGGATGCTTGTCCAAGTAAGGAAAGCACCCAAGCACCGGTCCACCCACATATCAAATTATCAAGGTACCAAACGCGAATCATATGAACGTGATGAAAACTAGCTTGACGTTAATTCCCATGTGTCCTCAGGAGCGCTTCCTTTTATATAAGAGTTTGTCTAGGCTTGTCCTTTGCTACAAAAAGGATTGGGCTAACTTGCTGCACTTTATTCACTTTTGTTACTTGTTGCTCGTTACAAATTATCTGATCACAAAACTATCTATTACCTATAATTTCAGTGCTTGCAGAGAATACCTTGCTGAAAACCGCTTATCATTTCCTTCTGCTCCTCGTTGGGTTCGACACTCTTCCTTATCGAAAGGACTATGATAGATCCCCTATACTTGTGGGTCATCAGCTCAGCGCGGGCGGAGGACAGTTCGGCCTGCACCGAGACTAGGGCGGCTGCGGCAGCCTCCTCGCGCCGCTCCACCTCGATCAACCTGGACTTGTGGGCAGCAGTCCTACCAGGAGCCTCAGCTTCCACGAACTTCAGCTTCAGGTCGTACCTGCCCTCGAGATCCGCGCGAGCCTCGGCCATCCAACGATCGACCTCCTCCTGGGCCCTGGCCTCGCGCGCGCCAACGGCATCCTCCGCTTGGTCAACTTGATGCTCCCTCGTCTCCAGACGTTCGAGCTCAAGGCTACGCTCCATGGCTTCCAGCGCCAATGCCTCCTCGTGCTTCCGGATCTCTTCCTCTACGGTGGGTGTCCCCCTCAACGACGCAAGGGCGGCTCTGCGCGCCTCCACTTGCTGATCCAAGGAGGTGCTCCAGGCTTGGAGCTCCCACGCGCGCTTCTCCGCGGCATCGCGACGGCGGTCAGCTTCTTGAGCCTCTTCCAGAGCTCAGGAGTAGGCCTCACGGGAGGCTACGAGGGAAACCTCGTCCTTCGCATTATCAAGATCGCGCTGGTGGCGCCCGAGGTTGATAGCCACCTTCAGCTTACGCCACTCCTCAACCAGCCAAAGACCCTCGGCCACGAGGCGTGCGTCCACATCCACGAGCTCTTCACCAAGCCGGTTCATCTCGCCCATCGCCTCCTGAAAGAGCTCATGGCGGACGACGCTCCTTTCTTGCACTGAATTGAGCATGCTGCTGACTCCGTCCTTCGCCGCAAGGACCACAGATGGGGCCCAAAGTAGCTCGCCCCCTTTCAGCAGGGGGTTGGGGGCTGGCGCCCACCTAGTTGCAGGCCAGGCCAGGCGAGGAGCCCGAACGAGTGGAGGCCCGCTGCTTGAAGAGGAGCCCAAGACCGAAGCCATCCAGCCGCCGTCCATGACCAGGGGAGGAACCCTTGTCACGCTTGCTGTATTCCAAGCAAGGACGTGAAGGAGAGACGGCGAGGGCGCGAGCTCGAGATGCCTTGCCGACGGGCTGGCTTACCCGATTGACTCCACGCCGTGGGCAGGGCGTGAGCTTGCAGCGCCCAAGTCTAGCGGCAGAAGCAAGGCGAGAGGAGGTTGCTTCTCAGGAGATTCCGCGGCCTTGGCGGAAGGGATCCTGAAGAGACATCATCAGGAAGGGAAGCAACACGCGGAGAATCACCAAGATAAGGTACTTACTCATCAATGGCGATGTACTTTCTCCGTTTTAACGGCCCGAAGGTGCCGCTGCCGTGGCTTGGGGACCCCTTCCTCTTGCTGAGCTCTTCGAAGTCCACACAAAGCCGACCGAAGCGCTGAACATGGAGGCAACACGAGGCACAACTGGAGAAGTGCTCGAAGGGGCAGCCTCAGGAGCGCCAAGCTGAGGGGAGCTATCGGGCTCTGCCTCGCAGCGACCTGCTGAGGCCTCAGGAGCCCCGGCCTCAGGAGACGCAGGCTGCATCGCCCCCTCAACTGCCGCCCCAGGGCAAGAATCACAAGTTCCCGAGGACGACGCCTCAGGGGCCCTGGGTGGCATCAGCACCTCGGCACCTGCTCCATCGGCCTCCAGCGGTGCTCACCCCCTACATCCACCCTTGGGGCAAGCTCAGCGCCAGCAGCAAGGAGGGGAACTACATCAACGGGGTTCTCACGGGGCCCCACCAGACTGACTGGACGCAGCCCCCACTCATCAAAGGAGGGCATACGCTCCACAAATTCCACCCTTTTCAAGCAGCGGTACAACAGGCAACTCTTCCCCGGCATGTCATCTGGTGACGGGACACCCGTTAGGACCTCGAGCACCGTTCGTCGCGCCTCAAGGGGGAGCCCGGACTCTTGAAGTCTTATGTGGTCCTTGCTGCTGAGCAAGGCCCACATTGGCCAGGAATGGCGCTGAAGCGGAGCAACCAGGCGCCGGACGAACTCCTTCACCACCATAGGCGCAGTCACGCCAAGGTATTTCAGCCCCTTCAGCCTGAGCTAGACAAGGGCAAGGCGCGAATCGGTGATCCTTTGATGGAACCAACCGGAGTTGGGAATGGCATGCACCGACGGAGAATGGAGCAAAGGGTTGAGCACTCCGACATCAACGAATACCCACCGAGTCCGAAACTCGCTCGTGGATGGTGGAGGCTCAAAGTCAATCCCCGCGCCAGCCGTCGCAGCCACGGTCTGGAAGCTCAGG
Organism: Triticum urartu; assembly: GCF_003073215.2. NCBI lineage: Eukaryota > Viridiplantae > Streptophyta > Magnoliopsida > Poales > Poaceae > Triticum > Triticum urartu. Next base: position 315,189,575 of record NC_053022.1, on the reverse strand, counting down.
CACGCCGAGCTCTGCCATGGATCAATTAGGTGCAACGAGAAGAAGTGGTGGAGAAGGGCCACAGAAGGAGCAATGCCCACCATGGCCTCCCAAACAAAGGCGAAGACGGCAAGAAGGGTCACGGATTGGGGATCAAGGTGCAACATGTGGATCTGATAATGGGCAAGCACTGTGTTGAAGAAGGCGGAGAAAGGAGGAACCAGGCCAGCCTAAAGGGCGTCGATGAAGAATGGGACCTTCGTGGCTGTCCGGTCAATACGAGCACGAGACGCAGGCTAGGCCACCATCCTTCCCCATTTATTGAAGCTGGAGGTGAGCATGGGACGCACCTTGTCCATGGCTTCTTGGTTGAGCACCAGCGACCTGCCAATGGTAGGCTCAGCGGCCGGGCATAGCCCGGCAAAGGACAGGGGACTCTTCCCTTTTCCGACTGGTCCGGTGCCATGGCAATGGGAGGATTGAGCTCAGATCGGATCAGGGGGAGAGGCTGAGCTTCGAGGAAGCGGACGAATTGGGGAGTGCGCGGCAACAATGGGAGGGAAACCGTGTAGACCGCGGTGGCCGCCTAGCCAGGCGGGTATCAAGGCAGCGTGGGGAAGCGGAGACGCCCACGTCCAATCAACCGCCATGCTCGACCAAGGCCGCAGGCTATTGGGGCCTGTGGCAGTCCGCACTTGCCCCTTGGCTTCGCCTTGAAGCGAAGCCCGAGCGCGCCTTGGGCCAAGGGGCTACTATCGGCGTCCTGGGAACAGGGGTCCCCAGACTTGCCCGCGTGCGGCCCGCGTCGTGGCTCTGCAAGCGGGCCTGTACGGCCCATCTTCACCAACAAGCATTCAAGACCCTCGCGAGGGGGCAAGCCTCGCGAGGCAACGACATAAGACCTCCTCGGGGGCGGCCTCACCAGGCTGGCTCATGAGGGGCGGAGAGATCAAGGCAAGGCAAACCTCACGAGGTTCCAATGACATGAGCCATGACGATCGAGGCCAGGCGGGCGCCAGGCAAGCGGCAGCGCGCATAGTGTCCTTATTTCCTCTTTGGTGCTAAGGAGGCAAGCGTAGGCGAAGAGTACCGAGGCTTCAAGAAAATGTTTCCATATCAGTGCAACAAGACCAAGACCAGCAGGACGGCAAGACGGAGGTCACCATGGAGGAGAAGGCGGCGTCACCACCAGAGCCTTTGGCAGGCGAAGTCTGCTTTTGTCAGGATAACTTATATTAGCTGTCCCCTTTCAAATTGGCCGTTGCTGGCTCCCTTCCCGGTCAATATTTGGGGAGAGGACCAGGGCCTCTATAAATAGGATTAGCCACCACAGTAGGAAAAGGGGGCAGAGGACGAGGAGAGCCTCAGCCATCTCATCTTGGACTATATCCAACCCATCCACACACCCACCAAGCACAAGAACACCTCACCTCAGGAGGCTCTTCTTCCCCTTGTACTATTCATCCTCAGCCCGAGAGGCAATCCACCACACCACACTGGAGTAGGGTACTACACCACAATGGTAGGCCGAACAAGTATAAATCTTGTGTCTCTCGTATTGCGAGTTCGTCGAGCTTGACTTTGGGATCGTGGCGAGGTTGAGGGTGTGAGTTGGTAGGGGGAGATCTTCGCATGCACCCCAGTGTTTGAACCTTGAGGGTTTTGTCGGAACCCGAGATCCGACAACGCTGCTCGGCCTCGCCTATCCAGGAAGGTAATCCACACGCGACACCCGTCCTCCTCCTCCTTCCACATCCCACATGCCCCGACCACAGCGCGACACTTTCCACCCAAATCCCTGACCCCTCCACCAAATAAGCGCCGACCTAAGACATGGTGCACGCAGTATAGCCAGGACCTCAAGGAGCATTTGGCAGCGGAGAAGCAAATCGCGGCCGCACGCGCGGATGAGGTCGTGATGGCTGCCATTCATGCCGACCGCCAGATCTTGGAGGAGCACCTCGCCGTCAAGGCCACCGTTGACGCCTCGCGCGCCAACGCCGCGACGCGGTTGGCGGCTTTAAACGACAGTTCGTGGCATTTTCTCGAGGCCACCGTTGATGCCTTCAACGAATACTACGAGGTGTTTTTCTCAGCGTGCACGTGCTTACCTCATCTCGAGAGCCAGCAGGTTGGTGCCCGGAGCAGCTCAGGCAACTCACCACTACAACGAGGGCACCCACGATGCAGAGGCCTCATCCTCTTCAATGTCCAAGGAGCCAATCGCCATCGATATCTCTGAAAATGAGGAGTAGCTTGTCTTATTAGCTCACTATAAGGACCCATGTGCAATTTGCTAGCTACTGCCTTTCCTTAACTAATTCTAGTGAATTGTGCTATCTACTTTTACAATGCAATCTTATGCTATAGTGTATATGTTCTATATGTCGTGCAATGTGGTGTTCAATTAACTGCTTGGTTCAATTCTGCAAATGTGATGTTCAATTCTTCAGGGTGCAATATTTCCAAGTTGTTAAGCATGCTTGGTTTGGTTAACTGTCCGATCTTCTATTAGGAGTATGTTATATTGTTCAATTGGTGTTTAGTTAACTGCTTGGTTCAATTCTGCAATGCGATGTTCAATTGTTGTGGCTGCATTCTGTTATTGTATACCATGTGAGGAATAAATCGAATTTGGCTGTACTAAATACATGAGAAACAAATACAATTGCTATATTTCCAAGTTGTTAAGCATGTTTGGTTTGGTTAACTGTCTGATCTTCTATTAGGAGTATGTTATATTGTGCAATGTGGTGCTCAGTTAACGTTTGGTTCATTCATTGTGGTGTTTAGTTAACTGCTTGGTTCAATTCTGCAATGCGATGTTCAATTGTTGTGGCTGCATTCTGTTATTGTATACCATGTGAGGAATAAATCAAATTTGGCTGTACTAAATACATGAGAAACAAATACAACTGCTATATTTCCAAGTTGTTAAGCATGCTTGGTTTGGTTAACTGTCTGATCTTCTATTAGGAGTATGTTATATTGTGCAATGCGGTGCTCAATTAACATTTGGTTCATTTGTTGTGGTGTTTAGTTAACTGCTTGGTTCAATTCTGCAATGCGATCTTCAATTGTTGTGGCCGCATTCTGTTATTGTATACCATGTGAGGAATAAATCGAATTCGGCTGCACTTAATACATGAGAAACATATACAAGTGCTATATTTCCTAGTTCCTAATCATGGACTGGTGCACGTCGGTCCTAAACAAACGGTTTTAAACCCCTTTCCGTGACGGCATATCGAACCGTCTCCAAGTGAGTGTGGGCGATAGGGGGGTCCTTCCCACACGACCCAGAAACCGTCGGAGATAGGGAGCCTTGATGCATACAGTTGTCCCTATATAACCGTTTCCGATATCTCGAATATCCCAAACGCTTCATCCTTGCTACTCGTTTGTGCTTGCATTGACATCGCAGTCGGAGTTTTGTGGTTCTGCCTAAAACCAGGCAGATTCCAGGCACGGGAGTTTTCTAGGCAGATTCTAGGCACGGGAGTTTTATGATGCCTGGCACATCACAAACACTTCATGATTATAAACTGTGTACGATAGGTAGACAATCACACACATTTAGTTTTCCCACACCGTATGTGATAGTGTCTGGCATCACCCACGCTTTGCAAACGGCAACTGTGTGCATGCTTGCACACATTTCCTCTCTGTGAACCATCTCGGATTATGGTGTATATCGCAAACGTTTGTGTTTTACCAACCGTGTGTGCCGCAATGACCTGCACAACGTAATTTCGCCCTAATTTAATTGCTTCTATTTAAAATTGTACCCAATTTAAACTTGAAAGTAGGCTATAGTTGTATTCATATCCATCCGGTTCAAACAACCAATGCATTATTCGATTCATAGGTACATATGTTTAAGAATTACAGAAGCACCAAATAAAGAATGATGTACCAAGGTTCTATACTTGTACTATTACAGATGGTAAAGAAAGAGGAGACAGACATTCCAGTTGTTGAACAAGGTGAAGCACAATCGCCCTATTGTGCTCTCCTGGATGCAGAAGGCATGCAGGACTCTAGTCCAACCCCTTGTGATGGTCGGCCACCAATGATGTAGTTTGAGAGGTAATCTTGAGTAAACTGCTTCAGCATCCACTCCAAAAGAAAAAAGATTCAGATATTGTCATCTAACACAACTCATTACGGGCAGTAAAAAAAGGCTACAGGGTTCTTACTTACCATCCTGCAGTTCACTGTTGTCTTGCATAAAGTGTAAACAAATAGTTCGATTGACATCTTTTGACCCATTTTAGTAACAATCTTTATCAGTTTCCTCACTTGATGCTGGTTCATGAATATCTCATTGCCCCATACGCAGAAAGGGTTGAAGTGTGGATATTTGGCAATGATATATGTACCTAAAAGCACCAAGTTAATATTAGAAGCTAAACAACAATTGAAAAATGATGTAGTACAACACTCCATCCATCACATTATATAACATTTTATTACATGTATATCTAGACATCATCAGAACATTAAGGTAACACTCTTCCTTGTTGCTATGTAGCCTGGGATTGCATATTTAGTCATTCAGTACAATGCATGTTGCTAAACAACAATTGAAAAAAGAAAAGCCATGTTAACTGGAATATCCTTAACAGCAACCAAATATTGTAATTCGTAGTGGTATTGTTGAAACTGTTATTGATGAAATTGAACTGCACAGCAAATAGTTGCACATATAGAGCATCACATTATGAAGAACTAAAATAAATAAGTCATAAGGACATCTCTAGGCGATCCTTAAAAGGTTAAAGGACTAAAACCCTTAGTGGATATATATATATATATACTCCAGCAATTTTTGGCCTTTTCTAGTCGATCCCCTAAACTTAAGGTTGTAAACTTTATTTTGATCAAGTTTAAAGCAGGTTCAACTGAAAGTAGCATGCATTCAAACATAAACATAGATAGTTTTGCATAACCGAACATAAAACATACATTTAAACTAAGCTAAACTACTTTCGGTCGAAGTAGAGGTCGAGCCAATCCTTCCTCATCATGTACGGTGTGCCGCGGGCCGGGTCCGGGCCAGTACCGCCGTCGGGGTCATTGGGGAAGGCACTCCTCCACTCATCGACGTTGATCTCCTTGTCCTCGGGGCCCACCTCGACGCCCTCCGCACCACCGTTGCCACCGCCTTCGACCTCATCATCAGAGGAGAGCGCGATAACATCGCTGCCCTCTGCGTCGCCGTCCTCACCGCCTTCGACCTCGTCATTGGAGGAGAGAGCGATAACCTCGCCGCCCTCCGTGCCGGCAAAAATCGCCCGCTCCGCCTCCATGAGCTCTGGGTCCTGCCGACGGAGCTCTTGCATGTAGGCCTCGTCGGCGGCCTCGGCCTCGAGATGCTCCCACGCCTCCTGGTTCTCCCACGCCATAGCCGAGCTCACCACCCCTGGCTCCGTCGGAACGAGGTGTACCAGACGTGTGCCGAAGGGGAAATTGAGCCTAGCCGCCGTCCTGTGGTAGCGGACCTGCCAGCGGTCGTACTCCATGGCCGCAAGCTCGGCCGTGTGGAATCTACCGAGCCACCGGTGGGTGTGGGTCTCTCGATCTGTAATCTCGGCGACCCACGTCCCCCACTACCGCTGTCGGACCCTGAGGTAGGACTTCATCAGCTGCCGGGTCCGGGGGAGGATGGGGAAGTCCTCGAACTGGCGTAGGGGTGCAACGACGGGCGGATCGGGGGACCGGCGATGGCTTATCGGGCCCGCGGAGAACGACGGGGACACCTCGGCAGCCACCTCACCGGCGTTGGGTGAAAAGGCCATGATAAACCTCTTTTTGGCCATTGGCTACTCGAGCTCCCCAGCACACAGGCAGAGGTAGAGGATGGAGATGCTGGCGATGGCGGTGACCTACCGATGGTTTCAGGGGTTGTGTGTGTCTGTATGAGTGGAGGTTGTGTTTGAGGAAATACTGCGGCAACTGAAAATTTTACTAAGCGAGAGTAACAAGGCGGGGCTACTGAAATTTTGGATCAAGGGCGAGCAGATATTTTTGAGATTGCGAGGGATGCAGAGGTGGGAGTAAAATGCCGGGGCTACTGAAAATTTGAATCAAGGGACTGAAGCAGAGCGGGAGTAACAGACATCACACATGGTCTGCAGATACTAATCGTGTGCTATCAAACATTAAAACCTTACAGGCGGTAGATATTTTCGAGATTGCGAGGGATGCAGAGGCGGGAGTTTTGGGGAGCGAGCTAGTGTGCTTGATACGCCGGCTGTGGACTGTAGCCGACACACCTTCTCGCGTAAGCCATAGGCGTACTATACATGGACGGTGCCCCAAGATATTTTGTACTACATATCACCCAGTTGGTGAGAATAAACTGTGTGGAATCTAATTGATTTGAATTACAAAATGGGGTCACAGCTCCGGTGCATACAAATTGGTTGAAAAATCAAATATGTGTCCTTCAGTGCATGCTTAGGTCCCATGGAAGAAATGGGAATGAATTTTTCGGGGTTCGTTTGGCCTTTTTTATACATTAACTGGGTTTTCTAGGCATTTATGTGCATAATTCAAATTTGAACTACAAGCACATGCTTCAATGCACTAAAGATGGTTGAAAAATCACATGTGTATCCTTGGGTGAATTTCTAGGTCCCATGTAAGAGATGGGAATGAAGTTCACATACCAAGGCATTGTTGATTGCCGGCAAAACGTTGAGATACCTGGTTTTTAAATTCTAGTAAATCCAAAACTCGTCTGAAATTCATGAAACTTGGCATGCTATCATGGAGCGGTATCAACATGTCATGGTGAAAATTTTGTCCCATTTGGGGCAAGTTTGGGTATAAGCTTCTCACAACAAGCATGATGGTTTTGATAGGGAAAATAACACCTTTGGGGACGGGACGATATCCGTTCCCTCTTATTGCTTTCAAAAAAAATTCTAGTGTCAACATAAAACAACACGTGTTGTGTTCAATCTTGGAATTTTTCGGGGTTCGTTTGGCCTTTTTTATACATTAACTGGGTTTTCTAGGCATTTTATGTGCATAATTCAAATTTGAACTACAAGCAAATGCTCCAATGCACCAAAGTTGGTTGAAAAATCACATGTGTGTCCTTGGGTGAATTTCTAGGTCCCATGCAAGAGATGGGAATGAAATTCAAACACCATGGCACTGTTGATTGCCGACAAAATGTTGAGATGCCTAGTTTTTAAATTCTATTAAATCCAAAACTCGTCTGAAATTCATGGAGCGGCATCAACATGCCGTGGTGAAAATTTTGTCCCATTTGGGGCAGGTTCGGATATAAGCTTCTCACAAACCAGAGCTTCTCACAACAAGCGTGATGGTTCCCATAGGGAACGTACCATCTTTGGTGACGGGCTGATATGCGTTGCCTCTTATTGCTTTCAAAAAATTTCTAGTGTCAACATAGAACAACAGAAGTGTTGTGTTCAATCTTGGAATTTTTCGGGGTTCGTTTGGCCTTTTTTATACATTAACTGGGTTTTCTAGGCATTTTATGTGCATATCAAATTTGAACTACAAGCACATGCTCCAATGCACTAAAGTTGGTTGAAAAATCACATGTGTGTCCTTGGATGAATTTCTAGGTCCCATGCAAGAGATGGGAATGAAATTCAAACACCAGGGCAGTGTTGATTGTCGGCAAAATGTTGAGATGCCTGGTTTTTAAATTCTAGTAAATCCAAAACTCGTATGAAATTCATGAAACTTGGCATGCTATCATGGAGTGGTATCAACATGCCATGGTAAATAATTTGTCCCATTAGGGGCAGGTTCGGGTATAAGCTTCTCACAACAAGCATGATGGTTTCGATAGGGAACGTCCCACCTTTGGGGACGAAACGATATCCATTGCCTCTTATTGCTTTCAAAACTTTTCTAGTGTCAACATAGAACAACAAGAGTGTTGTGCCAATTTTTGTAATTTTTCGGGGTTGGTTTGGACATTTTTATGCATTAACTGGGTTTTCTAGGCATTTTATGTGCGTGATTCAAATCTGAACTACAAGCACATGCTCCAATGCACTAAGGTTGGTTGAAAAATCTAATCCGTGTCCTTGGGTGAATTTCTAGGTCCCATGCAAGAGATGGGAATGAAATTCAAACACAAGGGCACCGTTGATTGCCGGCAAAACATTGAGATTCCTAGTTTTTAAATTCTAGTAAATCCAAAGCTCGTCTGAAATTCATGAAACTTGGCATGCTATCATGGAGCAGCATCAACATGCTGTGTTAAAAATTTTGTCCCGTTTGGGGCAGGTTCGGGTATATGCTTCTCACAATAACCATGATGGTTTTGATAGGGAACATCCCACCTTTGGGGACGAAACAATATCCATCGCCTCTTATTGCTTTCAAAAAATTTCTAGTGTCAACATAGAACTACTGGAGTGTTGTGTCAATTTCTGTGATATTTCGGGGTTGGTTTGGACATTTTTATGCATTAACTGGGTTTTCTAGGAATTTTATGTGCATAATTCAAATTTTAACTACAAGCACGTGCTCCAATGCACTAAGGTTGGTTGAAAAATCTAATTTGTGTCCTTGGGTGAATTTCTAGGTCCCATGCAAGAGACGGGAATGAAATTCAAACACCAGGGCACTGTTGATTGCTGGAAAAATGTTGAGATGTCTGGTTTTTAAATTCTAGTAAATCCAAAACTCGTCTGAAATTCACGAAACTTGGCATGCTATCATGGAGCGGCACCAACATGCCGTGTTAAAAATTTTGTCCCATTTGGGGTAGGTTCGGGTATATGCTTCTCACAAACCAGAGCTTCTCACAACAAGCATGATGGTTTCGGTAGGGAACGTCCCACCTTTGGGGACAAAATGATATCCATTGCCTCGTACTGCTTTCAAAAAATTCACATTTCAACATAGGACAACAGGAGTGTTGTGTCAATTTTTGGGATTTTTCGGGGTTCGTTTGGACATTTTTATGCATTAACTGAGTTTTCAATTCATTTATGTGCATAATTCAAATTTGAACTACATGCACATGCTCCAGTGCATATAAATTGGTTGAAAAATCAAATGTGTGTCCTTGGGTGCATGCTTAGGTCCCATGCAAGAAATGGGAATGAATTTCAAACACAGGGCATCGTTGATTGCCGGCAAAACATTAAGATGCCTCGTTTTTAAATTCTAGTAAATCCAAAACTCGTCTGAGCTTCATGAAACTTTGCATGCTTTCATGGAGCAGCATCAACATGCCGTGGTGAAATTTTTTCCCATTTGGGGCAGGTTTGGGTATATGCTTCTCACAAACCAGAGCTTCTCACAACAAGCATCATGGTTTCGGTAGGGAACGTCCAACCTTTGGGGACGAAACGATATCCACTGCCTCTTATTGCTTCCAAAAAATTTCTCATGTCAACATTGAACAACAAGAGTGGTGTGTCAATTTTTGTGATTTTTGGGGTTCTTTTGGACATTTTATGCATTAACTGAGTTTTCAATGCATTTATGTGCATAATTCAAATTTGAACTACATGCACATGCTCCAGTGCATATAAATTGGTTGAAAAATCAAATGTGTGTCCTTGGGTGCATGATTAGGTCACATGCAAGAAATGGGAATGAATTTCAAACACCAGGGCACCGTTGATTGCCGACAAAACAGTGAGATGCCTAGTTTTTAAACTCTAGTAAATCCAAAACTCGTCTGAAATTCATGAAACTTGGCATGCTATCATGGAATGGCACCATACATGATGTGGTATTTTTTGTGTCCATTTTGAGAGAAGGCGCACTCGAATAATGACAGCCAACAAAGGCATATTGAAAAAATAGCTGCCACTTTAATATCTCAAACGTTTGTATAATTCAAACTGTGTGCATTCTGTTAACCAGTCACGTGATGCCATGTGTCTTGGTTTTAATGGCTGTAGGACGTGCCATGCGGATAGCTGCTTGACCTTGACTGAACAGGAGGTGTGCGAGCATAGTCTGGTGCGCAGGCTGACCGAGAGGCGTGCAAGATGTCCTCCAATGCGCAGGCTCACCAGGAAGCATGTGAGTTGTACGCTGCGCAGGCTCACTGGGAAGCAAGCCCTTTGACTTCCATGGCCGCACGCCTTCCTCTCCATTAATGGCGCCCGAGCTGTTATTTAATACAGGCGGCCTTACTATTCGCCTCTCATTCCCCTCCCCCCGCAGACCTCCACCGCCATGGCGCAGGATGATCATCTACCGCTAGTCTTCAAGTTTGGTGAAGTCGACTCCGAGCCGGACGAGATAGAAAATAAGGAGGAATGGGGCCTCATGGACATGGCCTAGAACGAGCTGGCGCGGCGGTTTCTGCCCCTGCTCCCGTCCCAGCTCCCATCCTCGCGCATGCGCCAGCGACCATCCCCGTAGCATTGACGGGCTGGCCACCGAGCACTATCGCAGAGCTGGAAGCCGTGGGCATCAGCGAGGTCTCTGCGGACCCACGCGAGCTCGTGTACATGCTAGCGCCAGCGCCCATGCCCGTGCCCACCCCTCCACCCACCGTGGCGCCGGCCCCCGTGCGTTTGGCTGCACCCGCCGTGCCCGTGCGCGCCCCTCCACCCACCACGACGCCGGTCCCCGTGCATTTGGCTGCACCCGCCGCGTCCGTGCCCGTGCCCCCCAGCGGCATGGGACGCTGCCGTCGACCAATACCTCTCAACGGCGCCAGTTGCCGTACTCCCGCACCCCGCCCGTTGATCGCGCGACGACATGATGTTTGATTTACAAGTGAAGAACATTTTGTGCTGCCTTGAAGACTTCAACAACATCATCCCGGAGGACGACAATGACAACGACGGTGCGGCACGCCGCCTCCGCCGCTGCCAGAAATTATTTTTTTGGGGTTTAATACTGTATCTCGAATTTTCGATCATATGAATATAAATTCGTAGTGTGACTGAATGGAAGATATGGTTTGAACGAACTTGCGTTTTTCTCTCTTAATGTACAGGCTTATCAAATGATTTTCTTTTGAAAAAACGTCAATGGTTTTTAAATATAAAACACTCATCACAAACGTTTTAGTTAGAACACCCGTATGCAAACCCACAGCTTCCCTAGGAAGCCAAGGGAAAATGTGCCGAGCAGGATTTCTGCATCCCTTCAACGCAAACGGTTGTTTTGCATGACCCGTGTGCAACCACATACAAAAAATTGGGTAAGATTTGCATATCTATCATTTTGGGTACGTTTCCATTTCTCAAACTGGAAAGATGGACATTTGTTTATCTAGTAACATTGCCATTTGTCAACCTTGTAAAATTGTGATTTGTCAAAATATGCAACTACAAATCACTAGCACTATCTAATTTTTGCAACTAAAATCACTAGCATTGTTCATATGGACACCACTAGCAGGCGTGAGTTCATGGACACATATGCAAATGTACCATTGATTACATACAACAAGTCATCAACCCACAACGCCAACGAGGATACACGTTGGATTATAGATCATTTCCAACAAAACATTCTAGTAAAGTTTTTCTCACACAACAAATAACAAAGCGATGAAATAAACTTCAGATCAACCACTCGTCGGCGTTGGAAACGTTTGCTTTGAACCAGAAGTGATTCTCTGGGAAGGGCCAGCTACTGTCAATCTCTAGACCAACGCAGGACTGATCATCGAGGCTGAAGCGGCCTATGCCAGGACCCATATTGGGACGGTAGGGAAGCATAGTAATGTCCGAGGTATAGATACAGTTGCTTCTCATAAATGGTAGTAACGTTGTCTCAACAGCATCTGGATCGCCTTCCACCATCATTGGATAGTTTTGTCCAAGGAAGAGCGAGTTTCCTCCAAGATTTTCAATACTGAACCAGGGAGAAGGTGTTGGCGCTAGTACACTAGTATCCACCCCGAATACCCTACAAAGGATGTTGGAATAGGTCCGGAGAGTGCGACCATACGAGACAACACCTGCTTCCTTAGTAACATCAGCAGTGCCCCATATACAGACAAGAAGAGGTGATCCATCGGCATAAGTTGCCAGGCGCCACTGAGTATATGGGTCCTGCTCGTCGTCATGCTCGTGAATAAAATTTTCAAGTATAGGTGGTGGAATGTTCATAGGACCTTGGAAACACAAGCAGGTTAATTAGTAGAGGGAAACTAGCTAACCCGCATGCATGTGGATGAAACAATTATAATTACGTTGGAAGACAAACGTACCGAAATCGTAAGGATTCCACGCAAAAACAGTGCCGAGAGTGGTGGCAGCAAACACAAGACCCTCGTATTGAATTGCATCACAGTACTCATCTGTGTATAGAAACTGATTTTTGAGCAATATCCATCAAGTCGAACCATGAAGGACGGCAACAAGCTTGTCGAAGATAGCAACAACATAAGCATTCCTATAACCCCATGAGCGGTTGGGAACTCGACAAATTTCTATCTTCCGTAGACGACAGTCAGCATGATCGTATTTGAACACGCGTAGAATACTGGTGTACTCAACCTCTTGGGGTCGTCTGAGTTTTTTGGAGTGGAACCCGGTGACGAGTGTACACATTCACAAGTTCCCACTCGCAGTTGTACCCAATATAAACAACCCAATCTCCATTTGCGCCTGCCCAAGCCTTGCCCTCAAGCGATGGCATCTTAACATCATACGTATCATTATCAAGCGGCATCAACTTACACAAGGCGAGGCTGCCCTCGTCCCCACGCCAGTCAGCAGGGTCATGGCGAAGAAGATACGGGAGATCAAACCGCTCCTGGACCCTTGGGTTCCTTGTAATAATGTTATTAGTTGAGTTGAGAATGGTCTTGAACAAACCTGCCATGCTAGCCGAGGTGATGTGCTACCTCTTGAGCATGCGTTGGTTTTCCCTTGAAGAGGAAAGGGTGATGCAACAAAGTAGCGTAAGTATTTCCCTCAGTTTTTTAGAACCAAGGTATCAATCCAGTAGGAGACTACACGCAAGTCGCCTAGTACCTGCACAAACAATCAAGAACCTTGCAACCAACGCGATAAACGGGTTGTCAATCCCTTCATGACCACTTGCAAAAGTGAGATCTGATGAAGATAATAAGATAAATATTTTTGGTATTTTTGTCGTATAGATTGGAAAATAAAGATTGCAAAATGAATAGTAAACTAGAATTATAGATTGGAAACTTATATGATGTAAATTAGACCCGGGTGCCATAGGTTTCACTAGTGGCTTCTCTCATGATAGCATATATTATGGTCGGTGAACAAATTACTGTCGAGCGATTGATAGAAAAGCGCATAATTATGAGAATATCTAGCCATGATCATGAACATAGGCATCACATCTGTGTCAAGTAGACCGAAACGATTCTGCATCTACTACTATTACTCCACACATCGACCGCTATTCAGCATGCATCTAGAGTATTAAGTTCATAAGAACAGAGTAACGCATTAGGCAAGATGATATGATGTAGAGGGATAAACTTAAGCAATATGATATAAACCCCATCTTTTTATCCTCGATGGCAACAATACAATACGTGCCTTGCTGCCCTGCTGGCACTGGGAAAGGACACCGCAAGATTGAACCCAAGCTAAGCACCTCTCCCATTGCAAGAAAGATCAATCTAGTAGGCCAAACTAAACCAATAATTCGAAGAACTTTGTATTGAGAACCAAAGAGAGAGAAGAAGCCATCTAGCCAATAAGTATGGACCCGAAGGTCTGTGGTAAACTACTCACACATCATCGGAGAGGCTATGGTGTTGATGTAGAAGCCCTCTGTGATCGAATCCCCCTTCGGCAGATCGCCGGAAAAGGCCCCCAGATGGGATCTCACGGATATAGAAGGTTGCGGCGGTGGAAAAGTGGTTTCGTGGCTCCCCTGGATGTTTTCATGGTATAAGAGTATATATAGGCGAAAGAAGTAGGTCGGCGGAGCTTCATGGGGCCCACGAGGGTGGGGGCGCCTACCCCTGGCCGCGCCCCCTGCCTCGTAGAAGCTTCACGGACTTCCAGACTTGTACTCCAAGTCTCGTGGGTGACGTTTGTTCCAAGAAAGATCCTCGCGAAGGTTTCATTCCATTTGGATTCCGTTTGATATTCCTTTTCTACGAAACACTGAAATAGGCAAAAAAACAACAATTTGCACTGGGCCTTCGGTTAATAGGTTAGTCCCAAAAATAATATAAAATTGCATATTAAAGCCCATTAAACACCAAAACAGATAATATAATAGCATGGAATAATCAAAAATTATTGATACGTTGGAGACGTATCATGATGATGTCACACCGATCAATGAGTTCCTCCATCGCGTCATCATTCAGATCGGGGCAAGAATAACGGGGTCATTTCTGGCTTGTTCCCTCCATAGAGAAGACAAGCAAACAATGGCAGAAGGAAGGGTGAAGGCAAATGGAGGAGGGGGGAAGAGCTAGCATGCGACAACAGTTCCAAATTGAGAGGGAAAGGCGAAGAGTCGGTGGACGGTTGCCACGGTACATGAAGAGGCGCCTGGGGAGCGAATGGTTGCCACAGAGGTCACACACTGACGACAAGGGCCGAGTGAACCACATGCAATCCGATCACACAACACCCACGTCTTGTAAAGTTGAACCGTTTCTGTTCTCTTGTGTCAAAGCAAACAGTTCATCTGAGTGAACCACATGCCATATATCGCACACACCTTGATCTGGATGACCGTTCCTTTTGTGTTACCTAATCACAAACAGTTCATCCGAGTGAAACGTATGATGTATATCGCACACACCTTCATCTGGCTGCCCGTTTCTTTTTTGTTGCCTAATCACAAATAGTTCATCCGAGTGAACCGCATGTTGTGTATTGCACACGCCTTCATCTGGCTGTCCGTTTCTTTTGTTCCTCCTCATCGCAAACAGATAATTGAATTGAATCGTATGCCCTTCATCACACACGCAACTAAAATCTAAACCGTGTTTGATGCATCCTCCACCGCAAACGTTTTCACCTTTTTTGACGGTTTTCATACACCACCGTTAGCGATTATTGCATCACACAGTTTCTCGAAGGGTCTCCGATCGTAGTGTCGCGTTAGCAGCATCCTGTAGTAGTGATGCTTGGTTTGGACAAATGTGTTTTCCATGTGGCTTGAATTAATCTAATGAATCTGCAATGTGCTTATTTTTCATCAACACATTTTACTGATAGCATGCGAACCCTTACTTAACCTGATGACTAACTACCTTATATGTGTTGCAGGGAAACAATGGGAAGCACTGTGGTTAACAAGATGGTACTAACTATTATACCTTGCCTTTTTTTATTCCTTTGCCCCGTTTCCAATATAGAGATGATATTTATGCACATCCTTGTTTTCAGGGTTCACTGATGATTACCTCTAAAACCACCTCTATGGTCAGGAGGCGAGGAAAGTTTTCATACAACACCCACGGTTCAATATTGAAGTGTTCCTGAAGAGGTCGAAGGATGGACGGTCAATCATCCACAGGCACTGGACTAAAGTTGCAAAGACCTTCAACATGAATGAAGGCTCAATATTCGCCTTCCGCTTCAGCAGTTTTCCAGATGAGATGCATCTCTCTATGTACCGTCTATGATGCTAATTTCAAAAGGTTCTAGATGTTGCATGTGAAACTTGTTGCTGGTGCAGTTGTGTAATGGGGTAGCTGAGTGCTGAAGCTATATCATGTTATACTCTGATGTATTTCAATTATGAAATCCTGCTTCCTTAATATGGAAATGGAATATATTATGTGCTTAATATGAATGTCAATTAGATTAGTAAATGGATTATTAATAATAGGGCAATTAGCCTGCTAATTGGGTTTTCCTATTGTAAACGGTTAATGAGAAAACACCGTGGGTGATGACCTCAGGCAATGCACACAGTTTCTAGGAATAAACTGTGTTGGATCAATGAACAATCACACACGACATTCTCTTCAAAATTGTTTGCGTTACGCCACCTTGCACAAACGTTTTCCTCGTAGTAACTATGTGGGATGTATATACGAACGGAGACGTTTAGTGGTGACTGACTGTGTGGGATGTACTTACGACCGAAAATGATTTCGCCTGTATAATTGTATTTTTAGCACTACTGTACGTATTTCTGTATTTGAGTGCTCGTCGATCGCACACGACCTCATTTTGCTCAGCGTGTGTGCCAGGAGGGCATATCCCCAACGGTTTCTAGGCTGTGTGGGAAGGACCCCCTGACCGTGTCCTGGACTAGGGGGTACTCACCACGTCATCTCCCAATCAGTTGGATTGGGCCTAGGACCCCCATGGCCGTATGCTCATGGGCCAGTTTGGACAGTCGATGTATACACGAGGAAGATTCCACAAGACTTGGTGATCAAGACAAGGACTCCTCTCCACCAACGTATTCGACTAGGACTCTTGTTATCCTAGGCCTCTGGTACATTATATAAGCCGAGGCCAGGCTAGTCGGTAGATTATTATGACATTACTCATCATACCTGTAGGGTTTAGACCACAACATACTATCTCGAGGTAGATCAACTCTTGTAACCCCTATACTCATCAAAGTCAATCAAGCAGGAAGTAGGGTATTACCTCCATCAAGAGGGCCCGAACCTGGGTAAACATCGTGTCCCCTGTCTTCTGTTACCATCGATCCTTAGACGCACAGTTCGGCACCCCCTATCCGAGATCTGCCGGTTTTGACACCGACAATGGTTCTTTCATTGAGAGTTCTGTTGTGTGGTCGGCAAAATGATCGATGGCTCGTCTGCAGATCAACTGCGACGCCGACGTCTTCGTCGCCGCCTCAACTGGTCACCTTGGCTTGACCAAGGACTGTGCCCCACCTCCAATCATCATGTTCGGACGAGGTCCTTCATCAACATAAACTCCGATCTCTATCAAGATCATGGAGGAATCATCCATGGAGCTCGGGGGCTCAACGTCAACATTGCCCTCGGGCGACCGTGCTGTTTTTTCAAACAGCGAACTTGTATCCGCTGCCACCACCTCTTCAAGCATCTCTTTGACGATCCCGTTGGTGGAATTGTGCGGGATTGAGTCTACAACAACCACGCAAAATTTCATCGATTTCCGATGGAGGAATCTCCGGCAATCTATGATATACGAGAGCCGTGTCAAATCTGGATGGGAATCTGGACGAGTTTAGGGCGTGGTCTCCAGCACCTAGCTCGGACGTCCTTTGGAAGATCCAACTGTTGATCGGCTGCGGAATACCTATATTTACCACCCCCCAAAATTTCAGCTCGACCCGACCGTCCAAACTCCAGGAACCTTCCGATTAGTGCATCACTTTTCGGATTTGTTTTCTGCGCGAATACGGATCTGACCAGAATTCATGTTTCTTTATGAACGTGATATTGGACAACCTTTTTAAAGGAATTTTCTTCTATGGTATTGTGCGTTGTTTTTAACACCTGCCCATAAAATTTTAAGCCTTCTTTGAGGCACTCTTCACCATCGCGCTGGTGTCACACCAGTCCAGTAACATTGCTCCATGTCTGCCGACCTGTGCTAGACAGATCATCGCTTCATCGAGCCGAGCCTAACCTTATCGGATCATCAGCTCGGCAAGCCGAACAAGAGTTCACCATTGCGAAGGATAAATCATCACCAACACCATCGCCCCATGGATTGCACGGGTCAGGCGCACCGACATCGCCGCTCGGTCACTTCATCAATCCAGCATTGGCTACGTCACAAGTTATGACCAGCGTTGGCATGGCCGCACTGTTGCTTTTTCAAGCCGATGTCCATCACGCTGAACTGCTTCAACACCTCAGCTGACATGGCAGCTGCAACGTCTCCTTACTGACCTGCTCCGTCATCCTGGCTAGACTGGGGACTTTGCTATTTCTTCATCAACATACTCCGCTGACTTCGGCGTCACCAGCCGACCAGCTTCGTCACGCTAGCTGGACCGGGGGCTTTGCCTCGGCGAGCCCACCTTTGCCAGCATCGCCATGCCATCGCTTTATCGCCCATCAGGCAATGGGTGTGCGGATCGAGTCCCAATTTTGGGAGTAACCTTTCAGATTGCTACAACAGATAAACAAGGTGCTATTAATCCTAGTATTTTTTCTTGCTTGGTTTTATTTTTCCCAAGTAATTATTACTCTGATTTGTTTCATCATCTGTACATAGGTCTATCAAATGGTGACCGCATTAACAATGGTCGCGTGGTGGTTCGGTTAGTTTCCATATACAGTTCGGCGAATGCCGCATCCGGAACTCACACCGGCATGCGAATTCAGGCTTGGCCACGCCTTCACCGCGACACGCCGACGCCCTGCATCGACATGACTTCGGCGCCAGGCCACATCTCTTTCAATAAATTATTTTTGCGAAAAGCAATTATCCTTTTTGGACCGCACTATTTTATGTGTGTAGGTCATCGACTTCGACTGCGTCACGCGGTCACTTTGGAAAGCCGACGTCATTGTCCCAATCGTCTCGCGTGATCACCTTGTTGGTCGAATCGCCATACCGACATGTTTGGTTGCCTCGGGAACTTCGGCATCACTGAGAGAGCTCTACCTTATCGAGTGTTTGACACACGGGTCATATTTCTTTTATTACTCACTTTGTATAAATTATTAATTATGCAACAAATTTTTATTATCATTATTCCTATTATCTCCGGCTTCCACTATTTTCTGTGCATAGGTAAAGGATCTGGGTCGGGCAGCGCTGTCACCTCGGCGTACCAACATACCACGTCACCTCGACTAGACCGAGGGCTTCGTCATGACTTCATTAAGCCACGCCGGGGACTTCGGCATCACACTGCCGGCCTGCATTGGCCGTGCTATGTCGCCACTTTGGAGTGCCGAGCTCTTCGCTCCGCCACCTCGAGACCGGGTTGGGGGCTGGGACCTTCTCCCGCCGTAAGCTCGGGCCATGCATCGACACCGAGCACATTAACCAGCTAAGTCGCTTCCATGCTTAAAAACCTTTAGTTTTAAATTTCGTTCGGTTCGACCAAGCATTATGATTTTCCGACAAAAAGTCAATTGCGAAAAACTTTCTTTGTGAAAACCTTGTTTGTTGCAAGCAAATTCAAATACCCCGTTTACTTGGGGGATTCCTTTATGAAGCCTTTCCTATTGCATATGATTATACTTGTACGGCTTCGCTCCTTGTTCGTGTATTATGCCACAATATGCACCATGTTGACTTAAGTGTTTCGCAAGCTGGGTTGCCTAGCTCCTGTGCTTACCCCTACGTTCCCGATTGTTTAGCTAGGAGGTAAAGGGAGCACCGCTGTGATTGTTACTACCGGGTCATCCGAGTTAGTACCTCAGACTGGGTGAAGCCGAAAGATAGCGCTCTTATTGTTTTCAATAATGGTCGGCACACAACGGAACTCATGAGTACAAAAAATCTATTGCACAAGTCTCATAGTAACAATGAGCAACCGAAGAAAGGTATCAGTGGAGGTACTGTTTTTTTCGAAGATGCTTCTTACACTTCATCAGTAATATAGCGTAGGTTCCCTGAGCGTGCTTTGTCTGTTATAGCCTTATGGCCTGATTGCCTGGTTATCGGAAACACCGTCGATGCTTTCGACAGGTGGAGTACATGACACTTTTCGGTCCTTGACCGAAGAGGGAGAAGCCGAAGGTCGGTTAAGATGCGTTTAAAGTTCGGGTGAACACAGATATGATATAAGTACATCGGTACATACAATCATTATACATAAAATTCTTTTACCCAAGTCACTTGGGGGCTCTTAAATTTTATATGAGTTGTTTTATAGTAAATGTGTTTTCTTCTTGGTCGTTGCAAAGCCTTTTTCTACCGCTCATTTTTCGACTCGAGTGTATGGTCAATAGCCGGATAGCATGTCTTCTCTCTAAAAAGCCGCTCGAGTTTAGTTCGCTAAACTGGCCTCGAAGAAGTACTCCACCTTTGGGATAAGGAGCTCAAAGCTGTAGGCTGGCCCGCTTGAAGTGTTGAGATCGGGTGTGTCATGTTAAAGCACGGCAGAAGCACATTTTTTTTCTTTTTTCCAATTTTTGGATTGGCACCGAACACTTGATCTTGTTCGGACGTCAAGTTTTTACTAACGTTTTTTGGTTTTCCAATCTTATGGCACTTTTAAACTATTTGTGTGTTTTCAGCACAAGTCTCATAGTGCAACGCCGGACACCTTTACAGATTCGGCAAAAACATTCTTGGATATTGCTAAATATGCATCGATTTCTAATTGTCTTCGGTCAATAGTTGGGTTGCCCGGCTCCTGTGCTTGCCTCCTACGTTCCGCTTTGTTCGGCTAGGTGTGCAAAGGGAGAACCACTGCGATTGTGCTTCCAGCTCGCATGGTTAAGCACCTTAGTGGAGAAAGTCGAAAACTGACTGTGACAATAAGCGTAAACTGACTGTCACAATAAGCGTAAACTGGTCCGTGATCCGATGACTATGTTAAATGACGAGCCATTCGTAACATTGGCCGAAGTGTTTACGGCTTGACCTCGGATGTCGCCGAACACCAACCGGGGGCTCATAGCTAGCTTCCCCAGTTTAAAGCTCCTATGACTAAGTGAAAGTTATAAAGCCCGCATATCTGATTGCCTCGTTTCCGCTAACACAACCGCCTTCGGGCACCGAGACATCGGCTAAGGGTTGTCTTGTTATTGCGGAGACACCCTGCGTAGTATCTACAAAGGGGTAGAAGCCGATGATGGGCCACTTTCAACTGATAAATGGTCGCTACAGAGTCAAAATAAACATATCATCGTCATTTGTATTTAATATACAAGGGCTGCCTTCCGTAATCATCGTTATAAAGCCATAAATATGCATCAATTTGACTTAAGATTTTTGCCAAGCTGGGTTGCCTGGCTCCTGTGCTTACCCCTATGTTCCCGATTGTTTGGCTAGGTGGTAAAGGGAGCACCTCTGTGATTGTTACTACCGGGTCATCCGAGTTAGTACCTCAGACTGGGTGAAGCCGAAAGCTAGCGATATTAAAGGATCACATTGGTCGGCAACGACGGAAGTAAAAATTTTGGTTCATTAATACCACAGAGTTCGGGAACTTTCCCCGAACTAAATCCTCAATATTTTCCTCCCACATTGATCGGAGGTGAGGTTTCATGATCATGATAAGCATGACGACCCAAACAAAGGAACCGATAGCGGGACTATTTTCCTTGGAATATGTTTCTTACATTAAGTAATATAACATATCTCTCCGCGTACCTTCGTTTATAAAACCATATGGCCGGATTGCCTTGTTTTTCATAAATCTTTGCCCTTATAATGACTTTATAAAGTAGGACAAACACTCCCCGGCTTCTGGCCGAGGAGGTTGAAGCCGATGGTCGGTCAACAAAGTTTTGTACAAAGCGGATCCGAGAATTAATGATGTAAAGTACTTGGATACATAGAATCATTACACATAATTCGTGATTTTACTCTGGATATCGATCCTTAATTCGGCCACCCATGCCCGCGGCTCGGGGGCTACTGGGCTTCAGGCTTATCATTTACTAATATTAAAGGGGCACATCGATCCCCTGATCTGGTGTTGCCACACGACCAGTGTCTCGGGGGCTACTGCATTGGCAATCCAATGCAGAAAATTTAAGTACAATATAGTTTCTGAGGAGATTATGATCCTCAGGTTGGTCGGCCGCACCCAACCTGAGTCTCGAGGACTTTGCACACCACTATTTGTGTCCCGAAGTATTCTGCCGAGCTAGGAGTTGATCCTCAGGCCAATTTTGTGAATCAACCTGAGTCTCAGGGGCTACTGGAATCAGCGTTCTTATGTCATCCTTCAGGTGCATCTTGGGTTTTAGACCGATACACACCTTCAGGGCTACTGGCTATATATCTTGGCAGAGAATAAATTGCACCAATCAAAAATATTGACAAAAAATCGGCCCGCAGTCGGGGTGGTGCACCACCTCGGAAGCAGTCCGGCATAAAGCTCAGGCACTAGTGGCTGGCTCCATAGAGGGCATTTCCGGCATTAAGCCCGGCTAAACTTCTTCAACTTTTTTGAACCAAGGTGATTTATGACACCTCAGATATAGTCCGACGTTAGAGCTCGGATACAGTCCGGCGTTGGAGCTTGGACGTAGTCTAGTGTTGGAGCTCGGATACATTCCGGCATTGGAGCTCGGAAGTGGTCCGACGTTGGTGCTCGGCTGCAAAAGATACCCTGAATGCAGTCTGGTGTTGGAGCTCGGACGCAGGAGGACGCTGCCGCTCGGGAACAACTTCAAACCCGAGGTGTGGCATAAAAATAACAAGGCATTGATAAAGGCTGAGAACTTAAAGGGGCTCCTCGGATACCCGACGTGTAAACTCTTTGGATTTACTTCGGCGATCCTCAAGATCGAAGATGGGAGGATTTGTTGAACCAGTTTTCAAGACCGACAAGCAAAGATGAAGAACAGTTCGGAAGAATCGAGGAGCGTCCCCAACTTGAAGACCGGTTCAGGGGGCTACTGATGGTGTCCTGGACTAGGGGGTACTCACCACGTCGTCTCCCAATGAGTTGGATTGGGCCGAGGACCCCCATGGACGTATGCTCATGGGCCAGTTCGGACAACCGATGTATACACGAGGAAGATTCCACAAGACTTGGTGATCAAGACAAGGACTCCTCTCCACCAGCGTATTCGACTAGGACTCTTGTTATCCTAGGCATCTGGTACATTATATAAGCCAAGGCCAGGCTAGTCGGTAGATTATTATGACATTACTCATCATACCTGTAGGGTTTAGACCACAACATATGATCTCGAGGTAGATCAACTCTTCTAACCCCTATACTCATCAAAGTCAATCAAGCAGGAAGTAGGGTATTACCTCCATCAAGAGGGCCCGAACCTGGGTAAACATCGTGTCCCCTGTCTCCTGTTACCATCGATCCTTAGACGCACAGTTCCTCCGCCGGTTTAACGAAGAAAGACGCAAGGCGATTGGAGAAGAGGTAGCCAGGCTCTTAGCAGCTGGCTTTATTGTTGAAGTTTTTCACCCTGAGTGGCTTGCCAATCTGGTACTGGTCCTCAAGAAAAACGGCACCTGGCGCATGTGTGTGGATTACACAGATCTTAATAAAGCTTGTCCAGCAGATCCTTTTGCCCTCCCCCGTATTGATCAAATTATTGATGCTACGGCGGGTTGTGAGCGTTTAAGTTTTTTGGATGCGAATTCTGGCTATCATCAGATCAAAATGGTAGTTAAGGACCAGGAGAAGACATCATTTATAACTCCCTTTGGAGCCTTCTGCTATGTGTCTATGCCCTTCGGGCTCAAGAGTGCCCAGGCAACTTACCAACGGTGTGTACACAAAATTGTCTTCACAAGCAGATTCGCCGTAATGTACATGCTTACGTGGATGATATCGTGGTTAAGTCCAGGGAGAAGGAGACTCTGATTGATGATTTGAAGGAAACCTTTGATAACCTGAGAACATACAAGATGATGCTTAATCCGGACAAGTGTGTCTTTGGTGTACCGGTGGGCAAGCTATTGGGTTTTCTAGTGTCCAACAGGGGAATTGAGGCTAATCCGGAGAAGATCACAGCTATCACCTCCCTGGCTAAACCGAAGTGTATCAACGATGTTCAATGCCTGGCAGGCCGTATTGCTGCGCTAAGCCGGTTTATCAGTCGCCTGGGTGAGAAGGCGATCCCTTTGTATCAGATGTTGAAAAAGATGGATCAGTTTGTCTGGAGTTCTACTACTGATGAAGCATTTGAGGACTTAAAGCGGCAATTGGCCAATCCGCCTGTGCTCGCCGCTCCCATTGACAAGGAGCCGTTACTACTATATGTTGCTGCTAATGTTCGGGCGGTCAGCGTAGCTATTGTGGTGGAGCGAAAGGAGGCAGGTAAGGAGCATCCGGTTCAACGTCCGGTCTATTATATCAGTGAGGTGCTCATTGAGTCCAAGCAAAGGTATCTGCATTGGCAGAAGCTGGTGTATGGAGTTTTTATGGCAAGCCGGAAGCTTAAACAATATTTCCAAGGGCACTCAATTACGGTGGTCAGTTCTGCTCCTTTGGGAGATAACATCCAGAACCGGGAAGCAACTGGCCGGATTGCAAAGTGGGCCATAGAGCTGGGGCCGTACGGTTTGAAGTATGTGCCTCGGACAGCGGTTAAGTCTCAAGCACTTGTTGATTTCATCAATGATTGGACGGAAATTCAAGCACCTGAAGAAAAGCCGGATCATACGTATTGGACCATCCATTTTGATGGATCCAGGCAGTTGGAAGGCTCAGGGGCTGGAGTCGTATTAACTTCCCCACGAGGTGATAATTTTTGTTATGTTCTCCGTTTAATGTTCCCTTGTACTAACAATGCAGCTGAGTATGAAGCCTTGCTCCATGGTCTCCAGATGGCTAAGGAGATGAATCTAAGTTGAGTTAAGTGCTTCGGTGACTCGGACCTTGTGGCTCAGCAAGTGTCTGGCACTTGGGACTCCAAGGACCCACTCATGGCAGCATATCGTCATGAGGTGGATACTGTCGCGGGTTATTTCAAAGGCTATCAGGTGGACCACGTGGATCGGCGGAAAAATGAAGCGGCAGACGCTTTAAGCCGGCTGGGCTCTCAGCGCAAACCGGTCCCACCCAATGTTTTTCTGGATGTGCTGCACAACCCGTCGGTCAAGATCCCTGGTGAAGAGGATTTGGCTATTCCTGATCCGGAGGCTCAATTGGTGGCGGCTCTTCATGTTATTCCAGATTGGACGCTTCCTTAGCTGGCGTACAAGAACCGGGGTGAGTTGCCAGAGGATGAGATTCTAGCCCGGCAGATAATCCGGCGATCCAAGTCCATGGCTATCATCAACGGCGAGTTGCATCATTGCAGTATATCGGGAGCTTCTCAACGCTGCGTGTCTCCTGAAGAAGGCCGTGAAATTTTGCGTGAGATCCATGAAGGAGATTGTGGTCACCATGCCGGTTCAAAGTCTCTGGTGGCTAAAGCGTTTCGCCATGGTTTTTATTGGTTAACTACTCATGCTGATGCGGAGGATCTGGTCAGACGATGTGATGGTTGCCAAAGGTTTTCAAAGCGTGCTCATGTACCGGCTCAAGAATTAAGAATGATTCCAATTACTTGGCCGTTTGCGACTTGGGGGCTGGATATGGTTGGGCCTTTCAAAAGGTCCAAAGATAAGAAGACCCACCTCCTAGTGGCGATAGACAAGTTTACAAAGTGGGTGGAGGCAGAACCTGTTAGCAAGTGTGATGCAGCCACGGCGGTTCAGTTCATCAAAAAGGTGATTTTCCGGTTTGGCTTTCCACACAGTATTATCACAGATAATGGTACCAATTTGTCCAAAGGTGCTATGAAGGAGTTCTGCGAACGGGAGCACATCCGGCTCGACGTTTCATCAGTGGCACATCCACAGTCCAATGGTCAAGCAGAAAGATCTAATCAAGAGATCCTGAGAGGCATCAAGCCCCGGCTCATGGTTCCTTTGCAGAGAACGCCGGGTTGTTGGGTAGAAGAATTACCATCTGTGCTATGGAGCATCAATACAATGCCCAATAGATCAACAGGGTATACACCGTTCTTCATGGTTTATGGAGCGGAGGCGGTTCTCCCCAGTGATATCTGTCATGATTCACCTCGTGTAACGGCTTATATTGAAGCGGACAATGAGACAGCACGGCAAGATGCTTTGGACCGGTTGGATGAAGAGCGTGACATCGTAGCCGCCCGATCGACGAATTACCAGCAGGGTCTTCGTCGGTATCACAGTCGCCAGGTCAGAACCAGAACCTTTCAGGAGGGAGATTTGGTGCTTCGGCTCATCCAAGATCAGACTGGTATGCATAAGTTATCCCCACCTTGGGAGGGGACTTTCATGGTCAGCAAGAATCTGCACAACGGGTCATACTATCTGATTGATATTCGAGAACATAAGGACTCACGTACATCAGAGGAGGAGACCAACAGGCCGTGGAACATAGCTCATCTTCGGCCTTATTATACCTGAGCCATTGGTTCTACTTATGTACATATTATAGCGATGTATATATTAACTATAATAAACCAGAACCTCAGCTAAAGCGGGGTATCTGTTCTTTTACATCATGTGTGGTTACACGGAGTTGTTTTACAGCGGCTTCCGGTTTACCCCTTGAGTTCGCTTTGCTAAAAGCATCGTGTTATATCACTTGGAGGATTGGTTGTGTCCGAACCAATATGATGCCTCTTGATAGGCGAGAGCCACCAGATCACTTGGGGACTTGGTCATGTCTGAACCAGTCATGCCTCTTGATTGGCCTAAGGCCACAGAATCACTTGGGGGCTTGGTCGAACCCGAACCATGACCATGCCATTTGGTCGGCATAAATGCCATGGTTTCATTTGGGGACTTGGCTGACTAGAACCATAGTTACACCTAACGGGAGCTTGGTCGTGTTTGGCCATGGTAACGCCATTTGATCAGCTTAAATAAACCTTTTTTGGCAAACGGTTTTGTCGTTGCTTTTGCTTCACACTTTTCTTTGAAGGGGGGTTTTTGCTTTTCATTGTGTTTTTTAAACCGACAAAGTTTTTTGACCAATCAATTGACGGAACACGGTTCACGTCAATCCGGAGACTATTTGTCCGGTTTGATCCTTGTTGTTAACATCCTCTTATGGAGTAACACGGTGTTTATTATAACCCGGCACGGTTTACATGGTAAACCAGCGTCATATATATATACAGGAGCTGTTATCTCCTCCAACAGTGTGGGTTTGCAAAACACCGCTTCAAGATTGGCCAAGCCAACTTCATACTCAACGATGGCAGGTATTATATATCTCAAAAATTTGATCATATACTTAAAATTTTGTTTTGGATGTTTTGATTTCATATATACAGACATCATATTCCGCCTGACGGTACAACCGCGGTGGCACTTGACGAATTTCTCATTTCAGAAAGTGTTTTGGAAAGTTCATTACCACAGGAAGAACAAGTTATGCACGAAGGCATATCAACATCAAAGGTATCAGCTAGCCTATTACAAGGCAACATGGTGCCCATAATAATATAATTGTTTTTCACAAAGGAGAGGCAGTTTTAAAACCGGCTTCCGGTTCAACTTTGGTCACCAGCCTGGCCTGATGGTTGTGGGTCATCCTGCGCCGCTTCAGCTTCCGTTTCTCTACCCAGTGGCTGGAAATCCACAGTTGTCCAGTCGATTCCCATTAATTCTTGAAAAACAGCTTCATCATGGATCAGCAATGACGGATCAATATCGGGAGCGTAAGTATGCTTACGGATTGGAGGGATCAGATTTTCCGATTCATGGATTGGTGCAGCTATTCGCTTGTTCTGACTGTCATATTGCGCTTGATAATGAGACAAGTCTGCTTCCTCAGCCAACTGACAAGCTAGTGGACGTACCTCCCGGTTTATTGCTCGCAGATCCGCTTCACCAAATTCTGACCCGTCTTCCTTCAAGCTGGGATAGCCCTGAGCCGCTTCAATAGGATCAAAATCCGGCACCCAGGCTTTTGCCCGGATTAAGGCATTGATTGCACCGGTTCGAGCAGCAGATTTCTTCAGCTCTTCAACCCGGGCAGGAAGCACTGACAGTTTCATCAGAGTATCTTGAATCAAAGTGGGCGCCGGTTTGTTATGAGACGCGGTACAGATGATCCGCTGGGCACCAGTATACAATTGTTCAACCAATGTATAGGCGGCTTTCAATTTCTTCCGCACATCTGACCCCAAGTGACCAATGCGTGTCCCTGAAATACCATAAAGGGTTAATAAACCGGTGACTCTGTAAGAAGGCAGAGCCAATTCAGAAGGCAAGCTGGCTTACCAAAGATAGCAATGGTCATGGCACGAACGTGCCGCTTTATGCTGGTGAGCTCATCCATCACTGGTTTTAGTGCAGCCTCGGCATCCTCTGCTCGTTTGATCAAAGCGGACTTTTCAGTGGCCCAATCCGCCCGTTTCTTCTTGAAGTTCTCCTTAAGTTGTTCCATGGCGCTTAAAGCACTGGCCAATTCCTCTTTTGCTTTGGAGGTTTCAGCCTGTTGGGTTTTCAGGTTTTCTTGAAGATCGATGACTTGGTTTTCTTTCGTCTTCAGCTCCGCCTGCATGCATACAGATATATGTTTCAACAAATTGGTAGAAGGATTCAAGTACCAACCACATAACAAGTTATGCGCTTAGCACTTGGGGGCTAATGCATATTCGATCTTCATCTTTCAATTGTTTACAAAGTCCCAAGATCAATACAAGTATTCAACTTGGCACTTGGGGGCTAATGGCTATTTGATCATATATATTCTGATGCGGCAGTTTCAATTACTTAAAGTACCGGTTTAACTACGCTAAGTTGAACCGGACCTTGGGGGCTACATCAGCAAATTTCAAAGCATCAAGATTTATATTATTAAGTCCCGCTTTGAAAGAATATTTCAAACCGGCCCTTGGGGGTTAGGAGAGTCAGCAAGAATGGAAGCATACAAGCAGGAAGGAGCATATGGAAGTTACCTCATATTTATCTTTCATCATATTAACCAGACCGGCTTCGTAGTCACGGCTGGTATACAGCCGGTTCAGATAGCCGGAATGGATATCTTGGGCGTTCAGAGCAGCGTAGGTCGTCAGATCAGCGTTCCACTTGCCTTTGCCAACGGCAGAAAATTCTTCCTTGGCAGAATGTTTGGATAAAGCGCCAGGATTCCTTGGCTCAGTATGGCCAGTGCCAGTAATGACAACCTCATCATCCTTGGTACCGCCGGTTTGCACTAGAGCTGTTGGCTTGTCAGTAGGTTTTGCTGGACCGGTGGAGCTTTCAATCCGGATGGAACCTGTGGGCTGATGGATAGGACCTGAGGTATCAGTAGGTCTCTCTTCAGCAATAAGATCATCATCTTGCTGTGGTGGATCGTTGGGAATATCCTCAGGAATAGCCGCTTCAGCATTGGGTGTCTTGTCTGCTTCAAGAACGACATCTTCTTTGGCCGCTTTGTCCAGGCGGGCTTTCTTGCTTGGCCTAGGTTTGGCCCTGAGAAGAATAATAAAATCAAATACAGCATATGTTCTAAGGCGATGTACTGCAAACATCACAATAAGTATAGCTTACCCAAGCACCGTTTTAAGCGGTGGGAGCTTAGTAGCCGAGGACTCGCCAGAAGATGAGTGGGAAGTAACCTGATAATCGGAGTCAGACGGATTAAGAGGTTGACGAAAGCAGCCCGCTTTAGGACAAGAACTGACAAGCAAATTAGAGACCTCTGAATGGCGTTTCCGAACCGGACTATTCGGTAAACCGGCGGAGGTAACTACCTGGCCGCTGTGCCGGGTTGTGCGACGAGCTTCGTGTTGTTGGGTCTTCATAAGAAATTTAGGATCCAAATAAGCAAGAGGATGAGAAAATTTAACTTTCCGGTTTGCCTGGCAGATTTTTTGTGAAGGCAAAGTTTCTGAATCGGAAGAGAGAATAATTACCTCTGCAACATCCGCGTGGCTGGCTTCGGCATCATCCTGACAAATATCATCATCAATAAGACGCATGAAAAATAAACCAAGTGAGTCAAGTTCTACCTCAAAGTTCGGATTATCCACATCATCATCAGCGGCCGGATTAGAAGATGCAGTGGTTCTTTTCCTGTGGGCAGTCTTCTTCGCAGCTTTAGTCTTTTGCCGGGTTGCTCTTTCCGGTTTGTCTGGTTTTTCTGGTTTCTCCTGCGGCAGTTTTTTGCTCCAAAACGGATCATTGCCCTGATTATGCAGACACTGATATTAAAAACAATGACCAGACATATCAATAATAGATTCAGCAAAGAGAAAAATCAAAGTCTTACAGCTGGCAGTTTGTTGGTGGCACAGAAGGGAAACAGGCCGGTTCTAGCGCAGACGTGTTCCGGTTCATTCAGTATCTTATGCACAGCCTTTGTGATTTCTTCATCGGAGAGCTGGAGTTTTGAATGTCGCAGTGGGTCATCAACACTGTCAGTATACTCGCACATCAAATCGGAGCGCTGACTAAGGGACAGTATGCTCCATGATATCCAACAGCGAGCGAGATCAACCCCTGTTAAACCATTGGCCATAAAGGCTCTGAGCTTTGACAGCTGGGGAGCATATTTGCTTCTCTCCTGGGCAGTCAATCTTTGAGGAAAAGGGTGTGTATTGCTGAGCCGCTCCGGACGAAAGCCAGGCAAGGGATTCTCACCAGCAGGGGAGGTGTCTTTGCAGTAGAACCATGTCTGATTCCACTCCTTGGGGTGACTATGCAGCTTGGCGTGAGGGTATGTGACCTCTTTCCTTTTCTGAATCGCCATGCCACCCAACTCCGTATTAGAGCCATCAGTAAACTCAGTACGGCGGTTTAGATGGAAAAGGTCTCTGAACAATTCCATTGCGGGCTCCTCTTGAAAGAACACCTCACAGAGCACTTGGAAGTGGCACATATTTGTAACAGAGTTGGGGCCAGTGTCTTGCGGATGGAGTTGGAAATCGGCTAAAACATCCCGGTAAAATTTAGAACCGGGCGGCTTAAAGCCCCGGGCTAAGTGATCTATGAAAACAACAACCTCTCCTTCTCGAGGTGTGGGAGGGCATTCTTTGCCAGGAGCCCTCCAATGGATGGTATCTTTGCTGCCTAAAGCACCAATCAGGACTAAATCGTCCAGTTGATCCTCTGTGACGCGAGAAGGAACCCAATTGCACTCATATACTTGCTTGCCCATGATGGAATCTACAAGGTAGAAGATCCCGGTTCAAAAATGCATTTGATCAAGGTACGTTGGTATGGGCACTGTTAAACCGGAGACAGAACTATCTGAACCGGAGTTTCATGAAGCAACCAACATCTGGCGGTTCAACAAGGGGACTAATGGCATATACCGGTTTGGAAAATTTTCTATAAGGTTAAACCGCCTGATCTAAGCATTGAAAAGCTGAGATTGCGGATGGACAAGTACGCACAAATAGGTTTCACAAGATTTCTTTACATCATTGGATCTGAAGCAAGTTTAGAGAAGAGATAAATACTTAGAGGTTCAAAGGAGCAGTACCGAACCAATGAAGAAAATGTTCATATAGACCCATGGTTTGAGATGCATAAGTAAAGGCGAAGGTCAAACAACTATCATTGCACAGAATAAAGATTTGCGGATTCATCTAAAGATCTATTGTATGAGCAAGAGGCAGACGATGAACACTGAAGAACTGCAAAACCCTAGGCCAGATCTGCGGGGGAAAATATAGAAGATTTACCGGAGCTAAGGAAGATGTGGAAGGTTGCCGCGATGTTCTGGTGCGCTCAGGTTGACGCAGCGGCCAAGGATGAGGCAGAGGTCGATGGCGGCGGCGGAGCTCCGAGGCTGGCGATGCGAGGAAGATGAAGAAGGCACGGAAGGAGAAAAGAAATGACCCTTCGGTCCTATTTATAAGGCGAAAGAACATGAGTCAGGTGCAACAATCAAGGGGCCACAAAATGGAGCTGTCACCTTGATTTCCGCCGATCAATTAAACAAAGAAGCATAATGGATAGCCTCGTTATGACAGGTGACGTCACTCTGGTTTACAGCAATCAGAGAAGATGACATCATGGCGGTCTACCAATTTATAAGAAGATGTTGAAGATGAAGCTTTTATTAAAGGATTGACATGAACCCGTTCAAATCAATCTGGGGCCTAATGTTGGGGATATTACTACTGGGCGTAAATCGGCCTATCTGGGCCGGGTTAACTTCGTCAGTAGTTAAGTAAGTTAAAGCCCAAGAAGATAGAGGAGGGCTCAAGGCCCATGGTCGGCTCAATGCCTGCAGCCGTAAACCGGCGGTAGTAGTTAACCTGTATTGTAAGTTAGGAATAAGAAGAGACCAAACCGGACACATCTATGAGCCGGTATTGGGACTCCGTAAGCCGACGAGAGTCACCCGTTATATAAGGGGACGACGCGGCGGCGGTTCAAGGACAACAGACAACAACTCGAGACATAGGCGAAGCTTGTTTTCTCCCTAGTCATCGAAACCCCATCAATTCCATCACAACTAGACGTAGGCTTTTACCTTCATCGAAGGGGCCGAACTAGTATAAAGTCTCTTGCGTCCTTGTGTCCGCTTTAACCCCTTCAAGCTAACCCGTCGCGATGGCTCCACGACTAAGTCCTTTCTCTAGGACATCTGCCGTGACAAAACCACGATAGGACCCCCTACTCGAGATCTGCCGGTTTTGACACCGACACCCCCTATCGCCCACACTCACTTGGCGACGGTTCCGAATGCCATCGCGTAAAGGGGTTAAAACCATTTGTTTAGGACCGACACGTACCAGTGTATGGTGGACTCTTGAAAATAATATTTGGGTTTAAGGGTTTTTGGATGCACAAGTATTATCTCTACTTAGTGCAGAGTTTTTGGCTAGCAAAGATGGGGGCAAGCACCACATGTTGAAGGATCTATGACAATATAACTTCTATGTGAATATGAACAAACATAAATCATTATGTTGTCTTCCTTGTCCAACGTCAACAATTTTGGCATATAATATTTTGATGGGGGCTCACAATCACAATAGATTTCCAGGATAGTGTATTTATATGTGAATCTTCTCTTCCTTATTAATTCTTTCATGAGTTGCATCATTGACCAATGCTATGTTTGTCAATCTCTAATAAAATTTCCTACTTATACTTTTCCTTATGTGGTGTCATCACCTACCATAAGATTAGCATATGATATTTTTCATTTATTTCCTTTCTTTTTATTGGAACATGAAAGTAAAGAAAGCAAAAACTCAAGCTAAACTATATTATATACCTCGCACACGATTACAAGGATAGATCACTAAGCAAACTCTCAAAAAGAAAGGATCGAACTAAACTTTTATTCATCTAAAGCAAAAGATAACTATGGATCGAACTAAGATAAGTTAAGGCAAAAGATAGTGGAAGTGATATGATATCGGGGCACCTCCCCCAAGCTTGGTGGAAGCCAAGGGGAGTGCCCATACCAGATACTCAATTTTCTTTTGGTGGTGAAGAAGGAGGTGGTGGTGATGAAGTTGAAGTTTAGTCCTTCTTCCTTAGCTTACGCTTGAGGATGGAATTTTCCTCCTTCAATTCACCGATCTCCTGCTCAAGGTCCAGTACCTTTTTGCATAAATCTTGCTTATTTTCCTACAAAAGGCGGAAGGGTATAAACTGAACCTTAGGCCTCTTTGATTTGTTGGGGAGGCTTGACTTCTTGAATTCCACATGTATGTCCCCTGGTTGAGGTAATGGGGCTTCGTCCTCGTCTGGGCTCGTCTCCTGCTTCTCCCTAGGGTAATAGCCTTCCTCTTTCTCCGAAGTCCAGCCATAGTGCTCCACATCCCCATAAGACTTGTGGTTTGTAATAAAATCAGCAACATAGCTCTCACCCTCAGAGTCTTGGGATGGCATATTTTCAAATCTATCAAGAAAATAGCAAGAAAAGAAAACGGGGGATTTCTCCATGATACGGTGGTCAATAGTTTGGGGGGTATATAAAGATTTTTTTATCTTGGGAAACAAGCAAACGAAAGAAAAACGGAGTCCGGAAGGTACCCCAGGTGGGCACAAACAACCTAGGCGTGCCTAGTGTCTTGTGCCCACCAGCGCGACCTTCCTGGTTGTTTCTTATTTTCCTAATTTTTTAAATATTCCAAAGCTGACAAAAAATATTTTTGTGAATTTTTCAGAGTCCGTTTACTTATCGTATCACGTACCTCCTCTTTTTAATGATTCTGAAATGTTCCTGAAGGTCTCTTTTATGTGTTCTTCCGGTGTCATAGTTTGGATAATATTACTTTCAACATTAATGGGCGTGCCTGAGATATAATGTTTTATTCGTTTCCCATTAACAACCTTTGGGTTAGTACCTTCGGCATTATTTATTTTGATAGCTCCAGACCGATAAACCTCCTCGATAACATAGGGTCCTTCCCATTTGGAGAGGAGTTTTCTTGCAAAGAACCTGAAACGAGAGTTGTACAAAAGAACATATTCTCCAACTTTGAACTCATGCTTTTGGATTATTTTATCATGCCATGCATCTTTTAACTTTTTCTTTAAATAACTTGGCATTTTCATAAGCTTGGGTTCTCCATTCATCTAATGAGCTAATATCAAATAACCTCTTTTCACTGGCAAGTTTGAAATCATAGTTGAGTTCTTTGATTGCCCAATATGCTTTATGTTCTAACTCAAGAGGCAAATAACAAGCTTTTCCATAAACCATTTTATAAGGAGACACACCCATAGGATTTTTATATGTTGTTCTATAAGCCCAGAGTGCATCATCTAATTTCTTAGACCAATTCTTTCGGGACCTATTGACAGTCTTTTACAAAATTAATTTTATTTCTCTATTGCTAAGTTCAACTTGACCACTAGATTAAGGATGATAGGGTGATGCAATTATATGGTTAACATCATACTTGGCAAGCATTTTACGGAAAGCACCATGAATAAAATGTGAACCACCATCAGTCATTAAATATCTAGGGACTCCAAACCTTGGGAAAATAACTTCCTTAAGCATTTTAATAGAGGTGTTGTGGTCAGCACTACTAGTTGGAATAGCTTCTACCCACTTAGTAACATAATCAACAGCAACCAAAATACGTGTATACCCATTAGAGGAAGGAAAAGGTCCCATGTAATCAAATCCCGAAACATCAAATGGTTCAACAGCAAGTGAATAATTCATAGGAATTTCTTGACGCTTACCGATATTACCTATTCTTTGAAATTCATCACAAGATAAGATGAACTTACGTGCATCCTTGAAGAGAGTAGGACAATAAAACCCAGATTGTAATACCTTGTGAGCAGTTCTGTCCCCCGCATGATGTCCTCCATAAGCTTCGGAGTGACAATTCTGTAGGATTTGTCCATGTTCATGCTCAGGTACACAACGTCTAATAATACCATCTACTCCTTCTTTATAAAGATGTGGGTCATCCCAAAAGTAATGTCTTAAATTATAGAAGATTTTTTGTTTTGTTGGTATGTAAAGCTAGGTGGTAAATATTTAGCAACGATAGAATTAGCATAGTCAGCATACCTAGGAGTATTAAGAGAAACATTTATTGCAGCTAACTGCTCATCTTGAAAACTATCATCAATAGGTAGTGGGTCATCAAGCACATTTTCAAGCCTAGACAAGTTATCAGCTATGGGGTTCTCTGCTCCTTTTCTATCAGTGATATGCAAATCAAATTCTTGTAGCAAGAGAACCCATCGAATAAGTCTAGGTTTAGCATCCTTCTTTTCAATAAGATATTTAATAGCAGCATGGTTGGTGTGAACAATTACTTTTGAATCAACAATGTAAGATCTAAATTTATCACAGGCAACCACCACTGCTAGAAATTCTTTTTCAGTAGTAGCATAATTTATTTGAGCACTGTCTAGAGTTTTACTAGCATAATGAATAAGATTTAGTTTATTATCAACTCTTTGTCCTAGAACAGCACCAACAACATAATCACTAGCATCACACATCTCTACTCCTAAATAAGCAGCCTGTGGTTCTGATGGTACGTTTCCTTTGGTTTCGTATCATTCGTTCGTCCCTCTCTCGCTCTGCTTGATCTCCACGCATGCACACGAAGCCAGCCCATGAGAAAAAGCCCAGCCTGAACAGCCGCCGCTATCCTCAGACTCGTGCTCATCGTCCCGAAGAAAAAGAAGGAATTTTCCTCTCTATTCCGTCACAATCGTTGCCCCCAACATGACACATCATCTCCACCATCGACGTGGCTCCATGGCACCATGCGCATGAGCCACCGCTGCCGAAGATCCCGTACACACCTGCCGCCACGGGCGCACGAGCCGCCGCCCGAGATGCGCGAGAGACTTGCCACTGCCACGGGCGCACGAGCCATCGCCATCGGAGATGCACGAGACACCTGACGTCTCCACGGGCGCATGAGTCATCGTCGTCATCCTACACATGGCCCCCATCCCTCTGCCACCCGCTTTCTGTAGGTCAGTGCTTCTCCAGCCCAAGTCTTCCTACTTAATTTCAAAACGTAGTTCAGAAAGCTCACACTCAATTCCTTGCAGCATTTGCATCGAGCAGGCAGACCATGGATCCCCTCCCTCATTAATAAACACGACCAGGCAGTGCATGGATCCCCTCCCCCATCATCTCTACATGAATACAATTTCTATATCAATGAAAAAGACAACTGTTTTCTTTCTATTTTTTTGTTTTTACAGCATGTGATGTCCAAATTCTATGACAGATCTGACCTAAGGTCTCCTATGCATCACTCTAGTTAATTTAGCACTTCAGATTTTATTGGTTCACTGCAAACATATTTCAGTCGACACATGATCAATTTTTCACACAAACATCTATGCATCACTCCAGATGATTCAACATGGGGATTCGTGATTATTCTGGTAAATTTATGTTTCTGGTAAATGGTTACTCTGAGGATAAATTAATTTTGGACTTCCGGTTCTGTTTGTCAGTCAGAAGTCAAAAACCACATAAAATACGGCACATGAAGGCGCTAGAATAAAAGAAATTGAAGAATTGGGTGTAACCAAAGTCATCCATATTCAGTAAGTCTCCTAGCAAGATCTCTTCTTTTTCTTTCATCTTTTATATCTATGGGTCACAGGGAGGTTCTCTTAGGTATATTGACTGTTGGGGTATCTTGTTTCCGTATTGAGGTTTATATGCAACTGTTTCACCTTCTAGTATTCCTTTATCAAATTAGGTGACTATTCCTGTAAAAATAGTGGCCAATTGCATTTCCTTCTAGAATTTAATTACGTGATGTGTAGCACTAGCATATAATAGAGTATTGGTCGTAAACCATAGTGGAATGCATTATCAACTAAAATTAACAAGTGTGAATAATCTTATTTAAATAATTGCCATCCATTCCATTGATTTCTACTAACTTTTTTGTTTGGTACAGTTGATTTTGTCAGTGTCCAATATGCATATAATTGGTGGGTTACAAAGGGTACCTTGGTGGATGGATGATACGTCTCCAACGTATCTATAATTTTTGATTGCTCCATGCTATTACAAATTCTATTTTGGATGTTTAATGGGCTTATTTATACATTTTTATATCATTTTCGGGACTAACCTATTAACCGGAGGCCTGGCCCAAATTGTTTTTTTCCTATTTCAGTGTTTCGCAGAAAAAGAATATCAAACGGAGTCCAAACGGAATGAAACCTTTGGGAGCATGATTTTTGGAACAAACATGATCCAGAGGACTTGGAGTGGGCGTCAAGCAATCAACGAGGCGGCCATGAGGCAGGGGCGCGCCCTCCACCCTCGTGGGCCCCTCGTGGCTCCACCGACCTACTTCTTCCTCCTATATATACCTACGTACCCTGAAAACATCGAGGAGCACCACGAAACCCTATTTCCACCACCGCAACCTTCTGTAACCAAGAGATCCCATCTTGGGGCTTTTTCAGAGCTCCGCTGGAGGGGGCATTGATCACGGAGGGCCTCTACATCAACTCCATGGCCCCTCCGATGATGTGTGAGTAGTTTACCTCAAACCTTCAGGTCCATAGTTATTAGCTAGATGGATTCTTATCTCTCTTTGGATCTCAATACAAAGTTCTCCTCGATTCTCTTGGAGATCTATTCGATGTAATCTTCTTTTGCGGTGTGTTTGTCAAGATCCAATGAATTGTGGGTTTATGATCAAGTTTGTCTATGAACAATATTTTAATCTTCTCTGAATTCTTTTATGTATGATTGGTTATCTTTGCAAGTCTCTTCAAATTATCAGTTTGGTTTGGCCTACTAGATTGATCTTTCTTGCAATGGGAGAAGTGCTTAGCTTTGGGTTCAATCTTGCGGTGCTCGATCCCAGTGACAGAAAGGGAAACGACATGTATTGTATTGTTGCCATCGAGGATTAAAAGATGGGGTTTATATCATATTGCATGAGTTTATCCCTCTACATCATGTCATCTTGCTTAAGGCGTTACTCCGTTCTTATAAACTTAATACTCTAGATGCATGCTAGATAGCGGTTGATGTGTGGAGTAATAGTAGTAGATGCGGGCAGGAGTCGGTCTACTTGTCACGGATGTGATGCCTATATACATGATCATACCTAGATATTCTCATAATTATTCGCTTTTCTATCAATTGCTCGATAGTAATTTGTTCACCCACCGTAATACTTATGCTATCTTGAGAGAAGCCACTAGTGAAACCTATGGCCCCCGGGTCTATTTTCCATCATACAAGTTTCCTATCTATTTTATTTTGCAATCTTTACTTTCAATATATATCATAAAAATACCAAAAATATTTATCTTATTATTATCATCTCTATCAGGTCTCACTCTTGCAAGTGGGCCTGAAGGGATTGACAACCCCTTTGTCGCGTTGGTTGCGAGGTTCTTATTTGTTTGTGTAGGTACGAGGTGACTCGCGCGTGGTCTCCTACTAGATTGATACCTTGGTTCTCAAAAACTGAGGGAAATACTTACGCTGCTTTGCTGCATCACCCTTTCCTCTTCAAGGGAAAACCAACGCATGCTCAAGAGGTAGCAAGAAGGATTTCTTGCGCCGTTGCCGGGGAGATCTATGCCAAGTCAAGACATACCAAGTACCCATCACAATCTTATCCTTCGCATTACATTATTTGCCATTTGCCTCTCGTTTTCCTCTCCCCCACTTCACCCTTGCCATTTTATTCGCCCTCTATTCCTTTCGCCCTCTCTTTCCATTCACTTTTTCTTCGCTTGTTTGCTTGTGTGTTGGATTGCTTGCTTTTCTCGATGGCTCAAGATAATACTAAATTGTGTGACTTTGCCAATACCAACAATAATTATTTTATTAGCACTTAGATTGCTCCTCTTGCCGATGCTGAATCTTGTGAAATTAATACTGCTTTGCTGAATCTTTACATGAAAGATCCGTTTTCTGGCCTTCCTAGTGAAAATGCCTCTACCCATCTAAACAACTTTGTTGATTTGTGTGATATGCAAAAGAAGAAAGATGTGGATAATGATATTGTTAAACTTAAGCTATTTCCGTTTTTGCTTAGAGATCGTGCTAAAGCTTGGTTTTCATCTTTGCCTAAAACTAGTATTGATTCATGGAATAAGTGCAAAGATGCTTTTATCTCTAAGTATTTTCCTCCCGCTAAGATCATCTCTCTTAGAAACGATATTATGAATTTTAAGCAACTTGATCATGAGCATGTTGCACAATCTTGGGAGAGGATGAAATTACTGATACGTAATTGCCCTACACATGGTTTGAATTTATGGATGATGATACAAAAAATTTACGCCGGATTGAATTTTGCTTCTAGAAATCTTTTACATTCGGCCGCGGGAGGCACTTTTATGGAAATCACTTTAGGAGAAGCTACCAAACTCCTAGATAATATTATGGTTAATTATTCTCAATGGCACACTGAAAGATCTACTAGTAAAAAGGTGCATGCAATTGAAGAGATTAATGTTTTGAGTGGAAAGATGGATGAACTTATGGAATTGTTTGCTAATAAGAGTGCTCCTACTGATCCTAATGATATGCCTTTGTCTACTTTGATTGAGAATAAATGAATCTATGGATGTGAATTTTGTTGGTAGGAACAATTTTGGTAACAACGCGTATAGAGGTAATTTTAATTCTAGGCCGTTTCCTGGTAATTCCTCTAATAATTATGGTAATTCCTGCAACAATTCTTATGGAAATTATAGTAAGATGCCCTCTGATTTTGAATCTAGTATTAAAGAATTTATTAGTTCACAAAAGAGTTTCAATGCTTTGATTGAAGAAAAATTGCTTAACATTGATGAGTTGGCTAGGAACACGGATAGAATTTCTCTTGATGTTGATTCTTTGAAACTTAGATCTATCCCACCTAAGCATGATATCAATGAGTCTCTCAAAGCCATGAGAATTTACATTGATGAGTGCAAAGAAAGAACCGCTAGGATGCGTGCTAAGAAAGGTTGCTTTGTGAAGGTGTGTTCTTCTAGTTTTCATGATAATAAAGATGAAGATCTAAAAGTGATTGATGTGTCCCCTATTAAATCCTTGTTTTGCAATATGAATCTTGATAATGATGCGACTGGAGATGAGTCAACTTTAGTTAGAAGGCATCCCAAAAATTCAGAGTTTTTAGATCTTGATGCTAAAATTGGTAAAAGTGGGATTGAAGAGGTTAAAACTTTAGATAGAAACGAACCCACTATCTTGGATTTTGTAACATCCCAAATTTTCAATTTGGAATGTTATACATTAGATCATCATGCATATCATATTTTATTTTGCATTTTGGTTGATCCTAGAAATTCTACGCAACTCAATGACCCACGGGGATTTCGTTATTTTCATATTTGAGTTCTCTCAAATTTTAAGAATAGGATCATTTGATTTTATTTATTTTATCATCAATTATTTATATTACAAAAATATGAGAGAGGGAATAAAATGACTTTCCCAAAATAAAGAAATATTGAGGATTTAATAAAAAATCAAATAAGATTTTATTTCGGAGTTTTTCGGTGTTTTATTTGAATTTAGGAAAAAATTGCGTTTTTCAAAATTGCATTTAGGTCCCAAATAAATGTTCACCTTGTGCGGCTTGATTTTAGAAGCCCGTGAAAATTTATTTCGAAATTTTTGGAGTCCGTCTAGTATTTCTTTTTATATTTCTTCCGAGCGGAATAATTAAAAAAACGAACCAACTTTGGGACATACCCGAGCGAGACACCGCCCGGGGGCAGCCTTTAAATAGCGCCGCCCCGAGCCGCCCCAGCCCATCAGCCCCGCCTCGATCCGCGCGCGCCGCCGGAGCCGCCGCCGTCGCCGACAATTCCGCCGCCAAGGTTCGTCGCGCCTCGTTTTCCGTGCCAAAATAAAAGAAAAAAAATTTGGCGTTCGTCGTTTTTCTTTTTCTCGGATTAAATCCGCGATTTTTCTAATCGCGATTCCTGATCCGATTCCCGTTTTAGTTTAACTTTTCGCTCGTTTATCGGAATCAGGCGATTCAAGCGCCTAGAGTTTCGTCTCGAAACCCTCTATCCGTTTAACCAACTTAAACAAGTTTTTGCTACTGTAAAATTTTCCCTAGATCCAGATTACTAGAACGAAGTTGTTTTCTTTCGCAGTTTGTTTTTCGTTGCTTTGTTCGATTTGATTCTTTTTGCCAACCGGAGTTCTTAAGTTGAACCTTCTGGTTAGATCTCTTATTTGAGTTTTACCTGTGCATTAGATGAGTACTTATTGTATGCTTGTTTGTTTGTCTGTGATAGAATACCCGGAGTGTGCCGCATGTTACTTCGAATCGTTAGGTTTCGCGGATCATCAGCAAGGCAAGTAACACTTTGATCATACCTTTTCTACTACCCAGTTTTATTGCATTAGATCAATCCTCACACATTGCATGATTAGGATCTAATTAAATTGTGGGATGGGAAGTAGATGAGGTAGTACCTATTACCTGTTTATTATCAAACCTTTGGGAGTTACTTCTACGTTTGCTTATTATGCCATGCTAGGCTAGTAGACGTGGATTGGGTGAGTGATATCCATGACAGATGTGAGATTGTTAATTAATGGTTTATCTAAGGTGGCAACTTAAACACACATCTGGGTGGATTGAGGCACCTGGGTATTCCAGGACTTGCCTGTTTTCTTTTGGACCGCCACCCAGGCCCAAAGGGATCATGAGACTATTCATACTAGAAACTTCCGTGTGCAGCCACAAGCTATTATGGGCTCTAGCATAGTTGACTAAGTTGTGCGAACTCTTACAGTGGTAGACTAGCAGATGTTGGGGATGTAGGTGGTACGGTCTACCCGATCGTAAGGTGCTAGTGCTTCTGAAAGACTATGTCTCTGTCATCCGTCTTCTCAAACACCATGTAGTGCGAGAAAACAAACGGAGGCGATCGAGTCTTGCGGGGAAAAGTGCGCAAACCTCTGCAGAGTGTAATAAACTAATCATGGTTAGCCGTGTCCCCGGTTATGGACATCTTGAGTATCTAGTACTTGGATTTTCATGTGAATCTCAACATGTTACTTTAATTAATATTGTTGGGTTTTAATATTGATTTTTAATTGGGATTGAGAATGCTGTCAACCATTCTCAATGTTTAACAACCACCATAATTGTAATTAAATTTTATTCCTTTGAAGTAGAGAAAAATTGGCTTTACGCAAAACTGTAACCATAGAGCTTTCCACCAGCCAAATATGCATATAGTATAGCCGTTTCATTCCATTACTCTCTATGTGTTACATTGCCAGCACATTCCATGTGCTGACCCATTTCGGGCTGCAACGTTAATGTTGCAGACTTTTCAGACGATGATTAAGGAGATTTTAGGTCGTGGTTGTATACTCGGTGATGCCGTTGGAGTTGATGGACTCACTTATCTTCCAAGCCTTCCGCTGTTATCGTTATTAGATGGCCTTAAGCCATACTTATTGTAATAAGTTCTCTTTTGAGACACTCGATGTAATAAGTATGTCATTGCTACTCTGTTATAAATCCTCCGAGTACTGTGTGGTGTCAGCATTACTGATCCAGGGATGACACCGGAGCACAGAGATCAGACTGTTTGAGGTCTGGTCGCTACAGAGATGGTATCAAAGCACACGCTGACTGTAGGACACGACCACTAAGTTAGAGACCTAGAACACTTTTCACTCTCTTCTCTTCTGACCTCTCATCTTTTCTACTCTTTAGGATGGCGGATGCAAGGAACAAGTTCACACAACCGGATGAAGATACACCCTTTGGATGTCACTTGAAGGAAGTCACTAGATACCTGAATATAGGAGTACCAAGCTTCACGGGAACCTACAACGCCACTTTATCTGAAGAAGAGCGCTGGATGATTCAAGTTCAAGTTCCAGGAAGGACGTTCATGCCAGTCACTGAGCCCATAGAATTTTCTTTTGATGCACCAACTTGGAGTCTAGGAAAGAGCATGGCATCTCACATCGCCATGGGACGCATTGGAGAAGTCTACCGCAAGGATCTCAAGGATACTATCTACCAGATTTGTGGGCGCCGAGATGAACACTGGGAGATGATCAGCACCAGGAAGGATAGATCAATTGCAGCTTTTATCCAGGAGCTAAATCAGCACATTCGACAACAGGAGAACCAGATGTGTGCCGACATGATAGACCTGAAGAAGGCAAAGACTAGAATCAAGGAACTGGAGGAAGAACTCAAGGCTACACGTGAAGATTATGAAGAGCAAATTGAAGTATTGGTGGAGAAGAATGACGACCTGATCAAGAAGATTGGAATATTTATGGGAGGCCCTACGCTAGTAGATGAAGACGAAGAACCCCAGGAAATTAGCCCGGAAGACTACATCATCATCGACGGCACCGAATCGGAACCAGATAGTAGCGATGATGACTATGTTGATGAAGCTGGAGCAGATATCATGGAGTCTGCAACCGAAGAATATTTTTAGTAGACCACCTCATCAGTAGTAGTAGTCCACCATGTAAATATAGTAGTCCGAGCACTTTTGCGATAGTTAGATCGATTGTATGCCTTTGTTTGATTGAATGAAGTGAATTGTTTGTTTTGCCTCATGTGCATATGGGTAGTGTTTTCTCTTTAGACCCCCTCTATTCTTATATATCATCTTTTCTAAACCCTTAGATGCCTCCGAGACGTGACCCCGGATTTGCCTTTCCACCGGAGCTCACCCAGTTGATCCAGCAGCAGAACACATTGATGCAGTTACTAGTCCAGAATCAGAATCAGGGGAACAACAACAACAACCCACCACCACCACCACCTATTGACCACTTAGCCCGTTTTCTTAGGCTGAATCCGCCGGTGTTTCCAGTAGCACCGAGCCGATAGTAGCAGATGATTGGCTCCGCAAGACAGTTAGGGAGTTGACCACAGCAGGATGTACGGATGCGGAGAAGGTGAAGTTTGCCGCACATCAGCTAGAAGGACTCGCAGCATCATGGTGGGAGGATTTCACCGCCACTTTCCCAGTTGACACTGTCACATGGGACCAGTTTCAGCAGGCTTTTCGTACTACACACGTTTCAGCAGGAGCTATGGCCATGAAGAAGCGTGAGTTTCGCAACTTGCGCCAAGGAGGAAGGACAGTTGGCCAGTATGTGGAGGAATTTAGTAAGCTAGCACGTTATGCCCCAGATAACGTCACTATGGATGCAGCTAAGCAGGAGAAGTTTCTGGAAGGACTGAATGATGAGTTGAGCATGTAGTTGATGGTAGCAACCTTCAACAACTACCAGGAGTTGGTAGATCGTGCTCTTATGATTGAAGGGAGGCAGCAGCAAATTGAGAATCGCAAGAGGAAGTATGGACAAGGAAAGTACAATTCAGGAGCTCAGCAGAAGCCATGTTTTACCCCTAGACCGGGAGGACATTTTCAACATACCCATGGAGGAGGTAGCTCGCACAATCATAATGGCACCAAGAATGGTAATGGCAACGGAGGAAGAAACGGCCAGAACCGCACCAACCCCTCAACCCCAGCCAAGAAGGACCTAAGCCAAGTCACTTGCTTTAAGTGTTCGAAGACAGGACATTATGCCAATGAATGTCCTGAATTACAAAATGGAAATAGCAATGGAAGTTCTGGGAAGAAGCCGAACCCTTTCAACAGGGGACAGGTGAACCACGTTAGCGTGGAGGAGGTTGAAGCTCAGCCCTATGCAGTAATAGGTAAGTTTTTGGTTAAGTCATTTACTGCACTCGTTCTTTTTGATACTGGTGCATCGCATTCATACATCTCAAGGAGATTTGTGGATAAGTATAAACTACCAACCCAAGCCCTTAGG
This sequence comes from Triticum urartu, assembly GCF_003073215.2. Classification (NCBI taxonomy): domain Eukaryota; kingdom Viridiplantae; phylum Streptophyta; class Magnoliopsida; order Poales; family Poaceae; genus Triticum; species Triticum urartu. The sequence continues at coordinate 315,144,848 of NC_053022.1, read as the reverse complement.
TCACTCATGTTAGTAACCTCGCCCGGAGTAGAGTATGTGGCTAGTCTATGGTGTGATCGGTTACCATTAAGGATTGGTAACTATGTTTTTCCCTCAGGCCTAATAGTATTGGAATCTCAAGGATTGGATGTGATATTAGGCATGGATTGGTTATCAAAGTATGAAGGGAATATTGAATGTGCTAGTAAGTCAATTTTGCTTACCACCCCAGAAGGGAGAAGGATCAAGTATGTATCCCGGCATGTGCCAAAGAGGACTCAAGTAAATTGCCTAACAGGAGTTGTGCAGGAGGAAGTACCAGTGGTAAGGGATTTCCCTGATGTATTTCCAGAGGAGTTGCCAGGCATGCCACCGGATAGAGATATTGAGTTTTTGATTGAGCTATTGCCAGGCACAGGTCCAATATCAAAGAGACCATATAGGATGCCAGCAAAGGATTTGGTGGAAATTAAGAAGCAGATTAAGGAGTTACTGGATAAAGGATATATTCCCCCAAGTTCTTCGCCTTGGGGATCGCCAGTACTTCTAGTGGAGAAGAAGGATGGATCGTTAAGGATGGTTGTTGATTATCGAGGATTGAATGAAGTAACGATCAAGAACAAGTACCCGCTACCAATGATCAACAATCTGTTTGATCGATTGCAAGGAGCTAAGTTATTTTCCAAGATCGATCTGCGATCAGGATACCACCAGTTGAAGATTCGAGAACAGGATATTCCGAAGATAGCTTTTACCACCAGGTATGGGCTGTACGAGTATACCGTTATGTCATTTGGTCTGACTAACGCACCTGCCTATTTTATGAACATGATGAACAAAGTGTTTATGGATTTCTTGGATAAGTTCGTCATAGTGTTCATTGATGATATCCTGGTTTATTCAAAGAATGAAGAGGAACATAAGGAGCATTTGCGTTTGGTACTTGGAATGCTCAGAGAATATCAATTATATGCCAAGTTCAGCAAATGTGAGTTTTGGTTGAAGGAAGTAGGATTCCTCAGACATGTTATATCTGGAAAAGGTATAGCAGTAGATCCCGCTAAAGTTGAAACCATGACCAAGTGGGAAGCCCCAACAACAGTTGGAGAGATCCGGAGTTTTCTTGGACTCGCGGGATACTACCGGAGATTTATTGAGAATTTCTCAAAGATTGCGAAGCCTATGACTAAGTTGTTGAAGAAAGATACCAAGTTCATATGGACAGAGGAATGTGAGGCTAGTTTCCAGGAGTTGAAGAAATGTTTGGTTACCTCACCAGTGTTGATTTTGCCAGACCAGACCAAGGATTATAAGGTGTATTGCGACGCTTCACGTCGAGGACTTGGAGCAGTGCTTATGCAGGAAGGGAGAGCTATTTCATATGCCTCAAGACAACTGAAGCCTCATGAGTTGAATTATGCCACGCATGATTTGGAGTTAGTAGCCGTAGTGCATGCTTTGAAAACATGGAGGCATGTCCTCATTGGAAATCATTGTGAGGTGTACACGGATCATAAGAGTTTGAAGTACATTTTCACACAGAAGGAGTTGAATCTCAGACAACGGAGATGGTTGGAGCTCATCAATGATTATGATATGAGATTGCATTATCACCCCGGAAAAGGTAATGTAGTAGCTGACGCATTAAGCCATAAGAGCCATGTCAATACATTAATGACGGGAGAAATACCAAGTGAGTTAGCAGTAAATCTTCATGAACTATGTTTGGAAATAGTTCCGAGAGGCTATGTAGCAGCATTGGAGATTCAGTCAACCTTGATGGATAGAATCAGGGAAGCTCAGAAGATCGACAAAGAGATTGCCGCTATAAAGGAGAAACTTAGCAAAGGAAAAGCTAAGGGATTTCGTGAGGATGAACACGATACCCTATGGTTTGAAGACTGCGTTTATGTGCTCAATGACTCGGAGATCGGGAAGTTGATATTGCAAGAGGCACACGATTCACCATATTCGATTCACCCAGGAAATACCAAGATGTATTTGGATTTGAAGGATATTTTCTGGTGGACCGGAATGAAGAAGGATATCGCGGAGTACGTAGCAGTTTGTGATGTATGCCAGAGAGTAAAGGCAGAGCATCAGAAGCCAGCATGATTGTTACAACCATCGCCGATACCCGAATGGAAGTGGGATAAGCTAGGCATGGATTTTATCACGGGATTACCCAGGACTCGTTCAGGCTATGACTCGATTTGGGTTGTAGTTGATCGATTGACGAAAGTAGCTCATTTCATCCCGGTAAAGACCACTTACAACAGTGCTAAATTGGCAAAGATATACATGACCAGGATTGTATGTTTGCATGGAGTTCCAAGGAGTATCGTATCAGATAGAGGAACCCAGTTTACCTCAAAATTTTGGAAGCAGTTGGATGAAACTTTGGGAACCAGGCTAGAATTCAGCACAGCTTTTCATCCACAGACAGATGGACAGACCGAGAGAGTCAATCAGATTTTGGAGGATATGCTGAGAGCTTGTGCACTAGATTATGGATCTAGTTGGGACGATAATTTGCCATATGTAGAGTTCTCTTACAACAATAGTTACCAAGCCAGTTTGAAGATGGCCCCTTTCGAAGCTTTGTATGGAAGGAGGTGCAGGACACCGTTGTCGTGGGATGAAGTTGGAGACCGCCAGTTGTTTAGACCTGACTTGATTAAAGAGTCTGAACAGAAGGTGAAGTTGATTCGCGATAGGCTCAAGATAGCCCAATCCAGGCAGAAAAGTTATGCAGATTCCAAACGCAAGGAGACAGTTTACGAAGTCGGAGATAGAGCTTATCTTCGAGTATCTCCACTTCGGGGAACAAAGCGTTTTGGAGTTAAAGGGAAGTTAGCGCCACGATTTGTAGGACCATATCGAGTTTTGGAGCGTATGGGAGAAGTGGCCTACAAGTTGGAATTGCCTGAAGGATTGTCAGGAGTTCATGATGTGTTCCACGTTTCCCAGTTGAAGAAGTGTCATGCGGAGATGGCTGACATACCGTTGAGAGACACAATGCCTTTGGAAACTATTCAGTTGGATAACGATTTGACCTACGAGGAGAAACCAATTAAGATCCTCGAGTTTGCCAGCCGAGTTACCCGCAGCAAGGTTATCAAGTTTAGCAAAGTTCAGTGGAGCCACCACACAGAGGATGAAGCCACCTGGGAACGAGAAGAAGATTTTCTCAAGGACCACCCTCACCTATTTTCTAGCCAACCCGAATCTCGAGGGCGAGATTCATCTTAAGGGGGTAGGTTTGTAACATCCCAAATTTTCAATTTGGAATGTTATACATTAGATCATCATGCGTATCATATTTTATTTTGCATTTTGGTTGATCCTAGAAATTCTACGCAACTCAATGACCCACGGAGAGAGTTGGGGATTTCGTTATTTTCATATTTGAGTTCTCTCAAATTTTGAGAATAGGATCATTTGATTTTATTTATTTTATCATCAATTATTTCTATTACAAAATATGAGAGAGGGAATAAAATGACTTTCCCAAAATAAAGAAATATTGAGGATTTAATAAAAAAAATCAAATAAGATTTTATTTTGGAGTTTTTCGGTGTTTTATTTGAATTTAGGAAAAAAGTGCGTTTTTCAAAATTGCATTTAGGTCCCAAATAAATGTTCACCTTATGCGGCTTGATTTTAGAAGCCCGTGAAAATTTATTTAGGAATTTTTGGAGTCCGTTTAGTATTTCTTTTTATTTTTCTTCCGAGCGGAATAATTAAAAAAAGAACCGACTTCGGGCCGTACCCGAGCGGGACACCGCCCGAGGGCAGCCTTTAAATAGCGCCGCCCCGAGCCGCCCCAGCCCATCAGCCCCGCCTCGATCCACGCGCGCCGCAGGAGCCGCTGCCGCCGCCACCGATGATTCTGCCGCCGAGGTTCGTCGCGCCTCGTTTTCCGTGCCGAAAAAAAGAGAAAAAAAAATTCGGCGTTCGTCGTTTTTCTTTTTCTCGGATTAAATCCGTGATTTTTCTGATCGCGATTCCTGATCTGATTTCCGTTTTAGTTTAACTTTTTGCTCGTTTATCGGAATCAGGCGATTCAAGCGCCTAGAGTTTCATCTCGAAACCCTCTATCCGTTTAACCAACTTAAACAAGTTTTTGCTACTGTAAAATTTGCCCTAGATCCAGATTACTAGAATGAAGTTGTTTTCTTTCGCAGTTTGTTTTTCGTTGCTTCGTTCGATTTGATTCTTTTTGCCAACCGGAGTTCTTAAGTTGAACCTTCTGGTTAGATCTCTTATTTGAGTTTTACATGTGCATTAGATGAGTACTTATTGTATGCTTGTTTGTTTGTCTACGATAGAATACCCGGAGTGCGCCGCCTGTTACTTCGAATCGTTAGGTTTCGCGGATCATCAGCAAGGCAAGTAACACTTTGATCATACCTTTTCTACTACCCAGTTTTATTGCATTACATCAATCCTCACACATTGCATGAATCCTCACACATTGCATGATTAGGATCTAATTAAATTGTGGGTGGGAAGTAGATGAGGTAGTACCTATTACCTGTTTATTATCAAACCTTTGGGAGTTACTTCTACGTTTGCTTATTATGCCATGCTATGCTAGTAGACGTGGATTGGGTGAGTGATATCCATGACAGATGTGAGATTTTTAATAAGTGGTTTATCTAAGGTGGCAACTTAAACACACATCTGGGTGGATTGAGGCACCTGGGTATTCCAGGACTTGCCTGTTTTCTTTTGGACCGCCACCCAGGCCCAAAGGGATCATGAGACTATTCATACTAGAAACTTCCGTGTGCAGCCACAAACTATTATGGGCTCTAGCATAGTTGACTAAGTTGTGCGAACTCTTACAGTGGTAGACTAGCAGATGTAGGGGATTTAGGTGGTACGGTCTACCCGATCGTAAGGTGCTAGCGCTTCTGAAAGACTATGTCTCGGTCATCCGTCTTCTCAAACACCCTGTAGTGCGAGAAAACAAACGGAGGCGATCGAGTCTTGTGGGGAAAAGTGCGCAAACCTCTGCAAAGTGTAATAAATTAATCATGGTTAGCCGTGTCCCCGGTTATGGACATCTTGAGTATCTAGTACTTGGATTTTCATGTGAATCTCAACATGTTACTTTAATTAATATGGTTGGGTTTTAATATTGATTTTTAATTGGGATTGAGAATGCTGTCAACCATTCTCAATGTTAAACAACCACCATAATAGTAATTAAATTTTATTCCTTTGAAGTTGGGAAAAATTGGCTTTACGCAAAACTGTAACCATAGAGCTTTCCACCAGCCAAGTATGCATATAGTATAGCCGTTTCATTCCATTACTCTCTATGTGTTACATTGCCAGCATATTCCATGTGCTGACCCGTTTCGGGCTGCAACATTAATGTTGCAGACTTTTCAGACAACGATTAAGGAGTTTTTAGGTCGTGGTTCTATACTCAGTGATGCCGTTGGAGTTGATGGACTCACTTATCTTCCAAGCCTTCCGCTGTTATCGTTATTAGATGGCCTTAAGCCATACTTATTGTAATAAGTTCTCTTTTGAGACACTCGATGTAATAAGTGTGTGATTGCTACTCTGTTATAAATCCTCCGAGTACTGTGTGGTGTCAGCATTACTGATCCAGGGATGACACCGGAGCATAGAGATCAGACTGTTTGAGGTCTGGTCGCTACAGATTTCAAGGAATTTAATTATGATAATTGCTCTTTGATATATTGTATTTCCTTGTTGCAATCTGTGCTAAATTCTCCCCATGCTTATAGTCAAAATAAAGCTTTTACTAAACATATCGTTGATGCTTTGATGCAATCTTACAAAGAAAAACTTGAGTTGGAAGTTTCTAACCCTAGAAAACTTTATGATGAGTGGGAACCTACTATTAAAATAAAAATTAAATACCATGAATGCTATGCTTTGTGTGATTTGGGTTCTAGTGTTTCCACGATCCCAAAAACTTTGTGTGATTTGCTAGGTTTCCGTGAATTTGATGATTGTTCTTTAAACTTGCACCTTGCGGATTCCACTATTAAGAAACCTATGGGAAAGATTAATGATGTTCTTATTGTTGCAAATAGGAATTTTGTGCCCGTAGATTTCATTGTTCTTGATATATATATTGCAATCCTTCATGTCCTATTATTCTTGGTAGACCTTTCCTTAGAACGATTGGTGCAATTATTGATATGAAGGAAGGGAATATTAGATTCCAATTTGCGTTAAGGAAAGGCATGGAACACTTCCCTAGAAAGAAAATTAAATTACCATATGAATCTATTATGAGAGCCACTTATGGATTTCCTACCAAAGATGGCAATACATAGATCTATCTTCGCTTTTATGCCTAGCTTGGGGCGTTAAATGATAGCGCTTGTTGGGAGGCAACCCAATTTTATTTTTATTCCTTGCTTTTTGTTCCTGTTTAGTAATAAATAATTTATCTATCCTCTGTTTTGGTTGTGTGTTTTGTGTTTAATTAGTGTTTGTGCCAAGTAGAACCGTTGGGAAGACTTGGGGAAAGTCTTTTTGATCTTGCTGTAAAAAAAAGAAACTTTAGCGCTCGCGAGAATTACTGCCTTTTTTATTGGAGAGTGATATTTAGTTAATTCTTTTTCAGATGATTAATAGATAAATTCATCACGTCCATAAATTTATTTTAGAATTTTTGGGGTTCCAAAAGTTTGCGTTAGTTACAGATTACTACAGATTGTTCTGTTTTTGACAGATTCTATTTTTCGTGTGTTGTTTGCTTATTTTGATGAATCTATGGCTAGTAATGGAGTTTATAAACCATAGAGAAATTGGAATACAGTAGGTTTAACACCAATATAAATAAAGAATGAGTTCATTACAGTACCTTGAAGTGGTGTTTTGTTTTCTTTCGCTAACGGAGCTCACGAGATTTTCTGTTAAGTTTTGTGTTGTGAAGTTTTCAAGTTTTGGGTAAAGATTTGATGGATTATGGAACAAGGAGTGGCAAGAGCCTAAGCTTGGGGATGCCCAAGGCACCCCAAGGTAAAATCCAAGGACACCAAAAATCCTAAGCTTGGGGATGCCCCAGAAGGCATCCCCTCTTTTGTCTTCGTTCATCGGTAACTTTACTTGGAGCTATATTTTTATTCACCACATAATATGTGTTTTGCTTGGAGCGCCTTGTATGATTTGAGTCTTTTATTTTTATTTTACCACAATCATCATTGATGTACACACCTTTTGAGAGAGACACACATGAATCGAAATTTATTAGAATACTCTATGTGCTTCACTTATATCTTTTGAGCTATATCGTTTTTGCTCTAGTGCTTCACTTATATCTTTTGGAGCACGGTGGTAGTTTCATTTTATAGAAATAATTGATCTCTCATGCTTCACTTATATTATTTTGAGAGTCCTTTAGAACAACATGGCAATTTTCTTTTAGGCATAATAAAAAATTTCATATAAGTGCTTTGAATACTAAGAGAAGTTTGATACGTGATGATTGTTTTGAGATATGGAGATAGTGATATTAAAGTTGTGCTAGTTGAGTAGTTGTGAATTTGAGAAATACTTGTGTTGAAGTTTGCAAGTCCCGTAGCATGCACGTATGGTAAATGTTGTGTATCAAATTTGAAACATGAGGTGCTATTTGATTGTCTTCCTTATGAGTGGCGGTCGGGGACGAGCGATGGTCTTTTCCTACCAATCTACCCCCCTAGGAGCATGCGCGTAATGGTTGGTTTTTGATGACTTGTAGATTTTTGCAATAAGTATGCGAGTTCTTTATGACTAATGTTGAGTCCATGGATTATACGCACTCTCACCCTTCCATCATTTCTAGCCTCTTCGGTACCGTCCATTGCCATTTCTCACCTTGAGAGTTGGTGCAAACTTCGCCGGTGCATCCAAACCCCGTGATATGATACGCTCTATCACACATAAACCTCCTTATATCTTCCTCAAAACAGCCACCATACCTACCTATTATGGCATTTCCATAACCATTCCGAGATATATTCCCATGCAACTTTCCACTGTTTCGTTTATTATGACACGCGTCATCATTGTCATATTGCCTTGCATGATCATGTAGTTGACATCGTATTTGTGGCAAAGCCACCGTTCATAATTCTTTTATACATGTCACTCATGAGTCATTTCACATCTCGGTACACCGCCGGAGGCATTCATATAGAGTCATATCTTGTTCTAGTATCGATTTGTAATCATTGAATTGTAAATAAATAGAAGTGTGATGATCATCATTAATAGAGCATTGTCCCAAAAAAGGGGGAGAAAGTCCAAAAAAAGAAGGCCCAAAAAAAGGGGCAATGCTACTATCCTTTTTCCACACTTGTGCTTCGAAGTAGCACTATGATCTTTATGATAGAGAGTCTCTTGTTTTGTCATTTTCATAAACTAGTGGGAATTTTTCATTATAGAACTTGGCTTGTATATTCCAACAATGGGCCTCCTCAAGTGCCGTAGGTCTTCGTGAGCAAGCAAGTTGGATGCACACCCACTTAGTTTCTTTTGTTGAGCTTTCATACATTTCTAGCTCTAGTGCATCCGTTGCATGGCAATCCCTACTCCTTGCATTGACATCAATTGATGGGCATCTCCCTAGACCATTGATTAGCCGCGTCAATGTGAGACTTTCTCTTTTTTTGTCTTCTCCACATAACCCCCTTCATTATATTCTATTCCACCCATAGTGCTATATCCATGGCTCACGCTCATGTATTGCGTGAAAGTTGAAAAAAGTTTGAGATTACTAAAGTATGAAACAATTGCTTGGCTTGTCATCAGGGTTGTGCATGATGAGAGCATTCTTGTGTGACGAAAATGGAGCATGATCAAACTATATGATTTTGTAGGGATGAACTTTCTTTGGCCATGTTATTTTGAGAAGACATGATTGCTTAGTTAGTATGCTTGAAGTATTATTATTTTTATGTCAATATTAAACTTTTATCATGAATCTTTCGGATCTGAACATTCATGCCACAATAAATAAAATTACATTGAGAAATATGTTAGGAAGCATTCCACATCAAAAATTCTGTTTTTATCATTTACCTACTCGAGGACGAGCAGGAATAAAGCTTGGGGATGCTTGATAAGTCTCCAATGTATCTATAATTTTTGATTGCTCCATGCTATTATATATTATGTTTTGGATGTTTAATGGGCTTATTTATACACTTTTATATTATTTTCGGGACTAACCTATTAACCGGAGGACCAGCCCAAATTGCTGTTATTTTTCCTATTTCAGTGTTTCCAGAGGACTTGGAGTGAAACCTTCGGGAGCGTGATTTTTGGAACAAACGTGATCCAGAGGACTTGGAGTGGATGTCAAGCAATCAACAAGGCGGCCACGAGGCAGGGGGCACGCCTACCCCCCTGGGCGCGCCCTCCACCCTCGTGGGCACCTCGTGGCTCCACCGACCTACTTCTTCCTCCTATATATACCTACGTACCCTGAAAACATCGAGGAGCACCACGAAACCCTATTTCCACTGCCGCAACCTTCTGTACCCAAGAGATCCCATCTTGGGGCCTTTTCCGGAGCTCCGCCGGAGGGGGCATCAATCACGGAGGGCCTGTACATCAACTCCATGGCCCCTCCGATGATGTGTGAGTAGTTTACCTCAGACCTTTGGGTCCATAGTTATTAGCTAGATAGCTTCTTCTCTCTCTTTGGATCTCAATACAAAGTTCTCCTCGATTCTGTTGGAGATCTATTCGATGTAATCTTCTTTTGCGGTGTGTTAGTCGAGATCCGATGAATTGTGGGTTTATGGTCAAGTTTATCTATGAATAATATTTGAATCTTCTCTGAATTCTTTTATGTATGATTGGTTATCTTTGCAAGTCTCTTCGAATTATCAGTTTGGTTTGGCCTACTAGATTGATCTTTCTTGCAATGGGAGAAGTGCTTAGCTTTGGGTTCAATCTTGCGGTGCTCGATCCAAGTGACAGAAAGGGAAACGACACGTATTGTATTGTTTCCATCGAGGATAAAAAGATGGGGTTTATATCATATTGCATGAGTTTATCCCTCTACATCATGCCATTTTGCTTAAGGAGTTAATTCGTTCTTATGAACTTAATACTCTAGATGCATGCTGGATAGCGGTCGATGTGTGGAGTAATAGTAGTAGATGCAGGCAGGAGTCGGTCTACTTGTCACGGACGTGATGCCTATATACATGATCATACCTAGATATTCTCATAATTATTCGCTTTTCTATCAATTGCTCGAAAGTAATTTGTTCACCCACCGTAATACTTATGCTATCTTGAGTAGTGAAACCTATGGCCCCCGGTTCTATTTTCCATCATACAAGTTTCCAATCTATTTTATTTTGCAATCTTTACTTTCAATCTATATCATAAAAATACCAAAAATATTTATCTTATTATTATCATCTCTATCAGATCTCACTCTTGCAAGTGGTCGTGAAGGGATTGACAACCCCTTTATCACGTTGGTTGCGAGGTTCTTATTTGTTTGTGTAGGTACGAGGTGACTCGCGCGTGGTCTCCTACTGGATTTATACCTTGGTTCTCAAAAATTGAGGGAAATACTTACGCTGCTTTGCTGCATTACCCTTTCCTCTTGAAGGGAAAACCAACGCATGCTCAAGAGGTAGCAATGGACTCCTTCACCGACATGTACCGCTTGTCTAGGTTAAATAACTCACAGGCCAATTGGTGGTTTACAGAACAATGGTTTGACTTCTATTACTAGCAAAACTTCAAAAGTGACATGTCGTACATGATTGTTGGTTGTTTCGTATGTATCTCTCATCTTCACTAAGAAAGTGAATTTAATGGATGTCTTTGATGAGGTAATATGTTTGTTGGACTTGTTCTTACTTTGGAAAATTATTTTCTTATGGTAAATAATAGTAATAGTAATAGTAATACTAATATTGTGGAAGTTATGTTTATGACTGCCAGAACCGACGCCGCACCATTATCGATGGACAAGACAACATGGAGGCGGCGACCGACGCCTACACCCCAATCCTCACTGGCACACGTGTTGAACGACGCCTCCGGCGCGCTGACAAACGACTTTGCACGGATACCTCATCCTGGACCGATGCCGTTGGGGTAGCAACCACCACGCCACCACGATCTGGTAATGCAAATCCACCTCTTTCTTTGTTAAGAGTCAATGTTAATAATTGGACCAAAGGTGCTCAATGCTAGAGGATTGGGCTTGCTGGTGGCATTTCATATAGTCGCAGCTTGTCGAGTGCTAATGTTGCTTTTGAAGCCTTGATTGTTTTGTAGTTTCATCCTTGCAAGCATTTAGGCTCTTATGAGCCTGTATGTTTCACTTTAGGCAGGTTATTTGAACTTCTTGTTGTCACTGACGTATTTTTTGCTTTTACCTTCTAGGTGTCTTAGGCACTGTTAAGATGATGATGTCAAACTTAACAACCTTCATCAATAGGTACAAAATAATTTAGGATGTGTTTTTCTTCTGTTACCCTCTTCTCTAATTTTTCTATTCGTGTACCTTTTAGCGCATTCTTTATATAGTTGTATCACCTTTTAAACAGAAGATACTTATTGGCAAAGAGAAACTCTTTTTACATTTGAGGCTAATATCTTGCTAATTTCAGTTATGTTATTTTGAAACAAAGACCTTGGAAAATACTGGTTTGTGAGGCTAACAAATGGAAGATGCTTATTTGTGTGCAATATACCAAGATGCTTATTTCTTTCTTCAAAGTTTTCATATATATAAGTATATATTTCCTTCCTTGTCGTGCTATGATTGTTGATGTGAATTTCATTGATGTTTGAATCCAGGAACAAATGTTGTCGTTTAATGGTTCAAGTAACAACTCAATGTTTGCATTGAGCATATAATAAGGAAATGAAGTTGTAAGTATAATCTAAAAAGAGGCATAAATGATGACTACCAATTGACAAATTCTAATATATGCTCTTTATATCTTATTGCTGGCATCAAGGTCAGTCAAATATGTTCATGTTTATCTCAGTGCAATGGAATGATGGTAGTGCTGCTCCATTAATTAACTAGAGCCCCTAATAGGTAATCCACCTAGATGGTTTTACATTTCCTTCTTAGCTAATATACAAATAGCTCTCAGTAATAGAATTGATTTTTCTATTTGTATATGACGATGGTGCAATTTCAATTCTACTCAATAATATCTAGGAACCACAGAACCTGCTAGAACTGTAGAATATCCTGCACATATGTTCATTCAGGGACCTTAGGAACTCATTGTTGAGTGTTGATTGGGGGGTCATGGAGGTTGCAACTCTTGCAATGCTCCAAGACAACTAGCAGCGCTTATTGCCAAGAAGGCAACTCATCTCTCCGGCATTGAATTCAATTGAAGTGTTGCACTGGTTGTAATGCTCAGTGACAACTAGCAGAGTCATGAAGAAGGTAAGTCATCTCCCATGCATCAAATTTATTTGGAATTGTGCAGCTTCAGATATGTAGTAATTATGATTTAGCATTCTATCTATGTAGTTCCAATATGGCAAGGTAATCTATTAAGTTGGTATATTTTGATGTATTTTGTAGGAATAGCTCAACAAGGGCTCCATGAGTTCTGACTGGGGTGGTGGGCTGCCAACGCGACCTCCACATTGTATTGGTTAAATCAACTGCAACCACTAGATTCTCGTTACTAGATCTATGAATTGGTATTTGATAAAAAGGGATCAGGTTGGGGAAATTAGTGAACAGACTACTACTAGATGAGTGGGCCTTTGGCAAACACCTGAAGCATTGAATTAAGGTTTTGACAATAATTTGGTACAATAATAGGTGGTACTGTGCTACTGTGACGCCCTCGATTCAATCGTACACTAATCATACACGCAAATGTGTACGATCAAGATCAAGGACTCACGGGAAGATATCACAGCACAACTCTAGACACAAATTAAAATAATACAAGCTTTATATTACAAGCCAAGGGCCTCGGGGGCTCGAATACATAAGCTCGAATACACAAGAGTCAGTGGAAGTAACAATATCTGAGTACAGACATAAGTTAGACAAGTTTGCCTTAAGAAGGCTAGCACAAAAACAACATCGATCGAAAAGGCAAGGCCTCCTACCTGGGAGCCTCCTAACTACTCCAGGTTGTCAACGGCCGTCATGTAGTAGTAGGCATCCTCGGGATAGCAATAGTCATCAGTGGTGACGTCTGGCTCCTGGGATCCGTCATCTGGTCGCAACAATCGGGTATGGAGGAAAAGAGGTAGCAAAGCAGCCGTGAGTGCTCATCCAAAGTACTCGCAAGACTTACATCAGATCTAAACTAAGTATGCATCTGTATCAAAGGAAATGTGTTGTATCCGTGGACTAAACTGCAGAATGCCAGAAAGAAGGGGAAAGCCTAGACTATCAAAGACTAGCATCTTCTGGAAACTACCATCTTACAGCAACAGGAGGGAGTAGAGTAACATAAAGTAAAAATATCAGTAGTGTTATCAACCTCGGCCAGAGATCCTTTCTCGACTCTCTGCGAGAAAGCAATCCCAGAGCCAGACTATCCATTTCTCATATCCATTCATTTCTCACCACAAGTATCCAGTTCTAGTTGTATCGGTCGGGATACAACTCCAAGTGTCAGTTACCGTAGGACGGGCTATTGATAGATGTTTTCTTCCCTACAGGGGTGCACCAACTTACCCACCATGCTCAATTAGCTCCGGCCAGACACACTTTCCTGGGTCATGTCCGGCCTTGGCCAAACAATATGCCGCAACCCGACCTAGGCTTAATCGAGAGGTCAAGCACGCTGGACTAAACCTATGCCCCCAGGGGTCATGGGCCATCACCCCGGGAACTCCTGGACGTTGCGTGGGCGGCCGGTGAGCAGACCTAGCTACCCCCTTCAAAAAGGCAGGTGCTTACCAGTCCAACCCGGCGCGCGCCGCTTAGTCGCTGACGTCTATTAAGATTCGGTTGATGCATACGACGCAGAACGCCCATACTATGCCCACGTGATGGTTAGTGCTATCAGGCCAGAGGCCCCTCGGATCAAATATCCAAATCATAGTGGATTAGGAGCACGCGGTAACGAGCAGAGACTCACGATCGATGTGACCCCGTCGCCCCGTCTCGAGTACTTGCGGCAAGGGCTAAGAATGCCCGACCACGCCTCGTAAGTATCTCGCGGGCACCTTCCAGGTCAACCCTACTCCACATCACTCGCTATTAAGCTCGCGCGAGTACCCTTCGGGGCCGACCCGTCTTTAGTAACATGGTTTAGTATAAATTCATAGTAACCATAGTAATTGTGTGTCTAACACCAACGGGAAAACCCAAGGAATCACCCCTGGTGAATTCCACTCGATGTTATCATCAAGGTGAACGTAAGAGGAACCACCCTCGAAGTTCACACTTGAGGGATTGCACGACAGAGTCGTATCGGAAGTGGTTAAGGCGGAATCACCCTCGATGACCACGACCGAATAGCTACACTACAGGGTAACATCAGAAGTGCTCATGAGGTCTCACCCTCGGCACTCGATAGTAACCCAGTAGTGTCGATCAACTAAGGGGAAAGTGATGTGCGGTGTCAGAGCCTAGTCTTCGACCCCGTTGATCGGGTCTTTGATGATGAAGCAGGGGCAACAGGGACAAGGTGGGGGTCACTGATGGATCACTAACCAACGTATACTAAGCAGTTTAGGATCAGCAGGTAAGGGATGAAAGCAGGTAACAACAACAGGCTATGCATCAGAGTAGGATCAAACAGAAAGCAGTAGCAGTTCTAATGCAAGCATGAGAGGGAAAGAAATGGGAGATATCGGAATGCTCAAGGGGGGGTTTTCTTGCCTGGAAGCTCTGCTGAAAAGAAAGAAGTGTCGTCGTCAACGTTGTCGATCACAGGGGCATCAGTAGCGGTCTCGGGGTCTACCGGAGAGAAGAGGGGAAAGAAACAATAAATATAAAGCAAACATAGCATCACAAAGCATAACGTGGCAATATGATGTGCCGGGTGTGACCTAACGTAAGACTACACGATATAGGTAAAGGGGAAATCAACCGGGAATGGATACCCGGTATTTCGCGTTTTTGGACTGATGAACCAGAAGGGGAAAGTTGTGTGTTCGCTATGCTAGAGATGTGTGGCAGACGAGTGGGTTGCGTATTCGGATTCGTCTCGTCGTTCTGAGCAACTTTCATGTCCAAAGTTTTTCGATCCGAGCTATGGATTAATTTATATGATTTTTCAAAGATTTAAACAATATTCTCAAATTATTATTAATTCGAAATTAAAAACTAAAATGCTAGATGCACTCAGCACAGGGTACACAGAAGTGTATCCAGGGGCTGACAGGTGGGCCAGGGGGTCCCAGTTGACCAGTCAACGTTTGACTGGTCAACAGGGGGTGGGCCCCTTGTCATTGCCTGCCTATTTAACTAACATGGTTAGTTTAACTAATTAAGTAGTTAACAGGTTAATTACACATGATTAATTAGGTTAATTGATTAATTAAATTAATTTTAATTATTATTATTTTAAAAAAATACATTTTTGTTTCGTTTAATTTTCTTAAACATTCTGGGGGCGGGCCCCACGTGCAGTGGCACACAGGCCCTAGCGGGTGCAGGCGCTGGATCACGGCGCGGCCAACAAGCGGGGCCGCGGCGAGGCCGGCCGGCCGGAGCTGTGCCCGATAGCGGCAGTGGGTGGCGCCTGCGGGGTGAGGGTGGCCAGAGCCGCATGCGTGCGTGGGCGGAGACGGGCCTGCCTGGCGCGGGCGCCCATGGGCGGCCGACCGAGGCCACGGCGGGGCCCGGCCGAGCGGACATGGCTGGCCGGAGCTGGCTCGGTTGGGGCCAGGCGGTGGCGGCGAGTGGGGCTGCAGGGCAGGGGGCAGCGCGGCGCTAGGAGGAGGCGGGGAGGCAGATGCGGTGGAGCGGGAGGACGACGCCGGGCGGCTGCATAGGGCGACGCCGGCGAGCATGGGGCCGGAGAGAAGGGGAGAGGAGGACGGGGGCCTCACCAGCGATGGAGGGAAGCAAGGGTGGTGCTGCAGGGGACGGCAACGGTCACGGCGGCGACAGCGGCTGGAGGTGGGCGCGCAAGGGGGCACGGCGGACGCTGCTATTGGGAGGACGGCGATGCGCGGGTACGTGCACAGGCACGGCCGGGTCGCACGGCGCGAGCAGCGACCGCGGCGGAGTACGAGAGCACAGAGGGGGAGGAGAGGGGGGGCGCAACGGGCACGGCGCCTCGCCGAAAAGCGGTAGGGAGGGGGCAGTGGGCTCGAGGCGGGGGTGGCCAGAGTCCGCAACGGCGAGGCAAACGACGTCGGGGACGAAGAGGTTGAGGACGGCGTCCAGCAAGGTCCGGCGAAGGGGGAAAGGCCTCCGGGCGATAGTGGCGATGTCGTCAAGCGGCGATAGGGGAGGGCACGGCGGTCCTCGAGCGCGGGGGCGCCGGGAGGAGGAGATCGAACAGGGGCGCCCCTCCTCTATGTGTCTGCGTGGGTGTGTGTGTGTGAGTGTGTGCCGTGGGTGACAGCGCGGGGAGGGAACGAGGGACAGTGAGGGGTAGTGGTTAGGGTTTCTGTCGGGTGGGTGCAGCGGCCTTAGTAGGCCAGAGAGATGGGTGGCTGGTTGGGCCGGGGTGCGTCGTGCCCAGCTGTCAGCTGGACCGAGAGGCCCGGGGGAGGGGGTCTGTCTTTCTCCTTGTTTTTCTTTTATTGAAAAACAAAGATAGAAAATGAATATTTAGGGTAACCAAAAGAGCTGAGAAAATGTGGGACTTCGCCTATTAAATAGTTTGCATCTTTAGGCGGTGCTAAAAAAAGGTTTCGAGGCCAAAGGAAATCCATTTGCATTTTTCACAAATAAAATAGCACTTTAAAATGCTGAAATTGCATTGTAATAATTGCTACAGTCCATCTTAGCTCTTAGGTGATGTAGTTTTCCTTAACAATTAAATTTTATGGAATTTTGGCCAAATGATGAACTATTTTGCAGCAACTTCGGTGCAACTCCAATTCTCACTTGCAAATTGAATTGACTGGAATTTCAAATGGGATATCGAACAAAGCTGATTAAGCACTGTTTGGAAAAATTATTATCTTAATCACAGAGGGTTACTATAGCATGACACTGGGGTGTTACAAATCTCCTCCACTACAAGAAATCTTGTCCCGAGATTTAAGTGCGGAAGTAAAGAGTAACTTCGGAAGAACTGACCCTTATAGGGTTGATTATCTAGTGAACAATTCAGGGAATGTGGCAGAAGTGTCTCTCGAGTTGAAACTTAAGAAAACATCGAGAGCAAAATATGAAGGTACAATAGGAAGTTTCAAGCGAATGGACAAACGATTGATACCTGAACAAAGTGTGAGAAGGGGGTTCAGAGCATCAGTAATAGATCATCTCTCGGATGGTGGCTCATGACAACACACAAAGTCAAGAGCAAATGATACTTCCGAATAAAGGATATACAGGAGAGTCAGGTTCCGATCATGTGGAACTGTGGGTTATGGGCCCACCATGTGGGTTAAAATAGAAGGAGCGATGACATCTTGCACGGTCATGATAGCAAGGCATGTTAGAGTGTAGCCTGTCAGTTATGTCGGCAACAACGTTGGTACCAAGGGCGAGGGACGAAGAGAACCATTTTCCTGCTCGTTAAACGAGGTGGGCCATTAGGCAAAGTTCTCGTCCATCGGTGGCTACCTGAATGTTATCAACAATAGTAATAGGGTCTTACTGACAGAGTGATACAACGAGGTGTTTACATAAGCAGGGAAATATTACTGCTTATATAATTTAGATCACAATAAGGTTTAAATAAACCAATGGAAAGGAAAATGTAATTGCTAGATTAATGGAAAGGAAAATGTGTTTAAACACATATTTCAGGGGTATATCCTTCCCAAGGACAAACAGAGCATGATATACATGATAGGACAACAAGTTCAAAAGCATTTAGATAATGGGGCGAGGGAAGAATCATGATATTACCCATACAACGGTGTTTGGATAATTGATAAAGAAGATTCAGTATCGTGCTTCAAATGTTCTTATTGGAGATTGGATTACCACAGACATGCTTCGAGATAGCATTGACATGGTTTCAACCAAAGGTCAGACTTTGGATACACCAAGGATCCATCGGAAACAATTTAGAAAATAGGTCATACAATTTTATCATGGAAAAGATGAGGGTGTGGCCGATGGGCTCAGCAGCAATCCATCGACATGCCAAAAAGGGATGTATTTCCAAAATTATATGAAGAAGTTTGTGTTGGGGGGAAGACAAGAATGTTGTTGAAGCTGACGCAAGTCATCGAGAGGCAAGGATGGTATTTCTAGCCATGAATTCAGTTGACATCTCTGAAGAAGCCAAAGTGTTGACGGCGATCAAGACAAATTTTGTCGAGAGACTATAAGAAGATGCCACCGAGCAGAAAAGGAAGGATGAAGTGAAAGGCTATTGGAACCACGGATACGACACAAACTCGAAATCAAGCTTGTTATTCAAGGAAAAATGATATGACGAGGAAGATCGACGTAAGTTTAGCTCATCGCCGAAAATTTTGCTCCGGGAGGAGGGACCAGGTAGCACAGTTAAAATTTAGCATGATAATGATATAGTCGATCAGGCTAGGAATGACTTGAAGGATTATTAAACTTGTAAGCAACGAAAATTACTTGGAGTTGTTGAATCGGAGTGCAGGATCGATTCTCTTATCGGTATTCTTGAGTGACTGATAACTAAGAACCCGGGGGGAATCTGAAATCGGTGAGAAGTAATACTAGATGAATACTCATAGGAAGCAACATTGTTCTTTGATATCCTCGAGATACCAGAGGATAATACTCGAAGAAAGATCAAAATAGAGGTTGCGGAGATGTATTGATCTGCAGAAGACAAGTGATTTAACTTGTCTGAAAAATGGAATCAAAGGAGAACAATCATGGTCGGAACCACGATTATGAATGATGAAACCACCGATACAAGATGAACTTATAATAAGGGGTAATTATTTTTACGAGCAGCTTCCATGATAAGTTCTACATCGGGTAAATGGGCATGAACACAAAGGTTCAAGGTCGACTCCCACTTCTTCAATGCATAACCTTTCGTTTTACTTCTCGCTCGTGATGAAGCTGTTGTATTGAATTTTAACTGACGAAAAGCCAGTACAGTATAACCCGCATAACTTTCGAGTTCACACAGATTAGGGAAGGCATAGGTTCAACCCATCGGGGCATCTTAGCAACATATATCATAATTTCGAGAATAAATAACACAAGCTCGGTAGTAGAGCATGCTTGAGAAAGCGGAGGATACAATTTACCAAAAGCATTATGTATCCGAGGAAAGGCTCACAAGCTTATTGAATATGAAGGACATTGTCGGATAAAATCCGAAAAAGGGGTCTGGTGGTCCACAAGGGATCTGATGTGAGCATCAATATTCAACCAGAGGAAGAAAGAATTCAAGGAGATTAGATTATAGAAACAACTGACTAACTCAAAGCTCAATTGCAAAGGAATTATGAATTCCAAGAAAAGGTATCAGAAGCAATGCTCTGATAAGGGATGGATAGGTAGAATAGCCTTAGGGGTACAATTGATGGTGATTTGATTGATCGAGATTCAGCACATGTTAGAATGACGTCTGAGCCGGAAGGATGAATTCTAGGATCTGATTGAGGATTGCGAGCATTCGCAACATATTGTATCAACGGACTCAAAATGATAATGACAAAGGCTGGCAATAAGATTACTAGACTTATGGTATTAACCATAATGCAAGCAAGCAAGAAATCCAAGAACAATAGGCTGTTGAGGATTTTCACAAGAACGAATGGTATTACGAAGACTTTGGTGAAGTACAAGAATCAACTGAGGATGAGTGGATACTCGATAGGTGCACAAAGTTATCCGTAGGGGTATTCAGACGACAAGGAACTACAAGGCAGTAAGCTCAAAGGATTCTCGGAAAAAGGAGAGCAGTTTAGGGCATCTTGTAATAACAAGATCAATGGGATAGAATGTAAGATTGGTAAGTGTGTGTAGTTATCCATAAGGATATTTCGGTGGTAAGGAATTGCAAAGGCAATAGGCACAAAGTCTCGAGAGAATATCATAGAGTATCTTCGGAATCTTCTGATGCAGCAGGCGATCATCTGAAATAAGAGGCTCTCGGGCGGATGTGATCACGAGATCCTAATGTTCGAGTTAGTAAAACCATTTAACCCGAATAGAAGAGAGATCAGAGTCCCAGAGTATAGACGAGGAATAAAAGATCCTAATACCACTCAATTGGCGACGTGGGCCCATAAGACACACAGCCAAGTTAGTAAAACGGTTTTCGGTTTCTAGACTCAACTTCGGCCAAGGAGTTGGAAAGGGGAGATCCTATAGGCAGTCGGCTCTGATACCAACTTGTGACGCCCTCGATTCAATCGTACACTAATCATACACGCAAATGTGTATGATCAAGATCAAGGACTCACAGGAAGATATCAAAACACAACTCTAGACACAAATTAAAATAATACAAGCTTTATATTACAGGCCAGGGGCCTCAGGGGCTCGAATACATAAGCTCGAATACACAAGAGTCAGCAGAAGTAACAATATCTGAGTACAGACATAAGTTAGACAAGTTTGCCTTAAGAAGGCTAGCACAAAAACAACATCGATCAAAAAGGCAAGGCCTCCTGCCTGGGAGCCTCCTAACTACTCCAGGTCGTCAACGGCCATCACGTAGTAGTAGGCATCCTCGGGGTAGCAGTAGTCATCAATGGTGACGTCTGGCTCCTGGGATCCGTCATCTGGTCGCAACAATCGGGTATGGAGGAAAAGAGGTAGCAAAGCAGCCGTGAGTGCTCATCCAAAGTACTCGCAAGACTTACATCAGATCTAAACTAAGTATGCATCTGTATCAAAGGAAATGGGTTGTATCCGTGGACTAAACTGCAGAATGCCAGAAAGAAGGGGAAAGCCTGGCCTATCAAAGACTAGCATCTTCTGGAAACCACCATCTTGCAGCAACAGGAGGGAGTAGAGTAACATAAAGTAAAAATATCATTAGTGTTATCAACCTCGGCCAGAGATCCTTTCTCGACTCTCTGCGAGAAAGCAATCCCAGAGCCAGACTATCCATTTCTCATACCCATTCATTTCTCACCACAAGTATCTAGTTCTAGTTGTATCGATCGGCATACAACTCCAAGTGTCTGTTACCGTAGGACAGGCTATCGATAGATGTTTTCTTCCCTGCAGGGGTGCACCAACTTACCCACCACGCTCGATTAACTCCGGCCGGACACACTTTCCTGGGTCATGTCCGGCCTCGGCCAAACAATACGCCGCAACCCGACCTAGGCTTAATAGAGAGGTCAAGCACGCCGAACTAAACCTATGCCCCCAGGGGTCATGGGCCATCGCCCCGGGAACTCCTGCACGTTGCATGGGTGGCCGGTGAGCAGACCTAGCTACCCCCTTCAAAAAGGCAGGTGCTTACTAGTCCAACCCGGCGCGTGCCGCTCAGTCGCTGATGTCTATTAAGCTTCGGCTGATGCATATGACGCAGAACACCCATACTATGCCCACGTGATGGTTAGTGCTATCAGGCCAGAGGCCCCTCGGATCAAATATGCAAATCGTAGTGGATTAGGAGCACGCGGTAACGAGCAGAGACTCACGATCGATGTGACCCCGCCGCCCTGTCTCGAGTACTTGTGGCAAGGGCTAAGAATGCCCGGCCACGCCTCCTAAGTATCTCGCGGGCACCTTCCAGGTCAACCCGACTCCACATCACTCGCTATTAAGCTCGCGCGGGTACCCCTTAGGGCCGACCCGTCTTTAGTAACATGGTTTAGTATAAAGTCATAGTAACCATAGTAACTGTGTGTCTAACACCAAGGGGAAAACCCGTGGAATCACCCTGGTGAATTCCACTCGATGTTATCATCAAGGTGAACGTAAGAGGAACCACCCTCGAAGTTCACACTTGAGCGGTTGCACGACAGAGTCGTATCGGAAGTGGTTAAGGCGGAATCACCCTCGATGACCACGACCGAATAGCTACACTACAGGGTAACATCAGAAGTGCTGATGAGGTCTCACCCTCGGCACTTGATAGTAACCTAGTAGTGTCGAGCAACTAAGGGGAAAGTGATGTGCGGTGTTGGGGCCTGGTCTTCGATCCCGTTGATCGGGTCCTCGATGATGAAGCAGGGGCAACAGGGACAAGGTGGGGGTCACTGATGGATCACTAACCAACCTATACTAAGCAGTTTAGGATAAGCAAGTAAGGTATGAAAGCAGGTAACAAAAACAGGCTATGCATCAGAGTAGGATCATACAGAAAGCAGAAGCAGTTCTAATGCAAGCATGAGAGGGAAAGGAATGGGCGATACCGGAATGCTCAAGGGGGGGGGGTTGCTTGCCTGGAAGCTCTGCTGAAAAGAAAGAAGTGTCGTCATCGACGTAGTCGATCACAGGGGCATCAGCAGCAGTCTCGGGGTCTACCGGAGAGAAGAGGGGGAAGAAACCATAAATATAAAGCAAACATAGCATCACAAAGCATAACATGGCAATATGATGTGCCGGGTGTGACCTAACATAAGACTACACGATATAGGTAAAGGGGAAATCTACCGGGAATGGATACCCGGTGTTTCGCGTTTTCGGACCGATGAACCAGAAGGGGAAAGTTGCGTGTTTGCTATGCTAGGGATGTGTGGAGGACGAGCGTGTTGCGTATTCGGATTCGTCTCGTCGTTCTGAGCAACTTTCATGTACAAAGTTTTTTGATCCGAGCTATGGATTAATTCATATGATTTTTCAAAGATTTAAACAATATTCTCAAATTATTATTAATTCGAAATTAAGAGCTAAAATGCTAGATGCACCCAGCACAGGGTACATAGAAGTGTATCCAGGGGCTGACAGGTGGGCTAGGGGGTCCCAGTTGACGAGTCAACATTTGACTGGTCAACAGGGGGTGGGCCCCCCTGTCATTGCCTGCCTATTTAACTAATAGGATTAGTTTAACTAATTAAGTAGTTAACAGGTTAATTAACATGATTAATTAGGTTAATCGATTAATTAAATTAATTTTAATTATTATTATTTAAAAAAACATTTTCGTTTCGTTTAATTTTCTTAAACATTCTGGGGGCGGGCCCCATGTGCAGTGGCACACAGGCCCTAGCGGGTGCAGGCGCCGGATCAGGGCGCGGCCAGTAAGCGGGGCCGCGGCGAGGCCGGCCGGCCGGAGCTGTGCCCGATAGCGGCAGTGGGTGGCGCCTGCGGGGTGAGGGGCGGCCGGCGCCGCATGCGCGTGTGGGCGAAAACGGGCCTGCCCGGCGCGGGCGCCCGTGGGCGGCCGACCGAGGCCACGGCAAGGCCCAGCCGAGCGGACATGGCTCGGTTGGGGCCAGGCGGCGGCGGCGAGCGTGGCTGCAGGGCAGGGGGCAGCGCGGCGCTGGGAGGAGGCGGGGAGGCAGATACGGTGGAGCGGGAGGAGGACGCAGGGCGGCTGCTGCTACGTCTTGAGCTTGCGTTGGTTTTCCCCGAAGAGGAAGGGATGATGCAACAGAGTAGCGTAAGTATTTCGCTCAGTTTTTGAGAACCAAGGTATCAATCCAGTAGGAGCCCACGCTCAAGTCCCTCGTACCTGCACAAAGCGATAGCTACTCGCAACCAACACGATTAGGGGTTGTCAAGCCCTTCACGGTCACTTACGAGAGTGAGATCTGATAGATAAAATATTTTTGGTATTTTTGATATAAAGATGCAAAGTAAAAGCAAAGTAAAAGCAAAGTAAATAGCAAAACAATATAAAAGTGATGGAGATTGATATGATGAGAATAGACCCGGGGGCCATAGGTTTCACTAGTGGCTTCTCTCAAGAGCATAAGTATTCTACGGTGGGTGAACAAATTACTGTTGAGCAATTGATAGAATTGTGCACAATTATGAGAATATCTAGGCATGATCATGTATAGAGGCATCACGTCCGTGACAAGTAGATCGAAACGATTCTGCATCTACTACTATTACTCCACTCATCGACCGCTATCCAGCATGCATCTAGAGTATTAAGTTAAAAACAGAGTAACGCCTTAAGCAAGATGACATGATGTAGAGAGATAAATTCATGCAATATGAAATAAACCCTATCTTGTTATCTTTGATGGCAACGATACAATACGTGCCTTGCTGCCCCTTCTGTCACTGGGTAAGGACATCGCAAGATCGAACCCAAAGCTAAGCACTTCTCCCATGGCAAGAACTACCAATCTAGTTGGCCAAACCAAATGGATAATTCGAAGAGACTTGCAAAGATAACCAATCATGCATAAAAGAATTCAGAGAAGATTCAAATATTATTCATAGATAGACTTGATCATAAACCCACAATTCATCGGTCTCAACAAACACACCGCAAAAAGAAGATTACATCGAATAGATCTCCACAAGAGAGGGGGAGAACTTTGTATTGAGATTCAAAGAGAGAGAAGAAGCCATCTAGTCCAAAATAGTAATTCTGGGTTGGGCCTCCGGTTAATAGGTTAGTCCCAAAAATAATATAAAAGTGGAAAATAAAGCCCAATATAGTCCAAAACAGTAGATAATATAGCATGGAGCAATCAAAAATTATAGATACGTTGGAGACGTATCAGGCATCCCCAAGCTTAATTCCTGCTCGTCCTCGAGTAGGTAAATGATAAAAGGAGAATTTTTGATGCGGAGTGCTACTTGGCATAATTTCAATGCAAATCTTCTTAATTGTGGTATGAATATTCAGATTAGAAAGATTCAAGACAAAAGTTTATATTGACATAGAAAATAATAATACTTCAAGCACACTAACAAAGCAATTATGTCTTCTCAAAATAACATGGCTAAAGAAAGTTATCCCTACAAAATCATATTGTCTGGCTATGATCCATCTTCCCCACACAAAGTATTTAAATCATGCACAACCCCGATGACAAGCCAAGCAATTGTTTCATACTCTAACTTTTTCAAAACTTTTTCAATCTTCACGCAATACATGAGCGTGAGCCATGGATATAGCACTATAGGTGAAATAGAATGGTGGTTGTGGAGAAGACAAAAAGGAGAAGATAGTCTCACATCAACTAGGCGTATCAACGGGCTATGGAGATGCCCATCGATATATATCAATGTGAGTGAGTAGGGATTGCCATGCAACGGATGCACTAGAGTTATAAATGTATGAAAGCTCAACAAAAGAATCTAGTGGGTGTGCATCCAACTTGCTTGCTCACGAAGACCTAGGGTAATTTGAGGAAGCCCATCATTGGAATATACAAGCCAAGTTCTATAACGTAAATTCCCACTAGTATATGAAAGTGACAACATATGAGACTCTCTATATGAAGAACATGGTGCTACTTTGAAGCACAATATATGAGACTTGCTATATCATGGTGCTACTTTGAAGCACAAGTGTGGAAAAAAGGATAGTAGCATTGCCCCTTTTGTATTTATTTATTTTTTTGGCCTTTTTTTGGGACAATGCTCTATTGAATGACGATCATCACACTTCTATTTATTTACAACTCAATGATTACAACTCGATACTAAAACAAAGTATGACTCTATATGAATGCCTCCGGCGGTGTACCGGGATATGCAATGAATCATGAGTGACAAGTATGAATGAATTATGAACGGTGGCTTTGCCACAAATACTATGTCAACTACATGATCATGCTAAGCAATATGACAATGATGGATGTGTCATGATGAACTAGATGGTGGAAAGTTGCATGGCAATATATCTCGGAATGGCTATGGAAATGCCATAATAGGTAGGTATGGTGGCTGTTTTGAGGAAGGTATATGGTAGGCATATGATACCGGTGAAAGTTGCACGGTATTAGAGAGGCTAGCAAGGGTGGAAGGGTGGGAGTGCGTATAATCCATGGACTCAACATTAGTCATAAAGAACTCATATACTTATTGCAAAAATTTAGAAGTTATCAAAGCAAAGTATTACGTGCATGCTCCTAGGGGGATAGATTGGTAGGAAAATATCATCACTCGTCCCCGACCGCCACTCATAAGGAAGACAGTCAATAAATAAATCATGCTCCGACTTCATCACATAACGGTTAGCCATACGTGCATGCTACGGGAATCACAAACTTCAACACAAGTATTCTTTAAATTCACAACTACTCAACTAGCATGACTTTAATATTATCACCTCCATATCTTAAAACAATTATCATGCTTCAATATTTTTTTAGTATTCAACACACTCAAAAGAAAGTTTCACAAATCTTGAATACCAAGCATATTATTATTAGGCAAATTACCATGCTATTAAGAGACTCTCAAAATAATTTAAGTGAAGCATGAGAGATCAATAGTTTCTTTCAAACGAATCCACCACTGTGCTCTAAAAGATCTAAGTGAAGAACATAGAGCAAAATTATCTAGCTCAAAAGATATAAGTGAAGCACATAGAGCAAAATTATCTAGCTCAAAGGATATAAGTGAAGCACATAGAGTATTCTATCAAATTTTAATTCATGTATGGCTCTCTCAAAAGGTGTGTACAGCAAGGATGATTGTGGCATACTAACAAACGAAGACACAAATAATACAAGACACTCCAAGCAAAACACATATCATGTTGGTGAATAAAAATATAGCTGCAAGTAAATTACCGATGGAATTGGATGAAAAGAGGGGATGCCTTCCGGGGCATCCCCAAGCTTTGACTTTTTTGTGTCCTTGGATTATCTTGGGGGTGCCATGGGCATCCCCAATCTTAGGCTCTTGCCACTCCTTTTTCCATGATCCATCAAAAGAATTCACCCAAAACTTGAAAACTTCACAACACAAAACTCAAAATAGAAAAATCGTGAGCTTCGTTAGCGAAAGAAAACAAAACACCACTTCAAGGTCCTGTAATGAACTCATTATTTATTTATATTGGTGTTAAACCTACTTTATTCCAACTTCTCTATGTATTATAAACTATTTTACTAGCCATAGATTCATCAAAATAAGCAAACAACACACGAAAAACAGAATCTGTCAAAAACAGAACAGTCTGTAGTAATTTGTAGCTAGCGCAAGATCTGGAACCCCAAAAATTCTAAAATAAATTGCTGGACGTGAGGAATTTATCTATTAATCATATTCAAAAAGAATTAACTAAATAGCACTCTTCAAATAAAAATGACAGCAGTTCTCGTGAGCGCTAAAGTTTCTGTTTTTTACAGCAAGTTCAACAAGACTTTCCCCAAGTCTTCCCAACGGTTCTACTTGGCACAAACACTAATTAAACACAAAAAACACAACCAAAACAAAGGCTAAATAATTTATTTATCACTAAACATGAGAAAAAAGCAAG
The DNA here is from genome assembly GCF_003073215.2 of Triticum urartu. NCBI lineage: Eukaryota > Viridiplantae > Streptophyta > Magnoliopsida > Poales > Poaceae > Triticum > Triticum urartu. The sequence continues at coordinate 315,117,477 of NC_053022.1, read as the reverse complement.
GAATAAAAATAAAATTGGGTTGCCTCCCAACAAGCACTATCGTTTAACGCCCCTAGCTAGGCATAACGAGCAAGAATAGATCTAGGTATGCCATCTTTGGTAGGCAATCCATAAGTGGCTCTCATGATAGTTTCATATGGTAATTTTATTTTATTTCTTGGAAAGTGTTCCATGCCCTTTTCAATGGAAATTGAAATCTAATATTCCCTTCTTTCATATCAATAATCGCACCAACCATTCTAAGGAAAGGTCTACCAAGAATAATAGGGCAAGAAGGGTTGCAATCTATATCAAGAACAATGAAATCTACGGGCACATAATTCCTATTTGCAACAATAAGAACATCATTAATTCTTCCCGTAGGTTTCTTAATAGTGGAATCCGCAAGATGCAAGTTTAGAGAGCAATCATCAAAATTACGGAAATCTAGTAAATCACACAAAGTCTTGGGAATAGTAGAGACACTAGCACCCAAAATCACACAAAGCATAAAACTCATGATATTTAATTTTAATTTTAATAGTTGGTTCCCACTCATCATAGAGTTTTCTAGGGATAGAAACTTTCAACTCAAGTTTTTCTTCATAAGATTGCATCAAGGCATCAACAATATGTTCGGTGAAGGCTTTATTTCGACTATAAGCATATGGAGAATTTAGCACGGATTTAAACAAGGAAATACAATCAATCAAAGAGCAATTTTCATAATTAAATTCCTTGAAATCCAATATAGTGGGTTTAGCAACATCTAGATTTTTATTTCTTTCCATCCCACTTTCATCAATTTCATCATTAAGATCTAAACACTCTGAATTTTTTGAACGCCTTCTAGGTAAAGGAAGATCATATTCAGTTTCATCAAGATTCATATTGCAAAATAAAGATTTAATTGGAGACACATCAATAACTTTTAGATCTTCATCTTGATTTTCATAGGAATTGGAAGAACATGCTTTAATAAAGGCATCTTTGGAAGCACGCATCCTAGCGGTTCTTTATTTACACTCATCAATTGAAATTCTCATGGCTTTTAGAGACTCATTAATATCATGCTTAGGTGGAATAGATCTAAGTTTCAAAGCATCAACATCAAGAGCAATTCTATCAACGTTCCTAGCCAAATCATCAATCTTAAGCAATTTTTCTTCAATCATAGCATTAAAATTCTTTTGCAAAGAAATAAATTCTTTAATATTAGATTAAAAATCAGAGGGCATCTTATTATAATTTCCATAAGAGTTGTTGTAGGAATTCCCATAATTATTAGAAGGATTACTAGGATATGGCCTAGGATTAAAATTCCCTCTATAAGCGTTGTTACCAAAATTATTCTTACCAACAAAATTCACATCCATAGATTCATTGTTATTCTCAATCAAAGTAGACAAAGGCATATCATTAGGATCAGAAGAAACACTCTTAGTAGCAAATAATTTCATAAGTTCGTCCATCTTTCCACTCAACACATTAATTTCTTCTATCGCATGCACTTTTTTATTAGAAGTTCTTTCAGTATGCCATTGAGAATAATTAACCATAATATTATCTAGGAGTTTAGTAGCATTTCCTAAAGTGATTTCCATAAAAGTGCCTCCCGCGGCCGAATCTAAAAGATTTCTAGAAGCAAAATTCAATCCGGCATAAAAAATTTGTATAATCATCCACAAATTCAAACCATGAGTAGGGCAATTACGTATCATTAATTTCATTCTCTCCCAAGCTTGCGCAACATGTTCATGATCAAGTTGTTTAAAGTTCATTATATCGTTTCTAAGAGAGATGATCTTAGCGGGAGGAAAATACTTAGAGATAAAAGCATCTTTGCATTTGTTCCACGAATCAATACTATTCTTAGGCAAAGACGAAAACCAAGCTTTAGCACGATCTCTAAGCGAAAAAGGAAATAGCTTCAATTTAACGACATCATTATTGACATATTTTTTCTTTTGCATATCACATAAATCAACGAAGCTATTCAGATGAGCAGCGGCATCTTCACTAGGAAGGCCGGCGAATTGATCTTTCATAACAAGATTCAACAAAGCAGTATTAATTTCACAAGATTCAGCATCGGTAAGAGGAGCAATCGGAGTGCTAAGGAAATCATTATTATTGGTATTGGTGAAGTCACACAATTTGGTAGTATCTTGAGCCATCACGACAAACAAGCAATCTAGCACACGAGCAAACAAAAAGCAAGCGGACAAAAGAGGCAAATAGAGAGGGAGGATAGAGAGAGAGGGCGAATAAAACGGCAAGGGTGAATTGGGGGGGACGAGAGGCAAATGGCAAATAATGTAATGTGAGAGATAGGGATTGTGATGGGTACTTGGTATATTGACTTTTTGCGTAGACTCCCCGGCAATGGCGCCAGAAATCCTTCTTGCTACGTCTTGAGCTTGCGTTGGTTTTCCCCGAAGAGGAAGGGATGATGCAGCAGCGTAGCGTAAGTATTTCCCTCAGTTTTTGAGAACCAAGGTATCAAAACAGTAGGAGCCCACGCTCAAGTCCCTCGTACCTGCACAAAGCGATAGCTACTCGCAACCAACGCGATTAGGGGTTGTCAAGCCCTTCACGGTCACTTACGAGAGTGAGATCTGATAGATAAAATATTTTTGGTATTTTTGATATAAAGATGCAAAGTAAAAAGTAAAAGCAAAGTAAATAGCAAAACAATATAAAAGTGATGGAGATTGATTTGATGAGAATAGACCCGGGGGCCATAGGTTTCACTAGTGGCTTCTCTCAAGAGCATAAGTATTCTACGGTGGGTGAACAAATTACTGTTGAGCAATTGATAGAATTGTGCATAATTATGAGAATATCTAGGCATGATCATGTATATAGGCATCACGTCCGTGACAAGTAGATCGAAACGATTCTGCATCTACTACTATTACTCCACTCATCGACCGCTATCCAGCATGCATCTAGAGTATTAAGTTAAAAACAGAGTAACGCCTTAAGCAAGATGACATGATGTAGAGAGATAAATTCATGCAATATGAAATAAACCCTATCTTGTTATCCTCGATGGCAACGATACAATACGTGCCTTGCTGCCCCTTCTGTCACTGGGTAAGGACATCGCAAGATCGAACCCAAAGCTAAGCACTTCTCCCATGGCAAGAACTACCAATCTAGTTGGCCAAACCAAACGGATAATTCGAAGAGACTTGCAAAGATAACCAATCATGCATAAAAGAATTCAGAGAAGATTCAAATATTATTCATAGATAGACTTGATCATAAACCCACAATTCATCGGTCTCAACAAACACACCGCAAAAAGAAGATTACATCGAATAGATCTCCACAAGAGAGGGGGAGAACTTTGTATTGAGATTCAGAGAGAGAGAAGAAGCCATCTAGCTACTAACTATGGACCCGAAGGTCTGAGGTAAACTACTCACACTTCATCGGAGGGGCTAGGATGATGTAGAAGCCCTCGGTGATGACGGCCCTCTTCCGGCGGAGCTTCGGAACAGGCCCCAAGATGGGATCTCGTGGATAGAGAAAGTTGCGGCGGTGGAATTAGGTTTTTGGCTCCTGTTCTGATCGTTTGGGGGTACGTGTGTATATATAGGAGGAAGGAGTACGTCGGTGGAGCACCGAGGGGCCCACGAGGGGGGGCGCCCCCACCCTCGTGACCACCTCTTTGATCCCTTGTAGTAGGGTCCAAGTCTCCTGGATCACGTTCGGTGAGAAAATCACGTTTCCGAAGATTTTATTCCGTTTGGACTCCGTTTGATATTCTGTTTATCCAAAACACTGAAATAGGCAAAAAAACAGCAATTCTGGGCTGGGCCTCCGGTTAATAGGTTAGTCCCAAAAATAATATAAAAGTGTAAAATAAAGTCCAATATAGTCCAAAACAGTAGATAATATAGCATGGAGCAATCAGAAATTATAGATACGTTGGAGACGTATCAGCTGCATAGGGTGACGCCGGCGAGCGTGGGGGCGGAGAGAAAGGGAGATGAGGCCAGGGGCCTCACCAGCGATGGAGGGAAGCGAGGGCGGCGCTGCAGGGGACGGCAACGGTCACATCGGCGACAGCGGCTGGAGGTGGGCGTGCAAGGGGGCACGGCGGACGCTGCTATCGGGAGGACGGTGGTGCGCGGGTACGTGCATCGGGCGCGGCCGAGTCGCACGACGCAAGCGGCGACCGCGGCGGAGTACAAGAGCATAGAGGGGGGAGGAGAGGGGAGGCGCAACCGGCGCGGCGGCTCACCGCGAAGCGGTAGGGAGGGGGCAGTGGGCTCGAGGCGGGGGTGGCCGGAGTCTGCAATGGCGAGGCGAACGACGTCGGGGACGAAGAGGTCGAGGGCGGCGTCCAGCAAGGTCCGGCGAGGGGGGAAAGGCCTCCGGGTGACGGTGGCGATGTTGTCGAGCGGCGACAGGGGAGGGCACGGCGGTCCTCGAGCATGGGGGTGCCGGGAGGAGGAGATCGGACAGGGGGCGCCCCTCCTCTATGCGTCTGCGTGTGTGTGTGTAAGTGAGTGCGTCGTGGGTGACGGCGCGGGGAGGGAACAAGGGAGAGTGAGGGGTAGTGGTTAGGGTTTCTGTCGGGTGGTTGCAGCGGCTTTAGTAGGCCAGAGAGATGGGTGGCCGGTTGGACCGGGGTGGGCCGTGCCCCGCTGCCAGCTGGACCGAGAGGCCCGAGGGAGGGGGGTCTGTCTTTCTCCATATTTTTATTTTATAGAAAAACAGAGATTGAAAATGATTATTTAGGGTAACCAAAAGAGCTAAGAAAATGGACTTAGCCTATCAAATAGTTTGCATCTTTAGGCGATGCTACAAAAAGGTTTCGAGGCCAAAGGAAATCCATTTGCATTTTCACAAATAAAATAGCACTTTAAAATGCTGAAATTGCATTGTAATAATTGCTACAGTTCATCTTAGCTCTTAGGTGTAGTTTTCCTTAACAATTAAATGTTATGGAATTTTGTCCAAGTGATGAACTATTTTGCAGCAACTTTGGTGCAACTCCATATCTCACTTGCAAATTGAATTGACTGAAATTTCAAATGGGATATCGAACAAAGGTGATTAAGCACTGTTTGGAAAAATTATTAGCTTAATCACAGAGGGTTACTATAGCATGACACTGGGGTGTTACAGCTACCAAACGTCACAACGTAACTGGGTGATTATAAAGGTGCTCTACAGGTGTCTCCGAAGGTACTTGTTGGGTTGGCGTATTTCGAGATTAGGATTTGTCACCCCGATTGTCGGAGAGGTATCCCTGGGCTCACTCGTTAGTTGCGCGATGATGTATTACAGAACGAGCAAAGAGGCTTGCTGGTAACGAGAATGAACTAGGTATTAAGATACCGATGATCGAATCACGAGCAAGTAACATACCGATGACAAAGGGAACAACGTATGTTGTTATGCGGTTTGACCGATAAAGATCTCCGTAGAATATGTAGGAGCCAATATGAGCATCCAGGTTCCACTATTGGTTATTGACCGGAGACATGTCTCGGTCATGTCTTCATAGTTCTCGAACCCGTAGGGTCCGCACGCTTAAAGTTCGATGACGGTTATATTATGAGTTTATGTGTTTTGATGTAGCGAAGGAAGTTTGGAGTCCCAGATGTGATCACGGACATGACGAGGAGTCTCGAAATAGTCGAGACATAAATATTGATATATTGGAAGCCAATATTTGGATATCGGAAGTGTTCCGGGTGAAATCGGGATTTTACCGGAGTACCGGGGGTTACCGGAACCCCCCCAACCGGGGTTTAATGGGCCAAGATGGGCCTTAGTGGAGAAGAGGAGGGGAAGCTAGGGCAGGCCGCTCACCCACTCTCCCTCTAGTCCGAATTGGACAAGGAGGGGGGCGGCGCCCCCCTTTCCTTCCTCTCTCCCTCCTCCTTCCCCCTTCTCCTACTCCAACTAGGAAAGGAGGGAGTCCTACTCCCGGTGGGAGTAGGACTCCTCCCTAGCGCGCCTCCTCCTGGCCGGCCACCTCTCCCCCCTTGCTCCTTTATATAGGGGGCAGGGGCACCTCTAGACACACCAATTGATCTCTTGGATCTCTTAGCCGTGTGCGGTGCCCCCCTCCACCATAGTCCACCTCGATAATATCGTAGTGGTTCTTCGGCGAAGCCCTGCGTCGGTAGAACATCATCATCGTCACCACGCCGTCGTGCTGACGGAACTCTCCCTCAAAGCTCGGCTGCATCAGAGTTCGAGGGACTTCATTGAGCTGAATGTGTGCTGAACTCGGAGATGCCATACATTCGGTACTTGATCGGTCGGATCGTGAAGATGTACGACTACATCAACCGCGTTGTGCAAACGCTTCCGCTTTTGGTCTACGAGGGTACATGGAAAACACTCTCCCCTCTCGTTGTTATGCATCACCATGATCCTGTGTGTGCGTAGGAATTTTTTTGAAATTACTACGTTCCCCAACAGTGGCATCCGAGCCAGGTTTTATGCGTAGATGTTATATGCACGAGTAGAACACAAGTGAGTTGTGGGCAATATAAGTCATACAGCTTACCAACATGTCATACTTTGGTTCAGCGGTATTGTTGGATGAAGCGGCCTGGACCGACATTATGCGTACGCTTACACGAGACTGGTTCTACTGACGTGCTTTGCACATAGGTGGTTGGCGGGTGTCAGTTTCTCCAACTTTAGTTTAACCAAGTGTGGCTACGCCGGTCCTTAAGAAGGTTAAAACAGCACTAACTTGACAAACTACTCCATTGAAACTACTCCATCTCACGTGATGATCGGACATGGTTTAGTTGATTTGGATCGCGTGATCACTTAGAGGATTAGAGGGATGTCTATCTAAGTGGGAGTTCTTAAGTAATATGATTAATTGAACTTAAATTTATCATGAACTTAGTACCTGATAGTATTTTGCTTGTCTATGTTGATTGTAGATAGATGGCTCGTGTTGTTGTTCCGTTGAATTTTAATGCGTTCCTTGAGAAAGCAAAGTTGAAAGATGATGGTAGCAATTACACGGACTGGGTCCGTAACTTGAGGAATATCCTCATTGTTGCACATAAGAATTATGTCTTGGAAGCACCGCTGGGTGCCAAGCCTACTGCAGATGCTACTAATGATGTTAAGAACATTTGGCAGAGTAAAGCTAATGACTACTTGATAGTTCAGCGTGCCATGCTTTACGGCTTAGAACCAGCACTTCAACGACGTTTTGAATGTCATGGAGCATATGAGATGTTCTAGGAGTTGAAGTTAATATTTCAAGCAAATGCCCGGATTGAGAGATATGAAGTCTCCAATAAGTTCTATAGCTGCAAGATGGAAGAGAATAGTTCTGTCAGTGAACATATACTCAAAATGTCTGAGTATCATAATCACTTGACTCAACTGGGAGTTAATCTTCCTATTGATAGTGTCATTGACAGAGTTCTTCAATCACTGCCACCAAGCTACAAAAGCTTCGTGATGAACTATAATATGCAAGGGATGAATAAGACAATTCCCGAGCTCTTCGCGATGCTAAAGGCTGCGGAGGTAGAAATCAAAAAGGAGCATCAAGTGTTGATGGTCAACACGACCACTACTTTCAAGAAAAAGGGTAAAGGGAAGAAGAAGGGGAACTTTAAGAAGAACGGCAAACAAGTTGCTGCTCAAGAGAAGAAACCCAAGTCTGGACCTAAGCCTGAGACTGAGTGCTTCTACTGCAAACAGACTAGTCACTGGAAGCGGAACTGTCCCAAGTATTTGGCGGATAAGAAGGATGGCAAGGTGAACAAAGGTATATGTGATATACATGTTATTGATGTGTACCTTACTAATGATCGCAGTAGCACCTGGGTATTTGATACTGGTTCTGTTGCTAATATTTGCAACTCGAAACAGGGGCTACAGATTAAGCGAAGATTGGCTAAGGACGAGGTGACGATGCGCGTGGGAAATGGTTCCAAAGTCGATGTGATCGCGGTCGGCACGCTACCTCTACATCTACCTTCGGGATTAGCTTTAGACCTGAATAATTGTTATTTGGTGCCAGCGTTGAGCATGAACATTATGTCTGGATCTTGTTTGATGCAAGACGGTTATTCATTTAAATCAGAGAATAATGGTTGTTCTATTTATATGAGTAATATATTTTATGGTCATGCACCCTTGAAGAGTGGTTTATTCTTATTGAATCTCGATAGTAGTGATACACATATTCATAATATTGAAGCCAAAAGATGTAGAGTTGATAATGATAGTGCAACTTATTTGTGGCACTGCTGTTTAGGTCATATTGGTGTAAAGCGCATGAAGAAACTCCATACTGATGGACTTTTGGAACTACTTGATTATGAATAACTTGGTACTTGCGAACTGTGCCTCATGGGCAAGATGACTAAAACGCCGTTCTCCGGAACTATGGAGCGAGCAACAGATTTGTTGGAAATCGTACATACAAATGTATGTGGTCCGATGAATGTTGAGGCTCGCGGCGAGTATCGTTATTTTCTCACCTTCACAGATGATTTAAGCAGATATGGGTATATCTACTTAATGAAACATAAGTCTGAAACATTTGAAAAGTTCAAAGAATTTCAGAGTGAAGATGAAAATCATCATAACAAGAAAATAAAGTTTCTACGATCTGATCGTGGAGGAGAATATTTGAGTTACGAGTCTGGTCTTCATTTGAAACAATGCGGAATAGTTTCGCAACTCACGCCACCCGGAACACCACAGCGTAATGGTGTGTTCGAACATCGTAATCGTACTTTACTAGATATGGTGCGATCTATGATGTCTCTTACTGATTTACCGCTATCATTTTGAGGTTATGCTTTAGAGACGGTTGCATTCACATTAAATAGGGCACCATCAAAATCCGTTGAGACAACGCCTTATGAACTGTGGTTTGGCCAGAAACCAAAGTTGTCGTTTCTTAAAGTTTGGGGCTGCGATGCTTATGTGAAAAAGCTTCAACCTGATAAGCTCGAATCCAAATCGGAGAAACGTGTCTTCATAGGATACCCAAAGGAAATTGTTGGGTACACCTTCTATCATAGATCTGAAGGCAAAACTTTTGTTGCTAAATTTGGATCCTTTCTAGAGAAGGAGTTTCTCTCGATAGAAGTGAGTGGGAGGAAAGTAGAACTTGATGAGGTAACTGTACCTGCTCCCTTACTAGAAAGTAGTTCATCACAGAAACCAGTTCCTGTGACACCTACACCAATTAGTGAGGAAGTTAATGATGATGATCATGAAACTTCAGATCAAGTTGTTACTAAACCTCGTAGATCAAACAGAGTGAGATGCGCACCAGAGTGGTACAGTAATCCTGTTCTGGAGGTTATGTTGCTAGACCATGACAAACCTACGAACTATGAAGAAGCGATGGTGAGCCCAGATTCCGCAAAATGGCTTGAGGCCATGAAATCTGAGATGGGATCCATGTATGAGAACAAAGTGTGGACTTTGGTTGACTTGCCCGATGATCGGCAAGCCATTGAAAATAAATGGATCTTCAAGAAGAAGACTGACGCTGACGGTAATGTTACTGTCTATAAAGATTGACTTGTTGCAAAAGGTTTTCGACAAGTTCAGGGGATTGACTATGATGAGACTTTCTCACCCGTAGCGATGCTTAAGTCTGTCCGAATCATGTTAGCAATTGTTGCATTTTATGATTAGGAAATTTGGCAAATGGATGTCAAAACTGCATTCCTGAATGGATTTCTGGAAGAAGAGTTGTGTATGATCCAACCGGAAGGTTTTGTCGATCCAAAGGGAGCTAACAAAGTGTGCAAGCTCCAGCGATCCATTTATGGACTGGTGCAAGCCTCTCGGAGTTGGAATAAATGTTTTGATAGTGTGATCAAAGAATATGGTTTTATACGGACTTTTGGAGAAGCCTGTATTTACAAGAAAGTGAGTGGGAGCTCTATAGCATTTTTTATATTATATGTGGATGACATATTGCTGTTTGGAAATGATATAGAATTTCTGGATAGCATAAAGGGATACTTGAATAAGAGTTTTTCAATGAAGGACCTTGGTGAAGCTACTTATATATTGGGCATCAAGATCTATAGAGATAGATCAAGACGCTTAATTGGACTTTCACAAAGCAGATACCTTGACAAAGTTTTGAAAAAGTTCAAAATGGATCAAGCAAAGAAAGGGTTCTTGCCTATGTTACAAGGTGTGAAGTTGAGTAAGACTCAATGTCCGACCACTGCAGAAGATAGAAAGAAGATGAAAGATGTTCCCTATGCTTCAGCCATAGGCTCTATCATGTATGCAATGCTGTGTACCAGACCTGGTGTGTGCCTTGCTATAAGTTTAGCAGGGAGGTACCAAAGTAATCCAGGAGTGGATCACTGGACAGCGGTCAAGAACATCCTAAAATACCTGAAAAGGACTAAGGATATGTTTCTCATTTATGGAGGTGACAAAGAGCTAGTCGTAAATGGTTACATCGATGCAAGCTTTGACACTGATTCGGACGATTCTAAATCGCAAACCGGATACGTGTTTACATTGAACGATGGAGCTGTCAGTTGGTGCGGTTCTAAACAAAGCGTTGTGGCAGGACCTACGTGTGAAACGGAGTACATAGCTACTTCGGAAGCAGCAAATGAAGGAGTCTAGATGAAGGAGTTCATATCCGATCTCGGTGTCATACCTAGTGCATCGGGTCCAATGAAAATCTTTTGTGACAATACTGGTGCAATTGCCTTGGCAAAGGAATCCAGATTTCACAAGAGAACCAAGCACATCAAGAGACGCTTGAACTCCATCCGGGATCAAGTCCAGGTGGGAGACATAGAAATTTGCAAGATACATACGGATCTGAATGTTGCAGACCCGTTGACTAAGCCTCTTCCACGAGCAAAACATGATCAGCACCAAGACTCCATGGGTGTAAGAATCATTACTATGTAATCTAGATTATTGACTCTAGTGCAAGTGGCAGACTGAAGGAAATATGCCCTAGAGGCAATAATAAAGTTATTATTTATTTCCTTATATCATGATAAATGTTTATTATTCATGCTAGAATTGTATTAACCGGAAACGTAATACTTGTGTGAATACATAAACAAACAGAGTGTCACTAGTATGCCTCTACTTGACTAGCTCGTTGATCAAAGATGGTTATGTTTCCTAGCCATTGACATGAGTTGTCATTTGATTAACAGGATCACATCATTAGGAGAATGATGTGATTGACTTGACCCATTCCGTTAGCTTAGCACACGATGGGTTAATATTCTGCTATTGCTTTCTACATGACTTATACATATTCCTATGACTATGAGATTATGCAACTCCTGTTTACCGGAGGAACACTTTGTGTGCTACCAAACATCACAACATAACTGGGTGATTATAGAGGTGCTCTACAGGTGTCTCCGAAGGTACTTGTTGTGATGGCATATTTCGAGATTAGGATTTGTCGCTCCGATTGTCGGAGAGGTATCTCTGGGCCCACTCGGTAATACACATCACTATAAGCCTTGCAAGCATTGAAACTAATGAGTTAGTTGCGGGATGATGTGTGACCGAACGAGTAAAGAGACTTGCCGGTAACGAGAATGAACTAGGTATTAAGATACCGACGATCGAATCTCGGGCAAGTAACATACTGATGACAAAGGGAACAACGTATGTTGTTATGCGGTTTGACCGATAAAGATCTTCGTAGAATATGTAGGAGCCAATATGAGCATCTAGGTTCCACTATTGGCTATTGACCAGAGACATGTCTCGGTCATGTCTACATAGTTCTCGAACCCGTAGGGTCCGCACGCTTAAAGTTCGATGATGGTTATATTATGAGTTTATGTGTTTTGATGTACCTAAGGAAGTTTAGAGTCCCGGATGTGATCACGGACATGACGAGGAGTCTGGAAATGGTCGAGACATAAAGATTGATATATTGGAAGCCTATATTTGGATATCGGAAGTGTTTCGGGTGAAATCGGGATTTTGCCAGAGTACCGGGGGTTACCGGACCCCCCCCCCGGGGGGGTGGTTTAATGGGCCAAGATGGGCCTTAGTGGAGAAGAGGAGGGGTGGCAAGGGCAGGCCGCGTGCCCCCTCTCCCTCTAGTTCGAATTGGACAAGGAGGGGGGCGGCGCCCCCCTTTCCTTCCTCTCTCCCTCCTCCTTCCCCCTTCTTCTACTCCAACTTGGAAAGGAGGGATTCCTACTCTGGTGGGAGTAGGACTTCTCCCTGGCGCGCCTCCTCCTGGCCGGCCGCCTCTCCCCCTTCCTCCTTTATATACAGGGGCAGGGGCACCTCTAGACACAACAATTGATCCGTTGGATCTCTTAGCCGTGTGCGGTGCCCCCCTCCACCATAGTCCACCTCGATAATATCGTAGTGGTGCTTATGAGAAGCTCTGCGTCGGTAGACCATCATCATCGTCACCACGCCGTCGTGCTGACGGAACTCTCCCTCAAAGCTCGGCTGGATCGAAGTTCGAGGGACGTCATCGAGATGAACGTGTGCTGAACTCAGAGGTGTCGTATGTTCGGTACTTGATCGGTCGGATCATGAAGACGTACGACTACATCAATCACGTTGTGCAAACGCTTCCTCTTTCGGTCTACGAGGGTACGTGGACAACACTCTCCCCTCTCGTTGCTATGCATCACCATGATCCTGTGTGTGCGTAGGAATTTTTTTGAAATTACTACGTTCCCCAACAACAAAATCCTCCACATGTTTAATTAATGGATAACAACAATGGACATGCTTCATGAGACGGTCGATCTTAAGCATAAGAAGGCATGCAGGTGCTATCTAGCATTTGTAATGTGACGCATAATAAAGAGTTATATGTTTTTGTACCACTTTCTTTGTTTTGTGCATCAATCCAGGTATATAAGTCCATTTATGTATACATCGTCGAATTGCATTTTTTTATACAAATATATTGCAAGTGAAATTTCAATATTTTTCTTTTATTACCAACTCTCTTTTCTATACATGTAAAATTTGACATGCATTATATTTGCATATGAAACAAGTAAAAAAATTAAAAAGCCCGTGGAAACGCACGGGCATTCTACTAGTAATTTCAAAAGGCAAGTTCCAGGTAGGTGGTTGAAAAATAGGTGCAGAAATTAAGGCTTTCTTGAGTGTTTCGAAAGCTTCTAAACAATCATCATCAAAAACAAAAGCAACATCCTTTTGTAAAAGATTTTAAGAGGCCTAGAAATTTTAGAAAAATCTTTGATAAATCTCCTATAGAAACTAGCATGACCTAAGAAACTACGAATACCTTTGATATCTTTAGGACATGGCATTTTCTCAATTGCATCAACCTTAGCTTTGTCCACTTCAATACCTCTGTCTGAAATATTATGGCCCAAAACAATACCTTCATTAACCATAAAGTGGCACTTCTCCCAATTCAAGACAAGATTTGTTTGCTCGCATCTCTACAAAACTAGATCAAGATTGCTTAAACAATCATCAAAAGACTTCCCATAAACAGAAAAGTCATCCATGAAAACCTCAACAATCTTTTCACAAAAGTTAGAGAATATAGCAGTCATACATCTTTGAAAGGTAGCAGGTGCATGGCATAAACCAAAAGGCATAAGTCTATAAGCATAAGTTCCAAAGGGACAAGTGAACATGGTCTTTTCTTGATCAAGTTGAGAAACAGGTATTTGTGAAAAACCAGAGTATCCATCAAGGAAGCAAAAATGTGTGTGCTTAGATAATATTTCTAGCATTTGATCAATAAAAGGCAGAGGGTAATGATCTTTTCTAGTTGCTTTGTTTAATTTTCTAAAATCAATTACCATTCTATGGCCTGTAACAATTCTTTGTGGAATAAGTTCATTCTTATCATTAGGAAAATGGTAATACCTCCTTTCTAAGGGACACAAGAACATGACTTACCCATCTACTATCAAATATATGATAGATTATACCTGCTTCCAGAAGTTTTAATATTTCTGTTTTTACCACTTCCTTCATCTTCGGATTTAACTGATGTTGGTGATCAACAATGGGTTTAGCATTAGGTTCCATATTAATCTTGTGCTGACATAGAGTGGGACTAATGCCCTTTAAATCATCAAGAGTATATCCAATAGCAGCTCGGTGCTTCCTTAGAACTTTCAATAATCTTTCTTCTTCATGTTCTGAAAGGTTGGCACTAATAATAACAGGATATATCTACTTCTCATCAAGATAAGCATATTTCAAAGTGTATGGCAATTGTTTTAATTCAAACACAGGATCACCCTTAGGCGGAGGAGGACCTCCTAGAGTTTCAATAGGCAAATTGTGTTTAAGCAGAGGACGTTGTTCAAAGAAAATCTTATCTATTTCATTTCTTTCATGCATATGTAAATTATTTTGATGGTATAGCATATATTGTTCTAGTGGATCAGTAGGAGGCACAACAATAGAAGCAAGACCAATTATTTCATCCTTACTAGGCAATTCTTTTTCATGAAGCTTTTTGCTAAACTTGGAAAAATTAAACTCATGAGGCTCATCACCAAGGCTAACACTGACAGTTTGTTTCTCACAATCTATTTTAGCATTAACGGTGTTCAAGAAAGGTCTACCAAAGATAATGGGACAAAAATCATCTTGTGGGGAACCAGGAAGAATACAATCTGTAGGGTATTTTATTTTCCCACACAAGACTTCAACATCTCTAACAATCCCAATTGGTGATATAGTATCTCTATTAGCAAGTTTAATAGTAAAATCTATGTCTTCTATCTGTAGCGACCAGACCTCAAACGGTCCAATCTCTGTGCTCCTGTGTCATCCCTGGATCAGTAATGCTGACACCACACAGTACTTGAAGGATTTATAATAGAGTAGCGATCACACACTTATTACATCGAGTGTCTCCAAAAGAGAACTTATTACAGTAAATATGGCTTAAGGCCATCTAATAACGATAACAGTGGAAGGCTTGGAAGATAAGTGAGTCCATCAACTCCAACGGCATCACTGAGTATGGAGCCACGACCTAAAACTCCTTAATCGTCGTCTGAAAAGCCTGCAACATTAACGTTGCAGCCCGAAACGGTTCAGCACATGGAATATGCTGGCAATGTAACACATAGAGAGTAATGGAAAGAAACAACTATTCTATATGCATATTTGGCTGGTGGAAAGCTCTATGGTTACAGTTTTGTGAAAAGCTAATTTTTCCCTACTGCAAAGGAATAAATTTATTTAACTATCATGGTGGTTGTTAAACATTGAGAATGGTTGACAGCATTCTCAATCCCAATTAAACATCATCATTAAACAAACCCGTCAAAATTAAATTTTATAGTAACATGTTGAGATTCACATGATAATCTAGGTACTAGATACTCATGATGTCCATAACTGGGGACACGGCTAACCATGATTAGTTTATACACTCTGCAGAGGTTTGCGCACTTTTCCCCACAAGACTCGATCGCCTCCGTTTGGTTTCTCGCACTACACGGTGTTTGAGAAACGGATGACCGAGACATAGTCTTTCAGAAGCGCTAGCACCTTACGATGGGTAGACCGTACCACCTACATCCCCTACATCTGCTAGTCTACCACTGTAAGAGTTCGCACGACTTAGTCAACTATGCTAGAGCCCATAATAGCTTGTGGCTACACATGGATGTTTCTAGCATGAATAATCTCATGATCCCTTTGAGCCTGGGTGGCGGTCCATGAAGAAAAACAAGCAATCCTGGAATACCCAGGTACCTCAATCCACCCAGATGTGTGTTTAAGTTGCCACCTTAAATAAACCATTAATTAACAATCTCACATCTGTCATGGATACACTCACCCAATCCACGTCTACTAGCATAGCATGGCATAATAAGCAACGTAGAAGTAACTCCCAAAGGTTTGATAATAAACAGGTAATAGGTACTACCTCAACTACTTCCCAAACCCACAATTTAATTTGGATCCTAATCATGCAATGCGTAAGTATTGATCTAATGCAATAAAACTGGGTAGTAGGAGGTATGATCAAAGTGTTACTTGCCTTGCTGATGATCCGGGAAACCTAGCGATTCAAAGTAACAAGCGGCGCACTCCGGGTACTCCATCACAAACAAACAAGAATACAATAAGTAGTCAAGTAATGCACATGTAAAACTCAAATAAGAGATCTAACTAGAAGGTTCAACTTAAGAACTCCGGTTGGCAAAAATAATCAAATCGAACGAAGCAACGAAAGACAAACGACAAAAGAAACAGGCTACGTTTACTATTCTGGATCTAAGGCAATTTTTTATAGTGTCAAAAACTTGTTTGAGTTGGTTAATCGGAAAGAGGGTTTTGAGACGAAACTCCAGGCGCTTGAATCGCCTTATTCCGATAAACGAGCGAAAAGTTAGACTAAAACGAAAATCGGATCAGAAATCGTGATCAGAAAAATCGCGGATTTAATCCGAGAAAAAGAAAAACGACGAACGTTCGTTAAAACGAATGAACGGGCGAACGCTCACTATTTAAATAAACCAGAAAACCGATCTATTTAAAAAAACCGAAACTTAAAAAAAACGAACAAAACCGTCAGAAAACCGAACGGTTTTTCGGGAAAAACCGGCGACTAAAAAAAACTACCTCTGGCAACTTCGGCGGCGGCGGTGGTCCGGCGGCGGCGGCAGTGGTCCGGTGGCAGCAGTGGTCCGGCGGCGGCGGTGGTCAGCGGCGCGGGGCGGCGGACAGCGGCGCGGGGCGAAGGCGGCGGCGGCGCGGGGCGAAGGCGGCGGCGGCGGCGAAGGCGGCGGCGGGGCGCGGGGCTAGGGTTTGGGGGGGGGGGTTCCGGCTAGGCCTCCCTGGCTTATAAAGCCGGACGGGCCTTAGTGTCCGGGTCGGACACGGCCCGTAGGTCGGTTGCGTTTTTTTATATATAAATAGTTACGCTCAGAAAAAAACAAAAGGACTACTAAACGGACTCCAAAAATCCCGAAATAAATTTTCCCCGGCTTCTAAAATCAAGCCACACAGGATGAACATTTATTTGGGGCCTTAATGCAATTTTGAAAAACGCGCATTTTTCCTAAATTCAAATAAAATAGCAAATAAAACCAAATAAAATCTTGTTTGATTTTTTATTAAATCCTCAATATTTATTTATTTTGGGAAAGTCATTTTATTCCCTCTCTCAAATTTTTATATTAGAAATAATTGAAGATAAAATAAATAAAATCAAATGATCCTATTCTCATAATTTGAGACAACTCAAACATGAAAATAACGAAATCCCCAACTCTCTCCGAGGGTCCTTGAGTTGCGAAAATTTCTAGGATCAACCAAAATGCAATAAATATGATATGCAATGATGACCTAGTGTATAACATTCCAAATTGAAAATTTGGGATGTTACAAACCTACCACCCTTAAGATGAATCTCGCCCTCGAGATTCGGGTTGGCTAGAAAATAGGTGAGGGTGGTCATTCAGCAAATCTTCCTCTCGTTCCCAGGTGGCTTCATCCTCCGTGTGGTGGCTCCACTGAACCTTGCAAAATTTGATAACCTTGCTGCGGGTGACTCGACTTGCATATTCTAGAATCTTAACTAGTTTCTCTTCATAGGTCAAATCACTATCCAACTGAATTGCTTCCAGTGGTACCGTATCTCTCAGCGGTATGTCAGCCATCTCTGCGTGGCACTTCTTCAACTGGGATACATGAAACATGTCGTGAACTCCTGACAGTCCTTCGGGTAATTCCAACTTGTAGGCTACTTCTCCCATACGCTCCAAAACTTTGTATGGGCCTACAAAACGTGGCGCTAATTTTCCCTTAACTCCAAAGTGCTTAACTCCTCGAAGTGGTGATACTCGAAGATAAACTCGGTCTCCAACTTCGTAAACTGTCTCCTTGCATTTAGAATCTGCATAACTCTTCTGCCTGGATTGAGCTACCTTTAGCCTGTCGCGAATTAATTTCACTTTCTGTTCAGACTCCTTTATCAGATCCGGTCGAAACAACTGGCGATCTCCAACTTCATCCCAGGACAATGGGGTCCTGCACCTCCTTCCGTACAAGGCTTCGAAAGGGGCCATCTTCAAACTGGATTGATAGCTGTTGTTGTAAGAGAACTCTGCATACGACAAATTCTCATCCTAACTAGATCCGTAATCTAGCGCACAAGCTCTTAGCATATCCTCCAAAATCTGATTGACTCTCTCAGTCTGTCCATCTGTCTGCGGGTGGAAAGCTGTGCTAAACTCTAGTCTGGTTCCCAAAGTCTCATGCAACTGATTCCAAAACTTTGAGGTAAACTGGGTTCCTCTATCTGATACAATGCTCCTTGGAACTCCATGCAGACATACGATTCTGGTCATGTATATCTTTGCCAACTTTGCACTGGTATAGGTAGTCTTCACTGGAATGAAATGAGCTACCTTTGTCAAACGATCGACTACAACCCATATCGAGTCATAGCCTGAACGTGTTCTGGGCAATCCTGTAATAAAATCGATGCCTAGCTTATCCCACTTCCATTCGGGTATCGGCAATGGTTGTAGCAATCCTGCTGGCTTCTGATGCCCTGCCTTCACTCTCTGACATACATCACAAACTGCTACATACTCCACAATATCCTTCTTCATTCTCCTTCTTCATTCTGGTCCACCAGAAAATATCCTTCAAATCCAAATACATCTTGGTATTTCCTGGGTGAATCGAGTATGGTGAATCATGGGCCTCTTGTAAAATTAACTTCCTGATCTCCGAATCATTTGGTACATAGACACGGTCTTCAAACCATAAGGTATCGTGCTCATCCTCACGAAATCCCTTAGCTTTTCCTTTGCTCATTATCTCCTTAATAGAGGCAATCTCCTTGTCAGTCCTTTGAGCTTCTCTGATCTTTTCCATCAACGTAGACTGAATCTCCAATGCTGCTACATAGCCCTTCGGGACTATTTCCAAACATAGCTCTCGAAGATTTTCGGCTAACTCCCTTGGTAAATCTCCCGTCATTAAGGTGTTGACGTGGCTCTTACGGCTCAACGCGTCAGCTACTACGTTAGCCTTTCCAGGGTGATAATGCAATCTCATATCATAATCCTTGATGAGCTCCAACCATCTCCTTTGTCTGAGATTCAACTCCTTCTGTGTGAAAATATACTTCAAACTCTTATGATCCGTATACACTTCGCAATGGTTTCCAATCAGAAAATGTCTCCAAGTCTTCAGTGCATGCACTACGGCTGCTAACTCCAAATCATGCGTAGCATAGTTCAACTCATGAGGCTTAAGCTGTCGTAAGGCACATGAAACAACTCTCCCTTCCTACATAAGCACTGCTCCAAGTCCTCGACGTGAAGCGTCACAATACACCTCATAATCCTTGGTCTGGTATGGTAAAATCAACACTGATGAGGTAACCAAACGTTTCTTCAACTCCTGAAAACTAGCCTCACATTCCTCCGTCCATATGAACTTGGTATCCTTCTTCAACAACTCCGTCATAGGCTTCGGAATCTTTGAGAAGTTCTCAATAAACCTCCGGTAGTATCCTGCGAGTCCAAGAAAACTCCGGATCTCTCCAACTGTGGTTGGTGCTTCCCACTTAGTCACGGTATCAACTTTAGTGGGATCTACTGCTATACCTTCTCCGGATATAACGTGTCCTAGAAATCCAACTTCTTTCAACCAAAACTCACATTTGCTAAACTTGGCATATAACTGATGTTCTCTGAGCTTTCCAAGAACCAAACGCAAATGTTCCTTATGCTCCTCTTCATTCTTCGAGTAAACCAGGATATCATCAATGAACACTATGACGAACTTATCCAGAAACTCCATAAACACTTTGTTCATCATGTTCATAAAATATGCAGGTGCGTTAGTCAGACCAAATGACATAACGGTATACTCGTACATCCCATACCTGGTGGTAAAAGCCGTCTTGGGTATATCCTGTTCCCGAATCTTCAACTGGTGGTATCCTGATCGCATATCGATCTTGGAAAATACCTTAGCTCCTTGGAATCGATCAAACAGATCATTGATCATCGGTAGTGGGTACTTGTTCTTGATGGTTACTTCATTCAATCCTCGATAATCGACAACCATCCTTAATGATCCATCCTTCTTTTCTACTAGAAGTACTGGCGATCCCCAAGGTAAAGAACTTGGGCGAATATATCCTTTATCCAGTAACTCCTTAATTTGCTTCTTAATTTCCACCAAATCCTTTGCAGGCATCCTATATGGTCTCTTTGATATTGGCCCTGTGCCTGGCAAAAGCTCAATCAAAAACTCAATATCTCTATCCGGTGGCATGCCTGGCAACTCTTCTGGAAATACGTCGGGGAAATCCTTCACTACTGGTACTTCCTCCTGCACAACTCATGTTAAACAATTTACTTGAGTCCTCTTTAGCACATGTCAAGATACATACTTGATCCTTCTCCCTTCTGGGGTGGTAAGCAAAATTGACTTACTGGCACATTCAATATTCCCTTCATACTTTGACAACCAATCCATGCCTAATATCACATCCAATCCTTGAGATTCCAACACTATTAGGTCTGAGGGAAATACTTAGTTACCAATCCTTAATGGTAACAGATCACACCATAGGCTAGCCATATATTCTGCTCTAGGCGAAGTTACTAACATGGGTGACCTAAGGGCTTGGGTTGGCAGTTTATACTTATCCACAAATCCCCTTGATATGAATGAATGCGATGCACCAGTATCAAAAGAACGAGTGTAGTAAATGACTTAACCAAAAACTTACTGGTTACTGCATCCGGCTGCTCTTCAACCTCTTCCACGTTAACGTGGTTCACCTGTCCCCTGTTGAAAGGGTTCGGCTTCTTCCCAGAGCTTCCATTGCCATTTCCATTCTGGGATTCAGGACATTCATTGGCATAATGTCCGGTCTTCTGGCACTTAAAGCAAGTGACTTGGCTCAGGTCTCTCTTGGCTGGGGTCGATGGGTTGGGGCGGTTCTGGCCATTGCTTCCTCCATTCCCATTACCATTCTTGGTGCCGTTGTGGTTGTGTGAGCTTCCTCCTCCATGGGTATGCTGGAAATGTCCTCCCGGTCTAGGGGTAAAACATGGCTTCTGCTGAGCTCCTGAATTGTACTTTCCTTGTCCATACTTCCTCTTGCGATTTTCAATTTGCTGCTGCTTCCCTTCAATCATAAGAGCATGATCTACCAACTCCTGGTAGTTGTTGAAGGTTTCTACCATCAACTGCATGCTCAACTCATCATTCAGTCCTTCCAGAAATTTCTCCTGCTTTGCTGCATCCGTAGCAACGTCATTTGGGGCATAACGTGCTAATTTACTAAAGTCCTCCACATACTGGCCAACTGTCCGTCCTCCTTGGCGCAAGTTGCGAAACTCTCGCTTCTTCATGGCCATAGCTCCTGCTAAAACATGGGCAGTTCGAAAAGCCTGCTGAAACTGGTCCCATGTGACAGTATCGACAGGGAAAGTGGCTGTGAAATTCTCCCACCATGATGCTGCGGGTCCTTCAAGCTGATGTGCGGCAAACTTCACCTTCTCCGCATCCGTGCATCCTGCTGTGGTCAACTCTCTAGCTGTCTTGCGGAGCCAATCATCTGCTACTATCGGCTCGGTGCTACTGGAAAACACCGGTGGATTTAGCCTAAGAAAATGGGCTAAGTGATCAACAGGTGGTGGTGGTGGCGGTGGGTTGTTGTTGTTGTTGTTCCCTTGATTCTGATTCTGGACTAGTAACTTCATCAATGTGTTCTGCTGCTGGATCAACTGGGTGAGCTCCGGTGGAAAGGTAAATCCGGGGTCACGTCTCGGAGGCATCTGAGGGTTTAGAAAAGATGAGATTTAAGAATAGAGGGGGTCTAAAGAGAAAACACTACCCATATGCACATGAGGCAAAAGCAAACAATTCATTCAATCAAACAAGGGCATACAATCGATCTAACTATCGCAAAAGTGCTCGGACTATAATATTTACATGTGGACTACTACTACTGTTGGGGTGGTCTACTAGAAAAATTCTTCGGTTGCAGACTCCATGATATCTGCTCCGGCTTCATCAACATAGTCATCATCGCTATCGTCGGGATCCGAGTCGGTGTCGTCGATGATGATGTAGTCTTCTGGGCGAATCTCCTTGGGTTCTTAGTCTTCTTCTACTGGTGTAGGGCCTCCCATAAATATTCCAATCTTCTTGATCAGATCGTCATTCTTCTCTACTAATACTTCAATTTCTTCTTCACAATCTTCATGTGTAGCCTTGAGTTCTTCCTCCGGTTCCTTGATTCTTGTCTTTGCCTTCTTCAGGTCTATCATGTCGGTGCACATCTGGTTCTCCTGACGTCTAATGTGCTGGTTTAACTCCTGGATAAAAGCTGCAACTGATCTATCCTTCCTGGTGCTGATCATCTCCCAGTGCTCATCTCGGCGCCCACAAATCTGGTAGATAGTATCCTTGAGATCATTGCGGTAGACTTCTCCAATGCGTCCCATGGCGTTGTGAGCTACCATGCTCTTTCCTAGGCTCCAAGTTGGTGCATCAAAAGAAAACTCTATGGGCTCAGTGACTGGCATGAACGTCCTTCCTGGAACTTGAACTTGAATCATCCAGCGCTCTTCTTCGGGTAAAGTGGCGTTGCAAGTTCTGGTGAAGCTTGGTACTCCTATGTTCAGGTATCTAGTGACTTCCTTCAAGTGACGTCCAAAGGGTGTATCTTCCTCCGGTTGAGTGAACTTGTTCCTTGCATCCGCCATCCTAAAAGAGTAGAAAAGATGAGGAGTCAGAAAGAGAAGAGAGTGAGTAGTGATCTAGGTCTTTAGCTTAGTGGTCGTGTCCTACAATTAGCGTGTGCTCTGATACCATCTCGTAGCGACCAGACCTCAAACGGTCCAATCTCTGTGCTCCGGTGTCATCCCTGGATCAGTAATGCTGACACCACACAGTACTTGAAGGATTTATAACAGAGTAGCGATCACACACTTATTACATCGAGTGTCTCCAAAAGAGAACTTATTACAGTAAATATGGCTTAAGGCCATCTAATAACGATAACAGTGAAAGGCTTGGAAGATAAGTGAGTCCATCAACTCCAACGGCATCACTGAGTATAGAACCACGACCTAAAACTCCTTAATCATCGTCTGAAAAGCCTGCAACATTAACGTTGCAGCCCGAAATGGGTCAGCACATGGAATATGCTGGCAATGTAACACATAGAGAGTAATGGAAAGAAACAGCTGTTCTATATGCATCTTTGGCTGGTGGAAAGCTCTATGGTTACAGTTTTGCGAAAATCTAATTTTTCCCTACTGCAAAGGAATAAATTTATTTAACTATCATGGTGGTTGTTAAACATTGAGAATGGTTGACAGCATTCTCAATCCCAATTAAACATCATCATTAAACAAACCCGTCAAAATTAAATTTTATAGTAACATGTTGAGATTCACATGATAATCCAGGTACTAGATACTCAAGATGTCCATAACCGGGGACACGGCTAACCATGTTTAGTTTATACACTCTGTAGAGGTTTGCGCACTTTTCCCCACAAGACTCGATCGCCTCCGTTTGGTTTCTCGCACTACACGGTGTTTGAGAAACGGATGACCGAGACATAGTCTTTCAGAAGCGCTAGCACCTTACGATGGGTAGACCGTACCACCTACATCCCCTACATCTGCTAGTCTACCACTGTAAGAGTTCGCACGACTTAGTCAACTATGCTAGAGTCCATAATAGCTTGTGACTGCACACGGAAGTTTCTAGCATGAATAATCTCATGATCCCTTCGAGTCTGGGTGGCGGTCCATGAAGAAAAACAGGCAATCCTGGAATACCCCAGGTACCTCAATCCATCCAGATGTGTGTTTAAGTTGCCACCTTAAATAAACCATTAATTAACAATCTCACATCTGTCATGGATACACTCACCCAATCCACGTCTACTAGCATAGCATGGCATAATAAGCAACGTAGAAGTAACTCCCAAAGGTTTGATAATAAACAGGTAATAGGTACTACCTCAACTACTTCCCAAACCCACAATTCAATTTGGATCCTAATCATGCAATGTGTAAGGATTGATCTAATGCAATAAAACTGGGTAGTAGGAGGTATGATCAAAGTGTTACTTGCCTTGCTGATGATCCGGGAAACCTAGCGATTCGAAGTAACAAGCGGCGCACTCCGGGTACTCTATCGCAAACAAACAAGCATACAATAAGTACTCAAATAATGCGCAGGTAAAACTCAAATAAGAGATCTAACTAGAAGGTTCAACTTAAGAACTCCGGTTGGCAAAAAGAATCAAATCGAACAAAGCAACGAAAGACAAACGGCAAAAGAAACAGGCTTCGTTTACTATTCTGGATCTAAGGCAATTTTTTATAGTGGCAAAAACTTGTTTGAGTTGGTTAATCGGAAAGAGGGTTTCGAGACAAAACTCCAGGCGCTTGAATCGCCTGATTCCGATAAACGAGCGAAAAGTTAGACTAAAACGAAAATCGGATCAGAAATCGCGATCAGAAAAATCGCAGATTTAATCTGAGAAAAAGAAAAACGACGAACGTTCATTAAAATGAATGAACGGGCGAACGCTCACTATTTAAATAAACTAGAAAACGGATCTATTTAAAAAAATCGAAACTTAAAAAAACGAACAAAACCGTCGGAAAACCGAACGGTTTTTCGGGAAAAACCGGCGACTAAAAAAACTACCTCCGGCAACTCCGGCGACTAGTCCGGCGGCGGCAGTGGTCAGCGGCGCGGGGCGGCGGGGCGGCAAGGCGGCGGCGGCGGTCAACGGCGCGGGGCGAAGGCGGCGGCGGCACGGGGCAAAGGCGGCGGCGGGGCGCGGGGCTAGGGTTTGGGGGGTTCCGGCTGGGCCTCCCCGGCTTATAAAGCCGGACGGGCCTTAGTGTCCGGGTCGGACACGGCCCGTAGGTCGGTTGCGTTTTTTTTATATAAATAGTTACGCTAAGAAAAAAACAAAAGGACTACTAAACGGACTCCAAAAATCCCGAAATAAATTTTCCCCGGCTTCTAAAATCAAGCCGCACAGGATGAACATTTATTTGGGGCCTAAATGCAAATTTGAAAAACGTGCATTTTTCCTAAGTTCAAATAAAATAGCAAATAAAATCTTGTTTGATTTTTTATTAAATCCTCAATATTTCTCTATTTTGGGAAAGTCATTTTATTCCCTCTCTCATATTTTTATATTAGAAATAATTGAAGATAAAATAAATAAAATCAAATGATCCTATTCTCACAATTTGAGACAACTCAAACATGAAAATAATGAAATCCCCAACTCTCTCCGAGGGTCCTTGAGTTGCGAAAATTTCTAGGATCAACCAAAATGCAATAAATATGATATGCAATGATGATCTAGTGTATAACATTCCAAATTGAAATTTTGGGATGTTACACTATCTCTGCGGGTGCTATGTCATTCGTAATTTCTTGATTTAAGGTAAAGGCAATAGCACTCACGCTAGCACCTATGTCACATAAACCATGATAACAGTGATCTCCTATTTTAACTGAGACAACGGGCATGCCAACAACAGGTCTATGTTTATCCATTTTATCAGGTTGGGCAATCCTAGCAGCTTCTTCACAGAAGTAAATAACATGCCTATCTATATTTTCTTCTAGGAGATCTTTAACCATAGAAACACTAGGTTTTACTTTGATTTGTTCATCAGGTTTAGATGTTCTAATATAACTTTTGTTGACCACAGTTGAAACTTTAGCATGTTCCTTGATCCTAACAGGGAAGGTGGTTTCTCTGAAAGTGCTAGTTATCGACTAGAGGGGGTGAATAGGCATTTTTGTGGAAGTCTTCAAAACACGAGGTCTTTGAAGACAAACAGTAGAAATGAACCTATTGATATGCAGCAGAAGGTAGACTACACTAGACAAGCCATAGTCAAGTAATCAATGAAGTGAAAGCATGAAGACTATCAGCGGCTAGGTAGTATGGATCAGGATGGAAGACAGTATGAAGCCAACAGTAAATAGTCTTCACTTAGTGAAGTCAATCAGACCAGATAAGAAGGAAATGACTTCACGAAGACAAACTGTAAAGTAAAGGGAAGTGAAGGATAGAACCAGTTGCTTGGTGAAGACAAGGATTTGGTAGACCAGTTCCAGTTGTTGTGACAACTATACGTCTGGTTAGGGAGGCTGAGATTTAACTCAGAAGACTGTGTCTTCACCTTATTCTCCTTGAGCTCAGGACACCCAGTCCTCAACCAATCACTCTGGTAAGTCTTCAAGGTAGACTTCCGAACCTTCACAAACTTCGTTCACTGGCGATCCACAATGGCTCTTGGATGCTCAGAACGCGACGCCTAATCGGCTGGAGGATTCACAGTCCTCAAGTGTAACAAGTCTTCAGGTCACGCGGATAGAAAGACTTCAGTGATGCCTAACAGCCTTTGGCTTGGGATGTTTTGGGCTTTGTCCTTGCAAGGATTTCTCTCTCAAATGCTTCGAAGGTGGGTTGCTATTGAACAACAAAAGCCGTGCACTAACTCTGAGCAGCCACCAATTTATGGTGTAGGAGGTGGGCTATTTATAGCCAAGAGGCAACTCGACCTGACTTGTTCGGAATGACCCTGGGTCACTAAGGAACCGACACGTGTCCAACGGTCGGATTTCAAACACACGTGACAGCTTGACTTGGGCTACAAGTAAAGCTGACTCATCCAGCTCTAGATAAGATTTGCTCTCATTGTCTTCGTTCGAAGACATAGGATTTTGGTTGAGCATCACATCAGTCACTCTGACTTTGTTCACTTGGACCCCACTTAACAGTACGGTGGTTCCTATGACTCGACAAAGAAGAAAAGGAAACTACGAAACAACTATGTCTTCACACTCCATAGTCTTCACATGAATGTCTTCTCATGTCATAATCCTCATCGTGAATGTCTTCACAAACCACCATTGTCTTCAATGTCTTCACACATTTTTAGGGGTCATCTCTGGTAGGTAAATCGAATCAATAAGGGACTACTACTATGTTATCCTGCAATTCTCACAAACATATTAGTCCCTCAACCAAGTTTGTAGTCAATACTCCAAAACCAACTAGGGGTGGCACTATATACACTTACAATTCCCCCTTTTTGGTGATCGATGACAAACTGGTTGAAGTTTTCAATGGGGATAAAAGTATGTGAGAGATAAGGATAAAGGCATTGTCTTCATAAGTTGCAAAAGGCTCCCCTTGAAGATGTGCATATAAGTAGTTTCCTTTTGAATGCAAATGCACATGGTGGGTTTTACTTTGTGGAGATCCTCTTCAACTTACGAAGACAATTTATCATGCATATGTGAGAATAACGAACATAATGACATGCACAATGAAAAATGGGCGTCTGCAGAATAAATTCATGCGGAATTTACCATCGCATCACAAAGTAGCAGTAAAAGGTAGCAGACGACCATCGAGTTTAAGTGTTACAACTCAAAAGCCAAATAGTTTCAAAACGAGAGTTGTAAGAACTTAGCAAAAATAATGCAACCACCCATAGGGACCCACTTGAAGACTATCAACCTCATATGCTTCTCCCCCTTTTGTCAGTAAGGACCAAAAAGGTTTGAAGACATAGAGGATCTACTCGTTCCTAGTTGGAGTAGAGGATGGAGCAGGGTCGTCGTTGGAGTTTGGTGGTGCTGACGGGCCTGACGCAGAATTGTGATGCAGTGCAGCTAAGGTTGGTGAAGTCGCATTGTGTTCTTCGTCGATGACTCTCGCAACAACAGTTGTAGCCGAAGATCAATGCTCAGAATCTTCGATAGAGGGAGTGCGACGCCAGCTTGCATTTTGAGGAGGCTGATGTCTACTACACAACCTTCTACTTGTAGACGTTGTTGGGCCTCCAAGTGCAGAGGTTTGTAGGACAGTAGCAAATTTCCCTCAAGTGGATGACCTAAGGTTTATCAATCCATGGGAGGCGTAGGATGAAGATGGTCTCTCTCAAACAACCCTGCAACCAAATAGCAAAGAGTCTCTTGTGTCCCCAACACACCCAATACAATGGTAAATTGTATAGGTGCACTAGTTCGGCGAAGAGATGGTGTTACAAGTGCAATATGGATGGTAGATATAGGTTTTTATAATCTGAAGATATAAAAACAGCAAGGTAACTAATGATAAAAGTGAGCACAAATGGTATTGTAATGCTTCGAAACAAGGCCTAGGGTTCATACTTTCACTAGTGCAAGTTCTCTCAACAATAATAACATAATTAGATCATACAACAATCCCTCAATATGCAACAAAGAGTCACTCCAAAGTCACTAATAGTGGAGAACAAAAGAAGAGATTATTGTAGGGTACGAAACCACCTCAAAGTTATTCTTTCCGATCAATCCGTTGGGCTATTCCTATAAGTGTCACAAACAGCCCTAGAGTTCATAGTAAAATAACACCTTAAGACACAAATCAACCAAAACCCTAATGTCACCTAGATACTCCAATGTCACCTCAAGTATCCGTGGGTTTGATTATACGACATGCATCACACAATCTCAGATTCATCTATTCAACCAACACAACGAACTTCAAAGAGTGCCCCAAAGTTTCTACCGGAGAGTCAAGACGAAAACGTGTGGCAACCCATATGCATAAGTTCACAAGGTCACAGAACTCGCAAGTTGATCACCAAAACATACATCAAGTGGATCACGTGAATATCCCATTGTCACCACAGATAAGCACATGCAAGACATACATCAAGTGTTCTCAAATCCTTAAAGACTCAATCCGATAAGATAACTTCAAAGGGAAAACTCAATTCATCACAAGGAGATAGAGGGGGAGAAACATCATAAGATCCAACTATAATAGCAAAGCTCGCGGTACATCAAGATCGTGCCATATCAACAACATGAGAGAGAGAGAGAGATCAAACACATAGCTACTGGTACATACCCTCAGCCCCGAGGGTGAATTATTCCCTCCTAGTCATGGAGAGCGCCGGGATGATGAAGATGGCCATCGGTGATGATTCCCCCCTCCGGCAGGGTGCCGGAACAGGGTCCCAATTGGTTTTTGGTGGCTACAGAGGCTTGCGGCAGCGGAACTCTCGATCTAGGTTTCTTTTCGGGGGTTTTTATATTTATCGTAATTTTTGGCGTCGGTCTCACGTCAGGGGGGTCTCTAAGTCATCCACGAGATAGGGGGCGAGCCTAGGGGTAGGGCGCGCCCTCCACCATCATGGATGGATCGGGACTCTTTTGGCCCAACTCTTTTACTTCGGGGGCTTCTTTTGGTCCATAAAAAATCATCAAAAATTGGCAAGTCAATTGGACTCCATTTGGTATTCCTTTTCTATAAAACTCCAAAACAAGGAAAAAACAGAAACTAGCACTAGGCTCTAGGTTAATAGGTTTGTCCCAAAAATCATATAAAATAGCATATAAATGCATATAAAACATCCAAGATGGATAATATAATAGCATGGAACAATCAAAAAATATAGGTACATTGGAGACGTATCAAGCATCCCCAAGCTTAGTTCCTGCTCGTCCTCGTGTAGGTAAATGATAAAAACAGAATTTTTATGTGGAATGCTAACTAACATATTTATGAATGTAATGTTCTTTATTGTGGCAAGAATATTCAGATCCATAATATTCAAAACAAAAGTTTAATATTGACATAAAAACAATAATACTTCAAGCATACTAAAAAAATAATTATGTCTTCTCAAAATAGCATGGCCAAAGAAAGCTTATCCCTACAAAATCATATAGTCTGGCTATGGTCCATCTTCATCACACAAAATATTCAAATCATGCACAACCCCGATGACAAGCCAAGCAATTGTTTCATACTTAGCCTTTTCAAACTCTTTCAACTTTCACGCAATACATGAGCGTGAGCCATGTACATAGCACTATAGGTGGATTAGAGTGGTGGTTGTGGAGAAGAAAAAAAGGAGGAAGATGGTCTCACATCAACTAGGCGTATTAATGGGCTATGGAGATGCCCATCAATATATATCAATGTGAGTGAGTAGGGATTGCCATGCAACGGATGCACTAGAGCTATAAGTTTATGAAAGCTCAAAAAGAAACTAAGTGGTTGTGCATCCAAGTTTCTTGCTCATGAAGCCCTAGGGCATTTGAGGAAGCCCATCGTTGGAATATACAAGCCAAGTTCTATAATGAAAAATTCCCACTAGTATATGAAAGTGATAACATAGGAGACTCTCTATCATGAAGATCATCGTGCTACTTTCAAGCACAAGTGTGGTAAAAGGATAGTAGCATTGCCCCTTCTCTATTTTTCTTTCATTTTTTGTTTTTTTGGGGCCTACTTTTTTTTGGCCTTTCTCCTTTTTTTCCTCACATGGGACAATGCTCTAATAATGAATATCATCACACTTTTATTTACTTACAACTTAAGAATTACAACTCGATACTTAGAACAAAATATGACTCTATATGTATGCCTCCGGTGGTGTACCGGGATGTGCAATGAATCAAGAGTGACATGTATGAGAATTATGATCGGTGGCTTTGCCACAAATACAATGTCAACTACATGATCATGCAAAGCAATATGACAATGATGGAGTGTGTCATAATAAACGAAACGGTGGAAAGTTGCATGGCAATATATCTCGGAATGGCTATGGAAATGCCATAATAGGTAGGTATGGTGGCTGTTTTGAGGAAGGTATATGGTGGGTTTATGGTACCGGCGAAAGTTGTGCGGTACTAGAGAGGCTAGCAATGGTGGAAGGATGAGAGTGCGTATAATCCATGGACTCAACATTAGTCATAAAGAACTCACATACTTATTGCAAAAGTCTATTAGCTATCGAAACAAAGTACTATGTGCATACTCCTAGGGGTATAGATTGGTAGGAAAGGACCATCGCTCATCCCCGACTGCCACTCATAAGGAAGACAATCAAAAAATATATCATGCTCCAACTTCGTTACATAACAGTTCACCATACGTGTATGCTACGGGAATCACAAACTTTAACACAAGCATCTCTCAAATTCACAACTACTCTACTAGCATGAATCTAATATCACCATCCTCATATATCAAAACAATCATAAGGAATCAAACTTCTCATAGTATTCAATGCACTTTATATGAAAGTTTTTAGTATATCCCTCTTGGATGCCCATCATATTAGGACTAAATTCATAACCAAAGCAAACTACCATGCTGTTTAGAGACTCTCAAAATGATATAAGTGAAGCATGAGAGTTCAACAATTTCTTCAAAATAAAACCGCCGCCGTTCTCTAAAAAGATATAAGTGAAGCACTAGAGCAAACGACAAACTACTCCAAAAGATATAAGCGAAGCACAATGAGTAGTTGAATAATTATGTAACTATGTGAAGACTCGTTCTCATAAATAAAATTTCTAATATTAAGTACTTTATTCGAACAGCAATCAAAACAAAATAAAATGACATTGCAACTATAGCACATACCATGTGAAGAAGCAAAAACTTAGGCTCAACCAAAATTGACCGATAGTTGTTGAAGAAGAAAGGTGGGATGCCAACCGGGGCATCCCCAACCTTAGATGCTTGAGACTTCTTGAAATATTGACTAGGGATACCTTGGGCATCCCCAAACTTGAGCTTTTCTGTCTCCTTAATTTCATTCATATCGCGGTTTCCCTAAATCTTAAAAACTTCATCCACACCAAACTCAACAAGAACTCGTGAGATAAGTTAGTATAAATCCATGCTAAACCTTATCATTCTCTACTGTAGAAAATCACTAAAAATTATAATTTTGACATTGCATACTAAATGCCTCTGCATATTTAACACTCCTATCCTCAAATAGGATCATTAATCATATGCAAACAATGCAAACATAACAACAATATGTCTAAACAGAACAGTCTATAAAGAATGCAAGAGGAATCATACTTCCCTAACTCCAAAAATTCTGAAAAATTACCACACTGTAGATAATTTTTTGTTACTGATGGTGTAAAAATTTCAAGATTTTATCATGTTATGACTATTCACCAATATTCAAAACATAATAGCAAATCTTCTATTTTTAAAACAACAACAAATAGACTTGAAAAATAAGCATGGTAAAGGCTACACTTGACCTTTTTATTAAACTAAAAGATGCAAAACATTACTATAAATAACAGCAAGCAAATCCTAATGAAATAAAATGATGCTCCAAGCAAAATACATATCATGTGGTTTATAAAAATATAGCTCCAAGTAAACTTACTGATAGACAAAGACGAAAGAGGGGATGTCATCTGGGGCATCCCCAAGCTTAGGCTCTTGGTTGTCCTTGAATATTACCTTGGGGTGCCTTCGGCATCCCCAAGATTAGGCTCTTTCCACTCCTTATTCCATAGTCCATCGAATCTTTACCCAAAACTTGAAAACTTCACAACACAAAACTTAACAGAAAACTTGTAAGCTCCGTTAGTATAAGAAAGCAAATCACCACTTAGGAACTGTCAAGACAAGATTCATAATTTTTCTTACATGATGCCTATTGTACCATATCATTTCTACAATTTATATTAAGCGATATAAGCCATAGAAACTAGAAAACAAGCAAACTATGCATTGAAAACAGAATCTATCAAAAACAGAACAGTCTGTAGTAATCTGTAACTCTCGAATACTTCCGTAACTCCAAAAATCCTGAGAAATTAGGAAGTCCTAGGAAATTATTTTATTAGTCGTCCTCGAAACGAATCAGTATTTTATCGCGCTTCTGTTAAAAACGAAAACTAATCTCCGGGGCGCAAAAGTTTCTGTTTTTCAGCAAGATCAAATCAACTATCACCGTAAGCCATCCCAAAGGTCTTAGTTGGCACTTTATTGAAACAAAAGCTATAAAACATGATTACTACAGTAGCTTAATCATGTGAACACACAAAAACAGTAGGGGTAAATGTTGGGTTGTCTCCCAACAAGCGCTTTTCTTTAATGCCTTTTTAGCTAGGCATGATGATTTCAATGATGCTCACATAAAAGATAAGAATTGAAACATAATGGGAGCATCATGAAGCATATGAAAAACACTTTAAGTCTAACCCACTTACTATGCATAGGGATTTGTGAGCAAACAACTTGTGGGAACAAGAATCAACTTGCATAGGAAGGTAAAACAAGGATAACTTCAAGATTTTCAACACATAGGGAGGAAACTTGATATTATTGCAATTCCTACGAGCATATATTCCTCCCTGATAATAATTTTCAGTGGCATCATGAATGAATTCAACAATATACAACACATAAAGCATTATTTTCATGATTTACAAGCATAGAATTTTTATTACTCTCCACATAAGAAAATTTCTTATCATGAATAGTAGTGGGAGCAAACTCAACAAAATAACTATCATGTGAGGCATAATCCAATTGAAAGTTAAAATCATGATGACAAGTTTCAAGGATATCATTATTCTTTATAGCATGTGTGTCATCACAATAATCATCACAGATAGGAGGGATGCTTTCATCATAATAAACTTGCTCATCAAAACTTGGGGGACAAAAAATATCATCTTCATCAAACATAACATCCCCAAGCTTGTGGCTTTGCATATCATTAGCATCATGGATATTCAAAGAATTCATACTAACAACATTGCAATCATGCTCACCATCCAAAGATCTAGTGCCAAACATTTTAATACATTCCTCTTCTAACACTTTGGCACAATTATCGGAATCCTTATTTTCACGAAAGACACTAAAAAGATGAAGCATATGAGGCAACCTTAATTCCAATTTCTTTTTGTAGTTTTCTTTTATAAACTAACTAGTGATAAAACAAGAAACTAAAAGATCCGATTGCAAGATCTAAAGATATACCTTCAAGCACTAACCTCGCCGGCAACGGCGCCATAAAAGAGCTTGATGTCTACTACACAACCTTCTTCTTGTAGACGTTGTTAGGCCTCCAAGTGTAGAGGTTTGTAGGACAGTAGCAAATTTCCCTCAAGTGGATGACCTAAGGTTTATCAATCTGTGGGAGGCGTAGGATGAAGATGGTATCTCTCGAACAACCCTGCAACCAAATAGCAAAGAGTCTCTTGTGTCCCCAACACACCCAATACAATGGTAAATTGTATAGGTGCACTAGTTCGGCGAAGAGATGGTGATACAAGTGCAATATGGATGGTAGATATAGGTTTTTGTAATCTGAAAATATAAAAACAGCAAGGTAACTAATGATAAAAGTGAGCACAAACGGTATTGCAATGCTTCGAAACAAGGCCTAGGGTTCATACTTTCACTAGTGCAAGTTCTCTCAACAATAATAACATGATTAGATCATATAACAATCCCTCAACATGCAACAAAGAGTCACTCCAAAGTCACTAATAGCAGAGAACAAACAAAGAGATTATTGTAGGGTACGAAACCACCTCAAAGTTATTCTTTTCGATCAATCCGTTGGGCTATTCCTATAAGTGTCACAAACAGCCCTAGAGTTCGTAGTAAAATAACACCTTAAGACACAAATCAACCAAAACCCTAATGTCACCTAGATACTCCAATGTCACCTCAAGTATCTGTGGGTTTGATTATACGACATGCATCACACAATCTCAGATTCATTTATTCAACCAACACAAAGAACTTCAAAGAGTGCCCCAAAGTTTCTATCGGAGAGTCGGGACGAAAACGTGTGCCAACCCCTATGCATAAGTTCACAAGGTCACAGAACACGCAAGTTGATCACCAAAACATACATCAAGTGGATCACGTGAATATCCCATTGTCACCGCAGATAAGCACATGCAAGACATACATCAAGTGTTCTCAAATCCTTAAAGACTCAATCCGATAAGATAACTTCAAAGGGAAAACTCAATTCATCACAAGGAGATAGAGGGGGAGAAACATCATAAGATCCAACTATAATAGCAAAGCTCGCGGTACATCAAGATTGTGCCATATCAAGAACACGAGAGAGAGAGAGAGAGATCAAACACATAGCTACTGGTACATACCCTCAGCCCCGAGGGTGAATTATTCCCTCCTAGTCATGGAGAGTGCTAGGATGATGAAGATGTCCACCGGTGATGATTCCCCCCTCTGGCAGGGTGCCGGAACAGGGTCCCGGTTGGTTTTTGGTGGCTATAGAGGCTTGTGGCGGTGGAACTCCCGGTCTATGTTTCTTTTCGGGGGTTTCTGTATTTATAGGAATTTTTGGCGTCAGTCTCACATCAGGGGGGGTCTCCGAGTCATCCACGAGATAAGGGGGCGAGCCCAGGGGGTAGGGCGCGCCCTCCACCCCCGTGGATGGCTCGGGACTCTTCTGGCCCAACTCTTTTACTTCGGGGGCTTCTTTTGGTCCATAAAAATCATCAAAAATTGGCACGTCAATTGGAATCCATTTGGTATTCCTTTTCTATAAAACTCAAAAACAAGGAAAACACAGAAACTGGCACTGGTCTCTAGGTTAATAAGTTAGTCCCAAAAATCATATAAAATAGCATATAAATGCATATAAAACATCCAAGATGGATAATATAGTAGCATGGAACAATCAAAAATTATAGATACGTTGGAGATGTATCACAGGCCTGGAGTCAAACTTGAAGTTCTGTGTGAAGCCATCTACGCGCAGATCATCTTCAGAACAGAGCAATGTGAGGCTCTTCCGGGACCGCCGACAGGCTTCATGTGCAACAAATGTGTTTTTGGTGGCCAAGTTACGAATACGATTGACATCCACCAAGAGACCCTGCATCTGACGCTTTAGCCAGTCATGATGCTTATCCTTCTTTTGATGCAAAGCCACCAGATGCTCTCGGTCATTGAGTAAACGAGGATGCTTCTGAGGCCTTTGAGCAATTGTGCTTGTAGTGGCTTCAGTGTTGGCTCGGTGCGGTATGCGTATGTTGCCAGCCAGAGGGTATGCAGGAGTTGCAGCATTGGGCACATGAATCCCTTAAATAGACTATGTGAAGCTCTGGAACTCTGCATTCTGAAGGTGGATTTGCTTCTTTGTTGGCTCGGGGTAGATGGCTTCAATAGACATATCAACATCAGGCAGAAAGACAATGTGGTTGCACGCTGAGGGTTGATAGTAAATGGTTGAATGAAGCTTAATCAAGCGCATCATTCATGGAGCATAGTATTTCAGGCCAAACAGATCAATCCCAGAAGTAGCAAGCTGTCAAATGAAGAAATCATGAGTGTTGAATCTGATGCCATTGATGATATAGAATACAAAAGTCTTCATGGCGCCTTCAAGTTTAGCTTCAGAATAGTTTCCTTTGATGGGCCAGAGTACGCCTCAAAATATGTTATACTGTGCGTGGCAAGTGCTCGAGGTCCTTGACAAAGAACTCCTTTAGGTATTCAGCGTCTTGTGGCAATGGCTTCATCATGCTAAGCATTTGGCTCATATTTGGCCCAAGCTTCTAAAAAATGCTCTGCATCTCATTCTAATAAATCTGACAACCAAGTTCGTATAACTCACCTGGAGTGGGCAGGGAAGTAAGCTCGATGATATCTTGAGCTTTGGCTTCGTGATGTACATCACCTGTCATCCACTCAAGGATCCAAGTCTTCGGATCCCTATTGTAGCCTCGAATATGGAGAGTAGTATAGAACTGCAGCAGAAGCTCTTCGTTCCAATGTTCCTTGTCGATCACAAAGGGCAGAAGACCAACATACCTAAAGCAGTCAAGGGCATCTTTAAGACATGGCAGCCCAGCCATAGCATCACAATCCAAACGCTTGTGCGGAAAAAACCGGTCTTGGTTGTACATGACGCAAGAGTAATAGCTTCGCTGCAGATGGCTCCAAAATCTGTCAGAGGTGATCTTGGGCTTCGTGTATGGGTTCTTGGCGCTGTCAAAGAAAGTATTGTGCTCTATGAAGCTGAGCACGCTGAATGAACCATGGGTTGTGACAGCACTTGGAAGCCTTGGCAGACGCGGCTTTAGCTCCTGACGTGAACTTATTAGCATGGGTCGTCCATTGACGCCAATTGCACTGGGGTGACTTATTGTTGGTCATCTTGAGTAATTGGTGTCAATGGACAACCAATGCTAATAAGTTCACCGCTCGTAGGAGCAGGCGATGATACCGACTGGGGCTCGATCTAAGGAAGGACTTCATCATCATGCATATTGTCTTCATGACCAATGTCTTTAGCTGCGTTGGGGTCCACAGCTGGAAGTTCTTCACTCTCTGGAGCCTCTGTGGAAGCAGTCTCATGAATCACAAGGCGACATTCTTGGTTGGTTGAAGTAGGGAGAGCAACTGAGATAGGTTCAACTATGAGGGGCTCTGGGGCAGCAACACACTCTTTCTTTGAAGACTTTGAAGGCTTTGTCTTCAATTTCTTCTTGGAGGGAGCATCATCAGAGGTGTCCTTGAGCTTCCTCTTCCTAGCTTCGACCTCAGCTTTTCTTGTCTTATTCATTTCTGAAGCTACTGAGGGGACCTTTGGCTTCGAGTCAGTCATGCTGGCAGGGAAGACAATGCTTGGTCATTCCTGCCATTGAGCTTCGGATTGAGCTTTAGAAGACTTCTTCTTTTGCTTGGCAGCCATCCTAGGGTCGATGCCAGGACGCCCAAGAGCCTTTCGCTTCTCAGCCTCATTGTGCGCTTGAACGCATTTCTGCACATAGTACTTCATGCGCTCGCGTGAGCCTTTGGTTTCTTCACACTTCTTGGTGAACTCGGCCTTAAGGTCATTCATCATCTTCTTGAAGATTTACACATCTGCCACACTAAGCTTGGCCATGTGCTTCTTGAAGTGTTCCTTCTCATAATCAATCTTGTTCTTGATTTCAACAATTTTCTGAGCCAAGGTCAGTTCATTAGCAATGGCTCCATGAAATGTGACGCTGATGTCCACTAGCAACTGCAGATCATCAATGTTGATGCTTCGATTCTCAAACCATTCATCGATGAAGTTGTTCAGAATATCAACATCAAACAGAGGCAGATCTTGAAAGATCTCAACCTCTTGCTTGCTCTTGATCAGCATCTCTAGAGCTTCATCACCCAGATCTTCATCACTAGACAGATTAGTGGTGGCTTCCTCGTTGCGTAGAACAGCAACAACAGTCAGGTCATGCCCTAAAGACTTCTTGGGCTTCTCGGTCTTCTTGGTCCTCTTGGATACACGAGACAAGTCTTCAATGGCTTCACAGTCGAAGCGGTTGGTGCAACAGAGGGCGTTGAAGTTTTTGGCTTCTTTTTCTTCTACTTTGGTGGTGCAGGAACATCTTCAGAGTCTACATCATCAGCAGATTGATCCACGGTGGCCCTCTGAGCAGCAATGTGAGAGAGAAGCCCATCGAAGCTAGTGAATGGGCCGATGACATTGGGATTGGCTTCACGTGAGACATCCTGTCTTGGAGCAGATGGACCAGGGTTGAAGTTGAGTCCGAGATCCTTCCTATTCTTGGCCGCTGACTCCTTTGAAAACTGATAGTTGCACTTGAAGAGATTGTCATCACGACACCATAACAAAGATGATGGGTTGGCATTTTCAGGCTGCGGTCCTCTGACCATGCAAGAATAGAATCCTTGAGCAATGGCTTCAGGCTTGGACTTGGGTTGCAGATTATTGTAGAGAATATCGCCCCACGGGCGCTTGATGACGTTCTTCTCAGCATATTCAGCAGTGACGAAGTTGTACTTGAATCACTGTTCTGCCCAATATCTTCGAATCCATTGGATCCGGGTTTTGCGCTGATTGTAGTTCTCCTCTGGATCGGTCTTGTACATTTCATACTGATCCGGGGGCAGATCTAGAGATGTATTTCCACGGCGCAGCCTGCCACCCTTCCTAGTAGATTTCTCAGTAGCCATGATATTTAGACAGATAGGCTTCAGAACAGTGAAAGGCTTTCGTCTACTTGTCAAGCAAGAACTGGCTTCAGGGGAGTGAATATGATGTTGTAAGAATTTTGCAAACGAATGCAGACTACGAGAACCAAGGGATTCTCCCATGGACATGTACCTGAGACATCATTAGAGATGCGAGGGAAGGGGAAGAGGTCATATGCATTCTCAGAAGATTTTGAACATAAATCAGTTTGAAGACATTGACCTCATAGTGCGAAGACATTCACTTATTAGAAGTGAGTTGGTTCTAGATTTGTACGAATCCATGAATAGGTACAAGTGAGGAATCTAACTAGTTATGAAGCATAAGTGAATATACTTTGC
This sequence comes from Triticum urartu, assembly GCF_003073215.2. Classification (NCBI taxonomy): domain Eukaryota; kingdom Viridiplantae; phylum Streptophyta; class Magnoliopsida; order Poales; family Poaceae; genus Triticum; species Triticum urartu. The sequence goes on along the minus strand of NC_053022.1, from coordinate 315,078,335 downwards.
AAGATATGAGATTAAAAAAGAGACAGATCCAGATTTGGAAGTGTAGAAACCACTTTTGGTGGAAGTGGATGGATTTGACAGATCAAAAAGACTGTAAAAAGTGAGATTTATTTACCCCAAACGAACTGCTAGACGAGGCAGAAGGGAGGCCGAGCAGTCCAATCTCCCGCGCCCTAACTTGGGGGTGGAAGACACCTACGGCAGTGGCGGAGAAGATGAGGTCTACGGCCGGCGTGAGGATGGATTCGAAGAGGTCGCGGCAGCTAAGCGCTTCGTCTCCAGCGTCGACGCGAGCTAGCGGTGGCGCTAGGGTTTGAGCGAGGTGGCGAGATGGAAGAGGAGATAATGACCATGTGTGGATGTGTATTTATAAGGTAAAGGGCTATGCAGCGTAATTACGCAGGTGCCCCAGGCAGTTCACATCTGATGGAAACCTGGCGCGTCTGCATGCAACTCATTGAAAGTTGGTCCATGTTCCCATGCACACTTGGTTTATCAGGTGGTCGTTCCAGCTTCTCCGGTATTCAGGCAAAAGAGATATAGCATTAAAAGCAGTTTTAAATGTGTGTCTCTATCTTCGGCTGACAATGACGCGGTGAACACATTCGACACATTTCAACAGAATGCATATGACTAGATAGATAGAATTTGAGGAAGAAGCACAGAAGGGATTAGGGTCCGATCACATTCACTTAGTTCAGAGGATGGCAAGTTTGAAGACATAGCTATAAGTGAATGATGTAGAGGACAGAACATATATAGATTTATATATCAGAGAAGACCAAATAAACATTGCGAAAATAAACCTTGAAGTCAAATGAATGTTGAAGACAAACCAAAAGGCGAAGATAATGCAATCATGATGCCAGATGAAAATCTTCGAGAAAGCTTGGCGATGGCGTTACCCACCGTATAGGAAGTATTAGACACAGACATGGCGCACAATTATCGTGGCGCTCCGAAGTCAAATTACGCGTTAATGTATTCACACGTAGAGGGTAAGTCTTCATTGATTGAAGATATACGTTACTTCGTGTGTTGCACACCTAAGTTATCAACATGAATAAGCATCAGGATGTGTGTCCAATCACAGGACATTTGAGGATTCTAAGATATTTAGCTCACACCGCAATTTGCAAACCCTTTTCTCATCCAAGGGCTTTGTGAAGATATCTGCCAATTGCTCTTCAGTATTGACGTGAATGATAACAATATCTTCCTTCATGACATGATCTCTGAGAAAGTGATGACGGATCTGAATGTGGCTTGTCTTCGAGTACTGAATTGGGTTCTTGGCAATCTTGATGGCGCTTTCATTGTCATAGTAGAGTGGCACATGTTTTAGGTAGATGCCATAGTCCTTGAGAGTTTGCTTCATCCATAGAAGTTGAGCGCAGCAAGATCCAGCAGCAATGTATTCGGATTCAGCAGTGGAGAGTGAAGTATTTCAAGCAGTTCTGCTTCTTTGAAGACCAACAGACTCGCCCAAGAAAGTGACATGTGCCTGATGTGGACTTACGATCAACCTTGTCACCAGCATAATCAGCATCTGAGAATCCAACTAGATCAAACTCCGAGCCCTTTGGATACCATAATCCTAGTTTTGGGGTGTAAGCCATATATCGAAGAACTCGCTTCACAGCTAAGTGATGTGATTCCTTTGGTACCGCTTGGAATCGGGCACACATGCAAATGCTAAGCATTATATCAGGCCTAGATGCACATAAGTAGAGTAAAGAACCAATCATAGAGCGGTATACCTTTTGGTCAAACTCTTTACCATTGTCGTTGGGGCCCAATTGACCTTTGGTTGGCATTGGCGTCGTGTACCCTTTGCAGTCTTGCATTCCAAACTTCTTCGGGCAATATTTGAGGTATTTTTCCTTTGATATGAAGATGTCATTACTCTGCTGACGGATTTGAAGACCAAGGAAGAACTTCAGCTCACCCATCATGGACATCTGGTATTGCTCTTGCATCATATGCCCAAACTCATCACTGTATTTATGTCAGTGCGCCAAAGTTAATGTCCACATAGATTTGGCATACAAACAGTTCACCATCATATGTCTTCGTGAAGAGAGTGGGATCTAGAGAACTAGGTTTGAAGCCTTTGCTCTTCAGGAAGTCTTTGAGTGTGTCATACCAAGCGCGAGGTGCTTGTTTGAGGCCATACAGTGCCTTGTTGAGCTTGTATACCATATCAGGAAGCTTTGGGTCTTCAAAACCAGGTGGTTGTGCAACATACACTTCTTCTTCAATTTTGCCATTGAGAAAGGCACTCTTTACATCCATTTGGTACAGAAGAATGTTGTTGTGGTTGGCATAGGCTAGCAGTATGCGAGTGGCTTCAAGTCTAGCCACAGGAGCAAAATTTTCATCGAAGTCAATCCCTTCAACTTGTGTGTAACCTTAAGCAACGAGATGAGCCTTGTTTTTGACAACTTGACCATGCTCATCTTGTTTGTTGTGATAGATCCATTTGGTGCCGATGATATTGTGCTTGCGAGGATCTGGACGCTTTGCAAGCTCTCATACATCATTCAGCTCGAACTGATGAAGCTCTTCTTGCATAGCTTGAATCCATTCAGGTTCCATGAAGGCTTCGTCAACTTTCTTGGGTTCAGATATAGAGACAAAAGCGAAATGTCCACAGAAATTTGCTAGTTGTGTTGCTCATGAACGAGTGAGTGGACCAGGTGCATTGATGCTATCAATTATCTTCTCAATCTGTACTTCATTTGCAACACGAGGATGAACTAGATGAAGATTTTGCCCTTGCTGATCATTGTATTCATCTTCTGCATTGGCTTCAGGATGAGCAGTGTCTTCAGGCTGATTAGGTGCAGAAATGATGATTTCCTCTTCAGCCTATGCCTCTGAAGGTATGATTTCTCCAGTACCCATAAGCTTGATAGATTCACTTGGTGTTGCTTCATCTAGCACATTTGGCACGTGCTCTCTTTGCGAGCCGTTAGTCTCATCAAACCGCACATCCACAGTTTCAACCACTTTGTAGTGAAAGAGGTCAAAGACTCTGTAGGACTATGAGTCCTTCCCATAGCCTAGCATAAAACCTTCATGTGCTTTTCGGTGCAAATTTTGAAGTGTGATGTGGATCCTTGATACAGCACCTAGCACCAAAGACTCTAAAATAGCTGACGTTTGGCTTGTTACCAGTCAGGAGCTCATATGATGTCTTATTTAGGAACTTGTGAAGATAAACGCGGTTGATGACATGGCATGTAGTGTTAATAGCTTTAGGCCAGAACTTCCTTGGATTCTTGTACTCATCAAGCATCGTTCGTGCCATCTCAATGAGGGTTCTATTCTTGCGCTCCACGATGCCATTCTGCTGAGGTGTGTATGGAGCCGAGAACTCATGTGTGATGCCCAATGTATCAAGATAAGTGTCGAGGCCGGTGTTCTTGAATTTAGTGCCGTTGTCACTTCTGATGTGCTTGATCTTGATGCCATAGTTGGTCATGGCACGATTGGCAAATCATCTGAAGACATCCTGCACTTTAGTCTTGTAGAGAATTATGTGCACCCATGTATATCTTGAGTAATCATCAACAATGACAAAACCATAGAGGCAAGCAATAGTAGTAAGGGTAGAGTAGTGAGTAGGGCCGAATAAGTCCATGTGAAGCAGCTTGAAGGGACGTGTCGTCGTCATGATTGTCTCCGAGGGATGCTTGGCCCTACTCATCTTTCCAGCCTCGCAAGCACCGCATAGATGATCCTTCTTGAAGTTGACGCCCTCGATGCCCATGTAATGCTTCTTCTTCGCGAGAGTGTATAAGCTCCTCATGCCCGCATGCCCTAGCCTCCGATGCCAGAGCCAGCACTCTGAAGCTTTTGCTAGAATACATACGGCCAACTGTGGTCCTGTGGAGAAATCTACCATATACAGATCGTCTTTTCGATGTCCTTCGAAGACTAGAGATTTGTTAGATTCCATAAGCACAAGGCAACGATATTTTCCAAATACCATAATCATGTTTTAGATCACAAAGCATTGAGACAGACATTAAGTTGAAACTAAGGGATTCAACAAGCATCACTTCGTCCATGTGCTGATCCTTTGAGATTGCAACTCTACCTAGGCCCAATACCTTGCTTTTACTAGTGTCATCAAATGTGATGTGACTCTTGTTAGACGGACGTAGGGTTGAATCCATAAGAAGACTTCGATCACCAGTCATGTGGTTAGTGCATCCACCATCCATAATCCACTCAGAAGCCTTTGGTGTCGTACCCTACAGTGCAGTTTGGGGGATAGGCTTCACCAAGGGAAATGTGAAGCATAAACATTTGACGAGCAAGCATATTATCAAAGTTCAGATCCTTATTAGGGTAGATAGGATGTTTGTCAAGAAATCCTGGGACAAAATACATAGTAAGACCATTTTGACATTTTATCTTGCATCCCACAAGATGTTTTAGGTCTCCAGCATAAGCATCAGACGCCTTTGATTTCCGGCTGGAGACCTTTCCCTACAAAAGAGAGTTAATTTTTCTTAACCATCCACATCTTTAGGGGTGTCTTAGAAGCAATGAGTCTAAGTGAAGCATCTGAGAACTTTGGCTTTGGAGCCCTAGCAAATAGCCTTGCAGGTGGTGAATAATACTCATAAGAATAAGCTAAAAAGTTCTTGGTTTTATGAACATAGAGGTTTGATGAAACGCGCTCATATTCATAAGTCTGGGTATGGTTTCTCTGCAAAACATTGGCGTTAAGGTGACCCTGGTGGATTCTCTGCCTGTATGAAGCCTTTGAACCATATGACACCTTTGGTCTAGAGTTTGTCTTCTTCCTAGGTGGTGTCATGATGACATTCACAAGAAGCTTATCAAGACAACTTTTAGGCACCCAGATCTTCTTCAAAGGAGGTCCATTCCTGCAGTTAGTGCCAATATACCTGGCAAACACTTCACCATTCTGATTCTTAAATAGTTTATAGTTTGCATCAAAGGATTCATCAATGATAATCGGGTTAGCACAAGTGAAACTAGATAAGGTAGATGGATCCACTGAAGGACCCTTTGCAGCAACCCATGTGGTTTTGGGGTACTGCTCAGGCTTCCAGTATGAACCATCAACGTTCATTTTCCTCTCGAACCCAACACCCTCTTTCCTAGGGTTTCGGCTCAGAATCTGTTTCTTGAGGACATCACATAGTGTCTGATGCCCTTTGAGGCTTTTATACATTCCTATTTCAAGCAATGTCTTCAACCTAGCATTCTCATCAGCAATAGTAGTGGTATCCTCAGAAGAGGGGTTAGTTACCACATCGGCAGTTGAAGATATAGCAACGGTAGCAGAAGTAGAACATTCAGCAACAGAGATAGCATTATCACGCTCAAGGCATTTTAAACATGGTGGCTCAAATTCTTCTTGAGCGGTACTGATCTGTTGAGCAGGAAGTGACTCATTCTCCTTTTCAAGATCTTCATGAGACGCCCTCAGGTTCTCAAGTTCTTGCTTCCATTGAAGATAATCATAGGAAAGCTTCTCATGAGTAGCTGAGAGTGTTTCATAACGACTTTCAAGTTCCTCGTACTTAACGTGAAGATTTTTAATGTCTTCAATTAAGGACTAAGTTTGAGTCATTTCCGCGTCCAATAGGTCATCGCTTTTGTCTAGCAACTTTTGAATATGTTCCATAGCATTTTGTTGTTCAGTTGCAATTTTAGCAAGTGTTTTGTATCTAGGTTTAAATTCACATTCAAAGTCATCTTCACTGGATGTTTGAAAGTAAGCATCGCGTGAGTTTACCTTGGCACCACGTGCCATGAAGCAGTAGGTAGGACCAGAATCATCCTCATCATCAGCATCAGCGTCGGCGACGAGTCCATTATCTTCGGTGTTGAAGATTGACTTGGCGGCGTAAGCTGAAGCTAGGGCCAGGCTTGCCACGCCTGAATCGGACTCCTCCTCAGACTCCACTTCTGAATCCTTAGAAGCAGACTCCTCCTCTGAATCCATCTCCTTGCCAAAAAACGCATGAACCTTGCTGGATGAGCTCTTCTTGTGAGATGAATACTTTGGTGATGACTTTGAAGAAGACTTTGAGGATTTCTTCTTCTTGTTGTCATCAGAATCATATTCATTGCTCTTCTTCTTCTTCTTCTTGGTCTCATTGTCCCATGAGGACACTCAGAGATGTAGTGACCAGGTTTCTTGCATTTGTGGCATGTTCTATTCTTGTGGTCATGAGTGGAAGCTTCATCATTTCTTGAGCTGGATCTTGAAGACTTTCTGAAACCTTTCTTCTTGGAGAACTTTTGGAACTTCTTCATGGGCATAGCTAGCTCCTTTCCAATGTCTTCAGGATCCTCAGAACTGCAGTCAGATTCTTCTTCAGATGAGGACACAACCTTTGCCTTCAAAGCCCCGGTTCTGCCATAGTTGGGGCCATAGATGTCTCTCTTCTCAAATAGCTGGAACTCATGTGTGTTGAGCCTCTCAAGTATGTCAGACGGATCAAGATTTTTGAAGTCAGGACATTCTTGAATCATCAGGGCCAGGGTGTCGAATGAGCTGTCAAGTGATCTCAGGAGCTTCTTGACGATTTCATGCTTGGTGATCGCAGTGGCGCCAAATGCGCGGAGCTCATTTGCGATATCAGTGAGGCGATGAAATGTGAGCTGGACATTCTCATTGTCGTTTCTCTTGAAGCAGTTGAAGAGGTTGCGAAGAACATCAATCCTTGAATCTCTTTGAGTTGAAACGCCTTCGTTGACCTTGGAGAGCCAGTCCCAGACCAGCTTCGCAGTTACCAGTGCACTCACACGACGATACTGTCCTTTGGTCAGATGACAATAGATGATGTTCTTGGAAGCCGCATCCAGTTGAATAAACCTCTTGACATCAACAGCGGTGACACCTTCACCGACCTCGGGAACGCCATTCTTGACGACATACCAGAGGTCGACATCAATGGCTTCAAGATGCACACACATCTTATTCTTCCAGTAGGGGTAATCAGTGCCATCGAAGACTAGGCATGCAGTGGACACCTTGATTATCCCTGCGACATAGCTAAAACTCCAGGTGGTTAAACCGATCACGCAGAACAAGGGAGCACCTTGCTCTGATACCAATTGAAAGTGCTAGTTATCGACTAGAGGGGGTGAATAGGAGATTTTTATGAAAGTCTTCAAAACACGAGGTCTTTGAAGACAAACAGTAGAAATGAACCTATTGATATGCAGCAGAAGGTAGACTACACTAGACAACCATAGTCAAGTAATCAATGAAGTGACAGCACGAAGACTATCAGCAGCTAGGTAGTATGGATCAGGATGGAAGACAGTATGAAGCCAACAGTAAATAGTCTTCACTCAGTGAAGTGAATCAGATCAGACAAGCAGGCAATGACTTCACGAAGACAAACTGTAAAGTAAAGGGAAGTGAAGGATAGAACCAGTTGCTTGGTGAAGACAAGGATTTGGTAGATCAGTTCCAGTTGCTGTGACAACTGTACGTCTGGTTAGGGAGGGTGAGATTTAACTCAGAAGACCGCGTCTTCACCTTATTCCCCTTGAGCTAAGGACACCCAGTCCTTGCCCAATCACTCTGGTAAGTCTTCAAGGTAGACTTCCAAACCTTCACATACTCCGTTCACTGGCGATCCACAATGGCTCTTGGATGCTCAGAATGCGACGCCTAACTAGCTGGAGGATTCACAGTCCTCAAGTGTAACAAGTCTTCAGGTCACGCGGATAGAAAGAATTCAGTGATGCCTAATACTCTTTGGCTCTAGGTGTTTTGGGCTTTGTCCTCACAAGGATTTCTCTCTCAAATGCTTCGGAGGTGGGTTGCTCTCAAACGATAACAGCTGTGCACTAACTCTAAGCAGCCACCAATTTATGGTGTAGGGGGTGGGCTATTTATAGCCAGGAGGCAACCCGACCTGATTTGTCTGAAATGACCCTGGGTCACTAAGGAACCGACACGTGTCCAACGGTCGGATTTTGAACACACGCGGCAGCTTGACTTGGGCTACAAGTAAAGCTGCCTCATCCAGCTCTGGATAAGATTTGCTCTAATTATCTTCATTCGAAGACATAGGATTTTTATTGAGCATCACATCAGTCATTCTGACTTTGTTCACTAGGACCCCACTTAATAATACGGCGGTTCCTATGACTCAACAAAGAAGAAAAGGAAACTACAAAACAACTATGTCTTCGCACTCCATAGTCTTCACATGAATGTCTTCTCATGTCATAATCTTCACCGTGAATGTCTTCATGAACCACCATTGTCTTCAATGTCTTCACACATTTTTAGGGGTCATCTCTGGTAGGTAAACCGAATCAATAAGGGACTACTACCTGTGTTATCCTGCAATTCTCACAAACACATTAGTCCCTCAACCAAGTTTGTCGTCAATAATCCAAAACCAACTAGGGGTGGCGCTAGATGCACTTACATTCTCAATATAAGTAGTAGGAACAACTGGATCAACATTATAAATAATAGTTTCCTCTTTAGCTAGTACCAGTTCTGTAGCGATCCGACCTCAGACGGTCAAATCTCTGTATAGAAGTGTCATCCCTGGATCGGTAATGCTGACACATAGTACTTGAAGGATTTATAACAGAGTTCAATCACACACTTATTACATTGAATGTCTCAAAAGAGAACTTATTACAATAATATGGCAGAAGGCCGTTTAATGAAGATAACATCGGAAGCTTCGAAAGGTAAATTGATCCATCAATTCCAACGGCATAGCTGACTGCACGACAACGACCTAGCGCACCTTACTCTTCACCTGAAAACTCTGCAACATAGTACATTGCAGCCTGTGTAGGTCAGCACATGGAATATGCTGGCAAGATAATGTCGGATTTCGGGTTCCGGCAGACCCTTGAGGTTCGAACACTGGGGTGCGCGCGGAGATTTCGCCTCCTGCCTACCTGCACCCCTCCACCTCGCTAAGATCTAAACCAAGGAAAGAACAACACAAGAGACACAGGGTTTATACTGGTTTGGGCCACCGTTGTGGTGTAATACCCTACTCCAGTGTGTGGTGTGGTGGATTGCCTCTTGGGCTGATGGTGATGAACAATACAAGGGAGAACAGCCTCGCGAAGGTCTGTTCTTTGCTGGGGGGGCGAACTGCTAGGAGGAGTTCAGTCACCCTTCTCTCTCTCTCTGATTTCGATCCGATCCTTGATCCTCGATCTCTGTCTCTAACCTTCCTTTTACCTCGAACCCGAACCCCCGAACCTTGTGGGTGGCTGGTCCTATTTATAGGCAATGGCCCTGGGCCTCTTCCCAAATATTGAGCGGGAAGGGCGCCAACAATTGGCCATTTTGAAGGGGAACATCTAGTACACTTATCCTGACTAAAGTTGGTCCTCGCCTGCACAAAGCTCTGGTGGTGACACCGTCTTGGGCTCCACGATGACCTCCGTCTTGCGGTCCTCCTGGTCTTGGTCTTGTTGCACCGAAACGGCAACCTTTGCCTGAGGCCTCGGTACTCCGCGGCTGCGCTTGCCCCATTTGCACCAAAGGGGAAAGGAGGACACTGCGCGGGCTGGCGCCCGCCTGGCGCCCTTGGTCGTCATGGCTTGCGTCACGGGCACCTCGTGAGGTACCCCGCCTTGATCTCTCTGCCTCCTCGCGAGCCAGCCTGGTGAGGCCGTGCCTGAGGAAGCTCCGTGTCGTCCGCCCCGCGAGGCTTGGCCCCTCGCAAGGGTCTTGGGTCCGTGTTGATGAAGATGGGCCGTGCTGGGGCCCCTTTTGAGCCACGCCACAGGCCGCAGGCAGGCAAGTCTAGGGACCCCCGTTCCCAGAACGCCGACAGTAGCCCCCGGGCCCAAGGCGCGCCCGGACTTGGCCGTGCAGGGAGGCGGAAGGGCAAGAGCGAAGCGCCGCGGGCCCTAACAGCCTGCGGCCTTGGGTGCCGCGTGGCGGTCGATTGGACATGGGCGGCACTGTCCCCCCACGCCCCCCTTATTTTGCGCCATGCTAGGCGGACTCGTAGTCGTACATAGCCGCTCCCCTTTCAGTTGCTCGAACGCCCTCTGCCCTTCCTCCGCCCGAACTCCAGCTTCTGTTTTCAACCCAATCTCGAACCCCCCCCCTTCCCATCGCCATGGCTCCGACGAAGAAGGGAAGAGGGAAGAAACATCCGCCTTGCCCGCCACCGTTGGCGGCCCCCGTCGAGGTCTTGGGCAAGGTCAGCTCGGCTCTGGCCACTATCTTCAATGAATGCGGGAGGACAACGGCCTGGCCCGCGTCCCACTTCTCCATCGACAGGATAGTCACCGAGGTCCCGTATTTTGCCGACGCCCTGTGGGCAGGTCTGGTTCCTCCCTTTTCTGATTTCTTCAATGCCATGCTTTCCCACTATCAGATCCACATGATGCATCTGGATCCTGAATCCATCACCCTCCTTTTGGTCTTCGCCTTTATTTGCGAGGCTATGATGGGCATCCTTCCTTCGGTTGCCTTGCTGCGCCACTTCTTCTCGTTGCGCCTTGTCGACCCTACCCAATGCTGGGCGTGCGTGAGCTTCGTTGCTGCGTCTGAGACAGCGTCCTCTGGGATTGACTTCAAGCTCCCTCTGCCCACGGATGGGTTCCGCGAGCGGTGGCTGTATGTGGATGCAGGGGTGCCCAGCCCCCTGCTATCGGAGCCAACTTCGCCTACTGTCCCCAATTTGGGCTGGGGCCAGGAGACGCTTAAGAGCCTCCGGCTCGTCTTCGTTTGGCACCGCTTCGCGTTCTTGAGGTCGCTTGGCATGACAGCGTCCAAGGTGGTGAAGGAGTTCCTGCTACACTGCGTTGCTCCTCTCCATCGCCACTCCCGCCGGATGTGGGCCTTCTGTGGGCGCGATGATCGTATGAGGCTCCAGGAAGAGGACCTGACGCCTGAAGTGCTGAGGACAGCGCTCTTGACCCTGACTGGGGACCCCAACCCTGGTAGCATCCAGCAGGGAGGGGCCTTGCTGTACCTCTGCCAGAGCAGGGGCGATTTTGTGAATCAGATGCCTATCTTTGATGAGTGGGGGCCGCGCCCCGCCGGCCTCCAGGGGCCTCGCGATAACCCAGTGATGGTGACTGCCCTTCTAGTCGGCCAAGGCGACTCTTCCTCAAATGGCGGAGCAGGGAGGCATGAGGCGCCAGAGGCCGAGGGGGCTCCCGGCGGGGTGGCAGCGCCGGGCGATGCTCATGAGGGAGCATCTCTTGGGGCCCGTGCCGCTGAGGCTGAGGGTGACAAGCAGCTGCCCTCAGCGCCTGCGACTGAGGCCCCTGAGGCTCCAGCTTCTTCTCCTGGCGAGGCGATTGGCAGCGCGCATCACGCAGGCGCCCCTGACGCAGATCGCCTTGACGCTCCATCTTCGTCGTAGGTTGATCCCTGCGCTCAACTCTTGGGCCGCTTCCGCGTGGACTTTGAGGCCCTCCGGAAGATAAGGGAGGCCCTGGGCGACGATTACCCTTGTCGCCTGCTGAAGCGTAGGAAGTACTTCGCCACTGATGAGTAAGCCTTCTCCTTTCCCGGCTCCTGATCCTTCTGTTGCTTTTACTGATCCTTGCTCCGCATGCCCATTCCAGCCGAGCTCGTGGAGACGGCTGAGGTGCCGTCCCCTGGCTTCGCCTCCTCCACCGTCCTCAAGTGCTCCGAGCAGCAGAGCCCTTGTGGTGAGGGCGATCGGAGAGGCGAACCATCCCGAGGCGCGTCGTGGCCCTGCGCACCTCGCGATCCTCCTTCGCGGGCCTTCTCGTGGCATAGCCAGCCTGCCATGGGCTTCTCGCCTGGTCATGGACTGCGATTGGCTGAGGCGCTCCCTGCGCTCTTCATCTGGGGATGGGCTGGCTCTAGGCCGGGCTTCTGGCATGACGTGCCCGGCCATCGTGAGGGTGCCAACCCCCAGCCCCCTACCCGGAGGGGGAGTGCTAATTCATGGCCCCCGGCGCTTGCTCGGGGCAGATGATGGTGTGGAAGACGTGCTCGAGCGCGCCCGGGAGCGTCGCGCTCTTCGCCAAGGATTCCTTCGAAGGGCGGCTGACGCGGTGAGCCTGCTTGGTGAGGAGCTTGCTGATGAAGATGCGCGCCTTGAGGCCGAGGGCCTGCGCCTGGCTGTAGAGAGGCGCGAGCTGGAGGGCGTCGTCGCCCTTGCGCGCCGTCAGCGCGATCTTGACGATGCAGAAGCCAAGGCGTCGCTGGTGGCCTCTCGGGAGGCCTGATCTCGGGCCACTGAGGAGGCCCAGGAAGCCGACCGATGGCGAGAGGCGGCAGAGGAGCGGGCTCAGGAGCTCCCGGCCTGGTGCCACTCACTGGAGGAGCAAGTGGAGCTGCGCGAGGCAGCCCTCGCGTCGATGAAGGTGGCCTCTGGCGACCCGACAGAGCTCCAGAAGCGCGAGGAGGCGCTGACGCTGGAAGCCGCCGAACGTACCCGCGAGTACGAGCGTCTGGAGACGAGGGAGCGCTTGGTGACGCAGGCAGAGGATGATGTCACTGCACAGGAAGCCCATGTCCTGGAGGAGGTCGGACGTCGGGTGGCGATGGCGCGTTTGAACCTCGAGCACGAGTTCGAGGAGAAGCTGGGGTTGATCCGGGCCGAGGCTGAAGGCAGGACTGCCTCCTTGAGGCCAAGCTGGAGGAGGCGACACGGCGGGCCGATGCTTTCCGGGCCGCCCTTGAGGTGGCGCAAGGTGAGCTAACCACCTCCCAGGCCGAGGTGCTCCTTCTTCGCCAGCGGGTGGAGGAGGCTGAGGTCGTCGCGCGCCAGAATGCGGACGAGATATGTCAGCGGCGGATCCTAGAGCATGAGCACGGCCCCATGCTCACCATGCTCCGGGAGAGAGCCAACACAGCCTTGGGCAAAATCTACGAGGCGGCTGTTGGCGAGCCGCACGCAGTCAACTATGTCGGCAATCTTCAGTTCTTCACCGACGTGGTGACGCAGCTGGAGGCGCGGTCGGTCAGGGCTGACAGGTTGGTGGAGGAGAGGAGCCGCACCCTGCTCGGGCGCGCCTTTTCTCGCGTCTTCAGCCATCTCCGGAACATGGATCCCCACTTCGATTTCGACACCGCCATCGCCCCAGTCCCCCAGGCCGTCCGAGATGACCTGGCGCACTGGGTGGAACACAATGTGGATGCTCTTATCAGGGCCTTCGCTTCAGACAACGACGGCGTGATCGTGGCTGCCGACGAGGGCGGCGTGGTGAACGGCCCTGACGCCGCTGGCGGCGACGCGGACAGCAATGGCGAGTTCAGCGACGCCAGCAACGGCTCGGGTGGTGCTCCTGAGGACGCATTGGGGGATTTATCTGACTGATTGTGCATCGTTCCTGCTTCCTTACCCTGCATGAATAGAACTCAGGTTTTGGCCTGATGGCTGTGAGAGCATTTTGGAGGGGGAGCCCCTCATGTAAAACTTGTGTTCATCGTATTAGTAGATGCTACATTGCCCATGCGCCCGCGCCAAGTGGTTGGCTTAAGCGACACGCTGGTCGGCTAGTTTACCTTTGTCCCGTGCTGGCCCTGAGGTAGCTTGTGGGAGGCTGTGGTGTCCCGAGTGTTCCCTGATTGAATCCGTAGGACCTGCAGTAAAACACCCTCCTGAGAGGACGCGGCGGCGGCAGTCTTGGTTGCGCGCAAGCTAGGCCTGACCCGGCTCGCGAGGGGCTCACGAGGGGAGGCAGCTGAGGCGAAGTGGTAACCAGAACGCGAGGAATTGCTCGAACGAGACTAAGCACCCCTTCCCCGAACACACGCAAATCTCAAATTCGAATCCAACTTGAATCCAGCGGGGGAAAGCGACAACCAAAGGGAAAAGCAACGAAAGCAGACAAAAGGCCGCGTCCGGCACCTAATCTAGTCTTGGACGTCTTCTCACCAGCGCGGAGCTAAGTGCTGCCACTGGGCATGGGAGGGAGCCCCAGGGCCTAAGGCCGGCACCCCTGAGACTCCGGGGCGTGTACAACCCCACTCATTATAACGTGAGAGTGTCACGGGGCGGCGAGCTTCACAGGCACTGGGCCTTCTTCACAGGAACCGGCCTTGCTTCATATCGCCAGACGAGGGCCCCGCCTTGCGCCACACTCTAGTGCCATCAACGACGACCGGAAACCAGGACGCCGCCGATGGGGTAGAGCGGTCGCCAGCGGTTCCCCCGACGACCACGGGTCCTCCACCAGGGGCAGGCCCTGAGGCACCTCCCCAGCAGAGGGCCTACCTCCTGAGAACACCTTGCTCCGAACACCACGGTGGTGATGTCGGATCTCGGCCCCTCTCCTACAGCCCCCTGCGCCCTCCTCCCGAGGGGTAGGAGACTGTGGGAGCGGGGCTGCTGCTCGCTGTGGCGACCTGCACCTCCTGCGATCCATGATTAGCGTATGCTTGCTCTTGAGGAATTAGCGGTACCCGATGATCGTTGCCTCCAACGTGGCCAGTGGGACCGTCCCGGGGCTCCTGGAAGGGCTCAGCTTCTGGCGCCTCGTCCCCCCAGCTCGGGCTGAGGAGCGAGCCTTGTTTGCCTTGGTAAGGGTGTCCTTGGTCCATCATGAGGGGCACATATTCTTCCGGCGCCGTCATCCCGAAGGCCATGCCGTAGTGCTCCGCGTGCCACGCAGCTCTGCTTGACACGCCCACCGTGCGGTGGTAGCGCGACTGTCCACTGGGGCCGCGGGTCGCGTCGAGTCCTTCTTCTTTGCGGACCGAGAGGGGGGGTAGCGCCGCCGCCGGTCCGGTGCCGACAGCTTTGCTGGCGTTGGAGTAGCCTTGGAGCCCGCGGGCGCGCGCGGAGCCCCCGCGCGGGCCGCCCTGGGCTTGAGATGGGAGCTGGGTGCAGAAGGGGTGAGCCCCCGAGGCGGCGAAGCCCAGGAGCTCTGCCACCCGCTCCAGCAGCACGTCGCGGCCGCCCTCCAGCAGCCTGCACTGCAGCAGCTCTCGGGCCACCGTGAGCGCGGCCCTCGAGTTCGCCTGTTCCCGGCGGGTGTACGGTGTCGTGGTCGCGGCGTGATTGGAGGCCCTTGCTGCTGACCGCGCTTGCCGCGGTGTGAGAGCTGTCGAAGCCTGTCCGCGTCGCCCGTGGCCCGCAGCGCCCTGCGGACCGCGAGCTGCCTGGGGCACGGGGTCGCCCGAGGCGAGCGGCTCTGCACAGGCGGGCCATGCCGCCCATGGATCTGGGTTGCCCGCCTGGTCACCGGACATGGTGACGACGACGCGACGGGGCACGAAACAGTAGAAGGAGGATTCCGGCGCACCCCTACCTGGCGCGCCAAATGTCGGATTTCGGGTTTCGGCAGACCCTTGAGGTTCGAACACTGGGGTGCGTGCGGAGATTTCGCCTCCTACCTACCTGCACCCCTCTGCCTCGCTAAGATCTAAACTAAGGAAAGAACAACACAAGAGACACAGGGTTTATACTGGTTTGGGCCACCGTTGTGGTGTAATACCCTACTCCAGTGTGTGGTGTGGTGGATTGCCTCTTGGGATGATGGTGATGAACAATACAAGGGAGAACAGCCTCGTGAGGGTCTGTTCTTTGCTGGGGGGACGAACTGCTAGGAGGAGTTCAGTCACCCTTCTCTCTCTCTGATTTTGATCTGATCCTTGATCCTCGATCTCTGTCTCTAACCTTCCTTTTACCTCGAACCCGAACCCCCGAACCTTGTGGGTGGCTGGTCCTATTTATAGGCAATGGCCCTGGGCCTCTTCCCAAATATTGAGCGGGAAGGGCGCCAACAATTGGCCATTTTGAAGGGGAACATCTAGTACACTTATCCTGACTAAAGTTGGTCCTCGCCTGCACAAAGCTCTGGTGGTGACGCCGTCTT
This sequence comes from Triticum urartu, assembly GCF_003073215.2. Lineage (NCBI taxonomy): Eukaryota > Viridiplantae > Streptophyta > Magnoliopsida > Poales > Poaceae > Triticum > Triticum urartu. The sequence continues at coordinate 315,062,525 of NC_053022.1, read as the reverse complement.
GGGCTCCACGATGACCTCTGTCTTGCGGTCCTCCTGGTCTTGGTCTTGTTGCACCGAAACGGCAACCTTTGCCTGAGGCCTCGGTACTCCGCGGCTGCGCTTGCCCCCTTTGCACCAAAGGGGAAAGGAGGACACTGGGCGGGCTGGCGCCCGCCTGGCGCCCTTGGTCGTCATGGCTTGCGTCACGGGCACCTCGTGAGGTACCCCGCCTTGATCTCTCCGCCTTCTCGCGAGCCAGCCTGGTGAGGCCATGCCTAAGGAAGCTCCGTGTCGTCCGCCCCGCGAGGCTTGGCCCCTCGCGAGGGTCTTGGGTCCGTGTTGATGAAGATGGGCCGTGCTGGGGCCCCTTTTGAGCCACCCCGCAGGCTGCAGGTAGGCAAGTCTGGGGACCCCCGTTCCCAGAACGCCGACAGATAACACTATAGAGAAATGAACAAGTAACAGCCATAACTATATGCATATATGGCTGGTGGAGGCTCTATGGTTATTTTTGCAGAAAGCTAGTTTTTTCCCTACAACAAAGGAATAGATTTTATATAACTGCAAAGTTTGTTGAAAACATTGAGAATGGTAACCCCATCTCAATCCCAATTAAAAATAATCATCAACCCAACAGATTAATTAAATTAGAGTGATGAGATCAACATAGTAATTCAAGCACCAGATACTCAAGATGTCCATAACCGGGGACACGGCTAACCATGATTAGTTTATACACTCTGCAGAGGTTTGCACACTTTTCCCCATGAGACTCAATCTCCTCCGTTGTATTTCTCGCACTGCATGATGTTTGACAAACGGATGACGAGGACATAGTCTTCCGAAGAGGTCCCCTTAACCGATAGATAGGCCGGTACACCTACAATCCCCTACATCTACTAGCCCATCATGGAAAGGATTCCCACAACTTACTCAACTATGCTAGAGCCCATAATGGCTTGTGGCTGCACACGGAAGTTTCCAGCATGAATAACATAATGATCCCTTTGAGCCTGGGTGGCGAACCATAGGAAAAATCACATAGATACCCCAGGATTCTCCTTTGGACAGCACTGGATTTCCCCAGCTGCCCACAAACCAATCCACCCAGATGTGTGTTAAAGTAGCCACCATAAGTAAAACCCTTAGTTCATAATAATACTCACAACTATCATGAATCACTCAAACCAAACCACGTCTACGAGCATAGCATAGCAAAGTATAATAAGTGTAACGTAGCAACTCCCAAGGTTTGAATAAAAGGGCAATAGATACTACCTCAACAACTACCTCCCGAAACCCACATGTTAAACATATCCTACTCATGCAATGTTTTGAGGATTTAGACTAATGCATAAAAACTGGGTAACAAGGGATATGATCAAAGTGTTACTTGCCTTGCTGACAATCTGAAAATCCTAGTGACTCGTAGTAGCACGCTTCGCACTCCTGAAACTCTATCATGAACAAACAATGGCATACATAAGCAATCAAGCATAATATGCAAGGGTAAAACTCAAATAAAAAGATCTAAACTGAAAGTTCAACTGAAGAGCTTCGATTTGCAAAAAGAATCAATCGAATCAGAGCTACGGAACTTAGGCCTCTTTTGGTTCATAGGATAGGATTATCATAGGAATAGGAATCTTGTAGGAAATGAGATGGCATGTATCTCAAATCCTATGAGTAGGAATAGGAAACAAGATATCATTTGGTTGACACCAAAGGAATTTTTCCATTGAGTCTAGGCTCTTTTTTATTTTCCTATGAAATGTGGAGGATAGGAACCAATCCTATGTAGGAATAGGAATCCATTCCTATGAACCAAAGGGCTCTAAGGAAAAAATCCTATAAGAATCCTATCCTCTAGAATTCCTATGAAATTCCTCTAAACCAAAGGAGGCCTCAAACTGCGGTCAAAAGAAGTTCTAATTTAAATCTGCTTGCAACCAAATTTTAAATTGTCAAAACCATGTTCAAGTTGATTATATGGAAAGAGGGGAACAAGACGAAGATTTCGGCGTTGGTTTCACTAGATTTGGTCAATCGATCAAAAAGTTGTGAGGGTTTGAAGATCAGGGGTAATCTGTGAGAAAAATAATCATAGATAGGTCCCTGGCCGAAAAATAAAAGTAAAGAGAAAAACCTATCGAATGAACGTTCGCATCAGGGACAAACGAACGAATACATTCGCTAACAGTGGCGTTTGAGTGAACGTTCGCTAATTAGCGAAACCAAAAAAATGACAAAACTGATCTAACGAAAAACCAAAAAACTGGGGCAGCAGTTCGGCGGTCTTTACCGGTTCTTAAAAAACCGACGGGTCGGCGGCGGCGGGATCCGGCGAGTCCGGCGAGGCGGGGCTCCGACGAAGGCTCGCGGCGGCGGGGCGAGGCAAGTGACGGCGCGGGTTGCGGGCAAGGCGGCAGCGGCGGCGCGGGCAAGGTGGCGAGGAGGCGGCGGGGTGGGCGGCTTTTAAAGGGGCCATGGGGCGAGGCTTGCGGGAGGGTGCGCGGCGGCGCGTGTCTGACCAGGACACGGTGGCGGCGGTGGCGAGGCTCGGGACTCTGTCCCGAGTCGGAGGAGGAGGCGGCGGTGGCTGGTGGGCCGGCCTGCTCGGCTAGGCTTCGGCCTAGTCGGGCGGGAAAAGTTTTCTTTTGAATAAAATTTCGCACGAAGAAAATCCAAATAAAATATAAAAAATTCTAAAAATTCTAGATACAATTTTCACCGTCTTAACCTATTATTTAGAACAAAGTGAACATTTTTCTGGCCTAAAAATGCAATTTTCATAAATGCATATTTTTCTAAATTCAAATAAAATAGCAAACAAAATCCAAATGAAATATAAATTTGATTTTAAATTTTCTTCTCCAATATTCCTTTCTTTTGAAGAAGTCATATTATCTTCTCTCTTTTATTTTAAATATAGGAAATAATTGGAGAGAAAACTATTAAAACCAAATTGATCCTCTTTTCAAATTTGAGAAAATTCAAATATGAAAATTTATGAAATCCCCAACTCCCTCCTTGGGTCCTTGAGTTACTTAAGATTTCTAGGATCACAACCAAATATGCAAATAAAATATGATATGCATATGATGACCTATGTATAACATCCAAACTAAAAATTGGGATGTTACAAACCTACCCCACTTAAGATGAATCTCGCCCTCGAGATTCGGGTTGGCTAGAAAATAGGTGCGGGTGTTCTTTCCATAGGTCTTCTTCTCTTTCCCAGGTGGCTTCATCCTCAGTATGGTGGCTCCACTAAACTTTGCAAAACTTGATAACCTTGTTGCGAGTAACTCGGCTGGCAAACTCGAGAATCTTCACGGGTTTCTCCTCGTAGGTTAGATCATTATCCCATTGAATTGCTTCCAGGGCCACTATATCTCTTAGAGGAATATCGGCCATCTCAGCATGACACTTCTTCAACTGGGAAACGTGAAACACGTCATGTACTCCTGACAATCCTTCGGGTAACTCCAACTTGTAGGCAACCTCTCCCATACGTTCCAGAACTTGGTATGGTCCTACAAATCTCGGGGCTAACTTTCCCTTAACTCCAAATCGTTTAACTCCTCGAAGTGGTGACACATGAAGATATGCTCTATCTCCAATTTCATAAAATACCTCCTTGCGTTTAGTATCGGCATAACTCTTCTGCCTGGACTGAGCTACCTTCGGTCTATCTCGAATCAAATTAACCTTCTCTTCAGACTCTTTGATCAAATCTGGTCCAAACAAGTGACGGTCTCCAACTTCATCCCACATTAACGGTGTCCTGCATCTACTTCCATACAAGGCTTCAAAAGGGGTCATCTTCAAACTAGCCTGATAACTATTGTTGTATGAGAACTCTGCGTAAGGTAAATTGTCATGCCAACTAGATCCATAATCTAGCGCACAGGCTCTCAACATGTCCTCCAAAATCTGATTAACTCTCTCTGTCTGTCCATCGGTCTGCGTATGAAAGGTTGTACTGAACTCTAGGCTAGTACCCAAAGTCTCGTGCAGCTGATTCCAAAACTTCGAGGTAAACTGTGTCCCTCTATCTAATACGATGGTCCTCGGAACTCTATGCAAACATACGATCCTGGTCATATATATCTTGGCCAACTTCGCGCTTGTATATGTGGTTTTCATGGGGATAAAGTGAGCCACTTTGGTCAAGCAATCAACGACTACCCAGATAGAATCATTTCTTGATCGCGTCCTGGGTAGTCCGGTGATGAAATCCATGCCAAGTTTATCCCACTTCCAATCATGTATCGGCATAGGCTGTAATAATCCTGATGGCTTCTGATGTCCTGCCTTCACTCTCTGACATACATCGCATACTGCTACATACTTGGCAATATCCTTCTTCATTCCTGTCCACCAGAAACGTTCCTTCAAATCCAAATACATCTTGGTGTTTCTGGGGTGAATCCAGTATGGCGAGTCATGAGCTTCCTGAAGTATTAACTTCCTGATCTCCGCATTATTGCGCACATATACACGATCCTCAAACCATAAAGTCTCGTGCTCATCCTCACGAAAACCTTTGGCTTTTCCTTTTGCTCATCTTCTCCTTTATCTCCGCAATTTCCTTATCATCCTTTTGAGCTTCTCGAATCTTTCCAAATAAGGTAGACTGAACCTCCATTGTTGCAACAGAACCTCTTGGAACTATCTCCAAATGTAGTTCCTTGAGATCATCAACTAACTCCTGCGGTAACCCTCCGCTTACCAGGGTATTGGCATAACTTTTGCGGCTCAAAGCGTCCACTACGACACTGGCCTTGCCTAGATGATAATGCAATTTCATATCATAATCCTTTATGAGATCCAACCATCTCCTCTGCCTGAGATTCAACTCCTTCTGCGTGAAAATGTACTTCAAACTCTTGTGATTCATGTACACATCACAACGGTTTCCAATCAGAAAATGTCTCCAGGTCTTGAGCGCATGCAGTACGGCTGCTAACTCCAAATTATGGGTGGCATAATTCAACTCATGAGGTCGAAGCTGCCGTGAGGCATATTAAACAACTCTTCCATCTTGCATAAGTACACCTCCAAGTCCCAAGCGAGAAGCATCGCAATACACTTGGAAATCTTTGTGTATATCCGGAAGAATCAGTCTTGAGGCTGTAACCAAACTTTTCTTCAACTCCTGAAAACTGGCCTCACAATCCTCGGTCCATTTGAACTTGGTGTCTTTCTTTAACAACTCGGTCATGGGTTTCACAATCTTGGAAGAATTCTCAATGAACCTCCGATAATAACCTGCGAGTCCCAGAAAACTTTGGATCTCTCCAACTGAGGTGGGTGCCAACCACTCAGTGATAGACTGAACTTTGGTAGGGTCTACGGCTATACCTTCTCCTGATATAACATGTCCAAGAAATCCAACTTCCTTTAACCAAAACTCACACTTGCTAAACTTGGCATACAGCTGGTGTTCCCTGACCTTCTCGAGAACTAAGCGCAAGTGTTCCTTGTGTTCCTCTTCATTCTTCGAGTACACCAAAATATCAATAATGAACACCACAACAAACTTATCCAAAAACTCCATGAACACCTTGTTAATCATACTCATAAAATAGGCAGGGGCATTAGTCAATCCAAATGACATGACCGTGTACTCATACAGCCCATACCTTGTGGTAAAAGCTAACTTAGGTATGTCCTGTTCTCGGATCTTCAACTGGTGGTATCCTGATCGAAGATCGATCTTGGAGAATACTTTAGCTCCTTGCAAGTGGTCAAACAAATCATTGATCATCGGTAGTGGGTACTTGTTCTTGATCGTCACTTCATTCAATGCCCGATAATCAACAACCATTCTCAAAGATCCATCCTTCTTCTCAACTAAGAGCACTGGGGCTCCCCACGGTGATGAACTTGATCGGATATATCCTTTCTCCAATAACTCCTTAATCTGCTTCTTAATTTCCTCCAGATCATTTGCAGGCATCCAATACGGTCTCTTCGATATTGGTCTGGTGCCTCGCAATAGCTTTATCAAAAACTCTATGTCTCGATTTAGCGCCATGCCTGGTAGTTCCTCTGGAAATACATCCAGGTAATCCTTCACTATAGGCACTTCTTCCTGAACAACTCCCGAGAGAGAATTTACTTGGGTCCTCCTTGGCACATGCCTAGGCACATACTTGATCCTTTTTCCCTCTGAGGTGGTGAGTAAAATTGACTTACTAGCACAATCGATATTTCCTCCATACATGGATAGCCAATCCATGCCTAATATCACATCCAATCCTTGCGACTCCAAAATTATCAGGTCTGAGGGGAAAACATGCCTACCTATGGTCAATAGCATCTGAAAACATCCACTGCTTGCCATATACTCCGCTCTAGGTGAGCTTACTAACATAGGTGTCTTAAGAACTTTGGTGGGCAACTTATATTTATCCACAAATCCCCTTGATATGTATGAATGTGATGCACCAGTATGAAAAAGAACTATTGCAGTAAATGACTTAATCAAAAACTTACCTATAACTGCATCTGGCTGTTCTTCAACCTCCTCCACGTTAACGTGGTTCACTTTTCCTCTGGTGAAAGGGTTGGGCTTCTTCCCAGAGTTTCCATTTCCATTGCCGTTCTTCAACTCTGAGCAATCATTGGCGTAGTGTCCAGTCTTCCCGCACTTGTAACAGGTGACATGACTCGGGTCTTTCTTAGCGGGTGTTGCTGGATTGGGACGGTTATGGCTGCTGCTTCCTCCATTCCCGCTTCCATTCTTAGGCCCACTATGGTTATGTGAGCTTCCTCCATTGTGAGAATGGCCTTCATGGTTATGGGTGTAACCTCTGGAGTTAGGGGTAAAGCGAGGCTTCTACTGAGCTCCAGAATTGTACTTCCCCTGTCTATACTTCCGTTTGCGGCTCTCTATCTGCTGTTGTTTGCTTTCAATCATAAGGGCCCTGAGGGAGTCCTAGATTAGGGGGTGTCCGGATGGCCGGACTATACCTTTAGCCGGACTCCTGGACTATGAAGATACAAGATTGAAGACTTCGTCCCGTGTCTGGAAGGGACTTTCCTTGGCGTGGAAGGCAAGCTTGGCGATATGGATATGTAGATCTCCTACCATTGTAACCGACTTTGTGTAACCCTAACCCTCTCTGGTGTCTATATAAACCAGAGGGTTTTAGTCCGTAGGACAACATGCAGAACAACAATCATACCATAGGCTAGCTTCTAGGGTTTAGCCTCTCCGATCTCGTGGTAGATCTACTCTTGTACTACCCATATCATCAATATTAATCAAGCAGGACGTAGGGTTTTACCTCCATCAAGAGGGCCCGAACCTGGGTAAAACTTCGTGTCCCTTGCCTCCTATTAGCATCCGGCCTAGACGCACAGTTCGGGACCCCCTACCCGAGATCCACCGGTTTTGACACCGACATTGGTGCTTTCATTGAGAGTTCCTCTATGTCGTTGCCGTCAGGCTTGATGGCTCCTACGATCATCAATAGCGATGCAGTCAAGGGTGAGACCTTCCTCCCCAAACAGATCTTCTTCTTTGGCGGCTTCGCACTGCAGGCCAATTCACTTGGCCATCTGGAGCAGATCGAAAGCTATGCCCCTGGCTGTCAGGTCAGATTTGGAAGTTTAAACTACACGGCTAACATCCGCGGGGACTTGATCTTCGACGGATTCGAGCCACTGCCGAGCGCGCCGCACTGTCACGACGAGCATGATCTAGCTCTGCTGCCGAACAGTGCCCTAGAGGCCGCACCCGCATCGGCTTTGACCCTTAATTCGGAGCCAACTGCGCCGATCGAGGATGGGTGGTTGGACGCCGCCTCGGGGGCTGCGATCCCAACGGCGATCGAGCCGAACACCAGCCTCGCACTCCGCGAGGCTCGTGACTCCAAGGAGCCGGACTCCTCTCCGGACTCCGAACCCTCCGCGCCCCTGCCGATCAAATCCGATCAGGCGCCGATCATGGAGTTTACTGCCGCAGACATCTTTCAGCACTCGCCTTTCGGCGATATTCTGAAGACACTAAAATCTCTCTCTTTATCAGGAGAGCCCTGGCCGGACTACGGTCGGCAAGGTTGGGATACGGACGATGAAGAAATTCAAAGCCCACCCACCACCCACTTTGTAGCCACTGTCGACGACTTAACCGACATGCTCGACTTCGACTCCGAAGACATCAACGGTATGGACGCCGATGACGGAGACGATGAAGAACCAGCGCCTATTAGGCCCTGGAAAGCCACCTCGTCATATGACGTATACATGGTGGATGCACCAAAAGATGATGACGAGGAGCGGAAGGCCGCACCGAAGGCTTGTTCCCTCGAGAAGCAGTCAAAGCAGCGACGCAAGCGCCGCCCCAAATCCCGCCTCGACAGAAATAACAATCACACAGACCCAGCGCTGGAGCAGGGCGAACCTCTGCCGGACAACGGCAATCCGGATAATCAAACCAAACAAACAAATTCTATCAAGGATAATGGTCCGGATGACATAACGCCGGACAGGCACCCGGAGCAGCAGAATGCCCGTAAAAGGCTTGTTGCTACCGCGAGGAGTCTTAAAAAGCAGAAGCAAAGGCTCAAGGCTGTGCAAGACACACTCCAAATTAGATGAAGTAAAATACTCAACACAGCAGCGAGGTACAGCGACAATCGCCCCTCCAAGAGCTACCCAAAGCGGAAGCTGCTACCTGAATTCGAGGAGGAGGCCTCAGACCCCCCACAACCAAATATCAAAGCAGCCACCTGGCCGGATAGACGACCCCTCTACCAACACAGAGCAGCATACAACGCCACTCACAATACAACACGCGACCCATGCGAGGACTCGCACCCAAAGGATGGCACAACAAGATCCATCTATGGACCACGCAAGCGCGCCCCAGCATACAATGCAACACAACAAACATCCGAACAACGCGGTACACCCAGCTACAGGGGTGCCGCACACCCCCTACGTTTCACCGATGAGGTACTGGACTATGAATTTCCAGAGGGATTCAAACCCGTAAACATAGAGACATACGACGGAACAACAGACCCTGGGGTCTGGATTGAGGACTACATCCTTCATATCCATATGGCTCGAGGAGATGATCTCCACGCCATCAAGTACTTACCCCTCAACCTCAAAGGGCCGGCTCGCCACTGGCTTAAAGGCCTCCCCGAAAGCTCCATTGGAAGTTGGGAAGAGCTCGAAGACGCCTTTCGGGCAAATTTTCCAGGGACTTATGTCCGACCTCCGGATGCGGACGATTTGAGTCATATAACTCAACAACCCAGAGAGTCAGCCCGAAAGCTCTGGAATAGGTTTCTTACTAAAAAGAACCAGATTGTCAATTGTCCATACGCCGAAGCCTTGGCAGCTTTTAAGCATAGCGTCCATGACGAATGGCTCGCCAGACACCTCGGCCAAAATAAGCCGAGAACGATGGCCGCATTAACAAGCCTCATGACCCGCTTTTGCGCGGGTGAGGACAGCTGGCTAGCCAGATTCAGCACCAGCGACCCCAGTACATCTGAAGTTAGAGATGGAAACGGGAAATCACGGCGCAACAGCAATAACAAACGCCGAAATAAAGAAGACAGCACGAAGGGCACGGCAGTAAACGTCGGATTCAAAAGCTCTCGGCCAGGTCAGCAAAAGCCGCCCTCTAAAGGCACTAGGGATGAACTGTCCAGCCTCAACAAAATTCTGGACCAAGTATGTCAGATCCATAGTACCCCTGGTAAACCTGCTAATCATACCCACAGAGAATGTTGGGTCTTCAAGCAGTCCGGCAAGCTCAAGGACGTACACAAGGGGGAGGATACACCAAGTGAAGACGAGGATGAGCCTCCCAAGCAAGACACTGGGGAACAAAAGAAATTTCCACCAGAAGTCAAAACAGTAAACGTGTTACACATGATCAAGGGAAAAAACAACGCGGCACTCCCAGGAAAATATACCCAAGTGCCTGTCACCGTGAAGTCCTACCACTGGTCGTCTCAACCGATTACTTTCGACCATCACGATTACTCAGCAAGTATCTGACGCGCAGGATGGGCTGCCCTGGTATTAGACCCAGTAATTAGCGGATATCACTTCACACGAGTCTTGATGGACGGTGGCAGCAGTCTAAACCTAATATATCAGGATACAATCCGCGGGATGGGGTTAGACCCAACAAAAATTCGCCATAGCAATACTACCTTTAAAGGAGTAACGCCAGGCCCAGGGGCTCATTGCACGGGCTCCCTCCTACTACAAGTTATATTCGGCTCCCCTGATAACTTTCGTCGCGAGCATTTAACCTTCCACATCGCTCCATTCCAAAGTGGCTATCAAGCACTGCTCGGACGCGAAGCTTTCGCTCGCTTTAATGAAATACCACACTACGCCTCCCTCACACTCAAGATGCCCGGTCCACGTGGCATCATTTTAGTGAACGGAAATATCAAGCGATCTCTGCGCGCCGAAGAGAGTGCGGCTGCCTTGGCAGCCGCACACTAAAGGCGCCCGGACCAGTGAAAGCATCCAATAGGTCGTCAAGACCTCGGACACAACTAATCAAGTCCGGCACCGCTATTTATACCGAATAAATGGTCACACCCCTATTTGTCAATACAAGGGGCTCAACGCGCGCAGACAAGTGGCAATTTCTTCTCATCTCGAATTATACATGGTTTCTTTAAAAACTATCTTTTTACACGACAACTTTTTCACCTAAATTCCTCTCTTTTACAGACGATCATCGTGCTACACCCATCCAGGATACGGCACAATGGAGACACAGGCGCAGACGTGCAGCAGGGACCCGCTCCAAGGATTCTTTTTAGATTAAGACCTTGCATAAACCTTTTTTATTGTCTCTTGTTGATACATATCCACCATTGAGAAGGATGCTGACGTCTTGGCATGTGGCCACGCCAGAACAATGCACGTACCTGGACACAAGGGCTTCTTACAAAGGCCATTATTTAGGCCCGGTTTATACCACAAAGACCGAATACCTTAGGGAGTGTTTGGCGTCGCGAGTTTGGCCCTATATGCATTGGCTCCGAATCATTATCTTTGGTCAAATGTTGGGTTTGCCCGGCTCCTGTGTTTTGGTGCCTTACGTTCCACTTTACCGGCTAAGGTAGCACCAGGAGAACTACTGCGATTGTGCCCTGGTTCATCCGGACGAGCACCTCAATAGAGAAAGCCGAAAACTGACTGTCATGATAGAGCGTGAGACTGGTCAACCACTCGATACCTGTTGGAATGTTAGAATTCCTCCGCCTTAACGAAGGGCCGTTTTCCGGCCAGGCATGTACGCACCCCGGGATCAAGAGAGTGCGGAGCCACCAGGGGCTATCTAGTAGCCCCATTGTCAAACTCCTATGGCTAAGTGAAAGTGCTAAAGCATTATAGTCCGGTTGCCTCGCTCGCTCCGCTATCACCTCCTTAGTAGGACCAAGACGTTGGGTTAAGTGTGAACGCGTGTTTTTTGCGAGCACCTCCGCATTATATGCGTGGGGGTTGAAGCTGACGGCTGCAATCTTTCAGGTTATACACATGTATACATAAACGGCCGCCCAGGAGGCATCATATTACTTTCAGGCAAAAGTATAAAAATAGCCCTATAAAAATTTATAAAAGCATTTCGCTTACAATGAGATTACATATCACTCAACCATAATATTTTTTGAGCACTGGGTCTCTATCAAACGAGCACCCTCAAGAACTTCTTCAAAGTAGTGCTCAGCAGCCATTCGACCTATGGCCGAATCCCGCGCTGCAACAGTGGTAGCATCCATCTCCGCGCAGTATGCTTTAACATGGGCAAAGGCCATCCGTGAGCCCTCTATGCATGCCGACCTCTTCATCGCATTAATGCGCGGCACCACGTCAAGGGACTGCTACACCAAGCTGAAATAGCTGGTCGGTTTCGGCCTTTCCGGCCATAGCTGATCCACAATAGACCTCATGGCGAGTCCGGACAACCTATTCAGTTCGGCCCATTCGACTAATTGGTTAGTCAATGAAAGCGGACGCTCGGGAGAATGGAATTGTGTCCAAAACAGCTGGTCCACTTCATGGTCCGTCTGACCCTGGAAGTACTTGGACGCATCGGCAGCGCTCGCCGCCAAATCCATATACACATCCTCCGAGCTCCACAGCCGATCCAGGGGGGCATACCGTGGATCTCCGAACTTCCTCCGCAACATAAAGGATTTCCCAGCTACAATATCCTCGGCTTCCCGCAGCTCCTCCTTCTTTGCCCTCATAGCAGAGCGGAGGTCCTTTCTCGTCGCAGCAGCCTTCTCAAGGTCTGATGCCTTCGCCTGGTTTTCCTTTTCAAGAACCCGGCAACGGTCGGCGGCGGCTTTTAATTCTATGCCCATCTTGGACATCTTGTCTCGGCTCTCGCCATGTGCGGCCTTCTCGGCTTGCAACTCTTCGGCCGCCTTTAAAGCAGCCGCATTACCCAACCTCGCTTGTTCCTTGGCTTGGGCAAGTTCTGCCCGCAAGGCTTCAATATTGGCAGCCCCATCTGCAGTCACAACATATTAAAGATACTGGCATCATGCTGCTCCTACTATGTGGCGTTTACCAGATAATGACACTTACCTTGTGCCTCGTCAAGCCTTTTGTTAACAAGCTCGATGTCGGCGTCTTCTGCATTCAACTGTCATTTTAAATGGGCAAACTCGCTAGTCCGGCTAGCCACCGGAGCTTCCATCACCTGCACATAGAGGCAGTATGGTTATTGCCTAGGAATATGATCCTCTGTTCGTCGTCGTTTCTGACAACAACCAGAGTCTCAGGGGCTACTATCTACACAGGGCACACCTAGCATGTGCAGGACTATCATATATTATTTTACGTACCTCAAAGCCTGTCAGTAGACTCATAAAAGGCTTCATGCAATCCGCTTTCGGCGGACGAGATTCTCTCCATCACCGTATTCATCAGCACACGGTGTTCATCTGAGATGGCCGCTCGCCCCACCAACTCCCTCAGAACATCCGATCGCACACCAGACGGTGCCGGACTCTTTTGTCCACTCTCTTTGGGAGACGGACGCTGGGAGCTTCGGGGGTCAATGGGATTATCTTCTGGCCTCACCGGACTCGGAGAGGCCCTCCACGATGACACTTTGGGGTCGCCCGCTTCCGGAGCGGAGGAGTCCGGAGGAGGCGTTTCGCTCTCCATCATCTCTGGAAGAAGATCCCCGAAGACGAGCTCATTTGAGAGGGGCTAAGGCCTGAACTACAAAGATATATGCGGCGGTTATTTTCTCAGAAGAAAAAGATGGCATACCTGTACTATTAAAGTATTTCGGGTCACTTATGACTCGCTAGAGAATTGATCCCCCCGCAGACTTTGTGCGGCAAAAGCACCCCCCAAGGTAGGACCCTCTGTGGGCGCAGTCCTTTTCCTCCTCCGGTCGTATTCCTTCATGGAGATGCTCGCTCCCTCGGTTAGAATGGGCAGCGTTGGGGGCCCGCGTCCGCCCATATTATCCTCCCCAGTATCTTCCTTCAAGGGCTCCGGGCAAGGTGCGACCTGGAGCATCTTTTCCAATACCAGATTGTCCAAACCCTCCGGGAGGGGGGCCGAACACCAAATCAACTTCGCCTTTGTTAGCCAGTCCTGGTCAAAAAGCGAACTCTCAGAAATAACTTCGTAACAAATGAGAGATAGTATGTTCGGCCGGAAGATTCCTTACATGTTCAGCGGCGCGGTTACTGCTCAGGCCACGTCCTCGATGATTTCCGGACACTCTACCTGAGGTCCGAAGAATGACTTGTACATCTCCTCGTGCGTCAGGCCGAGGAAATTTCAAATGACACGCGGTCCCTCGGGATTAAACTCCCACAAGCGAAGGGGCCAGCGTTTGCAAGGCTGGACTTGACGAACCAGCATAACTTGTATTACCGCAAACAAACTAAAATCTCCATTGAAGAGATCTCGAATGCGGCCTTGCAGTATAGGCACGTCCTTGGCTGGACCCCAGCTCAGACCTCTGCTGATCCATGATATCAGTTGTGGTGGAGGGCCCGAGCGAAAAACAGGGGCGGTCGCCCACTTGGCACTTCTAGGAGCCGTGATGTAGAACCACTCATGTTGCCACAATTCAGACACCTCTGGAATGGAACCTTTGAGCCATGGAGCTCCCGTCATCTTGCATATTGAGGCACCTCCACACGCTGCATGTTGCCCCTCGATCATCTTTGGCTTTACTTCAAAGGTCTTGAGCCACAGGCCAAAGTGAGGGGTAACCCGGAGGAAGGCCTCACACACGACAATAAATGTCGTGATATGAAGGAAGGAGTCCGGAGCTAGATCGTGGAAATCTAGCCCGTAATAAAACATCAAACCCCTGACGAAAGGATCTAGAGCAAGGCCTAGACCTCGGAGGAAGTGGGAGACGAACACGACGTTCTCGTTGGGTTCGGGGGAGGGGACGACCTGCCCTCGGGCAGGCAGCCGATGCAAAACCTCGGTGGTTAGATATCTGGCCTCCCTCAACTTTTTGATGTCTTCTTCCGTGACGGAGGAAGGCACCCATCAGCCTTGAAGGCTAGATCCGGACATGATTGAAGGTTCGGAGCACCTGACCTGAACTTCGGGTGTTTGAGCTCGAGGTGGGGGAAGGATTCGATTGAGCACGGGAGGGAAAAAAATAAAAGCCTTGTCCCTTTATAAAGAGGGTGAATATCAAGCGTCCTCTCCGTGGCCGTTTGGACTTGCCTATAGTCTAGGAGTCCTAGAAGCGGTTGGGTTACCCACGCCCGTATTGATGAGAATCCCGGAATAAGGGGACACGATCTCTGCTTCGACAAGAAGTGCCAAGGAAACCGCCTCGCATGACACGCTGAGGTGGGATAATAAAACGATTCGAATAAAGGCTTGGACGTGGTGCGATGTCACACTACGGAATACGTCAGCAGATTAGATTTGTGTAAATATTATTCTCTCTATGGCAATATGTGGAAACTTATTTTGCAGAGCCGGACACTATCTTTGTGTTCAAAATCATCTATGAAGTACTTGGAGGAGGAACCCGCCTTGCAATGCCAAAGACAATCTGCGCGTCGGACTCGTCGACATTGAAGCCTGGTTCAGGGGCTACTGAGGGAGTCCTGGATTAGGGGGTGTCCGGATGGCCGGACTATACCTTCAGCCGGACTCCTGGACTATGAAGATACAAGATTGAAGACTTCGTCCCGTGTCCGGAAGGGACTTTCCTTGGCGTGGAAGGCAAGCTTGGCGATACAGATATGTAGATCTCCTACCATTGTAATCGACTTTGTGTAACCCTAACCCTCTCCGGTGTCTATATAAACCGGAGGGTTTTAGTCTGTAGGACAACATGCAGAACAACAATCATACCATAGGCTAGCTTCTAGGGTTTAGCCTCTCCGATCTCGTGGTAGATCTACTCTTGTACTACACATATCATCAATATTAATCAAGCAGGACGTAGGGTTTTACCTCCATCAAGAGGGCACGAACCTGGGTAAAACTTCGTGTCCCTTGCCTCCTGTTACCATCCGGCCTAGACGCACAGTTCGGGACCCCCTACCCGAGATCCGCCGGTTTTGACACCGACAGGCCCTGTCTACCAACTCCTGGTAGTTAGTAAATGTTGCCACCATCAACTGCATACTCATCTCATCATTCAGCCCTTCCATAAACTTCTCCTGCTTCGTGGCATCTGTGGCCACATCGTCTGGGGCATAGCGAGCTAACTTGCTAAACTCATCCACGTACTGCCCCACAGTATGATTTCCCTGGCGTAAGGTGCAAAACTCACGCTTCTTCATATTCATTGCACCCGTAGAGACATGGGCTGTGCAGAAAGCTTGCTGAAACTAATCCCATGTGACATTGGCTATGGGAAAAGTGGTTGTGTAATTATCCCACCATGAGGCTGCTGGTCCATCCAATTGATGTGCGACAAAGCGCACCTTCTCAGCATCTGTGCAACCTACGGTGGTCAACTCCCTTCCAATCCTGTAGAGCCAGTCATCAACAACAATCGGCTCGGTGCTACTAGAAAACATCGACGGATTCAACCTCAGAAAACGGGCTAAGTTGTGAACTGGATGTGGTGGCGGTGGATTGTTATTGTTGTTGTTGTTGCCTTGGTTCTGGACTAGTAGCTGCATCAAGGCATTCTGTTGTTGGATCAACTGGGTGAGCTCCGGTGGAAAGATAAATCTGGGGTCATGTCTCAGAGGCATCTGATATGTTTAGAGGGGAGAGATTAGAATAGAATGGGGTCTAAGGAGAAATCACTACCCATATGCACATGAGACAAACACATTCATATCACACCACTCAATTCAAACAAGGGCATACAATCGATCTAGCTACCGTTACAAAATACATGGACTACTACTATATACATGGGGGAACACTACTGATAATTTGGTGGTCGACTAAAAATTTTGATCGGAAGAAGACTCCATGATATCTGCTCCAGCTTCGTCTTCATAATCATCATCATTGTCGGCGTCGAAGTCGGTGTCGTCGATGATGATGTAGTCCTCGGGATGGTTGTCCTCTCCTGGCGCAGGGTCTCCCATGAATACTCCTAGCTTATTCTTCGGGTCTTCATTCTTCTCCAGTAGTACTGCAATTTCCTCTTCATATCCATCGCGTGTAGACTTGAGTTCCTCTTCTAGCTCCATGTTCCTGGTCATCACCTTCTTCAGGTCTATCATGCTGGTGCACATCTGGTTCTCCTGACGACGAATGTGTTGGTTTAACTCCTGGATGTAGGCTGCAATGGACTTGTCCCTCCTGGTGTAGATCATCTCCCATTGCTCGTCTCGGCGTCCACATATCTGGTAGATGGTGTCCTTTAGATCCTTGTGGTATACTTCGCCGATGCGTCCCATGGCGATGTGAGCTGCCATGCTCTTTCCTAGACTCCAGGTTGGTGCATCAAAGGAAAACTCTATGGGCTCAGTAACTGGTGTGAAAGTCCTTCCTGGAACATGTACTCGAATTGTCCAGCGCTCTTCTTCAGGTAGAGTGGCGATGTAGGTCCCGGTGAAGCTCGGTATTCCGATGTTCAGGTACCTAGTGGCCTCCTTCAAGTGTCGTCCAAAAGGGGTGTCTTCATCCGGTTGGGCAAACTTGTTCCTTGGGTCCACCATCTACAGAGTAGAAAGTGGAGAAGAGTCAGAAACGAGTAGAGAAGAATGTCCTACGGCTTATCTTAGTGGTCGTGTCCTACAGTCAGCGTGTGCTATTATACCATCTTGTAGCGATCCGACCTCAGACGGTCAAATCTCTGTATATAAGTGTCATCCCCGGATCGGTAATGCTGACACACACAGTACTTGAAGGATTTATAATAGAGTTCAATCACACACTTATTACATCGAATGTCTCCAAAGAGAACCTATTACAATAATATAGCTGAAGGCCATCTAATGAAGATAACAGTGGAAGCTTCGAAAGGTAAATGAGTCCATCAACTCCAACAGCATAGCTGAGTGCACGACAACGACCTAGAGCACCTTACTCTACGTCTGAAAACTCTGCAACATAATATGTTGCGGCCTGTGTAGGTCAGCACATGGAATATGCTGGAAAGATAACACTATAGAGCAATGAACAAGTAACGGCCATAACTATATGCATATATGGCTGGTGGAGGTTCTATGGTTATTTTTGCAGAAAGCTAGTTTTTTCCCTACAACAAAGGAATAGATTTTATTTAACTACGAAGTTTGTTGAAAACATTGAGAATGGTAACCCCATCTCAATCCCAATTAAAAATAATCATCAACCCAACAAATTAATTAAATTAGAGTGATGAGATCAACATAGTAATTCAAGCACCAGATACTCAAGATGTCCATAACCTGGGACACGGCTAACCATGATTAGTTTATACACTCTGCAGAGGTTTGCGCACTTTTCCCCATAGGACTTGATCTCCTCCGTTGTATTTCTCGCACGGCTTGATGATTGAGAAACGGATGACCGAGACACGGTCTTTCCGAAGAGGTCCCCTTAACCGATAGATAGGCCGGTACACCTACAATCCCCTACATCTGCTAGCCCATCATGGAAAGGATTCCCACAACTTACTCAACTATGACACAGCCCATAATGGCTTGTGGCTGCACACGGAAGTTTCTAGCATGAATAACATAATGATCCCTTTGAGCCTGGGTGGCGAACCATAGGAAAAATCACACAGATACCCTGGGATTCTCTTTTGGATAGCACTGGATTTCCACAGGTTCCCACAAACCAATCCACCCAGATGTGTGTTAAAGTAGCCACCTTAAGTAAAACCCTTAGTTCATAATAATACTCACAATTGTCATGAGTCACTCAAACCAAACCACGTCTACGAGCATAGCATAGCAAAATATAATAAGTGTAACGTAGTAACTCCCAAGGTTTGAATAAAAGGGCAATAGGTACTACCTCAACAACTACTTCCCGAAACCCACATGTTAAACAGATCCTACTCATGCAATGTTTTGAGGATTGAGACTAATGCATAAAAACTGGGTAATAAGGGATATGATCAAAGTGTTACTTGCCTTGCTGACGATCTGAAAACCCTAGTGACTCGTAGTAGCATGCTTCGCACTCTGGAAACTCTATCGTGAACAAGCAATGGCATACATAAGCAATCAAGCATAATATGCAAGGATAAAACTCAAATAAAAAGATCCAAACTGAAAGTTCAACTCAAGAGCTTCGATTTGCAAAAAGAATCAATCGAATCGGAGCTACGAAACTCAAAGTGCGGTCAAAAAAAGTTCTAATTTAAATCTGCTTGCAACCAAATTTCAAATTGTCAATACCATGTTCAAGTTGATTATCTGGAAATAGGGGAATAAGATGAAGATTTTGGCGTTGGTTTCACTGGATTTGGTCAAGCGATCAAAAAGTTGCGAGGGTTTGAAGATCAGGGGCTAATCTGCGATAAAAATAATCGTGGATAGGTCCCTGGAAAAAAAATAAAAATAAAAACCTATCGAACGAACGTTCGTTATCAGGGACAAACTAACGAATACATTCGCTAACAGTGACGTTCGAGTGAACGTTCGCTAATTAGCGAAACCAAAAAATGACAAAACCGATCTAACGAAAGACCAAAAAACCGGGGCGTCGGTTCGGCGGTCTTTATCGGTTCTTACAAAAAGGGCGGGTCGGTGGAGGCGGGGCGAGGCTAGCGGCGGCGTGGGCTGCGGGCAAGGCGGCGGCGCGAGCAGGCGGCGGCCCGGGCGAGGTGGCGAGTAGGCGGCGGGGTGGGCGGCTTTTAAAGGGGCCAGGGGGCGAGGCTTGCGGGAGGGGGCGTGGCGGCGCGTGTTTGACCGGGACACGGCGGCGGCGAGGCTCGGGACTTTGTCCCGAGTTGGAGGAGGAGGCGGCGGTGGCTGGTGGGCCGGCCTGCTCGGCTGGGCTTTGGCCCAGTCGGGCGGGAAAAGTTTTTTTTAATAAAAATTCGCCTGAAGAAAATCCTAATAAAATATTAAAAATATCTAAAAATACCAGGAACAATTTTCATCGTCTAAACCTATTATTTAGAACAAAGTGAACATTATTCCAGCCTAAAAATGCAATTTTCAAAAATGCATATTTTTCTAAATTCAAATAAAATAGCATATAAAATCCAAATGAAATATAAATTTGATTTTAAATTTTCTTCTCCAACATTCCTTTCTTTTGAAGAAGTCATATTATCTTCTCTCTTTTATTTTAAATATTGGAAATAATTGGAAAGAATAATATTAAAACCAAATTGATCCTCTTTTCAAATTTGAGAAAATTCAAATATAAAAATTTATGAAATCCCCAACTCTCTCCTTGGGTCCTTGGGTTGCTTAAGATTTCTAGGATCACAACCAAATATGCAAATAAAATATGATATGCATATGATGACCTATGTATAACATCCAAATTGAAAATTGGGATGTTACAGGTTCTTTAATTTCTTCTTTAATAGGTGGGTGATATTTAAACCACTTCTCCTTAGGGAGATCAACATGAGTAGCAAATGATTCGCAAAAGCAGGCTACTATCTCAGAGTCAAGTCCATATTTAGTGCTAAACTTTTGAATAGCATCAGTATTCATAAAAGATTTAACACAATCATACTTAAGCTTAATACCTGACTCTTTACCTACGTCGAGTTGCCAATCTTCAGAGTTGCGTTTAATTCTTTCCAAAAGATCCCACCGGAATTTAATAGTCTTCTTCATAAATGAACCGGTACAAGAAGTAACGAGCATGGATTGATCATCACGAGAAAGCCGAGCATAGAAGTTCTGAATAATATTTCTCTTGAGAGCTCATGATCGGGGCATGAATATAACATTGACTTAAGCCTCCCCCAAGCTAGAGCGATACTTTCTCCTTCACAAGGCCAAAAATTATATGTATAATTCCGATCACAATGAACTAGATGAATAGGATATTTTTTGTGAAACTCCAATTTCAATCGATTCCAATTCCAAGATCCAATATCATCGCATAGCATATACCATGTCAATGCTTTTCCCTTCAAAGATAAAGGGAAAGCCTTCTTCTTAACTTCATCTCCGGGTAAACCTGCAAGCTTAAACAATCAACAAATTTCTTCCACATATATCAAGTGCATATCAGGATGTTCAGTTCCATCTCATGCATAAGGATTAGCTAGCAGTTGTTCTATCATACCCGAAGGAATTTCGTATTCAATATTTTCAGTAGGTGCAGTAGGTCGAGGGGTAACTAATTGTGGTTCCAGTCGAGGTGAAGATACCCCGAACAAACCCCTCAAAGGATTTTTTTTCCTTAGTAACAAGTGACAATAAATTTCAGCATGTAGTAATATTTTTTCCTTACCAAGAGCGCTTCACTCCCCGGCAACGGCGCCAGAAAATGGCCTTGATGACCCACAAGTATATGGGATCAATTGTAGCCTCTTTGATAAGTAAGAGTGTCGAACCCAATGAGGAGCAGAAGGAAATGACAAGTGGTTTTCAGCAAGGTAATGAGTGCAAGTTCTAAAATTGTAAGTAACCGAGTAGTTTGATAGCAAGTTAATTTGTAACGACCAAATAGCAATAATTGTAACAAAAGTGCAGCAAGGTATCCCAATCCTTTTGAGGTAAAGGACGGGCTAAAACGGTCTCTTATAATAAGCAAAGCGTTCTTGAGGATACACAGGAATTTCATCTGGCCACTTTCATCATATTGATTCAATTCATGTTCACTACTTTGATATGTGGGTGGACCGGTGCTTAGGTGATGTTCTTACTTGAAAAAACATTATGATTAACCCCCTCGCAAACATCCGCAACTATGAGAAAAGTATTAAGAATAAATTCTAACCATAGCATTAAACTTTTGGATCCAATCGGTCCCTTACGGAATAGCGCATAAACTAGGGTTTAAGCTTCTGTCACTCTCGCAACCCATCATCTAATAACTACTCCATAATGCATTCCCTTAGGCCCAAATATGGTGAAGTGTCATGTAGTCGACGTTCACATGACGCCACTAAGGGGATCACAACATACATACTATCAAGATATCGAACACATATCAAGTTCACATGATTACTCGCAACATGATTTCTCCCGTGACCTCAAGAACAAAAGTAACTACTCACAAATGATAATCATGCTCAAGATCAGAGGGGTATTAAATAGCATAATGGATCTAAACATATAATCTTCCAACAAATAAACCACATAGTAATCAACTACAAGATGTAATCAACACTACTAGTCACCCACAAGCACCAATCTATAGTTCTCGTACAAAGATTGAACACAAGAGATGAACAAGGGTTTGAGAGGAGATGGTGCTGTTGAAGATTTTAATGGAGATTGCCCTCCCCGAGATGGGAGAGTTGTTAGTGATGATGATGACGATGATTCCCCCTCTGGGAGGGAAGTTCCCCCGGCGGAATCGCTTCGCGGAGGGCAAAAGTGCTCCTGCCCAAGTTCCGCCTCGAGACGGCGGCGCTCCATCCCGAAAGTCCTCTCCTTATTTTTCTAGGTAAAAATGACTTATATACCAGAAGATCGGCACCGGAGGTGGGCTGGGTGATGGCGGCTGAAGCTACGTCGGTATTTCCCCAAAGAGGAAGGGATGATGCAGCGCATCGGCGGTAGGTACTTCCCTCAGTGATGAAACCAAGGTTATTGAACCAGTAGTAGAACCAAGAAACACAATATAAACAGCCCCTGCACACAAATAACAAATACTCACAAGTCGACGAGTAAAAGGGGTTGTCAATCCCTTTCGGGTAGCGGCGCCTCAAGATAGGCAAACGGACGTGAGATAAATTGTAGTAGATTCATAGATCAAACGCCAAATAAAATAAATGAGAATAAAACGCAGCAAGGTATTTTTGTATTTTTGGTTTAATAGATCTGAAAATAAAAGCAAAGGAAAAGTAGATCGCAGCGGCAATATGAGAAATAGACCCGGGGGCCGTAGGTTTCACTAGTGGCTTCTCTCGGGAAAAATAGCAAACAGTGGGTAAACAAATTACTGTTGGGCAATTGATAGAACTTCAAATAATCATGACGATATCCAGGTAATGATCATTATATAGGCATCATGTCCAAGATTAGTAGACCGACTCCTGCCTGCATCTACTACTATTACTCCACACATCGACCGCTATACAGCATGCATCTAGTGTATTAAGTTCATGGAGAAACGGAGTAATGCAATAAGAACGATGACATGATGTAGACAAGATCTATCTATGTAGAGATAGACCCCATCGTTTTATACTTAGTAGCAACGATACATACGTGTCGGTTCCCCTTCTGTCACTGGGATCAAGCACCGTAAGATCGAACCCACTACAAAGCACCTCTTCCCATTGCAAGATAAATAGATAAAGTTGGACAAACAAAACCCAAATATCGGAGAAGAAATACGAGGCTATAAGCAATCATGCATATAAGAGATCAAAGAAACTCAAATAAATTTCATGGATAAAAATAGATAGATTTGATCATAAACTCAAAGTTCACCGGATCCCAACAAACACATCGCAAAAGAGTTACATCATATGGATCTCCAAGAGACCATTCTATTGATAATTAAACGAGAGAGAGGAAGCCATCTAGCTACTAACTACGGACCCGAAGGTCTACAAAGAACTACTCACGCATCATCGGAGAGGCACCAATGGAAGTGGTGAACCCCTCTGTGATGGTGTCTAGATTAGATCTGGTGGTTCTAGACTCTGCGGCGACTGGAATTGATTTTCGTCTACCCCCCCCCAAGGGTTTCTGGAATATTGGGGTATTTATAGAGCAAAGAGGCGCTCCGGGGCACCCGAGGTGGGCACAACCCACCAGGGCGCGCCTGGGCCTCCTGGCGCGCCCTGGTGGGTTGTGCTCCCCTCGGAGCACCCCCCAGGCACTGCCTTGGCCCATTGGGTGTCTTTTGGTCCATGAAAAATCTCTATAAAGTTTCATTGCATTTGGACTCCGTTTGGTATTGATTTCCTGCGATGTAAAAAACATGCAGACAACAGCAAACTGGCACTTTGCACTATGTCAATAGGTTAGTACCAAAAATGATATAAAATGACTATAAAGTGATTATAAAACATCCAAGGTTGATAATATAACAACATGGAATAATCAAAAATTATAGATACGTTGGAGACGTGTCAGCATCCCCAAGCTTAACTCCTGCTCGTCCTTGAGTAGGTAAGTGATAAAAACAGAATTTTTGATGTGGAATGTTACCTAACATGTCATCTCATATTTTTTATTTATAGCATGGACATTTGTACTTTTATGTGATTCAAAGCAATAGTCTAGTTTTAACATGATGACTTAAATACTCAAGCATGCCAACAAGCAAGCATGTCTTTCAAAATATCAACGCTAAAATAAGCTATCCCTAGCCCATCATGCTCAATCATTTATCCATTCATGAAACAAACTCGAATATTAACCACACCCAATGCTCAAGTACGATCATAGTGCCACCTAGTTGGTGCTTTATAAGAGAACATGGAGACTCAAATTCAAGAAAGGACCTTCGTAGAGGGAAGTAGGGATTTGTTGAGGTGCCAGAGCTCAAAGCGAAAAAACTTAGAGATAAAAAACATTTTGGGAGGTGTGTCTTTCCCACCAACAAAAATGACTTAGAGTTCCCAACACTTTCCATGCTAGATATATCATAGGCGGTTCCCAAACAGAAATTAAAGTTTATTCATTTTCCCACCATACTTTCACTTTCCATGGCTAACCGTATCCACGGGTGCCTTCCATACCAACAGTTTCCAAGGAATATATTATGTGAAAACATAAAGTAAATTCAATTTTCATTTCAGAACTGGGCATCCCTAATACCTTTGCCTTACTCTCGTGCAATGACAAGTGAATAAACACTCATCGTGAGAATAACACATCTAGCATGGAAAATATTAGCTACCCCTCACCGCTCCGCGAGCGATACGAACACACAAAGCAAAAGTTTATTTTGAAAATTAGAGATGGCACATACAAATTTGCTTAGAACGGCAAAATAATACTGCATATAGGTAGATATAGTGGACTCATGTGGCAAAACTGGTTTAAAGATTTTTGGATGCACAAGTAGTGATCATACTTAGTGCAAAATGAAGGCTAGCAAAAGATTGAGAAGCGACGAACCAAGAAACGAATAATCTCATAAGCGAGCATTAAGCATAGTCAACACCAAATAGTGCACCACAAGTACGATATAATTTCATTGCATAATTACTGACTTTCGTGCTTGCATATGGAATCACAAACCTTAACACCAATATTCTTACTGAAGCATAATTACTCATCAACATGACTCACATATCACATCATCATATCTCAAAACTATTACTAAGAATCAAGTTTATTTTGTCCAATGATCTTCATGAAAGTTTTTATTATATCCTTCTTGTATATCTATCACTTTGGAACTAATTTTCATATGTTGCTTTTGATAAGCTCAAAAAAATATAAGTGAAGGTCATGAGCATAATTTTTCTTTCTCTCAAATTAATTTAAGTGAAGCAAGAGAGAATTTCTTGAAAATTTTACTAACTCTCAAATAAATCTAAGTGAAGCAAGAGAGCATTTCTTAAAAAATACTAAAGCACACCATGCTCAAAAAGATATAAGTGAAGCACTAGGGCAAGTCCGTAGGTCATAAAAATTTAAGTAAAGCATAGAGAGAAATTCTAACAAGTAATGACATAATTTTGGCTCTCTAAAATAGGTGTGTCCAGAAAGGGATCAAGACTTAAAATACAAAATAAAACAAGAAAAGATTCATATCATACAAGTCGCTCCAAGAAAAACACATAGTATGTGACGAATAAAAATATAGCTTCGACTAAAATACCGATGGTCGTTAGAAAAAAGAGGGGATGCCACTCGGGGCATCCCCAAGCTTAGTTGCTTGCTCTCTTTTGGATAATAGCTTGGGATGCCGGGGCATCCCTAATCTTAGGCTCTTCTTACTCCTTATTCCTTCATCCATCGTAAGATAACCCAAAACTTGAAAACATCAATCACACAAAACTCAACAAAAGCCTTTGTGAGATCTGTTAGTATAAGAAAACAAATCACAACTATAAATGTTGTAGCAAACCAATTCATATTTTTTTCTTGCATTATATCTACTGTATTCCAACTTTTCTATAGCAAAAACTCATCAAAAAAACCATAGAGCCATCAAAACAAGCACACAACGCAAAGAAAACAGAATCTGTCAAAAACAGAACAATCTGTAGCAATCTGGATAATTCGAATACTTATGTATCTGTAAAAACTCTGAAAAATTAGGACGACTTGGCAATTTGTATATTAATCTACTGCAAAAGCAATGTGTATTTTATCGCTCTCTGGTTAAAAATGAAAATTATTTTCGTGAGCGCAAGAATTTCTGTTTTTCAGCAAGAACAAACAACTATCACCCAAGAAGATCCTAAAGGCTTTACTTGGCACAAACACTAGTTAAAACACAAAAAACACAATCATAACAGTATCATAATTTTTCAAACACTCAAGAACATAAAGCAAAAAATCAAAAATAAATTTTATTCATTGGGTTTCCTCCCAACGAGCGCTATAGTTTATGCCCTTAGCTAGGCATAAAGCAAGGATCTAAGTTTTATCATCTTTGTTCTTAATTTCCTTAGAGGTGTTTTCATCATGGGGTTTTGTAAACACAACATAAAACATATTATCCGTAGAAAGCTTAGCATTCCTAAGTTGGTTTTCATCATATCCCCTTTGATTCCCCACAATAATCCAAAAGTGATGTTGATTAACATTATTGAAAACTTGTTGGATTATATCTAAAATGAGGACTTATTTTTTAAGATTCTCATCAAAGATTTTATTATCCCCAAGAAAATTCCTTAGCGCATAATCACTATTGTACAGAATTTCATCTATCACGGGTTTTTCACGATTCATACCATAAAATCAAAGATTTCCCTATCTTCCCGTATTATGTAGTCAAACTCATTCATAAGAACAAGAGTGGCCAACTTTTTAGCTTTAGGATTCTTTATAACGGGGAGCTCAAAAAACAATCTTTGCAAAGTAGGATGAGTACGGATAAATTTACTTTCAAGTTTCAGAACTAGTGCTGAAATAGCATCGGCATAGGAACTAGTAGTCCTAAGTATAGGAGCATCCTCAAGACTTAGATTTCCAACACAATTGAAAAATTCTTGGATACGTTATTTTCCCATAACATTCCCTTGCCCCAAGATAAAAGTTTTAGCATCCAGATTCCACGTACGTCCAATCTTAGGATTTAGGACATCATATGTTGGTGCCATACCGAAATCACTCATAGTTGCAAGCAAAGGATAGATCTGACGAGAAAACAGCGAATGAAAAGGAGGAGCAAATAAAACGGCAAATTTTTGTGAAGTGTGGGAGAGGAAAACGAGACACAAATGGCAAATAATGTAAATTGCGAAGAGATGAGATTTGTGATTAGGAACCTGGTATATGTTGAAGATCCTTCCCGGCAACGGCGCCAGAAATTTCCTTTTGATTGCGGCTGAAGCTACGTCGGTATTTCCCCAAAGAGGAAAGGATGATGCAACACAGCAGCGGTAGGTATTTCCCTCAGTGATGAAACCAAGGATATCAAACTAGTAGGAGAACCAAGCAACACAACATAAACAACCCCTGCACAAAAATAACAAATACTCGCAACCCGATGTGTAAAAGGAGTTGTCAATCCCTTTCGGGTAGCGGCGCCTCAAGATAGGCAAACGGACATGAGATAAATTGTAGTAGATTGATAGATCGAATGCCAAATGAAATAAATGAGAATAAAGTGCAGCAAGGTATTTTTATATTTTTGGTTTAATAGATCTGAAAATAAAAGCAAAGGAAAAGTAGATCGCAACGGCAACTAATATGAGAAAGAGACCCTGGGGCCGTAGGTTTCACTAGTGGCTTCTCTCGAGAAAAATAGCAAACAGTGGGTAAACAAATTACTGTTGGGTAATTGATAGAAATTCAAATAATCATGATGATATCCAGGCAATGATCATTATATAGGCATCACGTCCAAGATTAGTAGACCGACTCATGCCTTCATCTACTACTATTAATCCACACATCGACCGCTATACAGCATGCATCTAGTGTATTAAGTTCATGGAGAAATAGAGTAATGCAATAATAACGATGACATGACGTAGACAAGATCTATCTATGTAGAGATAGACCCCATCGTTTTATCCTTAGTAGCAATGATACATACGTGTCGGTTCCCCTTCTGTCACCGAGATCAAGCACCGTAAGATCGAACCCACTACAAAGCACCTCTTCCCATTGCAAGATAAATAGATCAAGTTGGCCAAACAAAACCCAAATATCGGAGAAGAAATACGAGGCTATAAGCAATCATGCATATAAGAGATCAAAGAAACTCGAATAACTTTCATGGATAAAAAGAGACAGATCTGATCATAAACTCAAAGTTCATCGAATCCCAACGAACACACCACAAAAGAGTTATATCATATGGATCTCCAAGAGACCATTGTATTGAGAATCAAATGAGAGAGAGGAAGCCATCTAGCTACTAACTACGGACCCGAAGGTCTACAAAGAACTACTCACGCATCATCGGAGAGGCACCAATCGAAGTGGTGAACCCCTCCGTGATGGTGTCTAGATTGGATTTAGTGGTTCTGGACTCTGCGGCAGCTGGAATTGATTTTCGTCGACCCCCTAGGGTTTCTGGAATATTGGGGTATTTATAGAGCAAAGAGGTGGTTCGGGGGGCACCCGAGGTGGGCACAACCCACCCGGGCGCGCTTGGGCCTCCTGGCATGCCCTGGTGGGTTGTGCTCCCCTCGGAGCACCCCCCAGGCGCTGCCTTGGCCCATTGGGTGTCTTCTGGTCCATAAAAAATCTCTGTAATGTTTCGCTGCATTTGGACTCCGTTTGGTATTGATTTCCTGCGATGTAAAAAACATGCAGAAAACAGCACTTGGCACTATGTCAATAGGTTAGTACCAAAAATGATATAAAATGATTATAAAACATCCAAGATTGATAATATAACAGCATGGGACAATCAAAAATTATAGATATGTTGGAGACGTATCACTGGGCTGAGCACAACCCACCAGGGCGCGCCTGGGGGGCCAGGTGCGCCCTGGTGTCTTGTGCTCACTAGGTGGCACCCTCCGATGGTTATTTTCTCCAGTATTTCTTATTAATCCCATAAAAAATCTCATGAAGTTTCAGCCCATTTGGAGTTGTGCAGAATAGGTGGCCTGATGTAGCTTTTTCAGGTCCAGATTTCCAGCTGCCGGAATTCTCCCTCTTTGTGTGAACCTTGCAAATTATGAGAGAAAAGGCATTAAAATTACTCCAAAAGCATTATTATGCATAAAAACATCATAAATAACATTAGGTAAACATGATGCAAAATGGACGTATCACATAACACCGGAGGAGTACATAAGGGATACTTTCCAGAATGTTTCAGACTCCAAAAAGGAATAGGTATATGGTACGGTAAGTAAACCGACTCCAAAACGTTTCCAATGGCAATTTTTCTCCGTTTTAGAATATTTAAAAAATTAGGAGAATTAAAAGCAGTCCGAAGAGTGCATGAGGAAGCGGCAAGGCAGGAGGGCGCGCCCTACCCCCTGGGCGTGCCCTTGTACCTTGCCGCCACCTCGTGTGCCCTCCGAACTCCGTTTTCTTGCACAATACTTCTTTTGGTCAGTAAAAATTCATTATACAATCTCCCGAAGGTTTTGACCACTGTACCACGACAAAATCCTATGTTCTTGTTTCGAGCTATTTTTCTCATAGATTTAGATCACCATGGCGTCTCCAAGCGCCCCCAAGGACAAGTTTTTTGAGAAGATAATCAACCCCTACCTTGCGGAGGTGCTGCGACACCCTCATGCTGTCGAGATGCGTGAGGGGGTGTTGCACATCCGCGATGTTGAAGGGCCTAAGAAAACCGGAAGCGTGGAGACAAGACTCAAAGCAATGGAGCAGCAAGTTTTCAAGTGCCTAGGGATGGTGGAACATGGACTCAACGCCAATCACTTGATGATCGTGGATTTCACTAACAATCACAAGTTGGATGCTAAGAACATCGAGGATGCCATCTTCAAACTTCATGAGAAAATCGAGCATCTCCAAGCCCAGATCTATGGCCTGCAACACCAAATTTGTGAGTATGAATACAGATTTAAGAGGATGAGTTTGGCTGCAGATTTGAGGATCCCGGAGACTCTTTCATCTTTCTATGATCATGAGCCTATGCCTTGGAAGATGGATGACAAGCCTACCACATCAAAAACTCCAACATCATCACCTCCGAAGAAAGAGACATAAATACATGGGTATGGGCACTCCCCTTGGCAACTGCAAAGCTCGGGGGAGGTGCCTCGGTATCGTATCACTATCACATCTTTATCTTTATAATTTTTTCTTAGTTCGATCATTTTGGTTATATCTTGATCTAGTAGAATAAACTTTTAGTATGATCTAGCTTTGAGTTTTGTTTCGAGATCTATCTATGTAATCGAGTATGTGAGTTATATATATATATATTAAAGAGTAGTTTTGAGTTGATGGCTTTGCTATCTTACTATGATCTTGAGGGAATAAAAGAAAGGAATAAAAAGAAATAAAAATATCATATATTGATCTTATGGAGAGTAATGACTTCACATATAAAAAGTATGATGAATAAAATTTGTTGAGAGTTTACAAACATAGTTTTGGTCATTGTTGCAATTGATAGGAAGTAATAAAGAAAGAGAGTCTTCACATATAAATATACTATCTTGGACATCCTTTGTAATTGTGAGCACTCATTAAAATATGACATGCTAAAAGGTTGATGTTGGACAAGGAAGACAACATAATGAGTTAAGTTTGCTTATATCTTATAGAAGTTATATTGTCATGGATCCTCCAACATGTTGAGCTTGCTTTTCCCTCTTATGCTAGTCAAATTCTTTGCACCAAGTAAAGATACTACTTGTGCTTCCAAACATCCCTTAAACTAGTTTTGCCATGAGAGTCCACCATAACTACCTATGGATCGAATAAGATCCTTCAAATAAGTTGTCATCGGTGCAAGCAATAAAAATTGCTCTCTGAATATGTATGATCTATTAGTGTGAAGAAAATAAGCTTTATAAGAACTTGTGATATGGAATAAATAAAAGCGATAGACTCCATAATAAAGTTCTTTATCACAAGCGGCAATATAAAGTGACGTTCTTTTGCATTAAGATTTTGTGCATCCAACCATAAAAGCGCATGACAACCTCTAATTCCCTCTGCGAAGGGCCTATCTTTTACTTTTACCTTCTACCCTTATACAAGAGTCATGGTGATCTTCACCTTTCCTTTTTACACATTTTCCTTTGGCAAACACTATTTGTTGGAGAGATCTAGATATATATATATATATCCACTCGGATGTAGGTTATCATAAAGTATTATTGTTGACATTACCCTTGAGTTAAAAGGTTGGGAGGCGAAACTATAAGCCCCTATCTTTCTCTGTGTTCGATTCAAGCTTTGAACACATAAGTATCGCGTGAGTGTTAGCAATTGTGAAAGACTAAATGATAGTTGAGTATGTGGACTTGCTGAAAAGCTCTTAAATTGACTCTTTCCGATGTTATGATAAATTGCAATTGCCTCAACGACTGAGATCATAGTTTGTTAGTTTTCAATAAAGTTTCTGATTCATACTTTACCTTGTGAATGATTTGTTACTTTAGCATAAGAAATTATATGATAATATATGTTCCTGTTCTAAAGATGATCATGATGCCCTCATGTCTGTATTTTATTTTTATCGACACCTCTATCTCTAAACATGTGGACATATTTTTTTTATTTCGGCTTTCGCTTGAGGACAAGAGAGGTCTAAGCTTGGGGGAGCTGATACGTCCATTTTGCATCATGCTTTTATATTGATATTTATTGCATTATGGGCTGTTATTGCACATTATGGCACAATAGTTATGCCTTTTCTCTCTTATTTTACAAGGTTTACACAAAGAGGGAGAATGCTGGCAGCCGGAATTCTGGACCGAAAAGGAGAAAATCTGAGAGACCTATTCTGCACAACTCCAAAAGACCTAAAACTTCACGGAGGATTGTTTTGGAATATATAAAAAAATTGGGCAAAGAAAGAACCTGGGGGGACCCACCAATCAACCACAAGGGTGGGGGCGCGCCCCCCTGCCTTGCCGCCAACCTGGCAGTCCCCCGGTGCCCATCTTTTGCTATATGAAGGGTTTTTACCTGAAAAAAATAAGAAGGAAAATTTTGGGATGAAGCGCCGCCGTCTCGAGGTGGAACTTGGGCAGAACCAATCTAGGGCTCTGGTGGAGCTGATCTGCCGGGGAAACTTCCCTTCCCAAGGGGGAAATCATCGCCATCATCATCACCAACGATCCTCTCATCGAGAGGGGATCAATCTCCATCAACATCTTCACCAGCACCATCTCCTCTCAAACCCTAGTTCATCTCTTGTATCCGATCTTTGTCTCAAAACCTCAGATTGGTACCTGTGGGTTGCTAGTAGTGTTGATTACTCCTTGTAGTTGATGCTAGTTGGTTTATTCGATAGAAGATCATATGTTCAGATCCTTAATGATAATTAATACTCCTTTGATTATGAACATGAATATGCTTTGTGAGTAGTTACGTTTGTTCCTGAGGACATGGGAGAAGTCCTGTTATAAGTAATCACATGAATTTGGTATTCGTTCGATATTTTGATGAGGTGTATGTTGTCTCTCCTCTAGTGGTGTTATGTGAACGTCGACTACATGACACTTCACCATGATTTGGGCCTAGGGGAAGCCATTGGGAAGTAATAAGTAGATGATGGGTTGCTAGAGTGAGAGAAGCTTAACCCTAGTTTATGTGTTGCTTCGTAAGGTGCTGATTTGGATCCATATGTTTCATGCTATGGTTAGATTTATCTTAATTCTTCTTTCGTAGTTGTGGATGCTTGCGAGGGGGGTTAATCATAAGTGGGAGGCTTGTCCAAGGAAGGATAGCACCCAAGCACCAGTCCACCCACATATCAAATTATCAAAGTAACGAACATGAATCATATGAGCATGATGAAAACTAGCTTGACAGGAATTCCCATGTGTTCTCGGGAGCGCTTTGCTTTATATAAGAGTTCGTCTAGGCTTGTACTTTTCTACAAAAAGGATTGGGCCACCTTGTTACACCTTAGTTACTTTTGTTACTTGTTACCCGTTACGAATTATCTTACCACACAACTATCTGTTACCGAGAATACCTTGCTGAAAACCGCTTGTCATTTCCTTCTGCTCCTCATTGGGTTCGACACTCTTACTTATTGAAAGGACTACGATAGATCCCCTATACTTGTGGGTCATCACTACCCCTACTTTATCACTGGGTGAGGACACCGCAACATTGAACCCAAAACTAAGCACCTCTTCCATTGCAAGAAATGCCAATCTAGTTGGCCAGACCAAACCGATAATTTGAAGACAAATACAAAGATATCAAATCATGCATATAAGAACTCGGAGGAGATTTAAATAATATTCATAGATAATCTGATTATAAATCCACAATTCATCGGATCCCGACAAACACACCGCAAAAGAATATTACATCGGATAGAACTCCAAGAACATCAAGGAGAACATGGTATTGAAGATCATAGAGAGAGAGAAGAAGCCATCTAGCTACTAGCTATGGACCCGTAGGTCTGTGGTAAACTACTCACGCTTCATCAGAAAGGCAATAGGGTTGATGTAGATGCCCTCCGTGATTGAATCCCCCTCCGGCAGATTGCCGGAAAAGGCCCCAAGATGAGATCTCACAGGAACAGAAGGTTGCGGAGGCAGAAAAGTATTTTTGTGGCTTGTTCTGAGGGTTTGGGAATATATCTGAATTTATAGGACGAAGAGGCAGGTCGGTGGACTCCCGAGGGGGCCACAAGCCAGGGGCGCGCCCCTACTGCTTGCCGTCGCCTCGTGGGTCTTCTGACTTCAACTCCAAGTCTCATAGGTGTCTTCTGGTCCAAGAAAAAGCATCGTAAAGTTTTATTCCATTTGGAATCCGCTTGATATTCCTTTTCTGCGAAACTCAAAAACAAGGAAAAACAGAAACTCGCACTCGGCTCTGGGTTAATAAGTTAGTCCAAAAAATAATATAAAATAGCATATTAATGCATATAAAACATCCAAAACAGGTAATATAATAGCATGGAATAATAAAAAATTAGATACATTGGAGACATATCAGCCGGCTCCGGTCAAAACCAGAGTCAAAGCTTTCACCACGTGTCGTTGCACAATTCCCTGAGCAAACCAGCTGAACCTCCTACAATGCATCGCCACCCCCAGATCGGCCCGTCGACGAAGAACGGCTAGGAGCCGCCGCAGCCAGCCGCACCGCGCGGATGTCGTAAGCGTCCAGCCATCAAACCATCCACCAAGCCAGAACCGACCACGGCTGGCCGGATCCAAGGCCTACCATCGCGGACTGAGCCACCGCGGCCTGCCAGCACCATGCCGACGTAGGCTATAGTGGCGGACCACCCGAAGCCATATCCAGCCGCGCCGCAGCATGCACCTGCGCCAACGCGCGCCCGGCGATGCACCTCCAAGCGCCAGACGAGAAAGTGGGCCCCTCATGTCTGCGCCCTGCCACCCCTCCGCTGCTGCGCGGCTCCTCGTGGCGGACTCCTCGCCACGCCGCCCAGCGGCCAGATCTGAGTCGGCCAGGGCCGTCTCGCATCTCGCCCACAACACACCACCCCTGGGCCTCCATGTCGCGCGCCGCCCGGAGCCTTCACACTGCACGCCATGCCTTGCCTAGACCCTCCGTCAGCAGCAGCCGCCGACGCCAGCCCACTTCCACCTCGGGGAAGAAAAGCCCAGCCGCTGAAGCTCGCAGCCGAGCTCATCGAATCCGACGCGACCGCGCCACTGAAATAGCCGCGCCGCCCGGGCTTTGCCTGGCGACGCCCTCCGAAGATGCCACAAATAGCTAATAGGCCACGCGGCGGCGAGCAGATGGTGGAACGGGGACCCGAGGGGGGGCGGTGCTACAACCACCGGTTGCACTTGCTGCGACCACGGTCACTGCAACACCATGCTGTTGAGACAACGACAACGATGGAATGGGCTACAACGGTAACCATAGATGCGGATGTGGCGTCACACCGAGGCCGGCGAGCTTGGCTGATGTTGCGAGAATCCAGGGCAGGGCGGGTGTGTTGTGATGAGCGTGGCGCCGCTCGAACGAGAGGTCAATTGCGAGCGTGCGGTCACGTTTTGCGGAAGAAAGTGGATTGCGCAAAAACAATCCAACGACGGGACATGGGGTAATCCAACGATCCAGGCGGCGAATTTCGGTCGGTCCGCCGGCACTTAGCACTGAACTTTTTATAAAGGCCAAGTACTGAGAAAATGCATTAGAGAAGCCGGGTACCACACACACGTGTATGAAAATAGAATTAAAAATATCAAAAAAATCTGAAATTTGTGGATACGAAACCTGAGTGCCCATTGTATACCCTGTTCATTTTCGTGGGGAATGGGTGCTTGCGGTGTCCGCGGCGTAGGAATTACGGTCCAACATATGTCACACCTAGTTTTTTTTACACATACGATATTTTTTGTCTTTTTATTGACATTACCACGGGCACTCATTTCCCGTGAAATTGAACACGTGTGTACAACATGCACCCAGATTTCATATCCCAAAATTTCAGAAAATTTTGA
Organism: Triticum urartu; assembly: GCF_003073215.2. NCBI lineage: Eukaryota > Viridiplantae > Streptophyta > Magnoliopsida > Poales > Poaceae > Triticum > Triticum urartu. Next base: position 315,027,295 of record NC_053022.1, on the reverse strand, counting down.
AATTTTCTAGTATGTTTTTTAATGCTATATCCATATTGGGGGTGTGTGGCACTACCCAGTGGGTTGTTATATACGCCGAGTCCTTCGTGTCACGTCCAGTTAAGGCTGACTAATTCAGTTGCTGTAATCATCTTGTAACCCAAGTTTTGCAACAGTTGCTTTGGATCTTCCATCAGACCTCTGTGCCCTCCTTTCTTTCCAAGCGCCATCGAGTCGATGTAAACAAGATTAAAATTGGAGACGGACGGCGACCCAAATCATATTTATCCACACGGCACGCCAGCACCAGTGAGAGCGGAAGCGGAGCAGCACCCAGACGCGCCATGGAGACATGGCAAATCTTCCTCGGCGTGATCCTCTTCGCCCTCCCGCTGACCCTCCTTTTCCGCAGCCGTAAGACCGGCGGCGGCGGCACCCGGCGGCCCATCCCGCCTGGCCCGCCGTCCTTTCCGGTGCTGGGCAGTATGGTGTGGCTGACCAACTCGCCCGCCGACGGGGAGTCCCTCCTCCGGCGTCTGTTCGCGCGGTACGGTTCCATAGTGTCGCTGCGCGTGGGCTCCCAGCTCTCCATCTTCGTCGCCGACCGCCGCCTCGCGCACGCGGCGCTCGTCGAGCGCGGTGCCGCTCTGGCCGACCGCCCTACCCTCGCGTCCGTCAGGATCATGGGCGAGAACGACAACACCATCACGCGGGCCAGCTACGGGCCCGTGTGGCGCCTCCTCCGCCGCAACCTCGTCTCCGAGACGCTGCACCCGTCCCGCGTCCGACTCTTCGCGCCGGCGCGCTCCTGGGTGCGCCGCGTGCTCCTCGACAAGCTGCGGGACGAGTCGTCATCCGGCGGGGCGGCCGTCGTGGAGACGTTCCAGTACGCCATGTTCTGTCTCCTGGTGCTCATGTGCTTCGGCGAGCGGCTCGACGAGCCCGCGGTGCGCGCGATCGCCGCCGCGCAGCGCGACCAGCTGCTCTACATCACCGGGAAAATGGCCGTCTTCGCGTTCTTTCCGTCGCTCACAAAGCACCTCTTCCGCGACCGCCTCCGGACCGCGCACGCCATGCGGCGGCGGCAGAAGGAGCTGCTCGTGCCGCTGATCAACGCGCGGCGGGAGTACAAGAGCAGCGGCGGCGAGCCCAGAAAAGAGACGACGTTCGAGCACTCGTACGTCGACACCCTGCTCGACATCAAGCTCCCCGAGGAGGGCGACCGCCCGCTCACAGACAACGAGCTTGTCATCCTCTGCTCCGAATTTCTCAACGCCGGGACAGACACCACCTCCACCGGGCTGCAGTGGATCATGGCCGAACTGGTCAAGAACCCAGCAATCCAGGAGAAGCTCTACGAGGAGATCAAAGCCACGACGGGAGACGACCAAGAAGAGGTCTCCGGGGACGACATCCACAAGATGCCCTACCTCAAGGCGGTGGTTCTCGAAGGCCTCCGGAAGCACCCGCCGGGGCACTTCGTGCTGCCGCACAAGGCGGCGGAGGACATGGAGATCGGCGATTACCTGATACCCAAGGGCGCCACGGTGAACTTCATGGTCGCCGAGATGGGCCGGGACGAGCGGGAGTGGGAGAAGCCGTTAGAGTTCTCTCCGGATCGGTTCCTGCCGGGCGGCGCGGGCGAGGGGGTGGACGTGACGGGCAACCGGGAGATCAAGATGATGCCGTTCGGCGTGGGCCGTAGGATCTGCGCCGGGCTGGGCATCGCCATGCTCCACCTGGAGTACTTCGTGGCCAGCATGGTGAGGGAGTTCGAGTGGCAGGAGGTCGCCGGCGAGGAGGTGGACTTCGCCGAGAAGAACGAGTTTACCGTCGTCATGAAGAAGCCGCTGCGTCCCCGACTCGTGCCCCGTAGGTCTTAGAATAAAGGAACTTCGGCAACTGGCAGTCGTATCAGTTCGAACGATTATTCGCGCTTTCCGTTTAATAACTCATGTTGGGAGTGGATGCTACTTTCAGTTGTTGCTAATTGATTCTATTCTCGAATAAGAGAGGATGTAAATTTAGAGATATAAAATTAGGTGTTGTATAATTTACATTATAAAATGTGCATTTGATACCAAAAAAGGGGACATACACACACGCCCCCGCGTCGCTCAGCTTGGGCAACTCAGGGGAGACAACGCGCGCCGCTGGCAGGCTTCCCCCCTCGCGCTACCTCCCCTCCGCCGCTGCTGCTGGCCTCGCCGGCAGTGGCGGCGGGCCCTGCCTCCGAAGGCGGCACGGGGTGAACTCGCGGTGGACGCGCGGCGGACGGGTGGCGGTCGTCGTCAAGGTGGCGGCTGCCGTCGATCTTCGGGATGGAGGGCGCTACGTGCGCTCGGCGAGCTAGAAGGTGTCGTGGCGGCGTTGTGCCTCTCGCCGGCGTCTGGTCGCGGCGTTCGCGAGCGCTCCTCCTTCTGCGGCGGATCTGGCCATGGATCTGGCGGGGGTCGTTGGAGTTGGCTTGGTGCGTGCAGCCACGGGCGCAGGGCGCGTGGTCGTCGGACTTGGCGTCCTCCTCGTCATGGAGATCCCTGCGCTGCTGGTGGCTGCTGCATCTTCCCCGGTGGTGCGGTCGTCAGATCCAGATTTGGCGCAAGTGGTGGTCCAACCGCCGGCCTAACCTTCTACGGTATGGTTGTGTGCGCCTTGGGCAGGTTGGATTCGCTTCGATCCGGCCTGCGGTGGTTTGAATCTGACCATGTGCAGCGGTGGGGTGGCCATGGTCCTTTGTGGTGGTGCAGATCAGCTAACCACCTCACTCAACCGATCTTCGGGAGTGTGTCAGATCAACTTTGGGCGAAAGCCTTGCTCCATCTGGAGCCGGCAGCGGCGACGCCCGTGGGCGCCGCTAACCTCCTAGGAGGCGTCGTTGTATTTGTTGTCTGGACCCTTCACGTTGAGACCTTGGGGAAAACCCCTAGTCTAGGTCCTCCTGTACGGATGATGGCGGCGCAACCAGCGTCGCGGCCCTTCTTGAAGGCGTCATCTTTGGGGTCAATATGGTTGTTGTGTGGGAGTTGTTTCTTGAAGGAATGTTGGTGGTGGTGGTGCGGCCGATTGGGGTCGACGGTGGTTTGTGTTGCTGCAGCCCTGTTTTCTATGTGTTCGTCTTCGGTGGTGTTCCCTGGTTTCGGCCATGTTGTTGTGCATGTTCAAGTACCTCCCTTGGTGGCCATTGTGGTGCGGTGAGCCTAGTGCTCTTGGTGTCGTTCGGGTTCATCTTTGCTCTTCGATGACAGAAGATGCCTCCCCAACTTGCTAATCGTTCCGAATTCTCGTGACGGAGCTCCCAATCAAGGTTCGTGTTATCACTCGTTGGTTGTGGTTGCTCCTGAGTTGTGTCGTGAGGTTCGGTTTGCACGCTGGTGCGGTGCGTTAGGTTGCTTGCTTAGTCTTGGTAGTGTGATCCCTCCACGACACCCCACATATACTTGTGCCTCCCGTGGTGTTAGTCCTTCTGTCTGCTAGCTAGGTCGGGCCTTGTCTTGGGCGTCCTTTTTCCTCATCTTTTGTAACTTTGTTACTTGTACGGTGTTTGGCCCGGTTTTCCTCATAAACGGAGTCAACTTGTTTAGGTTTTTGATCTAGTTTCCCTTATAAACTGGATCAGCCAAAGCTTAAAGGATGACTCTTGGCTTTGGCAGCTTTTTGAGCAATATATTCAGGTGGGGATCCTCCCCCCCCCCCTGACCGTTCAAAATAAAATAAAATATGCATTTTACATCTTAAAAAATGACGACTCCAACAGATGATATATGTTTGTGATGTAAAACTTTAACTCCAAAAGATGATGCATATGTGAAGATGTAAAACCGGTCGACAGTCGTAAGGCTGTATACAACCGCTTGTGTACAGCTGTTGTACATCCGCACAATTTAAAATAAAAAGATCTCTAATTAAAATTTAAAAATTCCATTTGTCCACAATTTTAAATTATTACATGATTCATCGAATCCACAGTATCAAATGCAGCATGAATACAACAAACTTCTTACACAATACAACAAACAAATAATGAACTAGGTGGTTCTTTCGCCATTCCATTTTCATTACTCCTCCATCAAGTCTTTTTGAAATTGATCGTGTGTATCAGAATCTCGAATTTCATTTTACTCCTTCATGAAATGTCTGACTTGCTCCTTTTGTATACCCATGAGATCATAAAAGATGTAAACCAAATCTTGTCCACGTTGATTTTCAATGATCATGTTATGCATGATCACGCAAGCGGTCATGATGTACCAAATGTTATTTGATCCTAGAATCTAGACGGTTCTCGCACAATAGAAAATTGGGATTGCAAAACCCCAAATGCCCTCTCAACATCTTTTCTAGCCGTCGCTTGAGCATTGTGAAAGGAGAGTTTTTTCTTACCTTGGGAGGGTTTGGATTGGCTTGACAAAAGTACTCACCTCGGGTAGATCCCATCTACAGGGTAGTACCGATAGTCGTATGTGCGACCATTTGCTTCAAAGGTCACTCGTGAAGCTTCTCCATTGGCTAACTTAGCAAAAAGAGGTGACCAGTCAAGCACATTGATGTCATTGCAAGATCCAGACATCCTAAAATATAAATGTCAAATCCATATTTCTTGATCGGCAATGGCCTCAAGAATGATGGTGGCATCCTTCGAGCGTCCCTTGAACTGTTCATGCCATGCTTTAGGATAATTTTTCCACTTCCAGAACATGCAATCGATGGACCCAAGCATACCTGGAAACCCACGGGCTTTGTTCATCTCCAAAAGACTCTGAGTGTCATGAGCATTGGGTGCTCTCAAGTACTGTGGACCAAACACCTCTATCGTATTCTTTGAAAATTATTTGATATAGAAGAAAGAAGTGCTCTTTGCCATCACCAAATTGTCATCAATGAAATCTGCCGGAACATCACATGCCATCATGCACAAAGCGGCTGTGACCTTATGCTCGGTGCTATGTCCAAGCAAACCGGCACAACTCCTTCTCTACTGGAAGGATCGATCGTGCTGCTTCACGACGTTGCAAATATGAATGAACAAATTTGTGGATATCCTGAACCAGCGCCGAAAGTAACTTTCTGGAAAAACAGGCAGTGTACAAAAATAGTTGCGCATCAACCTCTCGTGTGCCTCGACCCATTCTCTCTGGGTGAACTCACGGCCATACATGGGACCGCTGTGCTTTGGCTTCTTCCTCTTGTGCATCGCCATTAGCATAGCAATATCCTCTTCTTCAGTCAAATCAAATTCCTCATCCAACGAGGAATCATGCACGAAAGAGGAGTAGCACGAGATCATCTACAATGCGGAAATCACCATCAAACTACATCTTCAACCCCCGATAAAGAAACCCTCCAAGTTTGCACAATTTTTTTACCCTGGGGGAATTTGCTCGAAGTCTCGAACACATTGCGGGCGAGGTGGAACCAATAGGCCGGTGGCGGGCCAGATAGTTGATGCATGGTGGTTGGTGCGGGCGGTGGCTACAGACAATCGCGAAGCTGCAGGAGAGCAGTGCTCACGGCGAGGAGGCTCCACACGTGGGTGGGCGGCGTCGCGCGGCTTCCCTAGCTCCACCAGCAGGTCACGGCTAGCAGAAGCACTAGCGCGTCCACGACCATGCCGTCGACGGCATTATGGCAGCCACAGCACCGGTGGTTCTCCGAATCGAATCGGCGGCGGCGAGGCAGGCGACGGGGATAGGCGGGTAGGGTCATGGCGGGGTTGGAGATGGACAGGCGGGCGGCGGCGATTTTGGGCAAAAATCGCCGGCGGTGGAGACGGGCTGCTGTCGGGTAGGCAAGGGACAGGCGGACGGAGTTAAGCGGTCGGCGCACGACCAGCTGTTTTACAGATGGAGATGCAAATTTGCATCTTCAGGTGTTATGTTTTACATCTCCCGAAGAAGGTGGTGTAAAAAGTTTTTCGTCTACATACATCGTCTATTGGAGATGCTCCTAGGTATGGACAATTTTGCGGTGAAATTAAGACCAGTTTTAATGTGTCAGCCCAGAGAGACAGCACAACAGATTCTAATTTGATTGCTTGCCGTGTTGCAAGCCATGGTGGAGCAGTAGCTGCTTGACACGGATGCGCGAGAGGCAGGAAAGCATGACACGAGCAAGGATGGTGCATGTGTACTCGCTCAACCTCTCCGGACCATTTCTGAAGCGTTTCTGTCCGACAAGCCTGCGTTCCGTGTGTACTCGAATGAGAAACGGAAGTGCCTTCAACAAACAGGCAGGGAATGGCAACAAGAAACCACCAGCTGCCCTCCAATGCAAGCTCGTGATCATGCGATAGCAACAGCACAGCCTTCCGTCTTCCGTGTTTGGCAGCTTGCGACGTTACATCATGTTGGAGTGGAGCGGGGAATCGGGCGGCCTGCAGTGCTGGATATTCGTATGCCGGCGTTATAATACTGGTACAGCACAGCACCTTATTTTCGCGGAGATCTGTCGTGTGTCAACCCCTCGCTCGCGATCGTCATCATACTTGACTGTGACCAGAAAGGGGCAGACGTACCACGCGTTTGGCACCCGTCGGAAGTGGCAAACGTTCGATCACTGAACTGGAGCATGCAGACCTTAGAGCAACTCTCGTTTCGTCCGCGGCCGTTCGTTTAGGTCGGCACGGACAGAAAAAGCGACCCAACACGCCGACTCAAACGGCCGCGCGTTCGTTTTTCGTCCGCAGGTGACTCATGCCCGATCCATTTTTAAGCCTGATTTGCGTCAGCGCGGACATGCGACGGACGCGCGCTTGCTCGCCTACTTCTGTTCCCGGGCCCGCTCGTCTATGGCACATTGGCCTTCCCTCCCTCCCAGCCAACAAGCAACCCTCGCCCCCGCCTCCTCCATCACCGACGCCGCCGCCCATTTTGCCGGCGACTCTTCCAGCTGTCGCCGCCTCCACATCCGCCCAGCAACGCTGCCCCTGCCCCCAGTCGCCCGCCGCCGCCGTTTTGCCGCCGGGGAGCAAGCTGGTTCCCCGCCGCTGTTTCCCCTACCGCCCAGCCGCCCCGCGACCAAGTAGACGCCTCGCCGCCCCAGCCACAAACGACCGGCACGCTCGTCGGACGCCGGCCGGGCAGCTAGCTGGTCTGTGGGCGCCGCGTCTCCCCTCGCCGGCCGTCTCCTTCTTCGACGCCCGCAAACTGTTCGACAGTTTGCCAAGGTACGAAAATGGACTCTGCCGACGAGTTCTTTTTCCACAATTTTCTTTGCGACTCCGACGATTTGTCGTCCGACGACGAGGAGGAGATATTGGCTGCCGTGTTGGTCCATCACCACCTCAACAACCAGCGGCCGTTGTTCCGTGGCTCCATTCCGGGCCACCTTCCAGCGTTGAATCGTAACCGGAAGAGCGGGCATTTCCTTCTCTGGAAGGACTACTTTGATACAACAAACCCGTTGTTCAAACATCACAAACTCCGTCGCCGGTTCCGTATGAGTAGGCATGTTTTCAACCATATTAGAGAGGGAGTGGTCGGTTATGATGACTACTTCGAGTGCAAAGAGGATGCCGTTGGCAAGATTGGTTTCTGCTCTTATCAGAAATGCACTGCCGCCATCCGAATGCTTGCATACGGAGTGCCCGGTGATCTCATTGACGAGTACGTCCGTATGAGCGAGTCTACATGCCTAGAGTCCCTGTATAAGTTCTGCAAGGTTGTGATTGCTGTGTTTGACCCTGAGTATTTGAGAGAGCCGACAGCTGAAGATACAGCACATTTGTTGGCATGAATGCTAGCAGGGGTTTCCCGGGGATACTTGGCAGCATAGACTGCATGCACTGGGAGTGAAAGAACTGCCCTTCTGCTTGGCAAGGGCAGTATAAGGGACATGTCAGGGCTTGCACTGTCATACTAGAGGCCGTGGCGTCTCAAGATCTTTGGATCTGACACTCTTTTTTTGGCATGGCTGGATCACACAATGATATCAACGTGCTTCAGCGCTCGCCGGTGTTTTGCCAGGCTTGCCGAAGGCAACAGCCCACCGGTGAACTTTACTATCAACGGCCACACCTACGACAAAGGGTATTATCTGGGTGACGGTATCTGTCCTCAGTGGACCACTATTATCAAGACAATACCCAACCCTGTCGGAGAGAAAAGAAAAAGATTTGCCCAAGAGCAAGAGATTGCTAGAAAGGATGCCGAGCGTGCCTTTGGCGTTTTGCAATCTCGATGGGGCATCGTTCGGTATCCTGCTAATACTTGGAGCACGCAGAAACTATAGTAGGTGATGACTGCTTGTGTGATCATGCACAATATGATCGTAGAAGACGAGCGCCCGGAACGTCTGTACGATCAAGGCTTTCAGTTTCAGGATGAGAATGTTGTGCCTGAGCATGGAGTAGCGGCAACATTTGTGCAGTTCACTCAGTTTCATGAAGACATGCGTGATTGAGAAACTCACATGCAACTGCAAAATGATTTGGTTGAGCATATGTGGACTCATGTTGGCAACCAATAGATGTATCTTTTTTTATTCGTTTGCAAAACTATGTGAAACATTTTTATTTTTATTTGGCCTGTAAACTATACTATTTATTTGGGCGGACTATTTTGTTTGTTAAATTTTCATTTCACCATACGTTGAATGCAATGCAAAATTGGGCGGCCAGCCGGTCACGCCTGCACATATGGATCGGCGCGTTGGGCGTGCTGTCAACCCATATGAAAAACAAGGCGGACGCCAGGCGGGCGGCCGACCCAAACGGACAAAAAGCGGACGAAATCGCCGTCTGTTTGGGTCGGCCCGTTGGAGTTGCTCTTAGAGCATCTCCAGTCGCGGTCCCAACAAGCTACTTCAGATTTTTTTTTTCCGGTGCCAGCACAAAAAAAACGGTCTAGTTGCGTTTTCAGGAGTCACGTTTCCGCCGGTTAGGGCCGAAACTGGCGCCGACGGATTCAGGCCGAACCTAGCGTGCTGGGGGGCGCTCGGGGGCGTCAGGGCGATCATTTTTGACGCGAAAGAACGGTGGGCCCGCCGAGTCAGCGACCGTGCCTCGTCGTCCTCACATCGCCTCGGTTTTCCGCGGGGAATCAATGTCAAGACTACCGCCGGTCAGCCTTTCATTGATTCCTCACGTGCGGCGTTGTGCGGCGACGCGGCCCCTCCCCGCCACGCGTACACATGGCGCCACCCCCCAGCCTTTATATAAAGCAGCGCCTCCCTCGCCGGTGAACACACCCGCCGTAGCCCCTCTCTTCCCGTGCAAAGCCACTGCCGACGAGCCCTCTTTCCTCTCTCCTCTTCTCACCGCCGACAAGGCACCGCAGACTATGGGCGAAAGGTTCCCCGGTGACGGGATGACGGCGAATGGCTTCGACCGCCGCTCTCTGTACGAGTGGGAAGCCCACCTCCTGCACGAAGCCAACTACCCGGCGCCGTTCGACATGCGCGCGCCGGGGCGGTGGAGGCTCAGCACCAGGGCCATCCCCATCCCCCCGCTGCCTGACGTCACACGCCCCGACTACTTCCGCGCAGAGATTGAGCGGGCGCGGGCGTCTTTGACGGAGGAGCAGCGGGCCCTCCCGGAGTACGACGCTGGCAACCACGAGGCGTGGGCGGCCTACTTCGAACGCCGGCAGGCGGAGCGGGTAGCCTCCACCAACAACGCGCCGGTGGTGCGGGGACCAAAAACAGTGACGGTCGCCGCCTGTGGTGGGGCGCCCCCGGCCGCATGCTCCATGCCGTCCTCAAGCACCTCGAGGGCGGCAACGAGCCACCGCTGAAGTACCCGGCCGCCCCGGTCCCCTGCCAGAGTGGCGGCCGATGGATGCCGAGGAGGACCGGCTCCTCTTCCTCCTCCTCCCACTCCTCCGGGTCGCCGGCGCTCCTTAGCGTCAAGGCCGAGCCTGCGGAGAAGCCGCTCGGCTGGCGCACCCGCAGTGTCGGCATCATCATCAACGAGGGCGGGTGTGGCTCCTCCTCCTCGGCTCCTCCCTGCTTCGTCAAGCCGAAGACGGAGTCGGAGCTCCACGACGAGGTGGCCATGAAGTGGGTGCGCGAAGGTTGGGTGCAGCTGGAGATGGAGCGCCAGCGCCGCGCCCTGACAGAGATCACCGCTCGCCGTCGTGGACGTGAGGAAGGGGGCGTCATCGTGCTTGAAGACAGCAACGACGACACGTCGCCACCGGCGAAACCTGTGCGTCAGGGTGACCCTGGGCAGGGGTCCAGCCGCGTGAAGAAGGAGAACGACGACAGCGGCAACGGCGGCAATGACGGCGACTATGTCACGCTCAACAAGTTTTTTATTTAGTAAATTTTAAGTTTTCTATGTATAAAAATTAGAACGCCGAAATTTATGTCTTGTTTGCCGAATCTTTGTAATATTTGTTGAATCTTAGCCGAATTATTTTCAAAAATATTTTAAAAAAAATGCGACTGGGAGCGACCCTGAAACGACGGCTGGTAACCTTATCGTCCCCACACCAATTTTTAACACCGGTTCGTTCTTAGGCGGTGATTTTCTTAGCCCTATGGACAACGGCTGGAGATGCTATTATAACCAACCGATCGACCGCAGGGAAAACATGTTCACGTGGCCGGAGAAGAAAAGAAAAACGAGGAACGGAAGGAGGCAGACGGACCCGAATTCGTCCACGGAACAGGCTGCCGTGCAGGGTCATGATCTGCGACAGCAACAATTCAGCCGTCCGTATCAACACCCCGCAGTGTTGCATCGTTTGCCGTTTGAATTGGAGCAAGCGACCGTTCACCTGCAGCTGTTGCTATACTCGCACTGCAAACTATAGAAAAATTAGCAGTCATTGTCCCGAGTGCTCCTAGCGGGGAAATACGGGATGGCTGAATTGTTGCGGCTATATATGTGGGTAATTTGTTTTTTTAAGTTACTTATCCTTTTCTTTGTCTTGTTTCTATTGTTTTCTTCATTTTTCACTTTTGCATTTGCTGCCCTTATGTTCTACTTATCTGTTATCTTTTTCAGTTTAGCTGCACCTCAGTGCCTGAAAACAAAATTTTGATCAATCAATTTTCATGCGAAGAAAGAAATACCGGAGGGAAGGAAGGAGATAGCCGGAGAAGGCTACTCCATTATCTATTGTAGGGATGTGGGGGTGGTGAGCTCACCGGAAAAGGCTACCTCATTATCTATCTTAAGGTGTGGGGGTAGTGCAAGTTCGCCGAAAGAAAACCGGGCATTGTCAGTGCTAGAGGGATGGTCGAGGGCGGCAGCGGCACGACGATGGGAGGAGATTGAAGGGAGGGCGGGGCGGTGAGGCTGGAGGGTTGGGGGTAGTGCAAGTTCGCCGAAAGAAAACCGGGCATTGTCGGTGCTAGAGGGATGGTCGGGGGCGGCAGCGGCACGACGGTGGGAGGAGATTGAAGGGAGGGCGGGGCGGTGAGGCTGGTGCGGGCAGTGGTGGCCGGTGGTACGTTTGGCTGGGGGAGAAGTAGAATGTGGAATGGGCTGGAGGTTGAAGAAGGGTTGTTGGCCATTGAATCTGCATCTGACGTCCCAAATGAATCAACTGGCCCTTAAACAGTTCTCATTCAGACTTACCTGTAGCTTTTGTTAATTGTTCTTTGATATTTATTCATGTAAATCAAATATAACTAGGTACAGGCGTTTATGTTTTCATGAATGTGTTCTTTGATGGGACACAACGCTCTTGTGAACTATGAGACATAAGTGGTGGCTTTATCAGTCTTATGATTTGTCGGCTCAGTCCTGAAAAGTGAACATATAGGGTTGTGTATGTTCAGAAAGAGAGAGAGAACCTAGCTAGCTATCTACATTTGTGATGTGTTTCACGCCAAAAATATACTACTTTTCTATATCTATATCACTATATAGTGTGCCAATAGCTTCAAATATTGGTCGTTGGATATGCCCATCCAATGGTCAAGAGAAGGCAAATCCGAGCATTATCATCCGTTGGATATAGTTTTCAACTCATAGGATTCTGCCACGTGGCCTTCTCACTAAACCCCCAACTCAACCATCCCATGTGTTCTAGAAGCATCTATTCACATGCTTATCTGATATTCTAATAAAAAAAAGACTAGAACAATCTGGATTCTATAGAGGTAAGAACCAAGTTGGATTTTGTCCGATACAATTCTAGAAAAGATAATACATATTCAAATGTATTTTCCATGCTTTTTATATATATATTTAAATGACGTGCAAAGCACGTACAATTTACTAGCAAGACCAAGTATGAGAAGTGTTTTTGTCCAATCATAAAATAAATTATGACATGCATACAACTATTTTTGCATTAAAGACCTATTAAAAATGCTTGTATATTTTAAAACAAATAGTCGTGAGTCTCAAAAAAAATATCCACATTTTCCCCCAAAAAATGCATGGCTCACTGAAAAATGTTCATACATTTTCGAAAACAATGTTTTTGACATTTAAAATGTTTTCTTATTTCTCTGAGACAAGCTAGCACACTTACTAAAGGACGAAATGATAAAAACATCAACAAAATTAAAACGGGTAATTTATTCAAATTCTAAAATAAATAAAAATCAAGGAAGTAATAAATGTGCATATGTATACCTATAAAACTTATGAGTCAATTACACCGACGGTGCTAGAACTTGGCGTAAATGGTCACTTTGGTGCTAGAAGTTGCGGTGTACATTGAAGTGGTGCAAAAACTTGACTTGGATGTGCAAATACAGTGCATATCCCATTTTGTATACATAATCTGTGCTGACCAGGCGCGTGAGGTCCGCTGTCAGCCCGTGAACCAGGCAGAATGTTTTTTTTGAAAATCCCCTCAAAAAATATATTTTGACAAAAAAGACCATATGGACGTACCATTTTTCCTCTCTATGCCTAGTGGGTCCCGCCTGTCAATATTAAAAGAAAAAGATTTCGCCCAGGTTTCGATCCCGCGACCACAGGTTACCAAAACAACTGGCTAACCAGTAAGACCTATATACTGATTCATTCTCTAAAGATAACAACATTATAAATATCTAGCAAAGACGCATGTGGACCTTAAGTGGGCTGCAGATATTGCAGCCCATTTTGCACAAGCTATTTTAAAAGATATTTTAAAACATAAGTAATAAAAATTATGTTCCAATATTTCTTTGTTATCAATAATTTGTAAATAAAAAACAGTGAAATATATACCCATGTATATATAAAATATTTAGTTAATACGGACATTTAAAATGTGTATTATATACAATGTTTAATGAATACAAAAAAGTATACACTCATGGCTTATATTTAAATTTTAAAATGATGAATACAAACATTTACTTAGCAACTATAATTATTCACAAGTGTATATTTTTCACTAATGACTTATATTAAAAAAACAATATATATTTTTAATATTATATACATGATTAAATATCCATATCAACAGTTTTTACTACTATATTTTTACTCATGACTTTGTATATTTTTAATTATAAAAATTTAACTATGCAAATGTGATTATAATTATTGAAATTTTTGTATAATAAAAATAATTTTTAAATGCAATTTTAAAATAATATGTATCATTCTAAATAATATAAAGATATTTACAATTCATAAATATTATTTTAAATATACGGATGTGTTTTGAAATAATACATGAACACGTATTAAAAATAAGTAATTTTGTTGGGATGCATGGTATTTTTAAAAGAAATATATGATTGTATTGAAAATAACACATGAACATTTTTATTTAATGTACATTTAAAATTTCTGTATTAACTAGATATTTATATAGTACATGCATGTGTATTTAATTTTTTTTATTTACTAATCATGGTTTGTATTTATAAAATTTATAGCACACAAATATTTGAACATAATTTTTATAACTTACATTTTACGAATATATCTTTAAAAATTAGTGCACAATGGGCCGCAATATCTGCAGGCCATCCAAACTTCAGATGCGTACCTGTTAAATATATGTTGCTAGAAAGAACCTGCTGAATACATATAGATTAGTTATCCATTGAGCATGTCGTAAGTGGAACGGCTAACTTGTAGCGCAGGTATGCTCTCTTGCCTTGGTCGCGTGTTCGAGTCTTGACATCCCCTTTTTCCTGCCTCCATATGGATCTTTCTTGAAAAAATATATATTCTAAGGGAGTTTTCAAAAAAAGCAGGCCACACGCACCCCTCTCTCAGGTCCAGTGGCTGACAGTGAGACCCATGCGCCTAGTCAGCGCAGATTTTGTATACCCACGCGATTAGCACTGTATTTGCACATTTAAGCCAAGTTTTTTCACCACTTCGATGTACACCGCAACTTCTAGCACCAAAGTGACTATTTACGCCAAGTTGTAGCATCATCAATGTAATTGACTCAAAATTTATCATTACTTCTTAAAATATGTTCATGTATTTCAGAAAAACATGGCTAGTGAGCACTCTCGGCCAAAATGTATCGTGATTGATGCGTCTTCTGCCCATCGGTGATGACAACAACATCGTTAACAAACGAGTTGGCTGGTCAGTGTTGAGCTTCTACCGGTAACCATCCGGCCCGTTACTAATGATTTCAGAAAGGCACTCAGATTGTGTTCTTCCCTGCCTTTTCACACTAAGGTCATGTTTTATGGGGCTTACGCTTCAATTTTTGCGGTTTTTCCAATTTGGCTAAAAAGCAAAAAGAAACTCCTATTTATGGGCTTTCAATTTTGGTTTTTGGTTTATACTAGTAAGTGTGCACGTGCGCGTTGCACGTCTATTTGAACTAATAAGTATGCACGTGCAACACGTGTCTATTTGGATTAGCACACTATACTAAACTTAATACAAGACAATTTGTTCATAAATTTGAATTTTCCCTATAAAATACACAATCTCTTATTCCCTACTCGTACAAACAATTTGAAATATCGTTTCTCCTTAATCAACATGTCTCCTGTATTAAAAGACCACCAAATATTCCCAATGTATAAAACTCAAAATTATTTAGAAGATTCATCATGATTCTTCATATACACACATTTATGCAAGTATAATCACACATGAAAATGTCACTTAGGACAAGCTAAGGAACCGTTTTAGTGCCAACAAACTCCAGTCAAGAATTATTATTATAATTAAGTGTCAACCACAATAGTGAGAAGAGACCTTTATGGTTTGTTGAAAAGAGGAAGCCATTGTCAGATAGAGAAGTGTAGAGATGTCTTGACTGCATAGAATCAGTTGTGAAACAAGACAAAAAAAATGCTAGTTGGACCATCCGATTCTACTATTGCACACAAGTATCGTAATGTCTGGAGGCAAGAAAAGTGACTTACTTTATTATAAAAATAGAACATGTAAATCAAATAAAAATTACAGTGATAAATTGCATAATTATACTTGTTATTCACTGGAGAAAAGCATTAATACGACAACTTGGAACAGTTACTTGAGTACTACACATTTCTTTAAGGGCTTAACATTCTAAAATTTTGACAATATAACAAATATCCTCTCAGTTTGTAGTAATAATGATACGAAGATAAATAATTTAAAAATGTTCTTCAACATGCGTAGGCTACCACTTGTAAGAATAACAGTGGCAAAAGAAGGCCAACAGATGCCGGTTTAGAAAGAAAAAAACTGCAGACATGCTTCCAATTTTAGCAACTCTAGTGGATAAAACATACCTTACCTCTCAAGTCAGGAAATAGTCAAATGAAAAAAATGTACTTTTTATAAGTAGTAGAGATGAAGTCATGAGGATCATGATTCAAGATATTCGAAGAAACATGGTTGGTCTCTCTGTATGATGCGAACTCGTCACCTCTACCAAAGTGGTCGTGCATAGTATGTAATGTAGAGTGCAATAATGAAATAAAATAAATGATATGAGAATTTACCATGACCATGAAATATCCTACATTCGTCATCATCATAATCAACATGCATTTTTTGCTTCTCTTGTATGTGGTCCAAGTTTTCTATCAGAAAAACATGTTAACTTAATTGTAGATAAGGACGATATGAAAATGCTCATGTAAAATTACAATTGCCATGTATTTGTTGAACAAACAAATACACTTATGCAAACTTCAGGGTTTTTTAATAAAACTTATGCGAACTTTATTTTTTTTCACTAAAACTTATGCAAACTTTTGGGGTTTTTTCACGTAATTTCACGACTGCAAGTAAGGTCTTGGTTTAGCGAATTTGTCTGTGAGTTCACTATGTAGTCGTGAGTTGGCCATGTAATAACCGGTAGTCAGTACTTAAAAAAATAGGGATGTCCGTTGCAGGTACGTGAAAATCAGTGAAAAATAAAGAAAGGAAGAAGGCATTGGTTGCTTGAAACCCAACTGTGTGTGCTCCAGCGCGCCTCTGTTTCTCATTGTCTCATCTCTAGTTCCTGTACTTCTAGATGTGTCACCACCGGCGAGGTAGCGATGACAGTAAAAAAACAACACTCGGTGCTTACCTGATTAGTGCGTGCGTGCGGCGCGTTCGCGTGAAGGCGAGCGTCTCCGTCGTCCAGGATTGCGAGCGGCCGTGGCGACCGTGTCCTCTCACCAGCTGGGCTGCGTTGTCGACGCAGGTGAATCAGTAGTCCAGCTTTGAGGCGGCGCCCTCCATGCACCGAGGTGCCCCCCACTCGATTTTTTTGGCCCGCTTATGCTGGTCCAGAATACTCAGTGTTGCCCCCACTTGAAGGGCGTCGGCGGTGGGTGGTTGTCAGCATGGGTATTTTGGACGGAGCTGAAGTCGACGCGGATGCCGGTGGTTCCCGGAGAGCATGCCAGGACGTGGACGAAGTCGTTGCAATCAGTAGAAAAGTGACCTGGCCTCCAGGCAGAAGACAAAAGCGGCGACGACACGTGTGTGTGTTTGGAGGAAGCCGCAGCTCCTCCTCATGTGTCTCCCACTGTGGCTCGTGTGGGTGGTGGGCTGGTGACGGTAGGCGACTCGCGATCGCGATTCTCGAGACAATAGGATGCGCTCGCGATTAGTTTCCTAATAATTAGATGCGTTCATGATTAGTTATCTAATAGGATGCGTCCGTGATTAGTTTTCTAATACTTAAATGCGTACATGATTAATTTCTTAATAGGATGCGCGTGATTATTTTCCTAATAATAGGATGCGCCCGTGATTAGTTTCCTAATAATAAGATGCGTTTGTGATTAGTTTTCTAATAATTAGATGCGCATGTGATTAGTTTCTTAATAGGAGTGTCCGTGATTATAGTTTCCTAATTGACCAGACGTGGACTTTCATATTTTCCTCCGCGGTGGAGTACGGTCAGTCAATGTAAATTGCTAAGTGCACACAGAGAACAAATTAGGTTAAGGCTAGCCATTAGATTGAGTTTAGTGGGACTAATCATGCGGTGGTAATATATTCGTGTACGTTTTGTGGGGTGCACTTAGAGAAGATAATGTTTGCTCTTTTATAAGTAGTATAGATCATCATATAACAATATTGATTCATAACCCCAAAAAACCCTATTTAGAAGCCTTTTTGGCTTTTAAGCCAAAGTGAAAAATCTGCAAAAGCAAAAGCATAAGCCCAAATAGACAAGGCCTAATCCGGTCGGTCAGTGTGACTAATGGTGGCTTTTGTAGGTTGGGTTTATAGTGCAATCCACAAGACACTTATACATAGGCACAATACATAAGCACACCCAAGTCCATCTCATAAAAGCATTGCATTTTATATTTACATTTATATGCCAAAATATCTAGAGATAATATAAGCACCAGAGCAATAATACGCAAAATTACCTTGATTTCTAAAGTGGGTCGATGCCGGGAAAATCTTGGAGTTGATATTGATCACATTCCAATCTGCCATCAACTGCTTGGAAAAACCTTCCACTTCTCCCATTTACAGTTTTGAGGACAAATAGTGCTCTCAACCCATCGGTTGTGGAATGGAAAGAAGTGGTTTTCCCATAGCAGTAGCGCATATTGATTGTGTATAAGAGGATGCAATAAATGATAAATAGCAACTTCATAAATGCAACGAAACAAGATTAAGTGGCAAACTTACACGTCCTTCAGATGGATCCAAGGAGACCCAACTCATGCCGCAATTGTTGTGCGATGTGGTTCAATCTTTTCATGTCATGCGTGCAAAACAAAGTAACGTCCTTGATGCAACATTTTAGGTTCACTGCACAAGATACTTGTTGTTAAAATGCAAGACTCTAATGAAAAGAATGAGTTGTGTAGTATAAATGTCATAATAACAACGACGTGCGTCTAAAACCCTATTCGCACAAAATAAAGAACATAATCATTTGTTATACTTAATGGCCATACACACATTGTAATAGAAAGTGATATGTATTTGCATCAAAAGCTAGGCACACATTTAGTTAGTAAGGTCACAGTTTCATCATCGGTCAAGCTTTCAAAGTCTATTGTCTAATACTAATGTGGAGACTTAAACAAATATAACACATACTACATATGACTTGCCTTGGATATTACCCATATAAAAATTCAACTTCGCTAACATTTTTCAAATACACGAGTTTTTTAATATGTGAACAATTTTCAAGTCCACGAACCTTTATTTTCAAATTTGTGATCTTTATTCCAAACAAGTAAACTTTACTCAAGATCGTGAACATTCTTCAAATTCATGTTTTTTAAATCGTGAAGGCTTTTTGAACTCATGGAGTTTTCCGAGATTGTGGGCATTTTTACAAACAGGAGTACACTCGTTCATGGGCGCACGGTACAACAAGCGTCAATGTGAAGAAAATAACACATGGTAAAGTGGGCTGGTCCATGGAGCGTACAGATGGGATGCAACGCTCGTTGTGTCAAACTATCGCCAAAACGCACACGCAAAGCGGGTGATCTATGTAAACGGGTTCTTGGGCCGGGTTTCCCCTGTTTTTTCGTCAGTATTTTTTCATTTAAGTTTGCATGTTTTTGATTTTTCATAAATTTTTAAAAAACTCAAAAGTTTAAAAAATGGTTGAAAATTTAAAACGTGATCACATATTTAATAAACTTCAATTTTTAAAAGTAAATTCAGAATATTCAAATATGCTCTCCACTTTTCCGAAAAGTTTCATGTTAAATTTTCTCAAATTTCATATCAATTTTTTTAAAAAAAATCCTCTCATGTTTAAATAAATTGTTCTAAAAAATCAAAAAAATAAAAAATTTCCGGAAGTTACTGTCTAAATTTTTAAGTGTTCGTGTTTTTATAAATTAATCTCATATTTGTTTAAAAAATATTCACTTTCTACATTTTAAAAGCAATGTGTCTTTTCAAAGAAAATGTAGTAAATCTAAAATGTAAAAGAAAAATTGTCGCTGCAATACCAAAATGGAGCCGCTAAGTGCGCAGTTGATGGTTTGCCCTGTGAGAAACGGCCGCAATTCGAGGCAGAATGGGTCACATAGGTAGGGGAAGCGGTTGTGGCTCGCTTATAGCTACACAAGCTCGTCCCACCTCAGGGACTCACTACTAATGGGCCGGCCCTATTAGCTTCATACAGGTTTTTTTTTTGTTCTTCCATTCGTTTTTTTTGTTTTTTTTCTTCATACTTTTGAAAAAATTCTAAATACATTTTTTTTGACACTCAAATTTACGTGAAAAAATTAAATTACCAATGATTTGAAAACTATTAACATAACATAAAAAAAGTTATTAGCTTAATTTAAGAAATGATACTCACTTCTTCCCAAAATCTTAGGTGTCTAACCTTTTCAAAAAAAATCAAAGGCGTGTTAGCACTCTCAGCTCCCAATATTTTCTCTTGTGTGGTCAGACTAAACTAATCATGGATTATTCAACGACGTTTGTTAAAATATACTCCCTCCGTTTCTAAATATTTGTCTTTTTAGAGATTTCAACAAGTGACTACATACGGAGCAAAATGAGTGAATCTACATTCTAAAATATGTTTATATACATCTGTATGTGATAGTCCATTTGAAATCTCTAAAAAGACAAATATTTAAGAACTGAGAGAGTATCTTGGAGGAAACTTTGTGTAACCATGCCTAAGTAATTTGCAACCAGCCTTGGGCTAATTTTCATGCCAAAAGCTTACACACCCTACGTAATGGGAAGGAGGGAGTAGCATTCAAAAACATGTTGTGACAATTAACAATGATCACGGGTTTAAACAAATATATATGACATTTAAACAATTGTTGTCACATTTAAAAAATGTTCAGGCATTTATAAAATATACGTGACATGTAATAAATGTGTATACAACGTTTAAAGAATATTGAAATTCAAAAGAAATGTTTCTTATTATTCAAGGAATATATAACCTATTTTAAAAAATGATATCTGACTTTAATAATTTATTTACAATGTAAAAAGGTCAACGTGTATTTGAAAAATGATTAACATGAATTTGATTTTTCTATAATATGTATTCAAATATATAGTAATCATGTATTTGAGAAATATTAAACATGTATAAAACATAGATGTGTACAAACAAATGTTCAATGTGTATGACAAAATAGACATCGAAATATATGTTTAAAAAGATGTTAATCATATAATTGAAAAATGTAGACATGAGTTAAAAAGGGAAAAAGGAAAAGAAAAGTAAACAAGGAAAAAACCAGTGAAACCCAAAGAAGCCTCAAGAAACTCGATGCAAATAGTGAAAAAACGATAAGAAAACCATAGAGAAAAAAAAAAGGATCACACACAGCTACAGTACTAGGCCGACCTAGCACCACACTAGAGGCTTGAAGGAAGTACATTTCATGGCGGACGAGAAATAACCCTGGTGTAAAATTGGAGCTCCCTTGAATGGCGAACCCTATTCGACGGCATTTCCTATAAGACGCACCTTAAGCGCTGCTTAAAGGCCATTCCATACAGGCCGCACCCCCCCCCCCCCCCAGACACTACGTTTAGTAGCGGGCGGCCAATTTTCGAACTTTTGAACTATTTCATATACGTGAACTTTTTTCAAATTTATGAATTGTTTTCAGGTCCACAATTTTTCAATTTTCATTTTTTTTAATTTACAAAAAAAATTCAAATCATGTTTTCAAAACCCAACTAGTCGTTGGTCAGCATGTCCACCTGTCAATCACGCGTAGCTAAGTTGGCCCAGCACGTGTACACGGTCACTAGTTGACCCAACTGGCGCTCGTTAGGAACACTCTCTTTCCGTACCCCCCCCCCCCCCCCCCCCCCCGGCCGCCCCTAATGGCATTATGTTTGCTGGCTTATTTAACATAAGATGATTCTCAAAAAGAAAAATCAGTTTAGGACTAAAGATGATTATATCCATAAGTTTAGTTTAGGCAAATTTCATCATGTTTAGGTTTGCAGTGTTGCCACTTGCATGTGGTTGAGGACAACTCACTAGGATTAAAAGTATAGTAAAAAAACACATGAGTTTTTGCACCACAAATCCAATCGATGTTGCACTAGTCATATTAGTTCGATCAGTTTCCTCTAAAAGCAATCAAATACTCCCTTCATTTTTGTATACAAGGCCACAAACTTATATTACAGGTACCAAGATAAAAATCAATGCTATGGTTAAATCAATATTGCAAGCTAGCTTGTCATCTTGTTTGTCGTGTTAATTAATGTGGTTTTTCTCTCCCACGCACAACAACCCAACCCTCTTACTCCTCGTTGGTTGATTAATATTGGGAATGCAAGCCAACCTTCTCACTCCCGCATGCACACAAGGGATATTAATGTTTTCGGGTGCTAGTACGAGGCAAACGCCATCAATTTGCCTCGATTAATGTTAGTGGCCTTGTATAATTGCAAATTTTAATTTTGATAGTGGCCTTGTATACAAAAAAGGAGGGAGTATAAGATTCCGAAATTCCATTTGTTCAACTGCATGCGGGGAGTTATTTCCGTTGGATCCATCAAAGCATTCAAAGCAATGTGTAGTTCACATGGGGGGCTCCCAATTAGAAAAAACAGTCGAATTTTTTTAAGGGGTATTATTGAGAAAACTGTAGCCATTTGCCCAAGAAGGGGAGCTAGAGGAATCAACGAGGGAAGTTTTGGGAGGCGTTGTATGGCTGATTCATTGGTTGGGCTAAGTGAGGGAGTCTGATCAGCTACTGAGTCTTGTGCAGACTGGTTCCTACTCAACAAATTATTCACTTCTTCCTACAACACTACAAACAAAATAAAAAGGTACACAAATTAATTTACGCGAGGAACTGTTATACTTGCAATGTGAAAGAACTAGCTTGTGAACATATTATTTTTCATTTTATGTTACCTCTTATAAAAGAATTGCTTATTGTTGACATTTTTTACTTAATTTTCTAAGTTTATTAATTCAAAATTATTTTTTTCTAACAACAAAGTCCGAGACTTCGTTGTTCTATCTTGGCCTGTCATAGGTCCGGCCTTGGTCTTTCATTTTTTCCCTTATTATTCAAGCGGGCTTACGATTATTCGAGGGGGTTGATGGGCTTAAGTGCCTAGTAGATTTATACTATTTGTTATTGTTCTTTGCCACCATTCACAAAAACAGACTTAAAGTAAATGCATAGATAAAACTCACTCGGTGTAGTAGTAAACAAGAATGTGCTTTGCGGCCAGTGTACTGAATAAGATCAAGCAAGTGACTCTGTACCTGAGTGGCCATCTGGGAGGACGGTCCAAAGGCAGGGTCGCCATGCCTCATCATCATGCACCACTCCGAGGGAGCCTCTTGTTTCCTTCACCACCTGTGTTGCATAAGCCTTTGCACAACCATATGATGCAAATGGTTGCAGTTATGGAGCTTAGGACCGAGAGGGCGCAAAGAACCCCTGTCGTCCAGCGCAACATGCTACATGAAAGGCATACTGCTTTTGTGTCACATGAAAAGAAACTAATAAAGAAAGTATGTCGATGATACCATGATAGACCTTGTTGGAGATCATCTGTTCTCCAAGTGGTGGACCTATGTGTAGTTCACGTGTGTGTGTGGGGGGGGGGGGGGGGGGAAAATAAATGACTAGAAATTTTAACGGCTATTATTGAGAAAAGTGCACTCATTTTCCCTCCTCCCCCAACTATTCCTATTTTCTGTTTTGCCCCCTCTGCCCATCCCCGGCTACCTCCGCCACTATTTTAGCCAACGGTATCACTTTATTTTACTTGGTAAGTACTTATCATAGTCGGTTTCTCTCTTTTCATATGTTTCATACATCATACGTCGCCACATTAATCTACCATTTTCTATCTTTGGAGGTTGCCTTCCTTGTTAGCTTGTTAAACCATACTCCAACAGAGGTAGTGTTCACTACGACGAAGTTGATGCTCAGGTAAAATCATGATTGAACTGCGTCCATACTTCTTTGGAAAAATTACACCGAATGTACAAATGTTTGGTGATATCATTTGTCTGATCGCAGAAGCAACATAAATGATTATGGTCAATGTCCTTTTAGTGTGTCCTAGTCTGTTTAAGTAATTCATACGGTGCAACTCTCAGGCAGAAGATTAATTAGTTTGGTAGTACTAGTGCAATGCATGTGCCTTGCGACAGGATCAAAGAGTATATCCACGCACTAAAAAAATGCATAAGAGTGATGACATAGCTGACACATAGGGCAACTGCTTGAAACAACAATCTACTGTAAGTTGGATATTATCAACATCATAATTTTTTAAGTGGATATTTTTCAAAAAATGTGGATTTTTCAATTTTGTGAACATTTCAAAAATATGTCACTAATTTTGAAAATGGACTTCTTCCAAAAAAGCATGCATATTTTTGAATTAAACATATTTCGAATTTTTAAAATTTTCTGATAATTTAGAAAAAATGAACATTTAAATATCATACAAAATCAAAACAATAAATATGAAAAAAGAATAAATGTAAAAATATAAAAATATAAAATATTTTAGGAACATTTTAGAAGGTTCCTAGAATCGGGTTCTCTATTACGGGCTGGCCCTATACACATAACTACAACGCATCCGGTCCAAGCGGCAAAACCTATTTAGCGCCTTAAGCGCCAGATATAGGCCACTTTGCTAACTCGTGACACCCGTCCCCTTTGATATTCTTGAATGGGTTGGCCCAACTAACACAAGCGAGAAGCTCCCTCCCCTCTTAGTTTTGTGATCCTTTCACAAGCTTCCAAGACCAGTTTTAGGAAGTTTCTCGGAGCATCCAGCCATTTACTAATTGGTTTTCTAAACCAATTTTGGAGTGACCATTTCGGCTTTTTGGACTGGTTTTTCTTCGGTTTTATTCGATTTTCTCTTTCCTTTGTTTTGTATTCTTTCTCTTTTTTCTTTCAAATGCGTGAACTTTTCTTCTTTTTTTTTGCAAATTAACGGACTTCCTCAAACACATGAACTTTCAAAATTTCATGAAATTTTTACAAGTTTACAAACAAAAAAAAAATATTTGTGATTATTTTTTTCATTTTGTGTGTTTTTTTATGTTTGGAAATATTTCAAGTAGTGCAATTTTCAAATTCTTGAACTTTTTTCCAAATTTTGTGAGTTTTTTTTCTAATGTACTAACTTCTTTTCATTTTCTTGTGAACTTTTACGAATTCGTGAATATGAAGAAAAATCATGAAATTCTTCAAATTTCCTTAGCTTTTTAAAATACTAGGACTTTTTTAAATTGTGAACTTTTTTTAGAAATTCATGAAATTTTTGAAATTTGTCCACTTATTTCAAATTTGTGCATTTTAAAAATAGTCTTGCTACATCTCAGTCTACTAAGATTTAGTTAAGTCTCAATCAATGTTATATCTATGCGATCTTACATCGAGATTTGTGTAATTTTTTCTTCAATTTTTCTCTTTTTCTTCCTTAGAGCATATACAGCTGGACTTGGCAAATCCGACCCCTTAAACGCCCGCGGACGCGCCCGAACGCGTCTGCCGCAGTGAGTCGTCACGCCTCAAAAATGCATTCCACATCCGGATACCTTAAATTAGAAACCTCAAATCAATATTATTACATGCAACAAATCGATCTTTGAGTGAAGCTTCGTTCGGTTCCAGTCCCCGCTCGTCCGGCTCCGCCGTGGCCATGTCCCGCGGCCGGCTGCACCCCTCGAAGTGTTGGTCTGGTCGCCGGTAAGGTAGAGTAGGGCATGGGACAAAAGTCGGCTCACGAGACTCAAGGCACAAACGTCTCCCATGCCCTACTCTTCCTTGTAGGAGCCCGAAACCCGTTGGGTGCCAGTGGACGTCAGATCGATGATGAATCCGTCCTGAGATGAACCGACGACATAAACCACGACACGGTTGCGACGCCCGGACTGGTGCAACATACGGGGCGTCGGAGGATGCGACTCCTGTTGGAAATATGCCCTAGAGGCAATAATAAATTAGTTATTATTATATTTCCTTGTTCATGATAATCGTTTATTATCCATGCTATAATTGTATTGATAGGAAACTCAGATACATGTGTGGATACATAGACAACACCATGTCCCTAGTAAGTCTCTAGTTGACTAGCTCGTTGATCAATAGATGGTTACGGTTTCCTGACCATGGACATTGGATGTCGTTGATAACGGGATCACATCATTAGGAGAATGATGTGATGGACAAGACCCAATCCTAAGCATAGCACTAGATCGTGTAGTTCGTATGCTAAAGCTTTTCTAATGTCAAGTATCATTTCCTTAGACCATGAGATTGTGTAACTCCCGGATACCGTAGGAGTGCTTTGGGTGTGCCAAACGTCACAACGTAACTGGGTGGCTATAAAGGTGCACTACGGGTATCTCCGAAAGTGTCTGTTGGGTTGGCACGAATCAAGACTGGGATTTGTCACTCCGTGTGACGGAGAGGTATCTCTGGGCCCACTCGGTAGGACATCATCATAATGTGCACAATGTGATCAAGGAGTTGATCACGGGATGATGTGTTACGGAACGAGTAAAGAGACTTGCCGGTAACGAGATTGAACAAGGTATCGGGATACCGACGATCGAATCTCGGGCAAGTACAATACCGCTAGACAAAGGGAATTGTATACGGGATTGATTAAGTCCTTGACATCGTGGTTCATCCGATGAGATCATCGTGGAACATGTGGGAGCCAACATGGGTATCCAGATCCTGCTGTTGGTTATTGACCGGAGAGTCATGTCGGTCATGTCTGCATGTCTCCCGAACCCGTAGGGTCTACACACTTAAGGTTCGGTGACGCTAGGGTTATAGAGATATTAGTATGCGGTAACCCGAATGTTGTTCGGAGTCCCGGATGAGATCCCGGACGTCACGAGGAGTTCCGGAATGGTCCGGAGGTAAAGAATTATATATAGGAAGTGCTATTTCGGCCATCGGGACAAGTTTCGGGGTCACCGGTATTGTACCGGGACCACCGGAAGGGTCCCGGGGGTCCAGCGGGTGGGGCACCTGCCCCGGGGGGCCACATGGGCTGTAGGGGGTGCGCCTTGGCCTATATGGGCCAAGGGCACCAGCCCCAAGAGGCCCATGCGCCAAGAGAAGAGGGAAAGGAAGAGTCCTGAAGGGGGAAGGCACCTCCTAGGTGCCTTGGGGAGGAGGGACTCCTCCCTTGGCCGCACCCTTCCTTGGAGGAAGGGCCAAGGCTGCGCCCCCCTCTCCCTTGGCCCTATATATAGTGGGGGGAAGGGAGGGCAACCATACCTAAGCCCTGGCGCCTCCCTCTCCCTTCCATGACACATCTCCCTCCTCCCGCAGCGCTTGGCGAAGCCCTGTTGGAATCCCGCTACTTCCACCACCACGCCGTCGTGCTGCTGGATCTCCATCAACCTCTCCTCCCCCTTGCTGGATCAAGAAAGAGGAGACCTCGCTGCTCCGTACGTGTGTTGAACGCGGAGGTGCCGTCCGTTCGGCGCTAGGATCATCGGTGATTTGGATCACGACGAGTACGACTCCATCAACCCCGTTCTCTTGAACGCTTCCGCGCACGATCTACAAAGGTATGTAGATCCACTCCTTCCTCGTTGCTAGATGACTCCATACATTGATCTTGGTGACACGTAGGAAAATTTTGAATTATTGCTATGTTCCCCAACAGTGGCATCATGAGCTAGGTCTATGCGTAGTTTCTATGCACGAGTAGAACACAAAGTAGTTGTGGGCGTTGATTTTATTCAATATGCTTACCGTTACTAGTCCAATCTTGATTCGGCGGCATCGTGGGATGAAGCGGCCCGGACCGACCTTACACGTACTCTTACGTGAGACCGGTTCCACCGACTGACATGCACTAGTTGCATAAGGTGGCTGGCGGGTGTCTGTCTCTCCCACTTTAGTCGGATCGGATTCGATGAACAGGGTCCTTATGAAGGGTAAATAGCAATTGGCATATCACGTTGTGGTCTTTGCGTAGGTAAGAAACGTTCTTGCTAGAAACCCATAGCAGCCACGTAAAACATGCAAACAACAATTAGAGGACGTCTAACTTGTTTTTGCAGGGTATGCTATGTGATGTGATATGGCCAAAGGATGTGATGAATGATATATGTGATGTATGAGATGATCCTGTTCTTGTAATAGGAATCACGACTTGCATGTCGATGAGTATGACAACCGGCAGGAGCCATAGGAGTTGTCTTTATTTATTTATGACCTGCGTGTCAACATAAACGTCATGTAATTACTTTACTTTATTGCTAACCGTTAGCTGTAGTAGTAGAAGTAATAGTTGGCGAGACAACTTCATAAAGACACGATGATGGAGATCATGATGATGGAGATCATGGTGTCATGCCGGTGACGATGATGATCATGGAGCCCCGAAGATGGAGATCAAAAGGAGCAATATGATATTGGCCATATCATGTCACTATTTGATTGCATGTGATGTTTATCATGTTTATACATCTTATTTGCTTAGAACGACGGTAGTAAATAAGATGATCCCTCATTAAAATTTCAAGAAAGTGTTCCCCCTAACTATGCACCGTTGCGACAGTTTGTTGTTTCGAAGCACCACGTGATGATCGGGTGTGATAGATTCTAACGTTCACATACAACGGGTGTAAGACAGATTTACACACGCGAAACACTTAGGTTGACTTGATGAGCCTAGCATGTGTACAGACATGGCCTCGGAACACAGAAGACCGAAAGGTCGAGCATGAGTCGTATAGAAGATACGATCAACATGAAGATGTTCACCGACGTTGACTAGTCCGTCTCACGTGATGATCGGACACGGCCTAGTTGACTCAGATCATGTAATCACTTAGATGACTAGAGGGATGTCTATCTGAGTGGGAGTTCATAAGATGAACTTAATTATCCTGAACATAGTCAAAAGGTCTTCGCAAATTATGTCGTAGCTCGCGCTTCAGTTCTACTGTTTAGTTATGTTCCTAGAGAAAATTTAGTTGAAAGTTGATAGTAGCAATTATGCGGACTAGGTCCGTAAACTGAGGATTGTCCTCATTGCTTCATAGAAGGCTTATGTCCTTAATGCACCGCTCAGTGTGCTGAACCTCGAACGTTGTCTGTGGATGTTGCGAACATCTGACATACACATTTTGATAACTACGTGATAGTTCAGTTAAACGGTTTAGAGTTGAGGCACCGAAGACGTTTTGAAACGTCGCGAAACATATGAGATGTTTCGAGGGCTGAAATTGGGATTTCAGGCTCGTGCCCACGTCAAGAGGTATAAGACCTCCGATGATTTTCTTAGCCTGCAAACTAAGGGAGAAAATCTCAATTGTTGAGCTTGTGCTCAGATTGTCTGAGTACAACAATCATTTGAATCAAGTGGGAGTTGATCTTCCAAATGAGATAGTGATGTTTCTCCGAAGTCATTACCACCAAGCTGCTAGAGCTTCGTGATGAACTATAATATATCAGGGACATATATGATGATCCTTGAGATATTCGCGATGTTTGACACCACAAAAGTAGAAATCAAGAAGGAGCATCAATTGTTGATGGTTGGTGAAACCACTAGTTTCAAGAAGGGCAAGTGCACGAAGGGATACTTCATGAAACGGCAATTCAGCTGCTGCTCTAGTGAAGAAACCCAAGGTTGAACCCAAACCCGAGACTAAGTGCTTCTGTAATAAGGGGAACAGCCACTGGAGCAGAATTACCCTAGATACTTGGTAGATGAGAAGGCTGGCAAGGTCGATAGAAGTATATTGGATATACATTGTGTTGATGTGTACTTTACTAGTACTCCTAGTAGCACCAGGGTATTAGATACCGGTTCGGTTGCTAAGTGTTAGTAACTCGAAATAAAAGCTACGGAATAAATGGAGACTAGCTAAAGGTGAGCTGACGATATGTGTTGGAAGTGTTTCCGATGTTGATATGATCAAGCATCGCACGCTCCCTCTACCATCGAGATTGGTGTTAAACCTAAATAATTGTTATTTGGTGTTTGCGTTGAGCATAGACATGATTGGATTATGTCTATCACAATGTGGTTATTCATTTAAAGAGAATAATAGTTACTCTGTTTATTTGAATAATACCTTCAATGGTCTTACACCTAAAATGAATGGTTTATTGAATCTCGATCGTAGTGATACACATGTTCATGCCAAAAGATAGTAATGATAGTACCACCTACTTGTGGCACTGCCACGTAAGTCATATCGATATAAAACGCATGAAGAAGCTCCATGTTGATGGATCTTTGGGCTCACTCTTTTTTGAAAAGTTTGAGGCATGCGAACCATGTCTATTGGTGTATATGCATGAAGAAACTCCATGCAAATGGACCGTTTGGACTCACTTGATTTTGAATCACTTGAGACATGCAAATCATACCACATGGGCAAGATGACTGAAAGCCTTGTTTTCAGTAAAATGGAACTAGAAAGCAACTTGTTGGAAGTAATACATTTTGATGTGTGTAGTCCAATGAGTGCTGAGGCATGTAGTGGATATCGTTATGTTCTTACTTCACAGATGATTTGAGTAGATGTTGAGTATATTTACTTGATGAATCACGATTCTGAATTATTGAAAGGTTCAAGTAATTTCAGGGTGAAGTTAAAAGATCGTCATGACAATAGGATAGAAGATCTATGATATGATCATAGAGATGAATATCTGAATTACGAGTTTGGCACAAACGTAAGACATTGTGGAAATTGTTTCACAACTGATACAGCCTGGAACACCATAGTGTGATGGTGTGTCCGAACATCATAACTGCACCCTATTGGATATGATGCATACCATGATGTCTCTTATCGAATTACCACAATAGTTTATGGGTTAGGCATTAGAGACAACCACATTCACTTTAAATAGGGCACCACGTAATTCCGATGAGATGACACCGAATGAACTATGGTTTAGAGAAACCTAAGCTGTCATTTCTTAAAAGTTTGGGGCTGCGACGCTTATGTGGAAAAGTTTCAGGCTGATAAGCTCAAACCCAAAGCGGATAAATGCATCTTCATAGGACACCCAAAACAGTTGGGTATACCTCCTGTCTCAGATCCGAAAGCAATAAGAGATTGTTTCTAGAATCGGGTCCTTTCTCGAGGAAAAGTTTCTCTCGAAAGAATTGAGTGGGAGGATGGTGGAGACTTGATGAGGTTATTAAACCGTCTCTTCAACTAGTGTGTGGCAGGGCACAGGAAGTTGTTCCTGTGGCACCTACACCAATTGAAGTGGAAGCTTGTGATAGTGATCATGAAACTTCAGATCAAGTCACTACCAAACCTCGTGGGATGACGAGGATGTGTACTACTTCAGAGTGGTACGTAATCCTGTCTTGGAAGTCATGTTGCTAGACAACAATGAACCTACGAGCTATGGAGAAGCGATGATGGGCCCGGATTCCGATAAATGGCTCGAGGCCATAAAATCCGAGAGAGGATCCATGTATGAAAACAAAGTGTAGACTTTGGCAGAACGGCTCGATGGTCGTAAGGCTGTTGAGTACAGATGGATTTTAAAAGGAAGACGGACAATGATGGTAAGTATCACCATTAAGAAAGCTCGACTTGTCATTAAGATGTTTTCCGACAAGTTCAAGGAGTTGACTACGATGAGACTTTCTCACTCGTAGCGATGCTAAGAGTCTGTTGGAATTATATTAGCAATTACTGCATCATTTATGAAATCTTGCAGATAGGATGTCAAAACATTGTTTCCTCGACGATTTTTCTTGAGGAAAGGTTGTATGTAATACAACCGGAAGGTTTTGTCAATCCTGAAATATGCTAATAAGTATGCAAAGCTCCAGCAATCCTTCTAAGGACTGGAGTAAGCATCTCGGAGTTGGAATGTATGCTTTGATGAGATGATAAAAGATTTTGGTGTATACAAAGTTTATGAGAAACTTGTATTTCCAAAGAAGTGAGTGGGAGCACTATAGAATTTCTGATGAATATATGTTGTTGACATATTGTTGATCAGAAATGACGTAGAATTTCTGGAAAGCATATAGGGTTATTTGGAAAGTGTTTTCAATGGAAAGCCTGGATTAAGCTACTTGAGCATTGAGCATCAAGATCTATGAGGATAGATCAAAATGCTTAAATGGTACTTTCAAATGAGCACATTCCTTGACATGATCTTAAAGGTGTTCAAGATGAATCAGTCAAAGAAGGAGTTCTTGCCTGAGTTGTAAGGTATGAAGTTAAGACTTAAAGCTCGACCACGGCAGAATAGAGAGAAAGGACGAAGGTCGTCCCCTATGCTCAAGACATAGGCTCTATAGTATGCTATGCTGTGTGCCGCACCTGAAGTGTGCCTTGCCATGAGTCAGTCAAGGGGTACAAGAGTGATCCAAGTATGGATCACAGGACAGCGGTCAAAGCTATCCTTAGTAACTAGTGGACTAAGGAATTTTCTCGATTATGGAGGTGGTAAAAGAGTTCGTCGTAAAGGGATACGCCGATGCAAACTTTGACACTAATCCAGATTATTCTGAGTAGTAAACTGGATTCGTATAGTAGAATAGTTATTTGGAATAGCTCCAAATAGAGCGTGGTAGCTGCATCTAGGAGATGACATAGAGATTTGTAAAGCACACACGGATCTGAAAGGTTCAGACCCGTTGACTATAACCTCTCTCACAAGCATAACATGATCAAACCCAGAACTCATCGAGTGTTAATCACATGGTAAATGTGAACTAGATTATTGACTCTAGTAAACTCTTTGGGTGTTAGTCACATGGGGATGTGACCTTGAGTGTTAATCACATATCGATGTGAACTAGATTATTGACTCTAGTGCAAGTGGGAGACTGTTGGAAATATGCCCTAGAGGCAATAATAAATTAGTTATTATTATATTTCCTTGTTCATGATAATCGTTTATTATCCATGCTATAATTGTATTGATAGGAAACTCAGATACATGTGTGGATATATAGACAACACCATGTCCCTAGTAAGCCTCTAGTTGACTAGCTCGTTGATCAACAGATGGTTACGGTTTCCTGACCATGTATATTGGATGTCGTTGATAACGGGATCACATCATTAGGAGAATGATGTGATGGACAAGACCCAATCCTAAGCATAGCACTAGATCGTGTAGTTCGTATGCTAAAGCTTTTCTAATGTCAAGTATCATTTCCTTAGACCATGAGATTGTGTAACTCCCGGATACCGTAGGAGTGCTTTGGGTGTGCCAAACGTCACAACGTAACTGGGTGGCTATAAAGGTGCACTACGGGTATCTCCGAAAGTGTCTGTTGGGTTGGCACGAATCAAGACTGGGATTTGTCACTCCGTGTGACGGAGAGGTATCTCTGGGCCCACTCGGTAGGACATCATCATAATGTGCACAATGTGATCAAGGAGTTGATCACGGGATGATGTGTTACGGAACGAGTAAAGAGACTTGCCGGTAACGAGATTGAACAAGGTATCGGGATACCGACGATCGAATCTCGGGCAAGTACAATACCGCTAGACAAAGGGAATTGTATACGGGATTGATTAAGTCCTTGACATCGTGGTTCATCCGATGAGATCATCGTGGAACATGTGGGAGCCAACATGGGTATCCAGATCCCGCTGTTGGTTATTGACCGGAGAGTCATGTCGGTCATGTCTGCATGTCTCCCGAACCCGTAGGGTCTACACACTTAAGGTTCGATGACGCTAGGGTTATAGAGATATTAGTATGCGGTAACCCGAATGTTATTCGGAGTCCCGGATGAGATCCCGGACGTCACGAGGAGTTCCGGAATGGTCCGGAGGTAAAGAATTATATATAGGAAGTGCTATTTCGGCCATCGGGACAAGTTTCGGGGTCACCGGTATTGTACCGGAACCACTGGAAGGGTCCCGGGGGTCCACCGGGTGGGGCCACCTGCCCCGGGGGGCCACATGGGCTGTAGGGGGTGCGCCTTGGCCTATATGGGCCAAGGGCACCAGCCCCAAGAGGCCCATGTGCCAAGAGAAGAGGGAAAGGAAGAGTCTTGAAGGGGGAAGGCACCTCCTAGGTGCCTTGGGGAGGAGGGACTCCTCCCTTGGCCGCACCCTTCCTTGGAGGAAGGCCCAAGGCTGCGCCCCCCCTCTCCCTTGGCCCTATATATAGTGGGGGGAAGGGAGGGCAACCATACCTAAGCCCTGGCGCCTCCCTCTCCCTCCCATGACACATCTCCCTCCTCCCGCAGCGCTTGGCGAAGCCCTGTTGGAATCCTGCTACTTCCACCACCACGCCGTCGTGCTGCTGGATCTCCATCAACCTCTCCTCCCCCTTGCTGGATCAAGAAAGAGGAGACCTCGCTGCTCCGTACGTGTGTTGAACGCGGAGGTGCCGTCCGTTCGGCGCTAGGATCATCGGTGATTTGAATCACGACGAGTACGACTCCATCAACCCCGTTCTCTTGAACGCTTCCTCGCGCGATCTACAAAGGTATGTAGATCCACTCCTTCCTCGTTGCTAGATGACTCCATAGATTGATCTTGGTGACACGTAGGAAAATTTTGAATTATTGCTACGTTCCCCAACAACTCCTCCTCGCCGACGTCCACCGCGGCGGGCACTGCCGCCGCGTCCCGCGCCCGCTGCCGCGCATGGTGGGCATGCCGCGCCATGTTTGCGTCGGACGATGCCCATGGTGCGTCCATGGCCTCGACGCGCCAACGAAGGGATTGCGCGTTCGTCACCTTGACGGCTACTCTAGCGCTGGATCCATGCGTCATCTGGGCGGACGTAATGGATTCCTAACGGAAGGAGTCTGAGCGCTGCCGTGCACAAGCCTTTTCCGGGGTGCGGCGGAGCGCAAACCGGATGACCATCTCCTCCTCGGGGCCGCGTGGAATGAGTTTGGGGTCGAGGAATCTGAAGGTGAAGAACTCGGATCTGCTTCCCGCCATGCCGGAGATGGCCGGACGCCGGAGACGAGCTTGTGTGGCGTAGGGGAGTGGAGGAGAGTGAAGTGAAGTGGATAGGGTTTGGTCCACCCGGCGGATGGGGAGGAATATACATGGGTCGGGTGGGCTGGGTCCGATGTTGCGGGTGCGTCCATATTTGTGTTGGATATGAGGGATGCCGGTCAGCTCGGGCGTTTGAGCCCGTCTAAGGCACCCGTCTGGGTCAAAATTTTGCGACGAAACGGCTTGCCCAGACGCATAAGGCGGATATGAGGCGCCCGGCTGTAAATGCTCTTACATGTTATGTCATTTGATGCTTTTAATGGGCCGGCCTAATCAGGGCATGCACATGAGCGCCGCTACCCCGACTAATAAATTGTATGTGCTTTGCATGCCATTTAAATATATATAAAAGGCATGAAATAATAAATTGGTAGAGTTGGATGTTCAATTAGAAGGCCGCGTGACAAAAGCCTATGAGTTGAAAACTATATCCAACGGATGATAATACTCGGATTTGCCATCTCTTGACCGTTGGATGAATATATTCAACAACTAATATTTTAAACAATTGGCACACTATATAGTGCTATACAACTAGCGCAAAAGGCGCTGCTTAGGAGGTCTCCTATTTGACTCCCGTGTTTTTTTTAGACGTGGTTTTGTTGAAGCGGCAAGCAGCCCACACTGGCCGACCCATTTGGAGCATCAAAGCAGTGCGATGATGAACACTGCATTTTTCTGCTTTTCATTTATAGGTTATTTCGGTCTTCATATTTTGCCTTTTGTATTCCTTTTGCTTTGATGTTTTTGTTTGTGTTTCTTTCTTGCCTTTTTTTTTTCTGTTTTTGTTTCTCTTTCTTATTTTATTGTTTTCCTCTTTTACAAAAATGTTTGAATTTCCTTATTTTATTCAGGATTTCAAATATTGTTCATGATTTTCAGAAAATGTTTGTAATTTTCAAAAACTGTTAATGATTTGCAAAATTGTTTGCAATTTTCAAAAACTGTTGATTTCTAAGAAATTGTTCATGTTTTCATAAAATTTTCACGTTTTTTAAATTTTATTCAACACTCAGAAAATTTGTTGACTTAACATTTTTTAGACAATTAGTTCATGCTTTCAAATTTAGTTCACTTTTTTATAAAAAAATCCAGAATTCAAAAAATTTCAAATTTTGAAAACAAATCACAATTTCAAAACATATCCACATTTTTTTAAAAGAATTATGTTTTAATATTTTGTTCACAATTCAAGAAATTTGTCGGAATTCAAAATATAGTCAGAATTTCAAAAATTGTTCATCATGCACTGAAAAATTTCTCATTGTGCATTAGAAAAAAAAGTTCACCTTATATTAAAAAAATGGTCATTGTGTATTTGAAAAATGTTCACCGTGTACTTCAGAAAGTTTAATGTGTGTTTTTAAATTCATTTTTTCATAAATAGTTCATAATTTTTTGAATTGTGTTGCTTTTGATGCTAGTTATTAGTGTCTTGCGCTGCCATTTAGTCACCAAACACCATCAGCTCGAGTGACATTCCAGCCGCCCTCGAAACCAAAAGGTCACATGTTCAATCCTCCCTCACATGCTCACATTTTAGGATTTTTTTTCACATTTTGAACTAGAATGGGCCGGCCTAGATGGGCAGCTTCAGCGTGAAAGCTGGACTATTGGACGTACATGAGCATCCAATAGGGGCTCTGAGGAACGTAAAGCTGAGGGAACAATAGCTCGGTGGAGCTCAGCCCCATCAAGTTCTCCTCACCCTCGAGTGTTTTTTACTTACCAGAGTGGCCTGCCTTGCTGGTTTTCTCCCGAATCCTATTTGGCGGTTCAGCCACCAAATAAAGTGCAAATGTTATGGGGCGCAGGTCACTCATTTGGTAGTCTAGCTGGCCGGTGGCCCGTTATCACTGCCTCCACCGATTTTGGAACCTTTAGAAGGTTTTGTTGGTTTTCTATGCTGGTTTCTGGTATTTTTTTCACCGGCTTTTATACATTTTTTGTTGGTTTTCCATTTTTTAAAATTTCTTCCTTCCTCTTTATTATACCTTTTCATTTTTATACTTATTCCATAACTTATTTTTCAAAATACATGAATTTTTTTAAACCCCTGTTTTTTTCAAAATCAATGAACTTTTTTAAAATTTGCAAAGTTTATAAAAATTCACAAGTATTTGAAATTTTGAACTTTTTCAAACCCGTGAACGTTTTCTAAAACAATAGTGACCTTTTCTCAAATTCATAAGATTTTAATTTTTTTGAACATTTTTAAATTAACGAAATTGTTTTAAAATTTTCTGAACATTCTCAAATTAACAAAAAATATTAATGAAAGATCCACATTTATGTAACTTTTTCATATTTACGAACTATTTCATGTCAATGGTCAACTGGGTCGGCAGTGAGTGGTCAACTGGTCCACTTGTCAATGGTGAGCTTTTTTATTCGAGGGGTTGTCAATGGTCAGCTGGTTAAGGAGTCAGGGTCAGTTTGGATTGCGTTGTCGACTACGCTAGCCTTGCCTGGGCGGCTGCCTGGAGCATGCCTGGGGTATGTTTGGTAGATTCCCTGATTTTCTCCCTGGTTCACGCATGCGAAACCACGCCTGGTTTTCTCCCTGGTTCACGCACCAGGCACTAGCGCCAGGCAACCCGAAACGGACGCCTGGGCACCAGGCAGCTCCTTCCTCCTGTCTAATCTTGTCCTTGTCTATTTTAATCACATGCTTCACAACTTCTTTTTCATTGGAATGTGTGTCATTGCAATTCAAAACGGAGTACTAGTTCTCTCAGGCCAGGAAACAAAGCAAACACCACATGCATAGCATGCATGGCCAGGCACAAACCATTCTATTTTCAGGCTCCACCCAGGCATCATCTTTTGCCTGGCATGGAGCCGAGGACATGTAACACCCCGAATGTTACTTTCCATCTTGGTAACTCCTACTCTTGCCATTTTCGGCTATGAGATATGATAATCCCTTCGTGATTGGATTTTTGTCTTTCATTTTGCATTTTTGTTCATGTCATGCATTTCATATCATGTCATCATGTGCATCTCATTTGCATTCGTGTTCGTTTCATGCATCCGAGCATTTTCCCCGTTGTCCGTTTCGCGATCCGACACTCCCACATGCACCCGACGCATCCCTCTTATCTCTTTTCGTGAGCGGGAGAAAAACATTATCGGAATGGATCGAGATTTGTCAAGTGGCCTTGGTACACCACCGGTAGACCGTCTGTCAAATTTCGTTCCATTTGGAGGTCGTTCGATGCCCCAACGGTTAACCGGGTAACCGCTAAAGCCTCTTTTGTGTTGCAGCCCAACACCCCTCCAAACAACCCACTAACCCCTCTAAACCCCCTCCATGCTCTCCGTTGTTGGATCACGATCGTGTGGGCGAAAACCGCACCTCATTTGGACTCTCCAAACTCCTTCTACCTATATAAACACCTCCCCCTCCATTTTTTTCGCGGACCAAACCCTAGATCCCACATCCTCCGCGCATCCGGACGCGTCCGCGCCGTGGCAGACATGTCCGCACCCCCGGCCATGTCGCCCCGACCAATGGGAGCGCGACACGTCAGCCCGCCGCCACCCTCGTCCAATCGTGCGTTGCCACGCGTCCCGGCACCCCGCTCCCTCCGTCGCCAGCCCGATGCGGGCCCGCGGGGCCCATCCGCCACACCCGCGCGAGCCCGCGCGCCCGCCGCCGCGCCTCGCCCGCGAGCTCCCGCCGGAGCACCACCGCCTAACGCCACGCTCGCGCCGCTCCGTCGCCGTGCCTCCGCCGCCGCTCGTCCGCCCGGCTTCCGCGCCCCACCAGCACGTCGCGCCGTCGCCTCCCTTCGCCGATCGCCACCGCTGCGGCCTTGCCGGAGGTCCCGCGCCGTGCCGCCCTGCAGGAGCTCGCCGGAGTCGCCAATCGCCACCATCCTTCGCCTTCTCCCCTACTCCGGTCAGATCCGGGAGCCGTGACCGGATCGGCACGTTCTCGGTCTTCCCGCCGTCCTCAGACCCTCTCGCTGAAGCACACGCCGCCGTCCTTTTTGCGAGCCGTCGCTAACCTCGCCTTGGCCTCGCTCAGCCTCCCATGCGGGGGAGAAACGACCGAGTCGCCGCCTCTCTGGGCCGGCCTCGCGTCTAGGCCCAGCTCGTCGGCCTCTCCAGCCCACAGCACCGTCCTGGGACGAGCCCATCTGGTGAGGCCCCTTCACTCCCCTTATCCATCGTCGTGGGTGATTTTTGCTATATTGCGCTCACCCGCAGACTTGGTAATTTTCACCAAGTCCTTTCCTCATGTAATTTTTATGCCATCTTCATCATGTCACATCTCCGTGCTCGGTGCTCCAAATCATGCATATGATATGTTGAAATGTTCATCTCGTTAAGCTCTTCATGTTAGTGGCATTTGCATGCATGTTACTGTCCATATTGATGCCATTATCCTCGTTGCACTAGTACTATAAAATGTTAACTGCTGGTTCTTAACAGAACTTGAGGATTTGTCATTTTCGTTGCATTTTGTGTGTGCATCCTATGAGCATGATGTCTACATATTTTATGATCTCCATCATGCCACCTCTACAGAGGTGCAAGTCTTGTATTTTTAGGAGATATGTGGTGACTAGCGCAAGCATGCAAAGTAGGCTTCATAATGTTGCTGTTTTCAGACACTTGGTGCTTTTACTATCCTTTTCCTGATGTGTTGCTACCATGAGATCCATGCTTATTTCGAGATACTTCAGTAAGGATGTTTTGAACATGGGGTTTTGCTCTATACTTTCAAGCCTCTGGTTGGAATTATGGAGTGCTCTAGATTGTCATTACCATGCTCTACTTTTGCTAAATAATGTCCCTGGCAGATTGTTAACATGATAATCAATATTGCCATGTGTTTTGCTAGTGATCCATGCATCCTATGAACTTGCTCTTTCCATTTTTAGCTTCATGTACATGTCTACTTACTATTGGTATACTTGTGTTGTCATGTAATGCTTTATGGTGAGTGGCATGAGCTTGCAAAGTTGCTATCATGAATCTGTTTCTGCCATGTTCTGAAATTCCACCAAGTCTGAATCCGTTTATAAAACTTGCTATGTTTACATGGGTACCATCATATTTTCTGTGCCTTTTTGGCTCATATTCAGTAAGGGAGTTTTGTTCAGTGCATTCAGTAGAAGCATTCCATGCCTTTATTTGCCATGATATGTTCCTGTAGCATGTTGTTTTCTTGCTCTAAACATTGCTTCCTGATGTTGTTTTTGACATGTTAGTATTTTCACTAAGTCTGTGAAGCTGATATCTTTTGCACTTTTGCCATGCTTGTCTTAACCTGTTCTAGTGTGATTTAACCGTAGTTCAGTGTTCATGTTTTGTCAAGCATCTCTTGTACATCACTGCCATATGCTTTGTTGCTATGTTGGAGTGCAGTAGCTTAGTTTCTTGTTACATTCTAAGTGCTATGATGCTGTTAATCGCAGATTTGCATCATCCTTGTATTGCTTGCCATTTGCAAACCGTGCATCCGTTTCAGGTGATCCTTATATCGATTTCGACCGAAATCACCTCATCTTTTCAGCGGCATACTTGGTTTGCCAAGTTGATGCCTTGATCATTATTTCCCTTCCGGAGCAGGCATATACATTGCATATCATATCTTGCATATCATGCCATGTATTGCATCACGTTGCTTGTGCATTGCACCGTATTGATTGTTGTTCCATTGCTTGTGTTCTTGCTTTGGGTAGAGCCGGCAGACGAGTATGTGAACGAGGAACCTGTTGAGTACACTAACGAGGATCAAGCTTTCGACAACTCCGAGAACATTGCAGGCAAGATGACCATACCCTCGATATCACTTCTATCTTTGCTTGCTAGTTGTTCGTTCTATCTCTATGTTGCGCTACCTACCACTTGTTATATCATGCCTCCCATATTGCCATGTCATGCCTCGATACCAGGCATCATTTTTTGCATGGCATAGAGCCGAGGACACCATCCAAACTGACCCTTGATAACCCACAAGTATAGGGGATCGCAACAGTTTTCGAGGGTAGAGTATTCAACCCAAATTTATTGATTCGACCCAAGGGAAGCCAAAGAATATTCTCAAGTATTAGCAGCTGAGTTGTCAATCGACCACACCTGGAAACTTAATATCTGCAACAAAGTGTTTAGTAGCAAAGTAATATGATAGTAGTGGTAACGATAGCAAAAATAACGGTAGCAAAAGTAATGTTTTTGGAATATTGTAGTGATGATAGAAATAGCAACGGAAAAGCAAATAAGCGAAGAACAGTATATGGAAAGCTCGTAGGCAATGGATCGGTGATAGAGAATTATGCCGGATGCGGTTCATCATGTAACAGTCATAACCTAGGGTGACACAGAACTAGCTCCAATTCATCAATGTAATGTAGGCATGTATTCCGAATATAGTCATACGTGCTTATGGAAAAGAACTTGCATGACATCTTTTGTCCTACCCTCCCGTGGCAGCGGGGTCCTATTGGAAACTAAGGGATATTAAGGCCTCCTTTTAATAGAGTACCGGACCAAAGCATTAACACATAGTGAATACATGAACTCCTCAAACTACGGTCATCACCGGTAAGTATCCCGATTATTGTCACTTCGGGGTTAACGGATCATAACACATAATAGGTGACTATAGACTTGCAAGATAGGATCAAGAACTCTCATATATTGATGAAAACATAATAGGTTCAGATCTGAAATCATGGCACTCGGGCCCTAGTGACAAGCATTAAGCATAGCAAAGTCATAGCAACATCAATCTCAGAACATAGTGGATACTAGGGATCAAACCCTAACAAAACTAACTCGATTACATGATAAATCTCATCCAACCCACTCACCGTCCAGCAAGTCTATGATGGAATTACTGACGCACGGTGGTGAGCATCATGAAATTGGTGATGGAGGATGGTTGATGATGACGATGGCAACGGATTCCCCTCTCCGGAGCCCCGAACGGACTCCAGATCGGCCCTCCCGAGAGGTTTTAGGGCTTGGCGCCGGCTCCGTATCATAAAACGCGATGAATCCTTCTCTCTTATTTTTTTCTATTCGAAACCAAATATATGGAGTTGGAGTCGAGGTCGGAGGAGCTTTAGGGGGCCCACGAGGTAGGGGGCGCGCCCCCACCCTCGTGGCTAGGGTGTGGGCCCCCTGGTCTTCATCTTTTGCAAATATTTTCTATTATTTCCAAATAGACATTCCGTGAAGTTTCAAGTCATTCCGAGAACTTTAGTTTCTGCACATAAATAACACCATGGCAGTTCTGCTGAAAACAGCGTCAATCCGGGTTAGTTCCATTCAAATCATGCAAGTTAGAGTCCAAAACAAGGGCAAAAGTGTTTGGAAAAGTAGATAGGACAGAGACGTACCAACTCCCCCAAGCTTAAACCTTTGCTTGTCCTCAAGCAATTCAGTTGACAAACTGAAAGTGATAAAGAAAAACTTTTACAAACTCTGTTTGCTCTTGTTGTTGTAAATATGTAAAGCCAGCATTCAAGTTTTCAGCAAAGATTATAAACTAACCACATTCACAATAACGCTTAGGTCTCATGTTTACTCATATCAATGACATAATCAACTAGTGAGCAATAATAATAAATCTCGGATGACAACACTTTCTCAAAACAATCATAATATGATATAACAAGATGGTATCTCGCTAGCCCTTTCTAAGAACGCAAAACATAAGTGCAGAGCACCTTTAAAGATCAAGGACTGACTAGACATTGTAATTCATGGTAAAAGAGATCCAGTCAAGTCATACTCAATGTAAACTAACAGTAATGAATGCAAATGACAGCGGTGCTCTCCAACTGGTGCTTTTTAATAAGAGGATGATGACTCAACATAAAAGTAAATAGATATCCCCTTCGCAGAGGGAGGCAGAGATTTGTAGAGGTGCCAGAGCTCGGTTTTGAAATAGAGGTGAATAATATTTTGAGCGGTATACTTTCATTGTCAACATAACAATCAAGAGATGGCGATATCTTCCATGCTACACACATTATAGGCGGTTCCCAAACAGAATGGTAATGTTTATACCCCCCCCTCCACCAACAAGCATCAATCCATGGCTTGCTCGAAACAACGAGTGCCTCCAACTAACAAGAGTCCCAGGGGGAGTTTTATTTGCAATTATTTTGATTTAGTTTGCATAAAGCATGGGACTGGGCATCCCGGTGACCAGCCATTTTCTCGCGAGTGAGGAGCGGAGTCCACTCCTCTTGAGAATAACCCATGGAAGATACGGACATCCCTAGTTGATACATGAGCTATTCGAGCATACAAAACAGGATATTTATTTGAAGGTTTAGAGTTTGGCACATACAAATTTACTTGGAACGGCAGGTAGATACCGTATATAGGTAGGTATGGTGGACTCATATGG
The DNA here is from genome assembly GCF_003073215.2 of Triticum urartu. Lineage (NCBI taxonomy): Eukaryota > Viridiplantae > Streptophyta > Magnoliopsida > Poales > Poaceae > Triticum > Triticum urartu. The sequence continues at coordinate 314,984,710 of NC_053022.1, read as the reverse complement.
AACACTTTGGGGTTTATGGAGTTGGATGCACAAGCAGTATTCCCGCTTAGTACAGGTGAAGGCTAGCAAAAGACTGGGAAGCGACCAGCTAGAGAGCGACAACCGTCATGATCATGCATTAAAATTAATCAACACCGAATGCAAGCATGAGTAGGATATAATCCAGCATGAACATAAATATCGTGAAGACTATTTTGATTTTGTTTCAACTACATGCGTGAGCATGTGCCAAGTCAAGTCACTTAAATCATTCAGAGGAGAATACCACCCTATCATGCCACATCACAACCATTTTAATAGCATGTTGGCACGCAAGGTAAACCATTATAAGCTCGTAGCTAATTAAGCATGGCACAAGAAGCTATGATCTCTAGTTGTAATTGCAAACATGTTTATTCATAATAGGCTGAATCAGGAACGATGAACTAATCATATTTACAAAAACAAGAGAGGTCGATTTCATACCAGCTTTTCTCATCTCAGTCAGTCCATCATATATCATCATAATTTCCTTTCACTTGCACGACCAAACGATGTGGATAATAATAATAGTGCACGTGCATTGGACTAAGTTGGAATCTGTAAGCATTCAATAAACAGGAGAAGACAAGGCAATATGGGATATTTTGTCAGATCAACAATAATGCATATAAGAGCCACTTCAACAATTTAATCATGGTATTCTCCAATCAACCCCCAAAGAAAAGAAAAGAAATAAAACTATTTACACGGGAAAGCTTCCAACAAGCAAAAGAAGAATAGGAAATCTTTTTGGGTTTTCTTTTTAATTACTACTACAAGCATGGAAAGTAAACTAATTAAAAGCTACAACTAATTTTTTGGTTTTTCTTAAGGTTTATTAAACACACAAGAAGAAAGCATAAAAAGGAAAATAAACTAGCATGGATGATACAATGAAAAAGTCTGAGCACCAACATCTAGCAATGAGTGTGTGAACATGAATGTAATGTCGGTGGGAAATACGTACTCCCCCAAGCTTAGGCTTTTGGCCTAAGTTGGTCTATGGCCATGGCTGGCCTGGCGGATATCCATAATAATAGTTGGGGTCGTTGTCGGTGTCAAAACCGGCGGATCTCGGGTAGGGGGTCCCGAACTGTGTGTCTAAGGCGGATGGTAACATGAGGCAGGGGACACGATGTTTTACCCAGGTTCGGGCCCTCTTGATGGAGGTAAAACCCTATGTCCTGCTTGATTTATTCTTGATGATATAAGTGTTACAAGAGTTGATCTACCACGAGATCGGAGAGGCTAAACCCTAGAAGCTAGCCTATGGTATGATTGTATGTTGTCCTACAGACAAAGTAGGAGATATACATATCCGTATTGCCTAGCTTGCCTTCCACGCCAAGTAGAGTCCCATCCGGACATGAGACGAAGTCTTCAATCTTACATCTTCATAGTCCAACAGTCCGGCCAAAGGATATAATCCGGCTGTCCGGAGACCCCCTAATCCAGGAGTCCCTCAGTAGCCCCTGAACCAGGCTTCAATGACGATGAGTCCGGCGCGCAGTATTGTCTTCGGCATTGCAAGGCGGGTTCCTCCTTCGAATACACCACGGAAGAATTTGAATACAAGGATAGTGTCCGATCCTGCAAAATAAGTTCCACATACCACCGTAGAGAGAATAATATTTCCACAAATCTAATCCGCTGACACGTTTTGGCAACATGGCATTATGCCATGGCCCGGTGATTATTCGAACAGTTTCCTTTAACTAGCCCCGCACATAACACGAGGCAGTTTTTTGATACGTCTTGTCAAAGCAGAGATCGTGTCCCCTTATTACGGGATTCTCATCAATACGGGCGTGGGTAACCCAACCGCGCCATCGATTACGACGCTTGGGGGATAAGCGAGTTTCACCAGGCTAGTGGGGGCGCATAGTTTCGGCCGCCCTTATAAAGGGACAAGGTTTAACCTTTTTCTACCCATGCCTTCTTCCTCCTTGCTCATCCATTCTTGCGCACTCGAGCTCCAACGCCCAAGTCCACATCCTTCCCCTCAACCTTCTCTAATCATGTCCCGAGCGGGAGGCAAATGGATGGCTTCCTCCGTTACGGACGGACACATCAAGAAGCTGCATGGAGCCGGATACTTGGCCGCGAATATCGTGCATCGGCTGCCCGCTGCGGGGCAGATCGTTCCTTCCCCTGAACCTTACGAGAGGGTAGTCTTCCTCCACCACTTCCTTCACGGACTGGAGTTTCCCCTCCATCCATTCGTCCGTGGTCTCATGTTCTACTACGGGCCGGACTTCCATGATTTGGCCCCGAACTTCGTCCTCAACATTTCGGCATTCATCATCGTGTGTGAGGCTTTCCTCCGCATCTGGCCCCACTTCGGCCTGTGGTTAAAGACCTTCAATATCAAGACGTAGGTGGTGGGCGGCCAACAAGGAGAATGCGGCGGAGCCATGGTGGGCAAGATGCCCAATGTTATATGGCTTGAAGGATCCTTCGTGGAGACCATAAAGGGGTGGCAATCGGCGTGGTTCTACATCACCAAGCCGCGCGACGCCAAATGGGTGGCTGCCCCCAAGTTTTGATCCGGAATCCCCACGTGGCTCACCTCCTAGAAAGAGAAGGGCCTGTCCTGGGGTTCATCGGTAGAGCTGGACGGACTCCAGAAATGTATCCAGAATATGGCAGGCAAGAAGCTCAAGCTTGTCAACATAGTCCAGGTCATGCTCATCCGCTGGATCCTCCCGTGCCAACAACGGGACTTCAACTTGTGGGAGTTCGACCCGGCCCAGCACCAGACTCTGAGCGAGCTCTTCGACATGACGCACAAGGACGTCTGGAAGGTGCTGTTCAAGGGCGCCGAGGTCCCTCCCTCTCTCACCGAGGACCGCGGGCTAAGCGTGAAGCGCCAAGCGCATTCGGTGAGTTCTATACATCTGGTAGGATATTTATTTCCCCTAGCTTAACCATGTGCGGGGTCTGAGCTCCATGCCTTTGACAGGACTGGGTGGAGACGTCGGGGCAGATTAACTGTCCGGCCCCTCGGCCCGAAGACACTGCGGACGCTCTCCTAACGGAGATGCTGACTCTGGCTTCTTACAAGGTGCCGGAGAAGACCAAGAAGTCCAAGGGAACCCGAAAGAGTTCCCGACGCCAAGTGTTATCGGACTCATCGTACGATAACTCTGCGATGCACTCCTCCCCCGAAGACGAGGAGGAAGATGAAGATGCTCCCCCTCCAGTCGGGGGAGACAAGAAAATGAAGGCCGCCCCAACCGGGGGGGGCCGAAGGGTCCAAGAAGGGAAGGACTCTCCTTCCGGACTACTCCACCACCGCCGCCGAAGGCGAAGATGAGTGGCTGCTTAGGTCCAAGCCCCTGGCGAAGTCGTAAGTATTCGGATGCCGGAATAGCTCATAGCACAACTTTGTCACACTGCTTCTCCTAACGCCGAATTATGATTATGCAGACCGCCACGAGCCCGTATCGACGTATCTTCGGATGGCTCCCTGGGCTCGTCGGATATGGATAGCGATCCACTTACGACCGCCACCTCCCCTTGCCCTACAGACAATGCCGAGGTATTGTCTCAAGAGGCACCGGGTCGAGGGGAGACAGTCCCGGAGGCGTCTCAAGGCGACCTTCTGGATTCCGGGAGCAGAGGGAGCAAAGCTCCCGAGGGCTCCGAGTTCGGCCCTCAGCCAAACACCGCATCGGAACCTCCAGTGGTTCCGGACTCAGGCAGGCGGCCTCCTTCCAAAAGGGGCAAGACGCCTGTGCTGGTGACCTCTGTCCATCCAGAGGCACCGGACAGTCTGCTGGGAGCGCTTCACAGCGCTTCCATCGACGAAGAGCACCGCACTATTATGAGTGCGGTGGTCCAGAAGGTTTAGTCTGCCAAGAGCGGACTGACTGAAGCCTGTGCCAGCCTTCTAACATGCTTTGAGGTAAGTTTTTGTAATATGGGGAAAAATATTATCGCATAGACAGTAGCCCCTAATGCTCGGTTCGGTGTTCATAAAGAAAAGCCGAACGGAGGATCAAACAATTTCGCAGGAGTCTAATATAAGTATGTCAATATGCGTATGCAAGCTTCGCTGCTGGCCTCTGCCGCACTGACTGCGGAGGTCGCCGCACTGAAGCAGGACCTTAAAGGGTCCAAGGACGAGCTCGGCCTTGCCAAGAGGCAGCTCGAGGAGAACAAAGGTAAGTAGTACCTAGTCTATGGATATGTATAAAAAGAATGTGATTGCAAAATGACAGGATCATCGTAAATTTGCCAGGGGCCACGACCGAGGTGGCGACCCTGAAGCAAGCGCTATCCGAGGCCGAAAACAAAGCGGCCAAGGAGCGCACCGAGCGGGAAAGGCATGAGGCACGGGTGGGCGAGGTGCAGCAAGAGCTCCACGCTCTCGTGACAAAGCATGAGGCATTGGAGCTTGACTTGAAGACACGAGAGTCCGAGCTTGCCACGGCCCTCGAGAGCGCAAAGAATGCCAAGGCCAAAGCCCAAAAGGCCCTCCAGGAGATTGATGCGATGAAGAAGATAGCGTAGGGTAAGGCATTCTATATGCAAAGCAAGCATGTGAAAGTAAATTACATGTTACTTACCCGAATCCGGAGCTCTACAGGAGCATTCGAAGATTTGCCCCACAGCGTGTCGGATGCCGCACAGTTTTGCCAGGCCGAGGAGGGAAGCTCAACGGAGAAGCTGTTCTGGTCTTAGTATACTGGGACCGAACACCCGATGCCTCTGAGCGACCAGCTGAAGCAACTGGTCGAGCTGCACAAGGCGGCCGAACAGGCCATGAAGGGCTTTATAGTCCGGATGTGTCCTGGCGACGCCCTTCCCAACAGCTACTTCGGCCTGGTGAGGCGGCTTGTGGATGCCTGCCCATGGCTAGAAGTCATCAAGCGGTCCGTCTGCATAGAAGGTGCACGCCGGGCTTTCGCCCGTGTGAAGGTGCAATGGGCCAAGCTGGACGCCATGAAGCTGATTAAGGAAGGGCCGCCGGAGGGCAAGGAGCATCGCCACCCCGAGATTTACTATGAGGGTGTCCTGAAGGGTGCTCGTCTCGTAGCGGACGAGTGTACAAAAGATATAATATTTGAGTAAACTCGCTCGTGTAATCCTGTATTTATGAAAACTTGTTCATATGCGCTATGCAATGCTTGTTTGAATTTAAAATATTACCTTCTGTTCGGCTGTTTATCAAATCTGAGAGATGGCTAGTCGTCGGCTTCCACCCCCATGCCATGAGTGCTGGGGTGTTCGGGATAAACCTGAGCACTCTTGTTCCCATTGTTGGGTCCTTCGAGGGAGGTGCTTAGCACAACGAACAAGGCAATCAGACTATAATGCGTTATCACTCTCACTTAGCCATAGAATTCTATAATTTTAAATTTCAGCGAAGCCCCTAGTATTTGGAAGGCCGAATTCGGGGCGCGATACACGCCTTAAGCCGGACAGGGCCGACTCCTCGCTCTAAGCGGCATAAGCCTTTAGGGACTCGAAACCTCTCGAACAGTGACCAGTCTCTCGCCTTATCATGACAGTCAGTTTTAGCTTTCTCTACTGAGGTGCTTAGCCCAGGAGAACCGGGGCACAATCGCAGTAGTTCTCCCAGTGCTACCTTAGCCGATATAGCGGTACGTAAGGTACCAAAACATGGGAGCCGGGCAAACCCAACTATTGACCCAAGACATGATTCGGAGTTGATGCATATAATGCTATAAGTTCGGGGTGCCGCTCTGTCGAAAGTGTTCGGACTTCTCACGCCGTATTATGGGGTATGCTTAAGCCCCTAGCATATTGGCCGTACCAGAGTGTACGGGTGCTGGATGTCATGAATGAACATATATATAAAAAGGAAGAGTGCAATAATAGTCTTAATGCTATGCATTTTTTATTCAAAAAGGTGCGTTAAAGCAGAATGATACAAGTAGTGCGAGAAGCAAAAAGTAGGACTGTTTGACATGTCCCTTCTAAGGGCAAGCTGAGGAATAGTATTAAATCAAATATTTTACTCGTTATCGTAATCCACCTGGGAGTTCCGTGGTGTGACATAGCTTTCTGCCTCCTTGGTTGCTGCATCATGTGTTCGGCAATCACGCTGTCGTACAGGGTTTCCAGAGATTAAAATCCTAAAAGAGAAAAATAACAAAGCGGGAAGCCCCTAGTGCGGTTTAAGCCGTGACTTGGGGCGTGCCGCCGTCGTGCCCCCCTCCCCGCCTGTGCCCATGGTATTTTTAATGCGTAATTATGTACGCGTGGCACGGATTTCGCCGTTTGGCTAGGGCCGGGGTGGGGCCGCATTGCTATGCGAGCTCGGGGCGTGCCAAGCGGTCCATTTGCCGATTACTCCAGGTGCGCTTGAAGTTGTCCGGGTCCTTAATCGCCGAACTAGTGGATTGCCTTAAGAGGCTGCTTTGCGCTTCTGCTGCGAGGGCTGCAGTGTGCTCCTCCATGCGGAGAGAGCGCTCTGTGTTTCCATTGACTGTGATGACCCCCCGAGGTCCTGGCATCTTGAGCTTGAGATATGCATAATGCGGTACCGCATTGAATCTTGCAAATGCGGTTCGCCCGAGCAGTGCATGGTAGCCACTGCGGAACGGGACTATGTCGAAGATTAACTCTTCGCTTCAGAAGTTATCTGGAGATCCGAAGACCACTTCCAGTGTGACTGAGCCTGTGCAATGGGCCTCTACACCTGGTATGACGCCTTTAAAGGTCGTTTTAGTGGGTTTGATCCTTGAGGGGTCTATACCCATTTTGCGCAGTGTGTCCTGATAGAGCAGGTTCAGGCTGCTGCCGCCATCCATTAGGACTCGAGTGAGGTGAAATCCATCAATGATTGGGTCTAGGACCAGTGCGGCAAATCCGTCATGACAGATACTAGTGGGGTGGTCCCTGCGATCGAAGGTGATCGGACAGGAGGACCATGGGTTGAACTTGGGGGCGACTGGCTCCAACGCATATACGTCCCTGAGCGCACGCTTCCGCTCCCTCTTGGGGATGTGGGTTGCGTATATCATGTTCACCGTCCGCACTTGTGGGGGAACCTCTTCTGTCCTCCGGTGCTCGGCTGCAGGGGCTCCTCCCCGTCATTGCTATGTGACCCCGTATCTTTGTTTTTGGCATTTAATTTGTGGCCTGCTTGAACACCCAACAGTCCCTGTTGGTGTGGTTGGCTGGCTTGTCGGGGGTGCCATGTATTTGACACGAGCGATCGAGTATACGGTCCAAACTGGACGGGCCCGGAGTGCTTCTTTTGAATGGCTTTTCCGCTGACCGGGCTTAGAGCCTTTGTATCCGGCATTAACTGCCGTATCCTCGGTATTGTCGCTGTTAATGCGCCGCTTATGCTTGTTGCGACATGACCTGCCATTGCCATCCTTGGTATCCGAAGTACCATGGTTCTTTGATATGTTATTACTGTGAGCCAGCCAGCTGTCTTCTCCCGCGCAAAAGCGGGTCATGAGTGTCATGAGGGCTGCCATAGATTTCGGCTTTTCCCGACCAAGGTGCCTGGCTAGCCACTCGTCGCGGATGTTGTGCTTGAAAGCTGCTAGGGCCTCTGCATCCGGAAGTCGACGATTTGATTTTTCTTTGTTAGGAACCGTGTCCAGAATTGCCTGGCCGATTCGTCTGGCTGCTGAATTATGTGGCTCAAGTCATCGGCATCTGGTGGTCGCACGTAAGTGCCTTGAAAGTTGTCAAGGAACGCGGCTTCCAGATCTTCCCAACAACCAATGGACTATGCTGGCAAGCTGTTGAGCCAATGCCGAGCTGGTCCTTTGAGTTTGAGTGGGAGGTATTTCATGGCGTGTAGGTCATCACCGCGGGCCATGTGGATTGATACGTCTCCAACGTATCTATAATTTTTGATTGCTCCATGCTATATTATCTACTGTTTTGGACTATATTGGGCTTATTTTCCACATTTATATTATTTTTGAGACTAACCTATTAACCGGAGGCCCAGCCTAGAATTGCTGTTTTTTGCCTATTTCAGTGTTTCGAAGAAACGAAATATCAAACAGAGTCCAAATGGAATGAAACCTTCGGGAACGTGATTTTCTCACCGAATGTGATTGATGAGACTTGGACCCTACGCCAAGGCATCAGTGAGGCAGTCACGAGGGTGGGGGCGCCCCCCCTAGGGCGTGCCCCCTGCCTCGTGGGCCCCTCAGAGCTCCACCGAAGTACTCCTTCCTCCTATATATACCTACATACCCCAAACGATTAGAACAGGAGCCAAAAACCTAATTCCACCACCGCAACTTCCTATATCCACGAGATCCCATCTTGGGGCCTATTCCGAAGCTCCACCGGAGAGGGCCGTCATCACGGAGGGCTTCTACATCATCATAGCCTCTCCGATGAAGTGTGAGTAGTTTACCTCAGACCTTCGGGTCCATAGTTAGTAGCTAGATGGTTTCTTCTCTCTTTTTGGATCTCAATACAAAGTTTTCCCCCTCTCTTGTGGAGATCTATTCGATGTAATCTTCTTTTTGCGGTGTATTTGTTGAGACCGATGAATTGTGGGTTTATGATCAAGTCTATCTATGAATAATATATGAATCTTCTCTGAATTCTTTTATGTATGATTGGTTATCTTTGCAAGTCTCTTCGAATTATCCGTTTGGTTTGGCCAACTAGATTGGTAGTTCTTGCCATGGGATAAGTGCTTAGCTTTGGGTTCAATCTTGCGGTGTCCTTTCCCAGTGACAGAAGGGGCAGCAAGGCACGTATTGCATCATTGCCATCGAGGATAACAAGATGGGGTTTATTTCATATTGCATGAATTTATCTCTCTACATCATGTCATCTTGCTTAAGGCGTTACTCTGTTTTTAACTTAATACTCTAGATGCATGCTGGATAGCGGTCGATGAGTGGAGTAATAGTAGTAGATGCAGAATCGTTTCGGTCTACTTGTCACGGGCATGATGCCTATATACATGATCATGCCTAGATATTCTCATAACTATGCTCAATTCTGTCAATTGCTCAACAGTAATTTGTTCACCCACCATAGAATACTTATGCTCTTGAGAGAAGCCACTAGTGAAACCTATGGCCCCCGGGTCTATTCTCATCATATCAATCTCCGTCACTTTAATCTTGTTTTGCCTTTTACTTTGCCTTTTACTTTTCACTTTACATCTATATACCAAAAATACCAAAAATATCATATATATCAGATCTCACTCTCGTAAGTGACCGTGAAGGGATTGACAACCCCTAATCGCGTTGGTTGCGAGTAGCTATCGTTTTGTGCAGGTACAAGGGACTTGAGCATGGCCTCCTACTGGATTGATACCTTGGTTCTCAAAAACTGAGGGAAATACTTACGCTACTCTGCTGCATCATCCCTTCCTCTTCGGGGAAAACCAACGCAAGCTCAAGAGGTAGCAAGAAGGATTTCTGGCGCTGTTGCCGGGGAGTCTACGCAAAAAGTCAACATACCAAGTACCCATCACAATCCCTATCTCTCGCATTACATTATTTGCCATTTGCCTCTCGTTTTCCTCTCCCCCACTTCACCCTTGCCGTTTTATTCGCCCTTTCTCTCTCTATCCTCCCTCTCTATTTGCCTCTTTTGCCCGTTTGATCTTGTTTGCTCGTGTGCTAGTTTACTTGTTTGTCGCGATGGCTCAAGATACTACCAAATTGTGTGACTTCACCAATACCAATAATAATGATTTTCTTAGGACTCCGATTGCTCCTCTTGCCAATACTGAATCTTGTGAAATCAATACTGCTTTGTTGAATCTTGTTATGGAAGATCAATTCGCCGGCCTTCCTAGTGAAGATGCCGCTACTCATCTGAATAGCTTCGTTGATTTATGTGATATGCAAAAGAAAAAAGATGTCGATAATGATGTCGTTAAATTGAAGCTATTTCCTTTTTCGCTTAGAGATCGTGCTAAAGCTTGGTTTTCGTCTTTGCCTAAAAATAGTATTGATTCTTGGCACAAGTGCAAAGATGCTTTTATCTCTAAGTATTTCCCTCCCGCTAAGATCATCTCTCTTAGAAACGATATTATGAATTTTAAGCAACTTGATCATGAACATGTTGCACAAGCTTGGGAGAGAATGAAATTAATGATACGGAATTGCCCTACTCATGGTTTGAATTTGTGGATGATTATACAAAACTTTTATGCCGGATTTAATTTTGCTTCTAGAAATCTTTTAGATTCGGCCACGGGAGGCACTTTTATGGAAATCACTTTAGGAGATGCCCTCTGAATTTGAGAATAGTGTTAAAGATTTTATGAATTCACAAAAGAATTTTAATGCTTTGCTTGAAGAGAAATTGCTTAAAGTTGATGATTTGGCTAGAAACGTTGATAGAATTTCTCTTGAGATTGATTCTTTAAAGCTTAGATCTATTCCTCCTAAGCATGATATCAATGAGTCTCTCAAAGCCATGAGAATTTCCATTGATGAGTGCAAGGAAAGAACCGCTAGGATGCGTGCTTCCAAAGATGCCTTTATTAAAGCGTGTTCTTCCAATTTCTATGAAAATCAAGATGAAGATCTAAAAGTTATTGATGTGTCCCCTATTAAATCTTTGCTTTGCAATATGAATCTTGATGAAACTGAATATGATCTTCCTTTACCTAGAAGGCGTTCTAAAATTCAGAGTATTTAGATCTTTATGATGAAATTGATGAAAGTGGGATTGAAAGAAATAAAAATCTAGATGTTGCTAAACCCACTATATTGGATTTCAAGGAATTTAATTATGAAAGTTGCTCTTTAATTGATTGTATTTCCTTGTTGCAATCCATGCTAAATTCTCCACATGCTTATAGTCAACATAAAGCCTTCACCGAACATATTGTTGATGCCTTGATGCAATCTTATGAAGAAAAACTTGAGTTGAAAGTTTCTATCCTTACAAAACTCTATGATGAGTGGGAACCAACTATTGAAATTAAAATTAAAGATCATGAGTTTTATGCTTTGTGTGATTTGGGTGCTAGTGTCTCTACTATTCCCAAGACTTTGTGTGATTTGCTAGAATTCCGTAATTTTGATGATTGCTCTCTAAACTTGCATCTTGCGGATTCTACTATTAAGAAACCTATGGGAAGAATTAATGATGTTCTTATTGTTGCAAATAGGAATTATGTGCTCGTAGATTTCATTGTTCTTGATATGGATTGCAATCCTTCTTGCCCTATTATTCTTGGTAGACCTTTCCTTAGAACGGTTGGTGCGATTATTGATATGAAGGAAAGGAATATTAGATTTCAATTTCCATTAAAAAAGGGGATGGAACACTTTCCTAGAAAGAAAATAAAATTTCCATATGAAACTATCATGAGAGCCACTTATGGATTTCCTACCAAAGATGGCAGTACCTAGAGCTATCCTCGCTTTTATGCCTAGCTAGGGGCGTTAAACGATAGCGCTTGTTGGGAGGCAACCCAATTTTATTTTTATTCCTTGCTTTTTGCTCCTGTTTAGTAATAAATAAATTATCTAGCCTCTGTTTTGGTTGTGTTTTTTGTGTTTAATTAGTGTTTGTGCCAAGTAGAACCGTTGGGAAGACTTGGGGAAAGTATTGTTGAACTTGCTGTAAAAAACAGAAACTTTAGCACTCACGAGAACTGCTGTCATTTTTATTTGAAGAGTGCTATTTAGTTAATTATTTTGCAAATGATTAATAGATAAATTCCTCACGTCCAGCAATTTAGTTTAGAATTTTGGGGATTCCAGATCTTGCGCTAGCTATAGATTACTACAGACTGTTCTGTTTTTGACAGATTCTGTTTTTCGTGTGTTGTTTGCTTATTTTGATGAATCTATGGCTAGTAAAATAGTTTATAATCCATATAGAAGTTGGAATACAGTAGGTTTAACACCAATATAAATAAATAATTAGTTGATTACAGTACCTTGAAGTGGTCTTTTGTTTTCTTTCACTAACAGAGCTCACGAGTTTTCTACTTTAAGTTTTGTGTTGTGAAGTTTTCATGTTTTGGGTGAATTCTTGTGATGGATTATGGAACAAGGAGTGGCAAGAGCCTAAGCTTGGGGATGACCATTGCACCCCCAAGATAATCCAAGGACACCAAAAAGTGAAAGCTTGGGGATGCCCCGGAAGGCATCCCCTCTTTCATCCACTTCCATCGGTAATTTACTTGGAGCTATATTTTTATTCACCAACATGATATGTGTTTTGCTTGGAGCGTCTTGTATTATTTATGTCTTTGTGATTTAGTATGCCACAATCATCCTTGCTGTACACACCTTTTGAGAGAGCCATACATGAATTAAAATTTGATAGAATACTCTATGTGCTTCACTTATATTTTTTGAGCATTATAATTTTGCTTTATGTGCTTCACTTAGATCTTTTAGAGCACGGTGGTGGATTTGTTTTAAAGAAACTATTGATCTCTCATGCTTCACTTAAATTATTTTGAGAGTCTCTTAATAGCATGGTAATTTGCTTAATAATAATATGCTTGGTATTCAAGATTTGTGAAACTTTCTTTTGAGTGTGTTGAATACTAAGAAAAGATTGAAGCATGATAATTGTTTTGAGATATGGAGGTGATAATATTAGAGTCATGCTAGTTGAGTAGTGGTGAATTTAAAGAATACATGTGTTAAAGTTTGTGATTCCCGTAGCATGCACGTATGGTGAACCGTTATGTGATGAAGTCGGAGCATGATTTATTTATTGATTGTCTTCCTTATGAGTGGCGGTCGGGGACGAGCGGTGGTCTTTTCCTACCAATCTATCCCCCTAGGAGCATGCGCGTAATACTTTGCTTTGATAACTTCTAGATTTTTTCAATAAGTATATGAGTTCTTTATGACTAATGTTGAGTCCATGGATTATACGCACTCTCACCCTTCCACCTTTGCTGGCCTCTCTAATGCTGCGCACCTTTCGCCAGTATCATACACCCACCATATACATTCCTCAAAACAGCCACCATACCTACCTATCATGGCATTTCCATAGCCATTCCGAGATATATTGCCATGCAACTTTCCACCGTCCCGTTTATCATGACACATTCATCATTGACATATTGCATATCCCGGTACACCGCCAGAGGCATTCATATAGAGTCATATTTTGTTCTAAGTATCGAGTTGTAAGGAAAATAAAAGTGTGATGATCATAATTTTTAGAGCATTGTCCCAAGTGAGGAAAGAATGATGGAGACTATGATTCCCTCATAAGTCGGGATGAGACTCCGGACGAAAAATAAATAAAAGAGGCCAAAGAAGCCCAAATAAAAAGAGGCCATAAAAAAGGAGAAAAGGCCCAAATAAAAAAATGAGAGAAAAAGAGAGAAGGGACAATGTTACTATCCTTTTACCACACTTGTGCTTCAAAGTAGCACCATGATCTTCATAGTAGAGAGTCTCTCATGTTATCACTTTCATATACTAGTGGGAATCTTTCATTATAGAACTTGGCTTGTATATTCCAATGATGGGCTTCCTCAAATTGCCCTAGGTCTTCATGAGCAAGCAAGTTTGATGCACACCCACTTAGTTTCTTTTTGAGCTTTCATATACTTATAGCTCTAGTGCATCCGTTGCATGGCAATCCCTACTCACTCACATTGATATCTATTGATGGGCATCTCCATAGCCCGTTGATACGTCTAGTTGATGTGAGACTATCTTCTCCTTTTTGTCTTCTCCACAACCACCATTCTATTCCACCTATAGTGCTATATCCATGGCTCACGCTCATGTATTGCGTGAAGATTGAAAAAGTTAGAGTATGAAACAATTTCTTGGCTTGTCATCGGGGTTGTGCATGATTTAAATACTTTGTGTGGTGAAGATAGAGTATAGCCAGACTATATGACTTTGTAGGGATAACTTTCTTTGGCCATGATATTTTGAGAAGACATAATTGCTTTGTTAGTATGCTTGAAGTATTATTATTTTTATGTCAATATAAACTTTTGTCTTGAATCTTTCGAATCTGAATATTCATATCATAATTAATAAGATTTGCATTGAAATTATGCCAAGTAGCACTCCGCATCAAAATTTCTCTTTTTATCATTTACCTACTCAAGGACGAGCAGGAATTAAGCTTGGGGATGCCTGATACGTCTCCAATGTATCTATAATTTTTGATTGCTCCATGCTATATTATCTACTGTTTTGGACTATATTGGGCTTTATTTTCCACTTTTATATTATTTTTGGGACTAACCTATTAACCGGAGGCCCAGCCCAGAATTGCTGTTTTTTGCCTATTTCAGTGTTTCAAAGAAACGGAATATCAAACAGAGTCCAAACGGAATGAAACCTTTGGGAATGTGATTTTCTCACCGAACGTGACTTGGACCCTACGCCAAGGCATTAGAGAGGCGGTCACGAGGGTGGGGGGGTTCCCCCCCCCTAGGGCGCGCCCCCTGCCTCGTGGGCTCCTCGAAGCTCCACCGACGTACTCCTTCCTCCTATATATACCTATGTACCCCCCAAACGATCAGAACAGGAGCCAAAAACCTAATTCCACCGCCGCAACTTTCTATATCCACGAGATCCCATCTTGGGGCCTGTTCCAGAGCTCCGCTGGAGAGGGCCGTCATCACGGAGGGCTTCTACATCATCATAGCCTCTCCGATGAAGTGTGAGTAGTTTACCTCAGACCTTCGGGTCCATAGTTAGTAGCTAGATGGCTTCTTCTCTCTTTTTGGATCTCAATACAAAGTTCTCCCCCTCTCTTGTGGAGATCTATTCGATGTAATCTTCTTTTTGCGGTGTGTTTGTTGAGACCGATGAATTGTGGGTTTATGATCAAGTCTATCTATGAATAATATTTGAATCTTCTCTGAATTCTTTTATGTATGATTGGTTATCTTTGCAAGTCTCTTCGAATTATCCGTTTGGTTTGGCCAACTAGATTGGTAGTTCTTGCCATGGGAGAAGTGCTTAGCTTTGGGTTCGATCTTGCGGTGTCCTTTCCCAGTGACGAAGGGGCAGCAAGGCACGTATTGCATCATTGCCATCGAGGATAACAAGATGGGGTTTATTTCATATTGCATGAATTTATCTCTCTACAT
This sequence comes from Triticum urartu, assembly GCF_003073215.2. Lineage (NCBI taxonomy): Eukaryota > Viridiplantae > Streptophyta > Magnoliopsida > Poales > Poaceae > Triticum > Triticum urartu. Next base: position 314,969,661 of record NC_053022.1, on the reverse strand, counting down.
CATGTCATCTTGCTTAAGGCGTTACTCTGTTTTTAACTTAATACTCTAGATGCATGCTGGATAGCGGTCGATGAGTGGAGTAATAGTAGTAGATGCAGAATCGTTTCGGTCTACTTGTCACGGACATGATGCCTATATACATGATCATGCCTAGATATTCTCATAACTATGCTCAATTCTGTCAATTGCTCAACAGTAATTTGTTCACCCACCATAGAATACTTATGCTCTTGAGAGAAGCCACTAGTGAAACCTATGGCCCTCGGGTCTATTCTCATCATATCAATCTCCGTCACTTTAATCTTGTTTTGCTTTTTTACTTTGCCTTTTACTTTTCACTTTGCATCTTTATACCAAAAATACCAAAAAAATATTATATCTATCAGATCTCACTCTCGTAAGTGACCGTGAAGGGATTGACAACCCCTAATCGCGTTGGTTGCGAGTAGCTATCGTTTTGTGCAGGTACAAGGGACTTGAGCATGGCCTCCTACTGGATTGATACCTTGGTTCTCAAAAACTGAGGGAAATACTTACGCTACTCTGCTGCATCATCCCTTCCTCTTCGGGGAAAACCAAAGCAAGCTCAAGAGGTAGCATGGATGTGCAGGAGGAAATCCTCGATCCATACCGCAGGATCTGTTGTGCCGTCGTATGATTCTATATTTACGGGTTTGAAACCCTCTGGGATTTGATGATCCATTACTTCGTCTGTGAAGCATAAGGGGTGTGCGGCGCCTCTGTACTTGGCTATATCGCGACGCAGCTCGAATGAGTCTTGTCTGCTGTGTTCGGCCGGCCGGACTTACTTTTACTGTATCCGGTGTGACGATTATCGTCTCGCATAGTGGCGCACCCTCGTGATCCGTAGATCGATCTTGCATGTTTTGCTTTGTCCTCCAATACGTCTCGCAGGTCTGGCGTATTTCCCCACGCCTTTTTATTTGAATGACGTCGGGGTGCGGGCTGAGCTTTTGGCTGGAATGTCTCTCTGTCGCGGCCACGAGGTGGCCGATCAGCCGCGTCATACGTCGGGGATGTAGGTTTTGGTGCTTCCTCCTCCAGTCGGGGTAGCAACCTGCATTTTTGGTAACTCTTGGAGGGGCGTTCGAGTTTATACTATTCGGCCGCCAGGACTTTAGTCCATCTATCAGCTAGCAGATCTTGATCAGCTTGAAGCTGCTGCTGCTTTTTCTTAAGGCTATTTGATGTGGCTATAAGCCTGCGCTTGAAGCGCTCTTGTTCGACGGGATCCTCTGGCACGGCAAATTCGTCATCGCCAAGGCTTGCCTCGTCTTCGGAGGGGGGCATGTAATTATCATCCTCCGCCTCTCCATCTGCCGCTCTCTCAGGAGGGCTGGCTCCTCCATCCTCCTGCTCTAAATCTTGCTGGAGGGGATTGTTGTTGTCTTCGGCACTGTCCGGAGTGCTATTATCTCCGGTGCCGGTATCACCACTTTTGCCTTGGCGGGACTTAGAGCGACGCCGCTGACGCCGGTGCTTGGGTTGCTTCTTGGAGGGGTCATCCTCCGTTGTCTCGTCGCCATTGCCTTCTTTGGGTGTGTCCACCATGTATATATCGTATGATGAGGTGGCTGTCCAGTGCCCTGTGGGCAGTGGTTCCTCTTCGACTCCCGCATCGTCGTCCATACCGCCGATGTCTTCGGAGTCGAAGTCGAGCATGTCGGTTAAGTCATCGACAGTGGATACTACGTGGGTGGTGGGTGGGCGGCGAATTTCTTCGTCATCTGCATCCCAATCCTGCCGGACGTAGTTCGACCAGGATCCATCTGACAAGGAAAGAGGCCTTAATGAGTTCAGTATGTCGCCGAAGGGTAAGTGCTGAAAAATATCCGTGGAGGTGAACTCCATGATCGGTGCCCAATCGGATTCGATAGGAACGGGCGTAGGCGGTTCGGAGTCCATGGACGGAGAAGGATCCAGCAGTTTGGCAACGCGGCTCTCGTGAAGGGTAAGGTCGATATTCGGCTCGATCGCCGCAGAGGGTACGGCCTCCGTGACGGGGTCTATCCACCCGTCCACGGATGGCGAAACTGGCTCCGAACTGAGGGTCGGAGCGGCTGCCGGTGGGATCTCCTAAATACGGTCCGATGTTAGAGTTAAATCGTATTCATCGTGACCGCGTGGCGCACAAGGCAGGGGCTCGAATCCGTCGAAGATCAAGTCTCCGCGGATATCGGCCGTGTAGTTTAAGCTTCCAAACCTGACCTGGTGGCCAGGGGCATAACTTTCGATCTACTCCAGATGGCCAAGCGAGTTGGCCCGCAGTGCAAAGCCGCCGAACACAAAGATCTGTCCGGGGAGAAAAGTCTCACCCTAGACTGCATTGCTATCGATGATCGTAGGAGCCATCAAGCCTAACGGCGACGACACAGAGGAACTCTCAACGAAAGCACCAATGTCGGTGTCAAAACCGGCGGATCTCGGGTAGGGGGTCCCCAACTGTGCGTCTAAGGCGGATGGTAACATGAGGCAGGGGACACGATGTTTTACCCAGGTTCGGGCCCTCTTGATGGAGGTAAAACCCTACATCCTGCTTGATTTATTCTTGATGATATAAGTGTTACAAGAGTTGATCTACCATGAGATCGGGGAGGCTAAACCCTAGAAGCTAGCCTATGGTATGATTGTATGTTATCCTACGAACTAAAACCCTCCGGTTTATATAGACACCGGAGGGGGCTAGGGTTACACAAGGTCGGTTACAAAGGAGGAGATATACATATCCGTATTGCCTAGCTTGCCTTCCATGCCAAGTAGAGTCCCATCCGGACACGAGACAAAGTCTTCAATCTTATATCTTCATAGTCCAATAGTCCGGCCAAAGAATATAATCCAGCTGTCCGGAGACCCCCTAATCCAGGACTCCCTCAGTCGTACTGCGAAGAAGAAGACTCTGACTGCCACTGGTTGGCAATCATTTCCGGATCCCAATGGGAATTAGACTGTTGTGGAGGATCAACTTGTGGTTCCGGCTCTGGCTTTGTGGCTGGTGTAGGGTTTCAGTAGGCGTGAATAGCCTCTAACGGAACAAGGTACTGGTCTGCAGATAAATCAAACAAGGAAGGAGCAGGCAGGGTGATAGTCTAAGGATGATGTTTATGAAAGAACAATTTGTATTTAAGATCCCCTTCCCTATTCTTAACAATAAAATCGTGTGCCACCATACTTTTATACTCTAAATAAACAGTGGGCAGCAGTTTTTCTTCCTTCTCATAATGCCTAATAGGTATGTTAAAATGTGCAGCTAGGCGTGAAGCATAGATGCCTCCAAAGATGGGGCCCTTTGTACGGTTCAGACTTCACCGTTTAGCAATAATACCGCCCATACTAACAGAGTTATCACAGAATAAACCATGGAACAAAATAATAATATTAGGAACACTAAGGTTTCCACAGTTTCCGCGGCCAATTAAGCAACGACTAGCAAATATTGCAAAGTAGCGTAAAACAGAAAAATGTATTCTAGTGATTTGTGCATCGGAAACCTTCCTCGTTTCCCCTATAGTGATGGTATCAGTAAACCCATCCGCATCGCCGCGATGTGGTTCCTCTATTGTGCCCTCAAAAGGGATCAAACAAGCCCGACAAAAATCATAAAATGACATCTCCTTATGCTCATCATATAAATAAAATTCCACCGTAGGTGGTGAGCTCCTAGTATGGAAATGAAAGTTTTGCACAAAGATATTGGTGAGTAAGAGATACTGTGTGCGTTGGTCGTGGAGGAAGGCGGTGAGGCCTGCATTCTCATCCAATTCAGAAAAATCATCATAAATCCCGGCTACTCTCAAGAAATCATCGGAAGGCCATTCACACGGTCGAACCTCCGCGGTGCAAGGCAGATTATACTAGGGCTTCTCTGCTTTTTCATTTTGCTTTTCCTTCGAGCTTCGGCTCGATGAGCCCCTCAAAAATCTCTTCATTATTTTCTGAAAAATTCTGAAATTTTTAGTAACTTCAAAATAAAAATAAACCAAACTCAACAAAATTGATAGCAACTACTCCTACAAGTTCCTAGAGCCTATATCAAGCATCAAAACTACTTTTGACCATATAAATTTGACATGCAAGCTCAAGAACAGGGTCACCTAAGCAGCACAAATTTGTAATGAATAAAGGACTAGAACAAAAACTAATTGGACCAATGGAGGAGTCACATACCAAGGAACAATCCCCCAAGCAGTTTTGTGAGAGGTGCTTTGAGCAAGGAGATCGAAAATCGCAGCAAAATGAGCTAGAACTCGTGCTTGAGCTGGATATTCGTGTTTGTGGGAGGAAGAGGAAGTGTGTGGGTGCAGGAATAAGTGGAGGAGGGCCACCGTGGGCCCACGAGGCAGGGGGCGCGCCCAGGGGGTAGGGCGCGCCCTCCACCCTCGTGGCCAGGTGGATGCCCCTCCTGTTGTGTTCTCAGTGCCAAATATTCTCAAATATTTCAGAAAAAATCATATTTAAATTTTAGGGCATTTGGAGAACTTTTATTTTCGGGGTATTTTTGTATTGCACGGATAAATCAGATAACAGACGAAAAATACTTATGTTTTTACTTAATATTAATAACAAAAAGTAAAAGGAGGGTACAGAAGGTTGTGCCTTCTAGTTTCATCCATCTCATGCTCATCAAAAGGAATCCACTAACAAGGTTGATCAAGTCTTGTTAACGAACTTATTCCGAATAACATGGAACCGGAGAAATTTCGAATAACACTATGTTACCTTAACGGGGATATGCACATCCCCAATAATAAGAATATCATATTTCTTCTTGACAGTAGGAAGAGGAAATTCAAAACCTCCAAATATAATCGATGGAATTTTTCCAATAGAGTTGATACTATGAACTTGAGGTTGTTTCCTCGGAAAGTGTACCGTATGCTCATTACCATTAACATGAAAAGTGACATTGCCTTTAGTGCAATCAATAACAGCCCCTGCAGTATTCAAAAAGGGTCTTCCAAGAATAATAGACATACTATCGTCCTCGGGAATATCAAGAATAACAAAGTCTGTTAAAATAGTAACGTTTGCAACTACAACAGGCACATCCTCACAAATACTGACAGGTATAACAGTTGATTTATCAGCCATTTGCAAAGATATTTTAGTAGGTTTCAACTTATTCAAATCAAGTCTATGATATAAAGTGAGAGGCATAACACTAACACCGGCTCCAAGATCACATAAAGCAGTTTTAACATAATTTCTGTTAATGGAGCATGGTATAGTGGGTACTCCTGGATCTCCAAGTTTCTTTGGTATTCCACCCTTAAAAGTATAATTAGCAAGCATGGTGGAAATTTCAGCTTCCGGTATCTTTCTCTTATTTGTAACAATTTCTTTCATATACTTAGCATAAGGATTCATTTTAAGCATATTAGTTAATCTTATACGCAAAAATATAGGTCTAATCATTTCAGCAAAGCGCTCAAAATCCTCATCATCCTTTTTCTTGGATGGTTTGAGAGGAAAAGGCATGGGTTTTTGAACCAATGGTTCTCTTTCTTTACCATGTTTCCTAGCAAAACATTCTTTCTTATCATAACATTGATTCTTTGATTGTGGGTTATCAAGATCAACGCTACCTCTTGAGCACTGCGTTGGTTTTCCCCGAAGAGGAAGGGATGACGCAGCAAAGTAGCGTAAGTATTTCCCTCAGTTTTGAGAACCAAGGTATCAATCTAGTAGGAGGCTATGCGCCAGTCTCTCGCACTTGCACAAAACAAATAAATCGTCGCAACCAACGCGATAAGGGGTTGTCAATCCCTACACGGCCACTTACGAGAGTGAGTCTGATAGATATGATAAGATAATATTTTTGGTATTTTTGTGATAAAGATGCAAAGTAAAGTAAAAGAAAAGTAAAAAGCAAAGGAAATAACTAAGTAGTAGGAGATTAATATGATGAAGATAGACCCGGGGGCCATAGGTTTCACTAGTGACTTCTCTCGAGAGCATAAGTATTCTACGGTGGGTGAACAAATTGCTGTTGAGCAATTGACAGAATTGAGCATAGTTATGAGAATATCTAGGCATGATCATGTATATAGGCATCACGTCCGATACAAGTAGACCGACTCCTGCCTGCATCTACTACTATTTCTCCACTCATCGACCGCTATCCAGCATGCATCTAGAGTATTAAGTTAAAAACAGAGTAGCGCCTTAAGCAAGATGACATGATGTAGAGGGATAAACTCATGCAATATGATGAAAACCCCATCTTGTTATCCTCGATGGCAAAAATACAATACGTACCTTGCTGCCCCTACTGTCACTGGGAAAGGACACCGCAAGATTGAACCCAAAGCTAAGAACTTCTCCCATTGCAAGAAAGATCAATCTAGTAGGCCAAACCAAACTGATAATTCGAAGAGACTTGCAAAGATAACCAATCATACATAAAAGAATTCAGAGAAGATACAAATATTGTTCATAGGTAGACTTGATCATAAACCCACAATTCATCGGTCTCAACAAACACACCGCAAAAAGAAGATTACATCGAATAGTTCTCCACAATAGAGGGGGAGAACATTGTATTGAGATCCAAAAAGAGAGAAGAAGCCATCTAGCTACTAACTATGGACCCGTAGGTCTGAGGTGAACTACTCACACTTCATCGGAGGGGCTATGGTGTTGATGTAGAAGCCCTCCGTGATCGATGCCCCCTCCAGCGGAGCTCCGGAACAGGCCCCAAGATGGGATCTCGTGGATACAGAAAGTTACGGCGGTGGAATTAGGGTTTTGGCTCCGTATCTGATCATTTGGGGGTACGTAGGTATATATAGGAGGAAGGAGTACGTCGGTGGAGCAACAGGGGGGCCACGAAGGTGGAGGGCGCGCCCCCCTACCTCGTGGCCTCCTCTTTTGTGTCTTGACGTAGGGTCCAAGTCTCCTGGGTCTTGTTCATTGATAAAATCACGTTCCCAAAGGTTTCATTCCGTTTGGACTCCGTTTGATATTTCTTTTCTTCAAAACCCTAAAACAGGCAAAAATCAGCAATTCTGGGCTGGGCCTCTGGTTAATAGGTTAGTCCCAAAAATAATATAAAAGTGGATAATAAAGCCCAATAATGTCCAAAATAGTAGATAATATAGCATGGAGCAATCAAAAATTATAGATACGTTGGAGACGTATCAAGCATCCCCAAGCTTAATTCCTGCTCGTCCTCGAGTAGGTAAATGATAAAAACAGAATTTTTGATGCGGAGTGCTACTCGTCATAATTTTAATGTAATTCTTCTTAATTGTGGTATGAATATTTAGATCCGAAAGATTCAAGACAAAAGTTCATATTGACATAATAATAATAATACTTCAAGCATACTAACTAAGCAATTATGTCTTCTCAAAATATCATGGCCAAAGAAAGTTCATCCCTAAAAAATCATATAGTTTAGTCATGCTCCATTTTCATCACACAAGAATGCTCTCATCATGAACAACCCCGATGACAAGCCAAGCAATTGTTTCATACTTTAGTAATCTCAAACCTATAAACTTTCACGCAATATATGAGGGCGAGCCATTGCCATAGCACTATGGGTGGAATAGAATATAATGAGGGCGGTTATGTGGAGAAGACAAAAGAGGAGAAAGTCTCACATCAACGAGGCTAATCAATGGGCTATGGAGATGCCCACCGATTGATGTTAATGCACGGAGTAGGGATTGCCATGCAACGGATGCACTAGAGCTATAAATGTATGAAAGCTCAACAAAAATAACTAAGTGGGTGTGCATCCAACTTGCTTGCTCACGAAGACCTAGGGCACTTGAAGAGGCCCATTGTTGTAATATACAAGCCAAGTTCTATAATAAAAATTCCCACTAGTATATGAAAGTGACAAAATAAGAGACTCTCTATCATGAAGATTATGGTGCTACTTTGAAGCACAAGTGTGGCAAAGGATACTAACATTGTCCCTTATCTCTTTTTCTCTCATTTTTTTGGGCCTTCTCCTTTTTTCATGGACCTTCTCTTTTTTTTTAATAATTCCTCACTTGGGACAATGCTCTACAAAATGATGATCATCACACTTCTATTTATTTACAACTCAATGATTACAACTCGATACTAGAACAAAGTATGACTCTATATGAATGCCTCCGGTGGTGTACCGGGATATGCAATGAACCAAGAGTGACATGTATGAAAGACTTATGAACGGTGGCTTTGCCACAAATACTATGTCAACTACATGATCATGCAAAGCAATATGACAATAATGAATGTGTCATGATAAATGGAATGGTGGAAAGTTGCATGGCAATATATCTCGGAATGGCTATGGAAATGCCATAATAGGTAGGTATGGTGGCTGTTTTGAGGAAGATATAAGGAGGTTTATGTGTGAAAGAGCATATCATATCACGGGGTTTGGATGCACCGGCGAAGTTTGCGTCAACTCTCAATGTGAGAAAGGGCAATGCATGGTACCGAAGAGGCTAGCAAGGATGGAAGGGTGAGAGTGCGTATAATCCATGGACTCAACATTAGTCATAAAGAACTCACATACTTATTGCAAAAATTTACAAGTCATCAAAAATCTCGGCACTACGCGCATGCTCCTAGGGGGATAGATTGGTAGGAAAAGACCATCGCTCGTCCCCGACCGCCACTCATAAGGAGGACAATCAAATAACACCTCATGTTTCAAATTTGTTACATAACGTTTACCATACGTGCATGCTACGGGACTTGCAAACTTCAACACAAGCATTTCTAAATTTCACAACTACTCAACTAGCACGACTTTGATATTATTACCTCCATATCTCAAAACAATCATCAAGCATCAAACTTCTCTTAGTATTCAAAACACTCATAAGAAAATTTTACTAATCTTGAATACCTAGCATATTAGGATTTTAAGAAAATTACCATGCTATTTAAAACTCTAAAAATAATCTAAGTGAAGCATGAGAGATCAATAGTTTCTATAAAACAAATCCACCACCGTGCTCTAAAAGATATATGTGAAGTACTAGAGCAAAACTATATAACTCAAAAGATATAAGTCAAGCACATAGAGTATTCTAAAAAATTCCAAATCATGTATGGATCTCTCAAAAGGTGTGTAAAACAAGGATGATTGTGGCGAATAAAAAGTAAATACTCAAATCATACAAGACGCTCCAAGCAAAACACATATCATGTGGCGAATAAAAATATAGCTCCAAGTAAAGTTACCGATAGAAGTAGACGAAAGAGGGGATGCCTTCCGGGGCATCCCCAAGCTTTGGCTTTTAGGTGTCCTTAGATTATCTTGGGGGTGCCATGGGCATCCCCAATCTTAGGCTCTTGCCACTCCTTGTTCCATAATCCATCAAATCTTTACCCGAAACTTGAAAACTTCACAACACAAAACTCAAAGTAGAAAATCTCGTGAGCTCCGTTAGCGAAAGAAAACAAAAGACCACTTTAAGGTACTGTAATGAACTCATTATTTATTTATATTTGTGTTAAACCTACTGTATTCCAACTTCTCTATGATTTATAAACTATTTTACTAGCCATAGATTCATCAAAATAAGCAAACAACACACGAAAAACAGAATCTGTCAAAAACAGAACAGTCTGTAGTAATCTGTAGCTAGTGCAAGATATGGAACCGAAAAAATTCTAAAATAAAATTCTGGACGTGAGGAATTTATATATTAATCATATTAAAAAAGAATTAACTAAATATCACCTTCCACATAAAAATGGCAGCAGTTCTCGTGAGCGCTAAAGTTTCTGTTTTTTACGGGAAGTGTAACAAGACTTTCCCCAAGTCTTCCCAACGGTTCTACTTGGCACAAACACTAATTAAACACAAAAAACACAAACAAAACAGAGGATAGATAAATTATTTATTACTAAACAGGAGCAAAAATCAAGGAATAAAAATAAAATTGGGTTGCCTCCCAACAAGCGCTATCGTTTAACGCCCCTAGCTAGGCATAACAAGCAAGGATAGATCTAGGTATTGCCATCTTTGGTAGGCAATCCATAAGTGGCTCTCATAATAGATTCATAAGGTAATTTAATTTTCTTTCTAGGAAAGTGTTCCATTCCTTTCCTTAATAGAAATTGGAATCTAATATTTCCTTCCTTCATATCAATAATTGCACCAATCGTTCTAAGGAAAGGTCTACCAAGAATAATAGGACATGACGGATTGCAATCTATGTCAAGAACAATAAAATCTATGGGCACATAATTCCTATTTGCAACAATAAGAACATCATTAATTCTTCCCATAGGTTTCTTAATAGTGGAATCCGCAAGGTGCAAGTTTAGAGAGCAATCATCAAAATTACGGAAACCTAACAAATCACACAAAGTCTTTGGAATCGTGGAAACACTAGCACCCAAATCACATAAAGAATAGCATTCATGATCTTTAATTTTAATTTTAATAGTTGGTTCCCACTCATCATAAAGTTTTCTAGGGATAGAAACTTCTAATTCAAGTTTTTCTTCATAAGATTGCATCAAGGCATCAACGATATGTTTAGTAAACACTTTATTTTGACTATAAGCGTGAGGAGAATTTAGCACGGATTGTAACAAGGAAATACAATCAATCAAAGAGCAATTTTCATAGTTAAATTCCTTGAAATCCATAATAGTGGGTTTAGCAACATCTAGGGTTTTAATTTCTTCCATACCACTTTTATCAATTTTAGCATCAAGATCAAAAAAATTCCGAATTCTTGGAACGCCTTCCAGGTAAAGGTCGGTCATAATCAGTCCCATCATTATCAAGATTCATATTGCAAAACAAAGATTCAATATGGGACACATCAATAACTTTTAGATCTTCATCTTAATTTTCATAGGAACTAGAAGACCACGCTCTTATAAAGGCATCTTTCTTAGCAAGCATCCTAGCGGTTCTTTCTTTGCACTCATCAATGGAAATTCTCATGGCTTTGAGAGACTCATTGATATCATGCTTAGGTGGAATAGATATAAGTTTCAAAGAATCAACATCAAGAGAAATCCTATCAACGTTCCTAGCCAACTCATCAATCTTAAGCAATTTTTCTTCAATCATAGCATTGAAACTCTTTTGTGAAGTAATACATTCTTTAATATTAGATTCAAAATTAGAGGGAATATTATTATAATTTCCATAAGAATTGTTGTAGAAATTACCATAATTATTAGAGGGGTTACTAGGATAAGGCCTAGGATTGAAATTTCCTCTATATGCGTTGTTACCAAAATTGTTCCTACTAACAAAATTCACATCCATAGATTCATTATTATTCTCAATCAAAGTAGACAAGGGCATATCATTAGGATCAGAAGAAAAACTCATATTAGCAAATAAGTTCATCCATCTTTCCACTCAAAACATTAATTTCTTCTATCGCATGCACCTTTTTATTAGTAGATCTTTCAGTATGCCATTGAGAATAATTAACCATAATATTATCTAGGAGTTTAGTAGCTTCTCCTAAAGTGATTTCCATAAAAGTGCCTCCCGTGGCCGAATCTAAAAGATTTCTAGAAGCAAAATTCAATCCGGCATAAAATTTTTGTATAATCATCCACAAATTTAAACCATGAGTAGGGCAATTACGTATCATTACTTTCATTCTCTCCCAAGCTTGTGCAACATGTTCATGATCAAGTTGCTTAAAATTCATAATATCATTTCTAAGAGAGATGATCTTAGCGGGAGGAAAATACTTAGAGATAAAAGCATCTTTGCACTTGTTCCATGAATCAATACTATTTTTAGGCAAAGAAGAAAACCAAGCTTTAGCACGATCTCTATGCGAAAAAGGAAATAGCTTCAATTTAACAATATCATTATCCACATATTTCTTATTTTGCATATCACACAAATCAAGGAAGCTATTTAGATGGGTAGCGGCATCTTCACTAGGAAGGCCGGAAAACGGATCTTTCATGACAAGATTCAGCAAAACAGTATTAATTTCACAAGATTCAGCATCGGTAAGAAGAGCAATCGGAGTGCTAATAAAATCATTATTGTTGGTATTGGTGAAGTCACACAATTTAGTGTTATCTTGAGCCAACGTGACAAGCAAGCAAACTAACACACAAGCAAACAAAAAGCAAGCGGGCAAAAAGAGGCAAATAGAGAAAGAGAGGGAGGATAGAGAGAGAGGGCGAATAAAACAGTAAGGGTGAAGTGGGGGAGATGGAAACGAGAGGCAAATGGCAAATAATGTAATGCGGGAGACAAGGTATGTAATGGGTACTTGGTATGTTGACTTTTGCGCAGACCTCCCCGACAACGGCGCCAGAAATCCTTCTTGCTACCTCTTGAGCACTGCGTTGGTTTTCCCTGAAGAGGAAAGGATGATGCAGCAAAGTAGCGTAAGTATTTCCCTCGGTTTTGAGAACCAAGGTATCAATCTAGTAGGAGGCTACGCGCCAGTCCCTAGCACCTGCACAAAACAAAATAAATCCTCTCAACCAACGCGATAAAGGGTTGTCAATCCCTACACGGCCACTTACGAGAGTGAGATCTGATAGATATGATAAGATAATATTTTTGGTATTTTTTTGATAAAGATGCAAAGTAAAGTAAAAGCAAAGTAATAAGCAAAGGAAATAACTAAGTAGTGGGAGATTAATATGATGAAGATAGACCCGGGAGCCATAGGTTTCACTAGTGGCTTCTCTCGAGAGCATAAGTATTCTATGGTGGGTGAACAAATTACTGTTGAGCAATTGACAGAATTGAGCATAGTTATGAGAATATCTAGGCATGATCATGTATATAGGCATCATGTCCGTGACAAGTAGACCGAAACGATTCTGCAACTACTACTATTAGTCCACTCATCGACCGCTATCCAGCATGCATCTAGAGTATTAAGTTAAAAACAAAGTAACGCCTTAAGCAAGATGACATGATGTAGAGGGATAAACTCATGCAATATGATGAAAACACCATCTTGTTATCCTTGATGGCAACAATACAATACGTGCCTTGCTGCCCCTACTGTCACTAGGAAAGGACACCACAAGATTGAACCCAAAGCTAAGCACTTCTCCCATTGCAAGAAAGATCAATCTAGAAGGCCAAACCAAATTGATAATTCGAAGAGACTTGCCTCAACAAACACACCGCAAAAAGAAGATTACATCGAATAGTTCTCCACAAGAGAGGGGGAGAACATTGTATTGAGATCCAAAAAGAGAGAAGAAGCCATCTAGCTACTAACTATCGACCCGTAGGTCTGAGGTGAACTACTCACACTTCATCGGGGGGGCTATGGTGTTGATGTAGAAGCCCTCCGTGATCGATGCCCCCTCCGGCAGAGCTCCGGAACAGGCCCCAAGATGGGATCTTGTGGATACAGAAAGTTACGATGGTGGAATTAGGGTTTTGGCTCCGTATCTGATCATTTGGGGGTATGTAGGTATATATAGGAGGAAGGAGTACGTCGGTGGAGCAACAGGGGGCCCACGAGGGTGGAGGGCACGCCTGGGGGGGGGGGGTAGGCGCGCCCCCCTACCTCGTGGCCTCCTCTTTTGTGTCTTGACGTAGGGTCCAAGTCTCTTGGGTCTTGTTCGTTGAGAAAATCACATTCCCGAAGGTTTCATTCCGTTTGGACTCCGTTTGATATTCCTTTTCTTCAAAACCCTAAAACAGGCAAAAAAACAGCAATTCTGGGCTGGGCCTTCGGTTAATAGGTTAGTCCCAAAAATAATATAAAAGTGGATAATAAAGCCCAATAATGTCCAAAACAGTAGATAATATAGCATGGAGCAATAAAAAATTATAGATACGTTGGAGACGTATCAATCAACAGCAGGTTCAATTTTTATATCATTATCATTGCTAGGTTGAGCATCATCATGAACATTATCATTAACATTATCACTAGTTTCAGGTTCATTACCAGATTGTGTTTCAGCATCAGAAATACAAATATCATTTGGATTCTCAGGTGTTTCAGCAATAGGTTCAATAGAAGCATGCAAAGTCCTATCATTTTTCTTTTTCTTCCTTTTAGAAGGACGAGGTGCATCTATATTATTTCTCTGAGAATCTTGCTCAATTCTCTTAGTATGGCCTTCAGGATACAAAGGTTCCTGAGTCATTCTACCAGTTCTAGTAGCCACTCTAACAACATAATCATTATTCTTACTATTCAATTCAATGAGCAAATCATTTTGAGCCTTAAGTACTTGTTCTACTTGAGTGGTAACCATAGAAGCATGTTTACTAATAATTTTAAGTTCACCTTTGACATTAGCCATATAATCACCCAAGTGTTCAAGCATATTTGAATTGTATTTCAATTGTCTACCAAAATAAGCATTAAAATCTTCTTGCTTAACCATAAATTTATCAAACTCATCTAATGTGACGCCCCAAGACCGATGCTCGAGAAGACTTCCATAGGTTCCGGGTGTCTCCGTGTGTTTCATTTTTGCTTGCTCCTTTTATTTTTGCATTGCATCATGTCATCATGCCATCATGTCATAAATATTTTGCATCTCAACTAAATAAATTGTGTGGATCTTCGATCCATTTAAATCGAGGGAAGAGTGACTTCTCTTTATTACATATCCTCCTAATATTTAGGGAGCTATTATAAATATTCCATTATTTTGGAATCACAAAAACACACTTGCAAGTAATTCCCCATGCCATTGTTATCTCACATCTTGATCTCAAACTTTGCCCATATTTTTCTTTCATCGCTTTCTCGATCTCCACAAAAATCCAAACATTTTTGGACCTTCCTAACCCTCACTTCCTATTCAAACCATATGATTTTAAATCAAATGAGTTTGAATTTAAAACTTTCAAAAATTCCCACTCCATTTTTCTTGGAACATGTGCATTTTTGCGAGTCCGCGAAAATTACTCCCATGCCCAAATTCCATCCATACCCTCTCTTCCTATTTTTCTTCTTCTATCTATTTTCTTTTCTCTTTTGGTTAAGAGAAGAGAGTAGAGAGAGAGAGAGCCCAGCTCAACCGAAGCCCATCCAGCCAGCAGGCCTCTAGCCACTTCCCTCTCCCTGGGTCGGCCTCCAAGGCCCATCTTGCTTCCCGGCCTCTAAGGCCCAGCCCGCGCGCCCCTAACCCTAGGCCCCGACCACTCTCTCTCGGTCTCTCCCCTCGACCCCCTCTCTTTCCCTCGCGCCGCCAGGAACCCAGCGCATCGCGCCAGATCCCCTCGCTCTCGCACCCGCGTGCCTCCAGTGCCAGAACCCGCGCTCTGCCCTCGCCGGAGAAGTGAACCAGGCCGGAGCCTGCTCGCCGCCGCCGGCCTTCGCCTCGCCGCGCTGCCCCAGGACGTCGCTCCCCTGTCGTCTCCGGCACCGCACCACCGGAGCTGCTCCTTCCCCGCGACCCCGAGCCCCAAGCGCCGCCTCGTCTCCTTTGCTACGCCCGCACCTCGCCTGCGACTTCTCCACGCCGGCGACCTTCATCGAGCCTCCCTGCTTCGTCCGGCCGCCGCGCCACTATGCTCCAGCGCCGCCTCGAGCTCATCTTCCTCGACCTCCATGCCGCCCTGGAGTCCCTCGCCTGCTGCTGCACGGTCCAGCCTAATGCTTCTCCTTCCGCTGCCATGGACATCCACCCCGCCTGCCTCCTCCCGTCGGCCCTCTACCTGCTGACGATCTGCCATCTCCAGCCGCCTGCTGTGCTCCACCTCCCTGCTCGAGCTTCCTCCCTTGCTGCCTATTCTCATTGACGTGAAGAATGCAACTGCAGCACCCTTGGGCGCCAAGTTCCTCTTCCGGACCCGTCAAGTGTACGACGACTCGGGTGCGACCACGTGCATTTGTCAAGTACCCTGGAACCACTGACGCCTTCAAGACCGGCAAGTCCAACTAGTTCCGATGCCCCAAGAACGACTACGCGGTGTTGCGTCAAGTACCTAAACCGTGTCTCCAGAATCGCCAAGACCGTCCTGAATATTGCCAAGTACCACTTCGATTCCGGAACGCGACAAGTACCACGACGCCCGGAGTCCTCGAATCCGTCAAGTTCCACCATGAGATGTACAACTACCGTCGACCTCGAAGACCTCGGATTCACCAAGTTCCCATGATGACAAGTGTGACCCTTCGGATGCGCCAAGTTCGTCTACACAAAAACGCCTCATGTCGGCAAGACCTGCAAGTCGGACCCCGAACGATCGACGTCGCATGGACCGTGTACAACTACCGTCGCCCCAAAGATGTTGGATTCATCAAGTACCTCTCCGAAACGAACGTGAACGACTACCGTCGCAAGAAGAGGGTATTTATTCTGAATGGTAGCTTGGTTTATAGGACGGTAGTCTTGGACCAATCGGTTTGTCCCATCCTTCTTCCTAACAAAAAGAGAAGGTGCTCCCCAAGGAGAGCAACTTGGGCGAATGAAACCTTTGACAAGAGATTTGTCGATTTCCTCCTTAAGCTCAATGAGTTCATGCGGCGGCATCTTATAGGGTCGTTTAGCTATAGGGGTGGCGCCGGGTTTCAAGTCGATGATGAACTCGACAGCTCTAGCAGGGGGAATCCCTGGAAGTTCTTCTGGGAAGACGTCTTGGAATTCACGAACGACGGGAATGTTTTCAATGCCCTCGAGTGGCGCAGCGTTCAACGCATTCAAGACATAAAGTCGTGCCTCGGCGTTCTGAACTAGATGAGCTTGGTAAGCTATTATTTCGTCAGAAGGGTGTAGCAGATGGACGACCTTAGTGGCGCAAACTATAGAAGCAGTATGCGCTTTCAACCAATCCATTCCCAGAATGAGGTCGATGTTAGACGACTTCAGGATAATGGGAGAGGCATAGAATTCCAGCCCTTCAATTTCCACGGGGACATCGATGCCAACCAGTGAGGTTTGACATTGTCCCACGGGGGTTTTTACCAATACCGAAGTGTTCATCTCCTCACATTTAACGTCATGCTTGTATGCAAAATCTTCTGACATGAATGAATGCAATGCTCCTGAATCGAATAAAACAGATGCAGGTACTGAGTTTACGAGGAGTGTACCCATCACAGTAGAAGGCTGGTCTTGAGCTTCGTTGAGATCAACGTGGTTGGCATGAACACGACCATAAGACTTGGCACTGTTGTTGCGGGGCTGGTTGCTTCCACGGCCAGTTGCGGGAAGGGACAGTTGATTCTGATTCTGATTGCAGTTCCTGGCAAGGTGACCTGGTTGACCACACTTGTAGCACAGACCATTATTAGGAGTGGGAACAGGAGCTTGTAGTGGTGGAGCTGGAAGTCTTGGCTGCCTAGTTGGAGGAGCAGGCAGACGAGGTGCAGCATAGGTCTGCCTTGGGGCAGGTGCATTCGGCTGGTACATGTTGTTGGGAATCCATATCTTGCGCTTCTGCGAAGACGGGCCCGAAGATGAGCCCGTGTCACGGTTGCGCCTGTGAGAGCTCTGGTATTCCTGCAGACCAGTTTCGACATTGATGGCTTTGTTCACCAGAGTGGCGAAATCAGCAAAGTCATGCACTAGAAGTGCGAGCTTGATTTCAGCTTGAAGGCCATCACGGAACTCCCGTCTGCATGCATCAGTTGCAATGTCCTCTTCAGCATAGCGGGACAAGTCCAGAAACTCCCGCTGATAAGCTTCAACAGTCTTGTTGGCTTGGGTGAGGTTGCGGAACTCACGCTTCTTCCGGTCCATGACTCCCTGAGGAATGAAGCGAGCACGGAAGGCAGCTTGGAAGTCTGGCCAGGTGATGATTGTTCCAGCTGGCAGAGTACGCCTGTGGCTGTCCCACCATTGAGCCGCGGGTCCCTTCAGGAAGAAGGAAGCAAAGGTGACATAGCTGGCAGGGGCTACATCAGCAGACTCCATCTCATAGGTGATGTCACGGAGCCAGTCATCAGCATCCAGAGGCTGAGTTGAGCTGCGGTACATAGTTGGGTTCAGGCGCATGAAATCCTGCAGAGTTACTGGGGTTGGCTGCTGGTTCATATTGGGACGAGGAAACTGAGCCATCATATTCTCCATGAACTGGCGATTCATCTCAAGCTGTTGAATCATACCAGTCATGTACTCAGGAGGTGGTGGGGCGTTGCCACCACGACCACGACCACCTGGTCTAACCATCCTGCTAATATATAACAGGGGTAGTTCAGCATTAAGAAAATTGCAAAGACGAGAATCATTCATGATGAAACATGCACAACGAAAGCAGCACGATAGATACTACATAGTAGTCGGCATATCTTACAAAAGAGATCATGCATAGAGTTCGTTACACAGAGTTCGGTACACAGGCTAAGACATCATAGGCGGCACGCAGGCTCGCGACGAATGCATCTAACACTAATAAGTAAGCCCTCATCAGTCCCAGGTGGAACTGTGGAGGTAGGTGTAGCCTGACAGCTGGTAGTGTCGCGAAGGGAAGACCTCCACGCGAGCAGCCTGGGGTCCGCGGATACTCTGGTGCGGAACCCGATGCGCAGGTGGCAGGAGAGGACCAAGTGCAGGAGAGTAGCCTCCCACATCTGGCCAGCCGACGCCCTGAGGCATCACGGTCCTGGTAGGGTAGACCGCAGAACGCGACAGATCACCAGATCGGACAGAGGGGTGCAACAGCGTCAGAGCACGATACAGGTGCTGACGGGTGGTGTACAACTCGTAGCGAAGAGCTCGGTTAGCTCTATCCAGCCCATCAGCATGCAGAACCAGGTTCTGATGGTAGAAGGGCTCTCGGGTGACGGTGGAGTAGGCAGCAGTGTAGTATCCCTCCGCACCAACATCAGATGCGATAGCAATGTGCCTGAAGGGGGAGGTGTCCAACTCCTGATACTCTCCGCGAAGACGTGTCAGAGCAGCATAAGCAGCATCGTGGACCGCCATGTCGATGGTCACTCCAACACCATGAGCAGTGTGCAGCACGGTAGTGGAGTCATACTCTCGAGAGTAGAGGTGGACGATGGCACGGTACTGCTCCTGGTTGAAGTCCTGATACTCCTCATAGACGGTGTACTCAGGGTGCCAGCGATAACCCAGATAGGTCATCATCTCAACCAACACAGCAGGTGATCCTGAGGCACCAATGGCCGTCGTGTGGCGCACGACCTGCCTCATGGGTTCCATCTGAAAACAAAGATGTTTTCACAGGAGTCAAATGACAATGTGGATAATGTTCAAGTACTACTCTAAAGAATAACTAGGGCTTATCCAACTTTGGGGTGAACGTGGTCACGGGATCCTAGTGTTAGAGTTAGTAAAATCGTTTAACCCGAGTAGGAGAGAGTTCAGAGTCCCAAAGTAAGGATCGAGGAGTAAAAGATCCTAATACCACCCAGATGGCGACGTGGGCCCATAAGGCACACAACCATGTTAGTAAAAGTTTTTGTAATGTCTAGACTCAACTTCGGCCAAGGAGTGTGGAAGGGGGATTCCTACAGGCAGTCGGCTCTGATACCAACTTGTGACGCCCCCGATTTGACCGTACACTAATCATGCACGCAAATGTGTACGATCAAGATCAAGGACTCACGGGAAGATATCACAACACAACTCTACAAAAAAAATAAGTCATACAAGCATCATATTACAAGCCAGGGGCCTCGAGGGCTCGAATACAAGAGCTCGATCATAGACGAGTCAGCGGAAGCAACAATATCTGAGTACAGACATAAGTTAAACAAGTTTGCCTTAAGAAGGCTAGCACAAACTGGGATACAGATCGAAAGAGGCGCAGGCCTCCTGCCTGGGATCCTCCTAAATTACTCCTGGTCGTCGTCAGCGGGCAGCACGTAGTAGTAGGCACCTCCGATGTAGTAGGAGTCGTCATCGAAGGTGGCGTCTGGCTCCTGGGCTCCAACATCTGGTTGCGACAACCAGGTAGAAGGGATAGGGGGAAAAGAGGGAGAAAGCAACCGTGAGTACTCATCCAAAGTACTCGCAAGCAAGGAGCTACACTACATATGTATGCATTGGTATCAAATGGAATAAGGCTATCATATGTGGACTGAACTGCAGAATGCCGGAATAAGAGGGGGATAGCTAGTCCTTTCGAAGACTACGCTTCTGGCAGCCGCCGTCTTGCGGCATGTAGAAGAGAGTAGACTGAAGACCTCCAAGTAGCATCGCATAGCATAATCCTAACCGATGATCCTCCCCTCGTCGCCCTATGAGAGAGCGATCACCGGTTGTATCTGGCACTTGAAAGGGTGTGTTTTATTTAGTATCCGGTTCTATTTGTCATAAGGTCAAGGTACAACTCCAAGTCGTCCTGTTACCGAAGATCACGGCTATTTGAATAGATTAACTTCCCTGCAGGGGTGCACCACATAACCCAACACGCTCGATCCCATTTGGCCGGACACACTTTCCTGGGTCATGCCCGGCCTCGGAAGATCAACACGTCGCAGCCCTACCTAGGCACAACAGAGAGGCCAGCACGCCGGTCTAAACCTAAGCGCACAGGGGTCTGGGCCCATCGCCCATAGCACACCTGCACGTTGCGTACGCGGCCAGAGAGCAGACCTAGCAACCTCCATTACAAAGGAAGTCACGTTACGCGGTCCAACCCGGCGCGCGCCGCTCAGTCGCTGGCGTCACGAAGTGCTTCGGCTGATACCACGACGTCGAGTGCCCATAACTGTCCCCGCGTAGATGGTTAGTGCGTATAGACCAAATGGCCAGACTTAGATCAAATACCCAGATCTCGTTAAGCGTGTTAAGTATCCGCGAACGCCGACCAGGGCCAGGCCCACCTCTCTCCTAGGTGGTCTCAACCTGCCCTGTCGCTCCACCTCAAAGTAACAGTCGGGGGCCGTCGGGAACCCAGGCCCACCTCTACCGGGATGGAGCCACCTGCCCCTTCAGCCCCCATCTCCGAACAGTATCATAAGTAATGTAACTGTGTAAAGTATATAGTATATTCCCGTGATCACCTCCCGAAGTGATCACGGCCCAGTAGTATAGCATGGCAGACGGACAAGAGTGTAGGGCCACTGATGGAACACTAGCATCCTATACTAAGCAGTAGGATAGCAGGTAATGGTAACAACAGTAGTAGCAAGGACAGGCTATGCATCAGGATAGGAATAACGGAAAGCAGTAACATGCTACACTACTCTAATGCAAGCAGTATAGAGAAGAGTAGGCGATATCTGGTGATCAAAGGGGGGGCTTGCCTGGTTGCTCTGGCAAGAGAGAGTGGTCGTCAACACCGTAGTCAAACTGGGTAGCAGCGGCGTCGGTCTCGGTGTCTAGCGAGAGAAGAGGGGGAAGAAACAATAAATATAATGCAAGCATATGCATAGTGATGCATGACATGACAAGTAACGGCGTTAGAGGTGCCCTAACGCGGTAGTAGGTGATACCGGTGAAGGGGGATGACATCCGGGAAAGTATCCCCGGTGTTTCGCGTTTTCGGACCGGTGAACCGGAGGGGGAAAGTTGCGAGTTCGATAGGTTAGGGATGCGTGGCGGACGAACGGGTTGCGTATCCGGGTTCGTCTCGTCGTTCTGAGCAACTTTCATGTAGAAAGTATTTTCATCTGAGTTACGGTTTATTTTATATGATTTTTAAAAGGTTTAAATCAATTTTAGAATTTATTTAATTAATTTAGTTCAACATTATCCAAAACAGTGTTTGGTGACGTCAGCATGACGTAAGGGTGACGTCAGCGGTCAACGGTCCGCTGACCAGAGTCAAACCTGACCGGTGGGTCCAGTGGGACCCACTTGTCATAGTCTGAGACTAACTAATCAGGTTTTAATTAGTTTATTTAATTTATTAGGTTAATTACTGATTAGATTAATCTAAATATGATTAATTAACATAATTAAATCCTTAATTAATTAATTATTAAATTATTTATTTATTTAATTAATTCCTTCTTTTTTTTCTTTAAACATTCTAGGGTCGGGCCCACTGGTCATAGGCACAGGGGCCTTAACGGGCAGGCGGGTGCGGGCGAAGCCGCAGCCCTGCCCGGTAACGAGGCAAGGCCGGAATGGGGCCGGAGCGGGCGCGTGGGCTCCGGCGCCCGACGCGGCCAGTGGGAGAGGAAGGGGGCCGGTGCGACTGGTGGTCAGGGGGTGCGGGCCGGCGAGGCTGCATCGCCGGTGAGGCGAGGCCGCGCATGCGCGGGCGAGCGGCGTGCAGAGCAGAGGCATGGGATGCAGAGCTGCAGTAGGGGCCGTCGGGGCCGCAGGCGAGCGCGGGGTCGCGTAGGTGCGGGACAGCGGGCACGGCGATGATGTTCTTGGGCGCGGGCGAAGTGGTAGCCGGGCGCGTGCAAAGGGGGCGGAGGCCGAGCGGGACGGACCCGAGCCATGACTAGCGAGGGGGGGGCGCGGCCGCGGCGAGGCCGACCGCGAGGTGCGTTGACCAGGGGGTCGGGCGTGGCGGACACGGGACAGAGGGATGGTGCGCTCGGCACAGGAGCTCACCACGGGATGGTGGGGTCTAGGCAACGGGGCTTGGGGAGGAGGACGGAGACGACGGTTCGACGGGGAGGCAGGCCGGCGAAGGAGTCCGGGCAGCGATGGACGAGGGCGAGGCGATGCGGCGTGCAGTCCGGTGGGGAGGAGGATGGGGGTGCGGTGCAGGAGGTTGGGAGCCGCGAGGAGGAGGCCGGGGGTGGCGGTTCCCGGCGCCGGCGGGCGGCGGCCTCAGGGGTGCGGCGGCTCGGGTGCCCGCTCCACCGAGTGTGCGTGAGTGCGCGTGTGTGGCGGCGGAGTGGGAGGATGAGGGAGACGTGGGGAGGGGGAAGTGGGGATCGTGGGATGGGGTTAGGTCACGGTGGGAGGGTTAGTAGGAGGGGAGGTGGGCCGGCCTGGTGGGGTGGCCGGCTGGGCCGGTTGGGTTGGCCCAGTTGGGCCACGGCCCGGGGGGTTTCTTTTTTTCTTTTTTTTGTTTTGTGTTTATCTATCTGCACTTTTGTTTTTAAACCTTTTAAATTAATTAGACATTTTATAAAAATGTGTTTGCTGCACCATAATTACCTTTGTAATATTTGGCAACCACCGAACATTTATGTTTCAATTTTTTGAAAACTTTTATTGCCGACATTAATTTTAAATTTTAAATTTGAATTTGACGCGGTTTGAACTAACGGACATTTAGCAACAATAACCGTGATGACATGGCATGATTAGCGTGGGATTACTGTAGCAAGATTATCCGGGCGTTACAGGCGCCGCACCACCGGAGCTGCTCCTTCCCCGTGACCCCGAGCCCCAAGCGCCGCCTCGTCTCCTCTGCTACGCCCGCACCTCGCCTGCGACTTCTCCGCGCCGGCGACCTCCATCGAGCCTCCCTGCTTCGTCTGGCCGCCGCGCCACCATGCTCCAGCGCTGCCTCGAGCTCATCTTCCTCGACCTCCATGCCGTCCCGGAGTCCCTCGCCCGCTGCTGCACGGTCCAGCCTAATGCTTCTCCTTCCGCTGCCATGGACATCCACCCCGCCTGCCTCCTCCCGTCGGCCCTCTACCTGCTGACGATCTGCCATCTCCAGCCGCCTGCTGTGCTCCACCTCCCTGCTCGAGCTTCCTCCCTTGCTGCCTATTCTCATTGACGTGAAGAATGCAACTGCAGCACCCTTGGGCGCCAAGTTCCTCTTCCGGACCCGTCAAGTGTACGACGACTCGGGTGCGACCACGTGCATTTGTCAAGTACCCTGGAACAACCGACGCCTTCAAGACCGGAAAGTCCAACTAGTTCCGATGCCCCAAGAACGACTACGCGGTGTTGCGTCAAGTACCTAAACCGTGTCTCCGGAATCGCCAAGACCGTCCTGAATATTGCCAAGTACCACTTCGATTCCAGAACGCGACAAGTACCACGATGCCCGGAGTTCTCGGATCCGTCAAGTTCCACCATGAGATGTACAACTACCGTCAACATCGAAGACCTCGGATTCACCAAGTTCCCATGACGACAAGTGTGACCCTTCGGATGCGCCAAGTTCGTCTACACAAAAACGCCTCATGTCGGCAAGACCTGCAAGTCGGACCCTGAACGATCGACGTCGCGTGGACCGTGTACAACTATCGTCGCCCCGAAGACGTTGGAGTCATCAAGTACCTTTCCGAAACGAACGTGAATGATTACCGTCGCAAGAACGGGACTGGAAAGTCCGAAGACCCCAAGTACCATGACACCGTTGACATGAACGTCTACAGAAACTCGTGCAACGATAAACATGTACCACTACCGCTGCCGAGATCGCGAGAACCTATACCGTCGACCCTAGAGCGTGCGAGAACGACTACTTCCACTACCGCCGTCGCGAGAACGTCTACTTCCTCTACTTTGCACCGAACGAGAATTGTCCCGCTTGCACGCTTCAAAGGTATAACCTCCAGACGACGTCCATGAACGAATGCTTGCGATGTTTGAGATGCTCGTGTTTGCACCATGCCCAAATTGTCGCTCGTTTCCATGTCGCCAAATCGTGGGACACCCGGAATCCGGGAGCGCCCCACCATCTTTTGCACGCATCCGCACACTTCTCCTTTGCATCGGTATCTCAATCGAGTTACCGGAACCGGAACATTGCCATGGCACCGTTTTCGTTATCGTTGCCGTGGCACCCCTTTTCCTTTCCACCACGGTGGCCAATGCTTCATAATGTTCTTATCAACTTTTTCATAAAAAAATGCATAAACTTGCACATGTCATTCGCATCATGTTAACAACATCAAGAATGTTTAAAATTGTTGTTGGTATTAATTTGCTAAAGGCATATGGGGATTTACCGAATTTGTTGTTTATTATATCCGGCCCCATTTAAATTGTTTAGATGGTATAGTTTTGTTGTGTTTCACCGCTTGACATGCTTAACAACATTTAATATTGGTGAGTACATAACCGAGAGAGAACTAAATAATTGATGTGGTGTTCCATCAATATGCAACTCGTTGCATATTGGGCTCCACTTAACTTGTAGTTTTGTTTGTGCACTTTGCCATGCCATGCTTCATTAAACCGGACATGCATCATACTTGATTGTGCATCATACCATGTTTATGTGGTGGTTGTTTACTATGTTGTTTGCTTCTTTCCGGTGTTGCTTCTTCGGATTAGTTCCGATAATGTTGTGTCTGTGAGGATCCGTTGGCTACGTCTGTTTGTCTTCTTCATGGACTCATTCTTCTTCCTTGCGGGATCTCAGGCAAGATGACCGTACCCTCGAAATCACTTCTATCTTTGCTTGCTAGATGCACGCTCTATTGTTATGCCTATGCTGCGATACCTACCACTTGCTTATCATGCCTCCCATATTGCCATGTCAAACCTCTAACCCACCTTGTCCTAGAAAATCATTGTTTGGCTATGTTACCGCTTTGCTCAGCCTCTCTTATAGCGTTGTTAGTTGCAGGTGAAGATTGGAGCTTGTTCCATGTTTGGAACATGGTTATTTTGTTGGGATATCACAATATCTCTTATTTATATTAATGCATCTATATACTTGGTAAAGGGTGGAAGGGTCGGCCTTATGCCTTGTGTTTTGTTCCACTCTTGCCGCCCTAGTTTCCGTCATATCGCTGTTATGTTCCTGGATTTTGCGTTCCTTACACGGTTTGGTTATAATGGGAACCCCTTGACAGTTCGCTTTGAATAAAACTCCTCCTGCAAGGCCCAACATTGGTTTTACCATTTGCCACCTAGCCTTTTCTTTCCCTTGGGTAGGCCTGCCCAAGGGTCATCTTTATTTAACCCCCCGGGCCAGTGCTCCTCTGAGTGTTGGTCCAACAGAGCGATGTCCGGGGCTACCAGGGGCAACTCTGGGCTGGCCTACCCGACGTCTTGCTCATCCGGTGTGCCCTGAGAACGAGATATGTGCAGCTCCTATCGGGATTTGTCGGCACATCTGGGTGGCTTTGCTGGTTTAGTTTTACCATTGTCGAGATGTCTTGTAACCGGGATTCTGAGTGATCGGATCGTCTTGGGAGAAGGAATATCCTTCGTTGACCGTGAGAGCTTGTGATGGGCTAAGTTGGGACACCCCTACAGGGTTATGAACTTTTGAAAGCCGTGCCCGCGGTTATGGGCAGATGGGAATTTGTTAATGTCCGGTTGTAGAAAACCTGAAACTTAATTTAATTAAAATGCATCAACCGCGTGTGTAACCGTGATGGTCTCTTCTCGGCGGAGTACGGGAAGTGAACACGGTGTTGGAGTAATACTTGATCGTAGGTTGTTCTAGGATCACTTATTGATCATAGTTTGTTCGACCGTGTTTTTGCCTTCTCTTCTCGCTCTCACTTGCGTATGTTAGCCACCAAATATGCTAGTCGCTTGCTGCAGCTCCACCTCATACCTTTTACCCTACCTATAAGCTTAAATAGTCTTGATCGCGAGGGTGTGAGATTGCCGAGTCCCCGTGACTCACATATACTTCCAAAACCAGCTTGCAGGTACCGATGATATCGTGCAGGTGACGCAACCGAGCTCAAGGAGGAGCTCGATGAAGATCTTGTTTGTTAAGTTGTTCTATTTTCCAGTTGATCAGTAGTGGAGCCCAGTTGGGACGATCGGGGATCTGTGTAGCATTTGGGGTAGTCTTCTTTTATTTGGGTTCCATATTCGGACCTTGATTGTATCTGGATGATGTAATGCTTTATTCATGTATTGTGCGAAGTGGCGATTGTAAGCCAACTATGTACCTCCTTTCTTATTCATTACATGGGCTGTTGTGAAGATCACCTCACTTGCGACATTGCTTTCAATGTTGTTATGCCTCTAAGTCATGCTTCGACACGTAGGAGATATAGCCACATCGAGGGTGTTACATCTAAGCATGGGCTAGCAATCTTAGTAAATGGGATTTCAGCTTTATCGTACCTATAGAGAGAATTTACCTTTACTACTTGTGTCGGGTTATCAAGACCATGTATTTCTTCAATAGGTAATGGATTAAGATCATATGTTTCTTCAACAGGCGGTAAATTAAGACCGTGTATTTCTTCAATAGGAGGTAAATTCTTAACATCTTCAGCTTTAATACCTTTTTCTTTCATAGATTTCTTTGCCTCTTGCATATCTTCAGGACTGAGAAATAGAACACCTCTTTCTTCGGATTTGGTTTAGGAATAGGCTCAGGAATTGGCCTAGGAAGTGTCCAATTATTTTCATTTGTCAACATATTATTCAATAGAATTTCAGCTTCATCCGGTGGTATTTCCCTGAAAACAGAATCAGCACAACTATCCAGATAATCTCTGAAAGCATCGGTTAGTCCATTATAAAAGATATCAAGTACTTCATTTTTCTTAAGAGGATGATCAGGCAAAGCATTAAGTAACTTGAGAAGCCTCCCCCAAACTTGTGGGAGACTCTCTTCTTCAATTTGCACAAAATTATACATATCCCTCAAAGCAGCTTGTTTCTTATGAGTAGGGAAATATTTAGCAGAGAAGTAATAAATCATATCCTGGGGACTACGCACACAACCAGGATCAAGAGAATTAAACCATATCTTAGCATCACCCTTTAATGAGAACGGAAATATTTTTAGGATATAAAAGTAACGAGTTCTCTCATCATCAGTGAACAGGGTGGCTATATCATTTAATTTAGTAAGATGTGACACAACAATTTCAGATTCATAGCCATGAAAATGATCAGATTCAACCAAAGTAATTATATCAGGATCAACAGAGAATTCATAATCCTTATCAGTAACACAGATAGGTGAAGTAGCAAAAGTAGGGTCATGTTTCATTCTAGCATTAAGAGATTGCCGCTTCCATTTAGCTAATAACCTCTTGAGCTCATATCTATCTTTGCAATCTAAAATAGCTAAAGCAGCTTCCTTTTCAAAAACATAACCCTCGGGAATAACAGGTGATTCATATTTATTAGGGGGAGAGTCTTCATCATCACTTTCATCAATATTATCAGATTCAATATTTTCATTCTCTCTAACCCTAGCAAGTTGTTCATCAAGAAATTCACCAAGTGGCACAGTAGTATCAAGCTAAAAGTTGTTTCATCATAAGTATCATGCATAACAGAAGTGGCATCATCAATAACATGCGACATATCAGAATGAATAGCGGAAGCAGGTTTAGGTGTCACAAGCTTATTCAAAACAGAAGGTGAATCAAGTGCAGAGCTAGATGGCAGTTCCTTACCTCCCCTCGTAGTTGAGGGATAAATCTTGGTTTTTGGATCTCTCAAGTTCTTCATAATGATAAGCAGATATAAATCCCAAGTGTCTCAAGGAATAGAGCTATGCTCCCCGGCAACGGCGCCAGAAAATAGTCTTGATAACCCACAAGTATAGGGGATCGCAACAGTTTTCGAGGGTAGAGTATTCAACCCAAATTTATTGATTCGACACAAGGGGAGCCAAAGAATATTCTCAAGTATTAGCAGCTAAGTTGTCAATTCAACCACACCTGGAAACTTAATATCTGCAGCAAAGTGTTTAGTAGCAAAGTAATATGATAGTAGTGGTAAAGATATCAAAAGTAACGGTAGCAAAAATAATGTTTTTGGAATTTTGTAGTGATGATAGCAATAGCAACGGAAAAGTAAATAAGCGAAGAACAATATATGGAAAGCTCGTAGGCAATGGATCGGTGATAGAGAATTATGCCGGATGCGGTTCATCATGTAACAGTCATAACCTAGGGTGACAGAGAACTAGCTCCAATTCATCAATGTAATGTAAGCATATATTCCGAATATTGTCATACGTGCTTATGGAAAAGAACTTGCATGACATCTTTTGTCCTACCCTCTCGTGGCAGCGGGGTCATATTGGAAACTAAGGGATATTAAGGGCTTCTTTTAATAGAGTACGGACCAAAGCATTAACATATAGTGAATACATGAACTCCTCAAACTACGGTCATCACCGGTAAGTATCCCAATTATTGTCACTTCGGGGTTAACGGATCATAACACATAATAGGTGACTATAGACTTGCAAGATAGGATCAAGAACTCTCATATATTGATGAAAACATAATAGGTTCAGATCTGAAATCATGGCACTCGGGCCCTAGTGACAAGCATTAAGCATAGCAAAGTCATAGCAACATCAATCTCAGAACATAGTGGATACTAGAGATCAAACCATAACAAAACTAACTCGATTACATGATAAATCTCATCCAACCCATCACCGTCCAGCAAGCCTATGATGCAATTACTTACGCACGGCGGTGAGCATCATGAAATTGGTGATGGAGGATGGTTGATGATGAAGATAGCGATGAATCCCCCTCTCCGGAGCCCCGAACGGACTCCAGATCAGCCCTCCCGAGAGGTTTTAGGGCTTGGCGCCGGCTCCGTATCGTAAAACGCGATGAATCCTTCTCTCTTATTTTTTTCTATTCGAAACCAAATATATGGAGTTGGAGTCGAGGTCGGAGGAGCTTTAGGGGGCCCACGAGGTAGGGGGCGCGCCCCCACCCTCGTGGCTAGGGTGTGGGCCCCCTGGTCTTCATCTTTTGCAAGGATTTTTTATTATTTCCAAATAGACGTTCCGTGAAGTTTCAGGTCATTTCAAGAACTTTTGTTTTTGCACACAAATAACACCATGGCAATTCTGCTGAAAACAGCATCAGTCCGGATTAGTTCCATTCAAATCATACAAGTTAGAGTCCAAAATAAGGACAAAAGTGTTTGGAAAAATAGATACGACGGAGACGTATCAACCCTGACTGCCTCAATGGCATCGCATTTTTTCTTTTGTCACTAACTTACCCCGCTCACGGTTTGTTTGGCAGGCCCATGCACCTCCCCGCATGAACGCCAGTAAAAAAGTTGGCACCACGAGCGTTGTAGCTGTATAGGGCACGAGCGCTATTTGTCGCATTAAGCAATACAACTAGTAGCTCTCTCGCTGAAGGTTTATCCTTCCAGGGCCAGCCCATTCCCGCTCGCGCAACGAGTAAAAATGCTCGAAAGGGAAGAGCATGAGGGCTCAATCCCTGGTCTCCAGGGAAAACACGTGCGTTGACAACCGCCCCATCCAGCTCCCAAACGTGATCCTTTGTAGGTGCGAGTCCTACTTGAGTTGACTCAAACCATGTTTTTTTTCCTTTTTTCATTTTCCATTGTTTCTTTTCATTTCCTGTTTTCTTTTGTTTCCTTTTTGGTTTTGTTTGTTCTTTTGGTTATTATTCTACTTTTATTACATGCCAAAAATATTTTTCAATTACGTGTCTAACATTTCTTCTCCATTTTTTATTTTTCTATTGTTTTTTCTTATTTTTGTTTTCGTTCTCACTCTACATTTTGTATATGTGAAAAAAATTAATAAGTGATCAACATTTTTTGTATAGACATTCAACATTGTGTGAACGCTTATTCAACATTTTCTAAATACTTTTTCAACATTATAATGCTTATCAATATTTTTGAAATACATGTTCAATATTTTTTTAATACTTATTCAACACTTTGTAAATACTTGTTCCACATTTTCAAATATTTGTTCAATATTTTTTAATACTTATTCAACCTTTTTCAAATACTTATTCAACATTTTTTAATACTTATTTAACATTTTTTTAAATACTTGTTCAACATTTTGTGAAATGTGTTTTAAAAGAGTTTTTGTGTAATATATACATTTAGAATATTAGAAAGTATAACTAGAAGTAAAGAGAAACAAAAAAATAAAAACAAAAAACCTGAAAAAGAAACAGAAACACATGCTGCTGTATCCCCGCCCCGCTCGTGGGCCGGCCCAAGTGGCGGTTCCCCTTGAGAGGGGTTCGGTCGCTCTCGCAGAAAGCGAGAAATAGGGGCGCCCGTATAGGAGAGGTGTCTGGTTTTCTCGTGCTATCAGTATTCGGGCAGAACCAAGCAGACTACTCGAGTGACGCCGTCTAATTCGACCCGGATGGCCTGGCTGCGATCGATTTGCGACGAGGCAACCTCGAACCGGAACTCAGTAGCCGAACACTGAACAACCCTTGATCCAGCGGCGGGCCTCAACTTTGTGCCACGCGTGCACGGTTTGATCTGCGGAATCGTGCAAACATCGGCTGCACGCCGTCGTGTGTAGAGCAGTACTCATCTCGAACCCGGACTGGTTCCGGAAACCCCATGCACCTGACGCGCACGGCGCACCCGCCATGCCTCGGGGCGAGGCGCCTGCCACCACCAAAACCCTGCACAATGCCCCACCCTTCCGCCGCGCCATCGGCAGTGCGATCTACTAATAGTGTTGACCAACGACCACGACGAGTCGGATTGTGGCCCTTCCCGCGCTGCCGCTGTGTTGGCAGCGCAAGATGCAAGAGTCCATGGTCCCCTGTGCTGTGCCTGCGCGGGTGTGGCCAATGATTGCAGCTGGCCAGCGATAAAGAAACCTATCCATCCGTCGGAGGCCCGCCGACGTGACGACACATGTCCCCTCGCCCTGCGTCACCCGCTCCCCGGCGGACGTATGCGTCGAAGGCTGGGGGTGTCAGGCGGTGGAGTAGCGTCAGGGATAAAAAATTGTTTACGCCATCCCAAAAGCTGCATCATCAACCACTCGTATAGTACGTACGTACCTCCTTTTGAGTAGTAGAAAACATGTGTGCCGACTGCCTGCCGATCTGCGCAGCATGCATGAGCTCATCTCTGCTCATCATGGATCGGATTCGGATAGGCATCATGGCATGGCCCGGCCCCCCCTCGCCCTAGCCGAATGGCAAAGCGACACATGTCACACTTTTCTTCTAATCTCGTGCCATTACACGGGTACACAGCAAGCAAAAGAAGAAGGAAGTAAAATACATACAGAAACAGATGGGAGCAGCAGACACCAAAGGCAAAGGTGAAGCCAAAGCGAAGCAAAACCAAAGCCACGCCGCTTTTGTTGCGCGCGCATCGCAACTACACAACACAACCAACGCATGCATTGCATCGCATGTGCATGTGGCATGTCGAGTTGTTCGGCTGGTCGACGAGCCCTGGGAGAGCGTGGCGTGCACCTACACAGCATGGCGTGGGTGTAAAGTGGCGGCCCGCTCACATGGCGCCTCCGGCATCACTGACACGCGGGCCCCGCCGGCGAGATGCGTGGCCCCGCCTTGCTCGTCGACGGCGATGATTGGCTTTATTGGCAGCTCCGTCGATCGATCGCTGGATGTGTAGGCGGTTGGTTCCGGAGTTATCACGCATGGGCCCTTGTATTCTCGTATTCATGCGCGTATTTTCTCTCTGTTTTCCGTGGCCTCTGTACCCTGTACTACTCCTAGACGGCTCGGAAACTGACATGCAAAGACTCTCGCATTATTGGGGGTCGTTAGATGCGCCAACGCTGCACATTTTCTTCTCGATCTGTCTGTTCCTCAGAGACCTGAGTGCGTGACAGCGTGAGCGCTCGCCTCCTTCCGCCAGGATCCAGCGCTAGGTTTGGAGCAGCACGTGATGCGTGACGGCATGAGCGGTGGCACGCGCACATGCATGCCGCCGCCTCGTCTCCTGGAGCACTCCTACATGGCATGGGAGTGGGGGCTTGGGTGGGCGCCAAAATTCAAATATCGTTGCGGATGTGATCGGGATTGGGATTGGGATTGGGGGACGATCGGATCACAGGGGCTCAGAGAGAGCGGTGGGCTGTGGAGGTGCGCCAGGCTGGCGGTCCAACCTTGCGTCCTGGGATGGCCCACCGGGAATAATTCTGCCTGCGCTGCCCCGGACTCCGGGGAGCCGCCGGAGGGCCAGCACGAATGTCAGTCAGGAACAGAGGGTGAGTGCACTCTGACACTCTGTTAGTGTTATATACAGTACATGGTATAGTAATAAAACGATTCTTTCACTGCGTGATCTTCTTTGGCTTCAGGGGGTTGGTTTGCAATTGCAAAGACGACATGATCTCCGGCAAAGCGCCGACGTTTGGTAAGCTAAATGAAGGCTACTTAAGGCCGTGTCCGCCGCCATTGCCCATCGGCTCTCTTTCTTGAGGCATCCACCATTCTCGTACTGTACGACATCACTCATCGCACCATGGAATTGATGGACGGCTAGTATGATGACTATATGAGCGTCGTGTTCGTCGACTTGGGTGTCGGGCTGTCGATGGACCTCCGGCTCTGGCACGAGCGTTTGAGATCCCCGGCGCTACAGCTGGTCAAAGTAGAGCCCGCCGCGACCCACAGCACATGCAGATGCACCTCGAACGACACCGAGGCGGGCGAGCAACGCACCGATCGTCTCCGCGCAACAGTGCAAGCCGAACACACATGTTGGGATTGACGTCTGCATGTACGCCGGTTTCGTCAACGCGTCGGTCCGAGCCTCGTTCTCCGTCAGTTCCAAACTGTAGAGAGTGAGCAAAGAGTCAGAGAGTTAGCTAGAAACATTGGAGAGATCGAGCAAACACATGACGTTCAGCTATCGGAATCCCCCGCGCGTTCACCGAGGCGTCAAAAGGTGCTCGCTCGGTCGACCCGGCTCCTCCATCGGCCGGCCATATCGATCACTCACATGGCTTGCCGCTCCGATGATCGCCTGTCGATCATTTGGCAAATACTCCGTACTTGCTACTACTCTAGATGATCACGGTGTCCAGCTATAGCTACCAAGACTAGATAGATGATGATGAATAGTATAGTGATCGTGGAATGTTCTCGGGGGACCAACAACATATATGCTACTGATGATAGATCATCGCACTCGTTACTAGCTCACACGCACCTGTGGGTGACATGATGCGCCGGGCGTCATGGATAAGGTGAGGCCCGGACTCCAGAGCATATGAGGTGTCCATTGCCTTCACCGGGCAAATGGGCCGGTATTGCACGAGACGCGTGGCCTTCAAGCTACTCTCATGCATGGAAATTGGAGCAACGTTATAGTACAGTGCAAATTAAGGAAAACCCATTTCTACCCCCTTTGGACAATAAAATACCAGTAGCATTTTCACCGTGTAAGTTTCACGGGATGGGAAATTTGAATACAGATTTTGGAGGAGATCAAACACGATGAGTGGCGGAGGCAACACTTTGGCGAGGCTGGGCCTCCACCACACCTTAAAAACTTCAACTTCAGGCTATTTGCACACTGGTGTTCTCGAAAGATATATAAGCTTTGATGTCGCTGTATGCATGGCTGCCTCCATCGGCCATACCTTAATAAAAATTCTCCCCCTTCCAGTGATGATGAATATTATGCCTCATGGAAAAAAAACTCTTTAAAAAAATCAGTGCATCTTCTCTCTTTCTCTCTGCCTTCTCATCATGTACTGCATCCATTTTAGTACGTGAGATCTCATTCTTTCTTTCTTTGTTTGAGGGAAGATCTCATTCTTTCTCTTCTTCCCACACAAAGGGGGTTTGGGTTTTTCTCTCTTCGCTGGCAGGGCCGTCGTCCCCGTCCCATCTAGGCCTGGGGAGACGGAGGGGGGCTAACAACATGTTTGTTAATCTATCAACTGGGCGAGAAAATCTTTGAGAATGACTGTCCTTAGTCAAGTATATACATGTATCAATTGGGACGATGATCGTTCACAGGCAATGTCGTGTTGGTATGTTCTCCATTTATAGTACTCTACCATATGGGGTTTGACCTATCGATGAGGTGACCAGGGTGTTGCCTAGCTCCTGTCCCCCGTATGGCCGCCTGTAAACCATCACAGATGCCAATAACAGCTAGCATTGCCCCAGCGCGAAGTATGTGTTGGGCATGTGCCATGCCCCCTCTAATTAACCTAGCTGCTAGCTCCATTATGCTGGCACATATTCATGGATGAAGATATCACGCATGTTAGGATGAATTATAAGTTGGCGCTCCCCTCTCTTTGCCCCTTTTCGTCCACCAGAAACCCTTTTCTCCGTTCCGATGCGCGTTTCATGAGCAGCTAGCACGACGTACTACCACCGTGTTTTCCTCTGGCATCTTCTCATTGTTGTTAGGCCCCTCCCAATGCTCCACCTTATACAGGTGCTAAGCCTTCCACGTAGGCAAAAAAATCTGATGTGACATGTTATTTAAGAGGAGAGAGATGAGTGTGGTGACCTCAAAAAAAACAACGCTAAGCGCGTGAACTTAGACAAAACATTTAAAAGAAGGAAGCCCACCAATACATGAAGAGCTTTAGTTGCTAAATCATTAAATGAAGCAAGCTTAGCAACCATAAGCTAAGCACCTATGCATTAGGGAGTATAGTTGCTAAGCTATTTAATGTGTTTAGCACCTCGTCTAAGCACCCATGCATTGGCAGCAGCCTTATTGCATGCTGTTGTGACGGCCGTTAGGCCTATGCATGTCGACCTCATGCGAGCATTTCGGTATGTGCTTTGTATGACACAGTTTGGTTAGTTAATTATCTTGCAATGACGTTCACCGGTAGTTGGATGTGACATTGCAAAGCTAGCTTAATTAGTTCGATGATTAACTAATGTTCAAAACTCAAAAGGTCTCCTCCTTTTTGGCTGTCTCCCTTGCATGCACCCCGTGAACTAACCAGCATGTCCTACAAACCGGACCTCTCATGGCTGCTTCTTGCATTGCATGCTGCTTTTCGTGAACAACCTGAACCTCTACCCTTGGAGTCGGTTGATAATCATGATATCTCGCATGTTTATCGTTCGGCATTACGTACTTGCTCCAAGTTAACAACTTTCATATGGAGATATGATTCTGCAGGTTGTTAAGGATAGCAACTACTAATTGCACTCACTTTACATTGCAAAAGGCGAACATCTTTTCTGCCCTCGATCCACAATGGTGGCCTACATATCCCCTGTTTATATGCGTTAGTAGTAACCATGTTCCATGCACATCTACCAGGCCACACAGATCGCGCTTAAAACGGCTGTTGCATGTGAGGTGCTCCTGCTCGGGGAATCAAGATCAGGCTGGAAGCGCAAGCAACTTGCAAAGTAACATTCCCTTCGGACTAAGAAAAGGCGACTCTTCTTCTCGCTATCCGCACCAATAATTTACACCTTAATTACTATGGAAGCAGCCATTATTTTTCAGAAAAATTAAAGAATCCGTATTCGCGTACAAGCGAATTCTTGTGAAATGTAGTTAAGCCACTATGAAGATACATATGATTGCACCCCACGGCGTGTATGCCAGTGGTGGAATGTCTGAAAATCAGTTGACCAAGCGGCACATGGCTAAATCACAAGAGTGCAATTCTGTGAGAGAATTCCATTTCGGCTATATACTCTGGAAGTTAGTTATGCAATTTATTTGCCCACTCATTGGTTATATAGCCTAAGTTTGAGCAGCATTACAGTAGAGTATGGCAATCTCATTCGGTTGGGCACCCATAATCACCTTAGTGCTTCGCTGGTTGCTTATTATTTGACCAAGTTGATACGAAAATTCAGTTCAAAAAGCACAACACCGACCTAATTCAACACTAATCCACCAAACCAGGTAATAGAGATTTTGACGGGGACGAATTGACGAAGGTCCAACGTAGATTCCTGTCATCTCCCCGAGGCGACGAGCTGAGGGTTTCCCGCTGTGCACACACACCAGCATGAACTGGTGACAGGTGCTTTAGGTCGTTTCAAGGGTTCAACGACGACAACCGCGACTCCAAGATTTAGGTTCCTAGGGGCACGTGTACAATGATTTCTCGACTGTCATTGACAGGGTCAAGCTGGCTCTGGTAAGGCTGCCCGTAATGGGTAGTATCATACCTTAGTATCATGCACATGATACTAAGATATTACAATGATTTCTCGACTGTCATTGACAGGGTCAAGCTGGCTCCGGTAAAGCTGCCCGTAATGGGTAGTATCATACCTTAGTATCATGCACATGATACTAAGATATGATACTATCTCCGTAATGCATAGTATCATATAGTATCTTAGGTGATCTTATTTATTGTCATGCATGACACATAGTAGCATAGTATTTATTATGATACGGTATCATGATATGATATGATACTCTTTCTTTCCTCATTTAATTTCATGCCATTTCAGCAAAATAGTCTAGTTGTCATGCATGATACTAGTTATGATACTCCCATTATGACCAGCCTAAGAGAGCAGCGATAGCGGCACATCATTGGCTCATTTGGTGGCGGTAATGGTTGGTCGGTGGTCTAGGGACCTCGGTGTAACTTTCATTATGGTCGGGCCGGTTTGTACTATCGGCGGACATTCATAATAAATCGAGGTCCCAAAATGGGACTGAAAAAGGTCGTACATGAAGTAATTCTGCAAAATGAATGGCTTCATCTGTTATTTTTTGACCAAGAATGGCTTCCAATTATTGAGGGAGAATATGTGAAGATATGTTGGGTGATGCACGATCAAACCAAACTTTTCTTTTATCTTCTCCTTTTGCCTAAACAAGAGAATGCTCGTGACTTGTCACGCCCTCATATGTCCATATCCTGATCTACCCCAGCTCACTCCAACTGTCTCAACTGCTCCCACACATAATCCTCTATCCATCTCCACGCATAATTCTTCCTATGCTGGTGGAGGGGTGCAAGAAGCCAAATGCTGTTGTGATGGAGCTCTTCTCGATTCAGAGATGGAGGTCTGGTAGAAGGTCATGCGCATATAATCTGCAAATACTCCGGAGTTTGATTCTCTCCTTTATTTTCACTGAGATGCTTTAGGTGTCATCCTCGTAAGTAATATACCATGTTTATGTGCACTCTTTGAATGGAGAGAAAACAAATTACGATGACTAACGAAGAACGTTGCTGACAGATTAGAATACGCCACCACGCACAAAGCACGCGGTAGATAAAAGATTACAGAGATCTCCTTACATGGATATGTGTCGGGACTAAGGACAGTTACCATGGCCGGTGACAGTTGAACTTACCAATCCGATCACTGTTAGTACATGCCTAGGACAATTTTCTGACCCACATTTGTTCAACCCGGTTTTGGATCAAGCCGAGGAGCACCCAGCAGCCATACACATGCTATCCCTGAGCTGAGCTCCTACCCAAGGAGAGGGCAAAGAACTGTTGCTTCGGCTACAAGGTTGCGACGGCTAAATTAAGCCACACTTGCTCTTAGGCTGTGGGCAAGCTCAGCTGGTATTGCCCTCAAGATTTCAGCGAGTGACGCCAGAGCTGCCGCCCCTGCCTATTCTATCTCCAGACACTTCTCCACCTGTACAGCTTTGCTAAGCATGCTAGCTAAAGTAGAATTCAGCAAGATGCATCTCCATTTTGGTAGAGGGCACATGATGTTCTTGTACATTCTTTGCAGACCAATTATTTCCACTCAAATAGTACTAGAATCTTCATTTTAAAAACAAATCTTCATTTGGAAAACGGCAATACTTGTTCTGCAAAATAGTTTCAGCTCTCAACACTGCATGCACATGATGTACATGCAGACCCGGTAAAAGTGTAGATCAAGCTATGGTCGTGTTTGAATGGCTTTGATTGATGCGTGTTGCAGTTCTTGATGGCTTGAAGTACACTTGCTCTCATGAGTGGGTCAAGAAGGAGGCCTCCGTGGCCACAATTGGCATCGGCGACCATGCCTAGGTGAAGCAACAGCACCCGGTACTTGCTTTTCATATGCCAATTCTTTGTCAATAATAATGTCTTGACTTCTACGGGCAAGCTTGCGATAGCCAGAGGAATACACTAGGCTGCATGACAGAATTCGGTATAAAAGAATTCTGAATTTTGTATACTCCTTTTCAAAGAAAAGAAAAAAGAATTCAGTATAGTATACAGGCTACTTTTTCAGACTGTATACAATACTAGCAGTCTAGTATACTATAGAAGATTATTATTTGCCGGCGATAATAAAAAATCATTGGTCAAACTTGCTGGGTGCAGGGCCATCTCGGGGGAGGTGGCGTTCCTGGAGCCGCCGGAGGCCGGCTCCTAGCGCGGAGCCTTGGGCGCACGAGCGACGTCAACTGGCCCATCTCCGGCGAGGTCAATGCAAATGACTCCCGGCCTGGTACATTGCACTACAGCAAACGCCTCACCTCTGCCGTCGATGAAAAATTCTCTCGTCGTTCCGATTTTCTTTTGTCGGTGTACCACGCAAACAGTTTGCCATACGACCGCGACGTAGGAGACGGAAAAGAACGGGCGGATTAGTCTGAGCCGATCAATTTACCCGAGGTCCCGTAAACGGCTGGGCCATCAGGCGGGCGCGGAAAGAGACGGAGAAGCTGAATCTCTCGGAGTCGGAGGGTTGCGTGTGCAATCACGACGGCGACGCGCCACCGTACGTGACCGGTTCCGGCGACATGTACAGGGGAGCCGACGGCGTTTTTCGTATGGGGAGCATGTCGCCGTCTCCCCCCGCCCCCGGCCCGGCCGCCTCGTTTTCCCCTCGTATGTGTGGACAGTCCCGGCCGGCCTGGCGTCAGCCTATTCAATGCGCGCGCCATTGCGGTGTGGTGTGGTGGTTAGTTATTTGGGAGCAAGGGCATGTGTCCCTTTCCGTAGGCCCCGTTCAAAGTCAAGACCCTGGCTCACCGCTTGCTTAATCATTTTGGGTTGCATTATTAGGGCTTCTCCGCTACTAGGAATAGTTTTTTTTTCCTCTTGCAGCTGTGGTATTTCTACTACGGAGAAAATTCCAATTTGAGCGGGTGGGAAGCGTTTGGAATGAGCTGTGTCTGAAAAGAGTAGTAGAGAACATGTACTCGTACGGAGTGGAGTAGTATACGCTTGTTTGACCAGCATGGATTGCATATTTATACCAGTATATGTCAGAGAGCGCCATGGACTGAGTTTTTGTTCAGAGAGAGAGGAGGAGAATATGTGCGCGCGTTTGAAAAAACGGAGTTTCGGAATCTGGCGCTCTGGGTGGGTGCCAGTGCCAGGATCCAAACCCACTAATCTGCTCTGCTGGACAGCGGAATAACGTCGTATTAAGAGGACGCCTTCTGCTTTTGAACCTGGACTGCTAGATTTGTTCCTCCATCTGACGTCACCGCACCATATAACTATAGCGGTAATAAATTCGCACGGCAGCAGCAGCAGTAATTGTTCTCGGTGAGAAGCTCGAACCACAAACAAAACGAACGAACGAACTTTGAACAGCAGCAAGAACACTCAATGTACTTTTTACAGAACAACCAAACAATCACCAAAATCTTTAGAATCGCAGAATGGACGACCCCAGTTTGTTTTAGTCTTTTTCCTCCCTCTCTCTCACACCCAAATCACTGCCGCTTTGGCATAATAATGTCATCCAAATTCCCCATCAGCGCGCACAAACCCTACCTTTTTCTCTTCCATATCGACTCTTTTTCCCCACGCATTTTTTTCTTTTGGATGGCTTTTCGATATGCTCGCCCACTACCGGTTTGTTCGCTCGCCCGCGGCCTGTACCGAGGCTCCATGTGTGCTGCGCAGCTCACACCATCATCACAGGTTACAGCTGGCCAATCCGGATCTAACGCCTACGGTAGTACGGTCCTCGTGACTCACAGCTTCCCCTGGCCGTCCGATCCTCTCCCCGCGGCCAGGATGGACCCCTGCGCGCTCTGCTCCAGGGTGCGCACCACGTCGCCCATGGACGGGCGGAGGCTGGGGTTCTGCCCCACGCACGACGCCGCCAGCGCGGCCACGGCGGACGCCTCGCCCGCGTCGTACGCGCTTCCGAGCCTCTCGTCCACCAGCATCCGCGCGTCGCAGGCGGCCTTGAGCCGCGGGGCGAGGGCGGCGGTCAGCAGCCGGCCCTCCACGGGGCAGAAGGCCTCGATGCCGGTCAGGAGCTCCAGCAGCAGCACCCCGAAGCTGTACACGTCCGTCTTCTTGGTGACCACGCCGGACCGGATGTAGTGCGGGTCGACGTACCCCGGCGAGCCGAGCATGGTGTGCGCCGACGACCGCGGGCGGACGGCGGCGGAGAACCCCATCCGCGCCGACCCGAAGTCGCAGAGCTTGGCGGACATGGACGCGTCCAGGAGCACGTTGGACGCCTTCACGTCGCCGTGCACCACCTGCGGCTCGCAGCGCTCGTGCAGGTACTCGAGCGCCTGCGCCACCTGCAGCGCCACCGACACCCGCCGCGCCCACGGCATCGCCCCCGCGGCCTTGCCGCCGCCGTGGAGCTTCTCGTACAGGTTCCCGTTCGCCGCGAACTCCAGCACCAGCACGCCCTCATCTGCATCCACCAAATCCACGAACAATTCAGCTTCATATTCAGCAGCACGACGGCACGGAGCAGAGAAATGCCGGAATAAAGCACGCACCTTGCTGCTCGCAGAAGCCGAGGAGGCGGACGATGTGCGGGTGGCGGATGCGGAGGAGCGTCTCGAGCTCCTGACGAAACACGCGGTGGATGCGCTCGCTGCTGCGGTGGACCTTGACGGCGGCGAGCGCGCCGGAGAGGCGCGCGAGGTAGACGGTGCTGAAGCCGCCCTCGCCGACCACGGCGGAGGTGAACCCGCCCGTCATCCTCTCCACCTGCGCCCACGACAGCTGCCGCGCCCCGGCCTCCTCGCCCCCTTTGCCCCCGCCGCACTCCGACTCGTCGTCCACCTCCATGTCGCCGTCGGCCGCATTGGCCCCGCAGCCGCAGCAGAAGAACCTGAACCTCTGCCCCATCGATCCTCGCCGGTTTCTATGGACTTCTCGCAAACACACACGAGACGAGACGAGAAGAGAGGAGCAGAGCCGATAGAGGGAGGTGGCTTTGGGGTTATGGCTTCCTCTGTGTATTGTGGAGAGAACGGCGGGTGTACTCGGTGTGGCGTAGAGGGGCTTATATATAGGTGGGTGCGGGGAATTCAGATTTGGTGGGGGTGTGAACTGCGAAGTGCCAACATTAGCAGATCATTATGTATGCAGGCAGGGGTGGGAATGGCAAGTGTGGAACCAGAACCATCTCGCTGAGGCTGGCACCCGGGCCCAGCTTACTCACTCACTGACCACCACCCATGGAACCACCCATCATAACCTTCCATCCGGGAAAAAAGAAAATAAATAAATGTTAACAATGCATACATACACGAAATCTGTGATGGGCTCACCCTCCCTCGTCCCTGGAGCTCCAATAGATTAGATTACACCGGACGGGACGGGAATAATGGTCCCTTTTGGGGGCGAAATAATTGGATCGACACATGGGCGATAACATGCGAATTTGCGTGCAGCTTTGGCCTGAAAACGGATTATTGGCGTGTCAGATTACAGCTGAAACGCCAATTATGCGCGAGGAGCCGAGCCTCCCTACCCTCAACGGTTATGGCTCCTCCAAGATCCAGGATGTCTCGCAACTACTACCACTGATATGACTTGGGGGTAAGGTACACCTGATGATGCTCGTCTCTAGAAAAGGCTTCGTCGTGCCGTTTACATTTGTGGTTGCCGAGCCCTGATCAAGATCAAATAGGAGAGCCTGGTTTTTTTCTTTCATATTATCGCTGTAAAATGATATTTTCTTTTTGGTTGTGTTGGAAGTGTTGGGTGTGTGCATCGTGCAATGTATACACCTTAATCTCAGAATAAGGACTGCATTTTCTGCAACCAGTTTTGCTAGGTGACATGAATAGGGAGGGAAACACATGTCTTGCACGGTATAATTGCTCCTTGTTGTGTATTTTCTCTGAGGGAAGCTTCCTGCGTCATAAAGGTGTCGGAGCCGAGACGTGTGCCGGACTTTGGCCAGGTTTGGTGCGATGAACACCAGCGGCACCACACACCGTAGAACAGAAGACGGTGGTCAAGGCCACGCGCAGCGAGAGCGAACGATGAACCGAGACGAAGACGAGGGCATGAGAGTCGCCGTGATAAATGTGCTTTTGGTTGCTTGCAATGATTCACTCGGGATTAAGCAGCGTCTCGTTCGCGCAGGTCTTGCGCTGAATCATCATCACGCAAATTAAGTTGGTGATGCGGGAAGTGGCTTCCCGCGTGCTC
Source organism: Triticum urartu (assembly GCF_003073215.2). Classification (NCBI taxonomy): domain Eukaryota; kingdom Viridiplantae; phylum Streptophyta; class Magnoliopsida; order Poales; family Poaceae; genus Triticum; species Triticum urartu. Next base: position 314,926,922 of record NC_053022.1, on the reverse strand, counting down.
AATGCGGGAAGTGGGAGTGCAAACTGAAGGTTTGCGTCTCCGCAAAAGCAACATTCGCGCTTGCGATCCTGGCCAAATGGACAGTTGGTTACGCTGGCGCCTCAGTCTGTCTCCGTCGCCCAAACCTGAATCCAATGGGCAGTGTGGTTACGTGGTAGAAGCAACAGCTACGGCAGCAGCAAGTGATGGCCCCTTTCTTTTACGTTCGATTCGAGAACAAACTTCAAGCTTGGTGCAGCCTATTGCGGCTACGCCGCCTTGGCTGTGTACGTATACGTATTTTTAGCTCGAATCTGGGGGCAGAAAGCTGCGCTGCTACTACTGTGCAGGAGTAGTAGTAATTAAACGCGATTGTGCAGGGGGAATGCATGCATGCATGCATGCACGCACGCATCGGATTCCTGAAACCGCATCGCATCTTCACATGAACTCCGCGCTCGCGTTCACTGAACTCGGCATGCATGCCTGTATGGGCGCGTGTACGTTTTTAAAAAGTGAGATTTATTGCGTCGAGCAAAGCCATGTCGATGGGTACTGCGCTGGCGCAGCCTATGATAAAACTTGCAGCTAGTACTACTTGTTCGAAATTGTACAGCAGAAGACTTATCATTTTCACTAATTAAGAACAAGGTTGTAGTGTAGTATATTCGACCTGTGAGAATAACCAAAGTTGTTCATGGTGGGAGTAACATAGATAGTAACATCAAGGAGGTCTGCAATCTGCTTGGCTGCTCGAGTGGGACTTTCCCTTGCAAGTATTTGGGGCTTCCGCTAACAATTCACAAGCAATCAACGGCGCAGCTCCAAGGCCTTGTGGATCAACTAGCAAATTACCTCCAAGGTGGAGGGCAGCTCTAATGCCCAAGAGTGGACGCTTAATTCTAATAACATCTGTGCTCTGTGCTGTCCCTATCCATGCCATGCTCGCATTGGATATACCACCCAAGACCTTATCAGCGATGGCGCGTATTTGCCGAGGCTTTCTGTGGTGTGGCAAGAAGGAGGCCAATGGAGGGAACTGCTCAGTGGCTTGGGACATGGTTTGTCGGCCGAAGTGGGCTGGCGGATTAGGCATTCCAAACCTTCGTTGGCTCAACATAGCCTTGCAAGCGAGGTGGCCGTGGCTTCAAAGGACAGGCAAGCTGCGGCCATGGTCAGGATTACCCATTTCAGTGCCTAAGGACTCGATGACAGTGTTCCACGCAGCGGCGAGAGCAGTGGTCGGCAATGGGAAGGGAACACTATTTTGGGAGGATCGCTGGCTGCAGGGATTCCGCATCTGCGAGCTCGCACCGCTGGTGTATGACAGGGTTCCCAAACGGGTAAGGCGGGCTCGCACAGTTTCGACAGCCATGGAGGATGCAGCATGGGCAGGAGACATTGGGCCCGACATTACTGAGGCCGCACTACAACAATTTCTGCTTCTTTGGTCGAGAGTAGAGACAGTCCAGTTGGAGCCAGACACGCCGGACTCGGTTAGCTGGGCATGGGAGAAGGATGGCGCGTTCTCAGTGCGTTCAGCGTACGCGGCAAGGTTTGCGGGACTTGAGGTGGCGCCTACGGCTGCATTCACTTGGGGATCGAGAGCACCTCTGGCATGTCGTTTCTTTGCATGGCTTGCGCTCAAGAATCGGTGCTGGACATCCGACAGACTCGCCAAGCGCGGGCTGCCTCATCAAGATGTGTGCCCTTTCTGTGATCAACAAGAGGAAACTATGAATCATCTCATGGTGAGTTGTGCCTTTTCGAAGGAAGTGTGGCATTGGATGAGCGTCGCCACAAATCAGCCGGAGATGGAGCCTGGCAATGACGATAGCCTCGCCTCATGGTGCTTAAGGCAGGAACAACGACGAGACCAACGGCGGACCACGAGAACCTTATGCTTGCTGGGCATGTGGGTGATTTGGAAGCACAGAAACGACATCGTCTTCAATGGCGCAAGCCCCTCCACAACGTAAGTACTCGGACGGATCGAGAGGGAAGGGCATGCATGGAGGCAAGCAGGGCTCTTGAAAGGGGATTTGGATGGAGTGTTTGCGGGGCTCGCAAGGTGGGGTTTGAGTGAGTAGTCGAACATGTAGTTACCCCATGTGGAGGTGGATGTCTGAGGCATGTAAATATTGTGTACCTATGCGGATGGGAGTCTTTTCCCCTTCTTCTTTATAAAATGATACGCACACTCATGCGTATTCGAGAGAAACATGGATGTCACATAGGCAAAAAATATGATGTGATAAATAATTAATGAAGAGAGATGCAAATGTAGTAACACTCCATTTTTATTTGCTCTGCATATTAGATTTCACTAAAGTCAAACTTCATAAAGTCAAACTTCATAAATGATCCGCAACGGAACCATGCTACTGATGAGGACCTGCGATGCGTCCAATGGAAAGTGATGTGCAGCGCTGGTTCCAACCCGTTACTTCCTCAGCGACAACTTCGCTGGAGATCTCTGTGGTGGTTACTATGTTGTTAAGACTGTATTAGCTATGCTTTGTGATACTCCGTGGGGTCGTGCCATTCTGCTTTTGTAATAGGGCTAGTCTTACTTTGGTGCTGCTTAGGTTTTCGCCCCATAGCACTCGTTTCGATGGCGGGCGAGTGCGGTGGGTTTTCTAGCAGTGCGTTGAACTCGTTCTCCCCTTCTCCTTGTTCTTGGACTATCTGCCGAACTTTGTATTTCCGTTCTAAGTAATGGAAAGGGGGTTTGCCCGGTTCAAAAAAAAGTTTATAGAAAAAATATGAATATTCACAATAACAAATCTATATGATGTGAAAGTACATTCAATAATGAATCTAATGGTATTGACTTGTTATTGTATATGTTAATATTTTTGTATATAAACTTCGTCAAAGTATACAAAATTTGACTTTGACCAAAGCTAATATGCGGAGTAAATAAAAACGAAGGGGGCACCATCACATATTGGTTTCCAATGTAAAATGAGTCCACAAGTAATAAATGAAGCCCTAATCTCACCGCCCAAAGGAGACGATTGAATCGATATTGGAGCTTCGTTGACTCTGTCCGGATGGACAAGCTTGAGGAGGATCGAAGCCCCGAAGACCAACTCGAAGATGATACACTGCCCTTGCGAGAGAAAAACTTTAACCTAAACTATCAGCTCGAGCCAAGGAATCGACAAAACCTCTCCCTATCATATGTAGCCAAAGGGCCAAACAGAGGCGAGGTGGATCCACATGCTCCTTGGTAAAGATTAGAGGGGATGAGTGCACTGGTTGCCGCAGTTGCCTGAGGGAAAGATAAACTCTGACCTAACAAGGTGACGACCATTACTCTAGTCCATACCGCCAACTAATGACCAGAGCAAGGTTTTCTTCAATCTTGTCGATGACCACCATGCTATAAGTAGCATAGTTGTAGAGAATTGTCGCATTGTGCTCTTTCCAAAGTCCTCATGGGAGAAGTATTACCAAGGAGGCAAACATTTTTCCTGATTAACCCCCTTTTTTAATGACTCTCATCGTCCACTCATTTACCGAAGGCACACGCTCCAGACGAAAGAGAAGATGTCTTGTAGGACTAACCAGAGCTTGAGATCCGTTGGAACTATAATCCTGAATTGTCACTTGAAGAAAAGGTGTGTCGACAATTCCAAGATGTTCTAACTTGATCGAGGTCAAAATCTTATTGTAAGTTACCAACCGTTTGTATAATTTATGTTCTAACCATGTCAAGCTTTCGAAATGGCCGGGTTCAAGGAGGTAGATGTGAGACCCTCAATCGTGCATTGTAAGCCAGGGTCATCAACCCGATGCCGCCATCGAGGTTCATTTACCGAAGCAAAAGCTCAAGGTATTACATGGTTAAAGAGATACGGTTGGCCAAGAAACAAGAATTCAACCAATTTTGTATACCGGGCATGTACAATAAACATAGGATTGCATGCAACTTCATGAAAGGTACACGTCCAGCCAAACACTATGTGACATGTCGGTCGAGCACATGTTGTTGGCGACTTTTAGAGAAAGACCAATCCCCGGCAGCATGGATGCTCGCCTTCTCTGGATACGATGACAACAAGCTTGTCCTCCCCAAGTCCTTGTAGCAAAAAAGAACGATTTACGAGGCTGCTGTCGCGTGTCTCACCGGGTAGGGAGATTGTGCACTCCAAGCTAGATCAATTTAGTTGATCCAAGCTAGATCAATTTTGTTGCTAGGGTTTGGGTTATATGGTAAGCTATGTGAGCGATAAAGCAAATAAGCAAGAAAAAGTATTTAGGTTTTTCTTAGCTTCCCCTTGTGCGAGCATCAACTTATATACCCCATTTTGATTTAACAACTCAGATAATAAGCATATAAAATGTATATATAATTAAGTGTAACTCAACTTACAAAAACAAGAACCTTCATTTCCGAGGAGAGATCCTAGCCATTGAGGTGGGTGAATCTACATTGTTGAAGTATCATAACTATAGAAATGACATTTTTTTTCTAACTCCATCTCCCTAGTTTCTCCATCTTCACTGTCCATATCGGCTCTAGGTCAATTGGGTTGTTGGCATCGCGAGTAGCCCTATAAGGAGGAGATCGTGACACAAATTTAGCATATTGTAGGGCTTTTTGCACAACATGTAAAAAAGAATCGTCTCCATTCCATAAGTGATGATCCTATACAAGCTGTCCTCTTCCTCCTCTCTATCTAGCCAGCAATGCGTCAGCAATACCCCTTTACCTCCTCCTGGCTATTGAAATTCATGATATTAATCATCGCAAACAAAAAACCATCAATCGACTATTATTATAGCATAATAATCTTTGCATGTTTCTTTAAAACAAAAGCAAAAGATTTGTCTCATATATAAATTAAGAGGAGAATAGAGTTCGAGCATACAACACCCCACAATTTGCTCGAACTTCTCACCCCCCCCCCCTCCCGGGCGACCAATACCATAGCCTCATTCCTCATTCTTTATACTAGCAAGAAGAACCGACAAAGGAGTGCTTTTGTGTTGGAAGATGCGGGTATTTCGTTCGGTTCAAATGGTCCATGTGTTGAGGCTATTGCTTTTTTGTTTGGGATGTTTTTGTCAGACAAGCCCACCAATCATTCTTCAAAGGAGCGCCTCAAGTGCCAAGTTGAGGTGCCAATGGTTTGAAGTTGAAGTCATTCCTTAAGCATGTGCAAAGCCTATTTCGCATGACCAACCAAACGAAGAACTTTACTTTTGGTGACGCCAAAGCCTTCGAAACTATGTGCCCCATGGCCTTGCAAGCGGACTCCGTAGAGTATATGAAACTATTGGCGTGTGCCCAAACAATATCATCCTTGGCGTTGGCCTCAACGTGTAAGTCACAAAGAATGGACCATAGCTCAATGAATTTGCGGAGGTGGAACTCAAAAAAAAATTTGGTGCACTTCTTATTTTGGAGACCCGAGCCTCATCCTTAAGCGCGTGGGCCGTCATTTGGCTGTTAGCAGAACGCAACAGCTTTTAATCTTTTCTTGCGGTGCAAGGACATCTCGCACGATGATCCGACAAAGCAAGGCACAGCCAACCAAGTCACACCGCGCCAAGAGTAATAAGTGGCTTCTACGGCTGCTGCACTGGGTGCGCTTGTCAAAGCCGCACCTGCAAAAGGCACTGAACTTCAAGGACACTCGTCCGACTGAAACGAAACGGGCCAAGGCCGTCGGATCGGGGTTCGGCGCGCGATCCCGGCGGCCGGCGTCGACGTCGGACGGTGCATTGCCTTGACGGCGCTGCAACGTACCACCGCTCGCCGCTGGTGGCACGCCGCGATCAGCCGCGTGCCGTTGAGTCTCGTCCGGTCTTGGGACGGGAGGGAGGGCGCGTACGGTACGGCTGATCGATATAGCGAGAACCTGTACTGGGAACAGAGAGCCGCTGAGGCCGAGGACAAGTCGTCAGGTGCACTGCTGCAGTGCTGGCCTGGGGCTTGGTTGTAGGGCAGCTTGCAATCATTGGCTGCTGATTCGAATCAATTTGCTGACTCCGATGGTTCACTGGCCAGAAGCCCAGAACACAACACAGAGGAAACAGCCCGTCCAAGCTAATGGTCTTGGAAACATACTCCCTCCGTTTCAAAAAAAAGTCTCATGTTTTAGTTCAAGCAACGACGGTGATTCACCCCATGCCGTGATTAGCGAGCCCATCCTTGGCTCTTTCAGGAGGTTAATGATGTGGCACTACAAATGTTTTGTTTTCCCCTTGCAATCGCGGTCTGGTCTGGTAAGTGATTGCTGTCAGGAAGCAGTGGCTGGTAAGGTGGTGCCAAAGGAAGTTTAACGCCGAAAGCAACGGTGGAAGCGAGATTACATGTCGCCGTCCGGTGATCGGTGACTGTGAGTCCGACGACGCCCGGTCGCACCGTCCTTGTGCGTCACGTGTCATATACCGCGCGCTGCTCTCCGGCTGAGTGAGTGAGTGGCTTCAATGGAGTTCAGACTTCCGCGTCAGTTCGTTTGCCTTTAATTTGCTTGTGGCCTGTAAATATACTACTGATATACGTCAGTGGTAATGGCTGATGGAGAGAGCTCGTGAATGAAACGATTTAAACGCGGGAAAGCTGCTGCTAGATGCTAATTGTTGACAATGCACCGTAAAGCGCTCCACTTCCCGCACGCTTTGCTTTCCTTCCTTCCGCAAGTAATTAAACAACAGCTATTTTTAATGGAAATTTGTAGGTGTAAGCAAGCCAGGACTTTCCGTTCCATGTGATCAGAAAGCATTTGGATCACCAGTTAATCTCTTCTTACTGGCCGGCCCCTCCCCATCGTGTAAGTTGATGAATAGATTGCTTCATGATAGATAGACGGACTAGCTAGCTAGCCCCTAGCTAGGCTAGCTGATCGCAGGTCAGCTTCGGAGCCGTAAAAAACGTATCGTCGCAGCGATCACCGTCGTGGATCGATACGGCGCCCAATCGATCGAGTACGTACGTACCGATCGAGCATTGTAAGGTGCAGCGTCAGGGGCCCGACGTAGAAGACGACGCCCGAACACCATGTCCACTCACTGAGGCTTAATCAGCTCCCCTGTCCAAATTAACAATAACACACTACAGTGTGCATGCAGTCACACCCATAGCCAATGGCCGGCCGGCTCCCGATTACATCACATTTTCTGAAAGAAAACTTGCACCGTCCCGGTCCAATCACTCACGAAAAGGACCGATTAATTAGTCACACAAAATCGCCTCTAACAAAGATAACATAAAATCAAATCGTTTACTATGTCTTTTGAAAACCCATTTGAGCGGCGCGATGGACGTGACTGTACCTACCGGGCTGCACGGGGAGGAGAAGCAAGCACGAAGCTTCTTCACTGGCCGTTCGGCTTCTCCACACGCCTCGGGACAAAAGGAGGCGTAATGGTGCACAGTGGTCTACTGATATCGGAGAACGATCAGTTAGACAAGAACCCTACTCCTAACCCGCGCGTGCGCGGTGCGGGCCTCTTTTAATTCAAATGATTAGTCGATTTCGTTCGTGGCGATATAAATTCGGTGCCGCGTATGTCTTTGCTTGCCGTACCCGTTCGTGCCAATTTCAAGTTTGGTGCAATGGATATGGATTACTACAATTTGTATTTCTTTTTTGGCATGTGCATGCAGTGTGCTTGGAAGCTACTCCGTACGTGCGAGGAGCTAATTAGGCCATGGACATCGCATCGGAACCGATCAAGACTGCCTCCTCCTCCTTCTTCTAATCAAGTTGTACTAACCGCTTGCGGCAAGCAAGCGATCGCTAAAAAGAAATGGCACATATGATATGGGTCCTATGCGCTGAAGTTTAAAAGAGTTGCTGATTGGAACAGCAACGTTGAAACTTGACGAAACCATGCGTGCATCTGAAGTTCAACGTTGTTGATTTGATGATGAAATAAAGTTTTTCGGGGGGTGCAGGTGTGCATGCACGAACCGATCGTCCGTCCGTCCGTCCGTCCGTCCGTCCGTGCGCGTGGAGGACTTTGTTCTGTGCGTGGAACAGCCGGACACGGTGGCGCTTGTTTTATTCCATGTTGGTCGCCGGTGCGAGCAATCTGTCGGCTGAATCGTCGGTCGCCGCGCCCTGAATGCTGAATGAATCCTATCTGCCGCGATCTTGCACGCGTATTTTCTATCTACGACGAATAAAGGCAGTACAGGAAACGTGCCCGTCTCCTCTGATTAAATGATACTCCTCCTATACCGTTCTCTTCTCTTTCGGCGCTACCTATTGTATTCTTTCTCTGAATATTTCTCAAGCAAATAGTTTCTTCTGAATGTAGACATAGTTCCTGGATAGACAAGTGATGTAGGAAACTACGTGCAGGGAGCTCAGGATAGGGTGTGGACTGGAAAATGGGAATCGGATGCTTGTGATGGTAGGGCCTGGTGATTAAATGTTTGGTTAAGCTTAGCATGTAGGCTAGCCAGTAGCCAGCCATGAAGGCGCGGCAGTTAACCACTCCTGATTGGTTATTTGTCTTGCTTAATTTATTTACAGTGTTTGACTTGGCCGATTAGGTGCACAAGAAGGTTGTGCAGGAATCAGGAGGCAGGAGAGATGCTGCTTCTTGTACGGTGTCTATTTGTCTCGAGTGTTTTTGTCGCCTAAGCTACATCGTAGGTGCCGTGCGCTATCCCTTTGGTCTCCACGGCCAAGCGCTCGTGCAAAAGCCTGTCATGCATAATGTAACTTCAAGCAAGTCACTGCTGCACTTTTGGGCTCTCGGCCTTTGCTTTTCCTTGCCTAAACGAGGTGTGGCTTGCGATTAAACAACTGGGTCAGGCGATGTAGCTTAGGCCTTTGCTTTTCCTTGCCTCCACAGGAAAACACACTGGATTTTTTTAGCAGTGGAAAACACACTGGAAATGTTTTTCCGAGCTAAGCGTGAGAGCAGAAAATCCTATTTACCGCTTATCGCGGCAAGATGTCGGGCAATTTCACAACCCGGACGCTATTAGGGGTCGGCCCATGAAACCCGTTTTTTTTCTTCCACTATTCATGCATCCCCATCCGTTCGGTTCATGTTCCAGTTTGTTGAATTTCCCTTCGGTTTTCCTTTTTCTTTTTTTCTTTATTATTTATTCGTTATTTTACCTTTTTAATTCACAAAGATTTAGAAAAAAATCACGAACATTTTTTAAACTTCAGAACATTTATGAAAAATACACAAATATTATCTAAAATTCATAAACGTTTTTAAAATCATGAATATTGTAGAAGTTCCTATTTTTTAAAAAACTCATGCACTTGTTTTTTTAATCCACGTTTTAAAAGTGTTCAAGAATTTCAAGAGAAAACAAAAATGGAATGAAAACCAGAGAACATCACTTGCCGTGGAAGAAGTCGACATGCTTAAACGGGTCCGCCCTAGTCACTTGCCTCCCTATGTGATTTTACCGGCAATCTGCCATATGAAGCGACATATATATAGGATGGCTCCAGGAGAGCTGTGTGTATTTATATTAAAGATGAAATGGAGCAGATATGAAATTCATTTAAGAAAGAGCTTAGTCACCGTTGAACACTATTTTTGGATGCATGAATATTTAAAATTTTGTACATAATTCTCTCCATTACTAAACTAATTTTGGAATTTTTAAAATTATTAAATAAAAATGTTTCGGGTGGTATTTACCCGATAATAATGTTCATGGGGTGTACCGCCTAATGGGGTGCACACAAGAGATTAACACAGGTCCGGGTCCTCAGAGATGAGGTAATACCCTAGTCCTCCACCTTGTGTTGATGGTATTGATCTAGGCTCCTGCGAAAGTTGTACCAAACTGAAAGCATTACTGCACTACATTAGAGTACACTATGCGTTGAAAGTACAAGTACGTAAACCGGTGAAGTACATGTATGTTGAGTACAAGTTAGGTTTCTATCGGAGTACAAGTTGCACCAAGAAAAAGTTCATTGAGATCTATCAACATAGGGTCTACTTTCAAAGATCTCGATACAAATAAGTCAACGGTTAAAATGGTACGTAATTGGAAAGCTCAACTGACAAGATATTTTGATTTGAAGTTTGAATCTCACAAAAATAAAACTATTCTGTCACCGATCCGTCCAAAAACCCATCGAAGCTATCTGGCAACGACAACTAGCATACATACATTACGCTACTTGCCATAGATATTTGTGGAAAGTTGTTTGTGGGTAAGCAGGGAGTACCCTTAATTAGTGATCTCGTATTTTATAAAAATGTTTTAAATGGCCGCAGAGTGGCCTCCCCTTTACCATTATCCTCCGGAGAGGATGCTACCTACTGTAGCCACCGGAGTGCAATCTGTTGAGGCGTATCCTATTTCATGCGTAACACGATGTATTGAACATATAAACCCAGCTAGGCTACCCGCCTAGCGAGGGCACTTGCAAGCGCTAATGCTTCTGGTCCGTTTGATTTTTTCACTGTAGTGCGATTTTACTCGGTGGCATTCGGTCAACCGTTGGTTGTTTTGCACATTTACAGCAGCTCCACGAGAGAATGACTGGTGGGACTGGTTAAGTGTAGGGTCCAGGCAATCAGGTGGGTTTGTGTGATTCTACGTATCAAAAATATGCAACCAGTGAGGTGTAAAAACCTAGCCAATCCTTTCCGTTCTCAAGCCCCGCACCCCCCCTCCTCCCTCGAGCCACCAATCCCTCCGTCCTCGAGCCCCGCGTCCCCTCCTCCAAAGCTCTCCACCACCACCGCGCCTCTTCCTCTCCCTCGCCCCTCTCCTCCCCCGCTCTCGAAATCCCAAGGCATGGTCGCTACCACCTCTCATATCTCTCTTCCCGCAGGACAACTATAACACCCTCGATGCGACTATATCTCCCACGTGTCGAGGCACGACTTAGAGGCATAATCGCATTGAAGGCATATGTCGCAAGTTAGGCAATCTTCACAACATTCCATGTAATATGATAATAAAAGAGGGGAGATAACATAGTTGGCTTACACTCGTCACGTCAATCAAGTACATAAATAACATTACATCATCCAAACACTCATGGCTGACTACGGCGCCAAAATAAAAGATAACCCAACATGCGACACGGTCCCGATCAACCCCAACTGGGCACCACTACTGATCATCAGGAAAGGAAACATAGTAACGTTGAGAGTCCTCGTCGAACGCCCACTTGAGCTCGAGCGCGTCACTTGAAGCGGAATCATCAGGCCCTGCATCTGGTGTAATAGTAATCTGTGAGCCACAAGGACTCAGCAATCTCGCACCCTCGCGATCAAGACTATTTAAGCTTATAGGTATGGCAAGGTAAAAATATGTGGAGCTGCAGCAAGCGACTAGCAAATATGGTGGCTAACTTATTCGCAAAAGAGAGCGAGAAGAGGAGGCAAAGCGCGAGCGAGAAACTAGAGAGCAACCTGCGCAAACATTACTCCAACACCGTGTCCACTTCCCGGACTCCGCCGAGAAAAGGCCATCACGGTAACACACTCCGTTGATTCATTTTTAATTAAGTTAAGGTTCAAGTTATCTACAACCGGACATTAACAAATTCCCATCTGCCCATAACCGCGGGCACGGCTTTCGAAAATTCAAATCCCTGCAGGGGAGTCCCAACTTAGCCCATGACAAGCTCTCACGGTCAACGAAGGAATAGACCTCCTCCCAAGACGTTCCGATCAGAGTCGGTATCTCGGTTCTCCAAGACAACTCCGACAATGGTAAAACAAGTCCAGCAACACCACCCGCTGTGCCAACAAATCTCGATAGGAGCTACACATATCTCGTTCTCAGGGCACACCGGATAAGCTAAGCGTACGGGAGCCAACGTAACCCAAGTTGCCAAGGGACGGCCCCGCACGGTGCTCTAGGTTGGACCAACACTCAGAGGAGCACTGCCCCGGGGTTTAAAATAAGATGACCCTTGAGTCCGCGAAACCCAAAGGAAAAGGCTAGGTGGCAAAAGGTAAACCAAGGTTGGGCATTGCTGGAGGAGTTTTATTCAAGGCGGACTGTCAAGGGGTTCCCATTATAACCCAACCGCGTAAGGAACGCAAAATCCGGAAACATAACACCGATATGACGGAAACTAGGGCGACTAGAGTGGAACAAAACACTAGGCGAGAGGCCGAGCCTTCCACCCTTTACCAAGTATATAGATGCATTAAGATAATAAGATAATATAATGATATACCGACAAGAAAAAAAAATGTTCCAACAAGGAACGGCCTCCAATCTTCACCTGCAACTAGCAACCTATAAGAGGGGCCGAGCAAAGCGATAACATAGCCAATCAACGGTTTGCTAGGACAAGGTGGGTTAGAGGTTTGACATGGAAACTTGGGAGGCTTGAAAGCAAGTGGTAGGCATCGTAACATTGGCATAACAAAAGAGCGAGCTAACTAGCATAGCAAAGATAGTAGTGATTTCGAGGGTATGATCATCTTGACTGCACAGTTGTCAGAGTTGACTGGATCCTCGAAAGCAAACTCAACGGACTCCTCGTTAGTGAACTCGTCTCCCGGCTCTACCCAAGACAAGACAAACAAGCAACAAGGACACAATCAACCACGTGCAAGGATCAAACAATATGATGCAAAGATGGTATGCTATGCGGGATGCGATGCGGGATGCATATGCAAGATATGATAGGAAATGCAAGAACCTGGCCTCAACTTGGGAATCCAAGTGTGCCCCTAAAAAGATGAGATGAAATCGCTTGAAAACGATATAAAGAACACCGGAATCGGAGTTACGGTTTGGAAATGGCAAGCAAATCAAATATGACACCGGTCTGCGATTTACAGCAAGTAGCCCTCTAAATGCAATGAGATGAACATGCTACATCACCCAAACATGACAACAAAATACATGGCAGGGATGCATTCCAGATGCTTAACAAAAGTCTAGCACTGAGCTACGGCCAATTCATCCACTAACAGGTTCAAACAAGTATGGCAAAAATGCATATGGTAAACAGATCTCAGACTTAGTGAAATTAACACTTGTCTGAAATTTCAGATCAGATAGCACTCTTCGGAGCAACAAAACTACATGCTACAGGACTTGAACATGGCAAAGTAAAGCATGGCATGGAGCTACTCAAAGAGCTTAACAAAAGTCCCTTAATGACCTTGAGACAAAAGGGATCAGAAAATACAATTGCAAGCATGTGAACATAGCAAAAACATAATCAGTTTTCAGACTTAGTGAAAAACTGGCACATGCTGAAACATAACTCAAGTAGGCATGTTTACGAGCTCGATGCACTCACCACAGGGCAAGTCATGATAAGCTAAGCATACATCCATCCAGAACACAAAATGCAAGCTAGACATGGCAAGAACAATAGCATAGCATGCACGGATCAACTACAACATCATCAGCAAAATTGCAAACAAGTTGACAATCTGCCCAGATTCACAAAGTAGTAAAAGTAGAGCTCGATTGACTCAAGCTAGGGTGCTCCATAATTGCAAACAAAGACATGGATGGATAGAGCACTACAAAATTAACAAAACATCCTTACTGATCATCCTCAAAAGAGGCACGGATCACTAGAAAACAATATGAACATATGGCATCATGAGATAAACAGATCAAGGACTTAGTGGAAATGCTAAGTCCCTGAAAACAAATTACTAAGTGCACCACTTTGCAAGCTCGTGCTAGTCACCACACACATCACAAAAATAAATGGGTTGCATCTCTGGAAAGATGACAAAACCCTTAACAAAACATATGTAGAACATCAGGGCATATTATGCACACAATAATCATGGCAAAAATGACAAAAACCTAAACGGAGTAGCAGATCTGACAATTATCTCAAGTAGCCCTCTTCTAACAGCGTTTCGGGCATCAAGATGAACTCAAATGAAAATGATGCAATGGAATGAAATGATGTACTCTCTGAGATGAACATTTTGATATGCTATATGCCAAAAACGGAGTTACGGATGCGGAGATATGATGCTATGAACATGGGCACTTGGGCTAGGGTTTCGAGAGAAAAAGTCAACCGATGCAAAGTTCTCAGATCTAGATCCAGCTTGTGCACGTTTTTCGAGGATGGCCGGAGATGGAGGAGTGGTGGCCGGAGCTTCACGGGGAGGTGCTCCCGGGCCGGACCTCACCGGGTCCGGCCGGCGGGGAGCCGGAGAGGCGGCGGGGGAGGCGCGACCGGCCGGCGCGGGGCGCGGCGCCGGCGAAGGAGAGGCGGCGAGGCTGCCGGGTGGCGAGGCGGCGGCGCACGGCGGCCGGCGGGGTCCGGTCGCCGGAGGCGGAGACGGGCGCGGGCGGCGGAGATCGGGAGCGGGCGGCGGAAGTCTCCGGGCCGCGGGGGCCTGAAGCGGGCTCCCCGGGCCGGCGGCGGGAGCAGCGCGGCGGCGCCATGTGGCGGCAGGCGGTTGGGGCGGCGGCGATGTCCGGCGCGGTCCGGACAATGTCCGGCGCGCGGAAAGGATTTTTTAGGGTTAGGAAGAGAGGGGATCCGCGAAATTTCGAGAGGGCCTTTAAATAGAGGTAGAGGGAGCTAGGAGAGTCCAAATGAGGTGCGGTTTTCGGCCACGCGATCGTGATCGAACGCTCTAGATGATGGAGAGGGATTAGGTGGGTTTTGAGCCAAAATATAGGGGTGTTGGGCTGCAACACACACGAGGCCTTTTCGGTCCCTCGGTTAACCGTTGGAGTATCAAACGAAGTCCAAATGATACGAAACTTGACAGGCGGTCTACCGGTAGTAAACCAAGGCCGCTTGGCAAGTCTCGGTCCAATCTGAAAATGTTTAATCCCCACACACGAAAGAAAAGTAGAAATGACCACCAGAGGAGAACGAAGCGCCGGAATGCAAAACGGACAACGGGGAAAATGCTCGAATGCATGAGATGAACACGTATGCGAATGCAATGCACATGATGACATGATATGAGATGCATGACAACGATAATAACACACGGAGACAAAAACCCGAACCCGAGGAAATAAATTAACTTAACGCCGGAAACGGCAAGAGTTGGAGTACAAATTGGAAAAGTTACATCCGGGGTGTTACAACACTCCACCACTACGAAAGGATCTCGTCCCGAGATCTAGGACTGAAAGAACGCCGGGTACTCAGAACCGAGGTGATCCTCGCGTTCCCAGGTAGCTTCACGGTCGGAATGGTGTGACCACTTGACTTTGAGAAATTTGATTGACTTGTTACGAGTCTTGCGTTTAGTCTCTTCAAGAATAGCAACTGGGTGCTCACGATAAGAGAGATCTTCTTGGAGCTCAATGTCCTCGAAGTTGACAGTGCGGTAAGGAGTCTTAAAGCACTTTCGGAGCTGAGAGACATGGAACACGTCATGAACATTTGCAAAGTTTGAAGGAAGCTCGAGTTGATAGGCGAGGTCGCCTCTCTTGCTGGCAATCTTGAAAGGTCCCACGTATCTGGGGGCAAGCTTCCCTTTGATACCGAAGCGACGAGTACCTTTCATAGGAGAGACGCGGAGGTAAACATGATCTCCGATCTCGAAAGCCAATTCACGGTGCTTACTATCATAGTAGCTCTTCTGACGGGATTGGGCTGCTTTGAGGTTATCTCGAATAACTTTACACATTTCCTCTGCCTCTGTGATTAAGTCATTACCCAAAAGCTGACGTTCACCGGTTTCAGACCAGTTGAGAGGGGTACGGCACTTCCTGCCATACAGAATTTCAAATGGGGCATTGCCCGAACTTGCTTGAAAACTGTTGTTGTAGGAGAATTCAGCATAAGGAAGACAATCCTCCCACTTCATGCTGAAGGAGATCACACAAGCCCTGAGCATATCTTCAAGAATCTGGTTGACACGCTCGACTTGACCGCTAGTTTGAGGATGGAAAGCTGTGCTGAAGCGGATGTTGGTGCCCATGGCCTTCTGAAAAGAATTCCAAAACTTCGAGATAAAGATGCTGCCACGGTCTGAAGAGATCACTTGTGGAATACCGTGCAGAGAGACAATACGAGAGGTATAGAGTTCCGCCAATTGAGCTACAGTGATCGACTCTTTGATAGGCAGAAAGTGAGCCACTTTAGTGAGTTTGTCGATGACAACGAATATAGCATCATTGCCACACTTGGACTTTAGAAACCCAGTCACGAAGTCCATTTCAATGTGGTCAAACTTCCATTCTGGAATGGCAAGAGGTTGGAGGAGACCAGCTGGCCTTTGGTGTTCTGCCTTCACTCTTCTGCAGACATCACATTCATTCACGAATTGAGCAATCTCGCGCTTCATTCGAGTCCACCAATAAGCCTGCTTAAGGTCCTAATACATCTTCGTGCTCCCAGGGTGGATGGAGAGGAGAGAATTGTGAGCCTCGTTCAAGATCACTTTACGAAGTTCATCTTTGGGTACAACAATACGATCCTCGAAGAAGAGAGTATCCTTGTCATCAAGGCGGTAGCACTTGTACTTGGGTTGACTCTTGGCAATCCCAATCTTCACCTTTTTCACCATAGCATCAAGAAGCTGGGCTTGGCGAATCTGATCTTCCAAGGTAGGAGAGACTTGAAGGTTGGCGAGGAAACCTTGAGGAACAACTTGCAGATTAAGTTTGCGGAAAACTTCACAAAGCTCGGGTTGATGAGGCTTGAAAATCAGACTGTTGCAGTAAGATTTCCTGCTCAATGCGTCAGCAATCACATTGGCCTTACCTGGAGTATACTCGATACTCGGATTATATTCCTGAATCATTTCGACCAATTGAGTTTGCCTGAGGTTGAGATTAGGCTGGGTGAAGATGTACTTGAGACTCTTGTGATCAGTGAAAATGTCCACTTTTCTTCCCAATAGAAGATGTCTCCAAGTCAAAAGAGCATGCACAACTGCCGCCAACTCAAGGTCATGAGTGGGGTAGTTCTTCTCATTAGGCTTCAACTGGCGAGAGGTATAAACAACAACTTTCTTCTCTTGCATCAATACTGCGCCAAGACCTTGGAGAGAGGCATCACAAAAGACCTCATACGGCTTGGATTCATCAGGCGGAGTCAGAACTGGAGCAGTGATCAATTTCTCTTTCAAAGTGTTGAAAGCAATGTCACACTCCGGAGACCAAACGTACTTGACGTGCTTCTGAAGAAGATTTGAGAGAGGCTTCACGATCTTAGAAAAGTTTTCAACGAATTTTCGACAATAGCTTGCGAGACCGAGAAAGCTACGGAGTTGCTTCACGTTCTGAGGAGGTTCCCAATTCACAATTGCAGACACCTTCTCAGGATTCACGATAATGCCCTTGTCAGAGATGATATGACCAAGATAAAGAACCTCATCGAGCCAAAATTCACACTTGAAGAACTTGACGTAGAACTGATGTTCCCTGAGCTTATCAAGAACCAAACGCAAGTGCTTGGCATGATCTTCCTTATTCTTCGAGAAAACCAGAATGTCGTCGAGATAGACCAAAACGAAGTCATTTGTGTAGGCGTTGAAGATGAAGTTCATCATGCGAGAGAAAGTCGGAGGAGCGTTGACGAGGCCAAAAGACATGATAGTGTATTCATATGAACCATAGCTTGTCCTGAAAGCCGTTTTGGGAATATCTTGCTCACGGATACGAATCTGATGATAACCCATACGGAGATCAAGCTTGGAGAATACTTGGGCACCTTTGAGTTGTTCGAACAGCTCATTGATGTTGGGAAGTGGGTATTTGTTCTTGATGGTCTTCTTGTTCAATGGACGGTAATCAACACAAAGCCGGTCCGTTCCATTCTTCTTCTTCACAAAAGAACACCACAACCCCACGGAGAAGAACTAGGCCAGATGAGACCCATTTTCTCTTGAATATCGAGTTGCTTCTTCAGCTCCTTCAACTCTTCAGGTCCGAGCTTATAAGGACGCTTGCACATAGGTTCCGTGCCAGGCTCAAGATCAATAACGAATTCAACTGGCCGGTGCGGAGGCATTCCTAGAAGCTCTTCTGGAAAGACGTCTTGATATTCGCAAACGACTGGAATTTGGGAGATAGCATCCAGTTCACCCTTCTCATTGAGAGAAAATAGACGGATGGTATCATCACGAGCGGCAAAGACAATTACATCCTCAGACGAATGAGTCAATTGAATCTGCCTGGCTGCACAATCAAGCTGAGCCTTGTGCTTAGAAAGCCAATCCATCCCGAGAATAAGATCAATATCCGAGTTACCAAGAACTATTGGAGAAGCCAGAAATTTGAAATCACCCATCATGATAGAAACATCTGGGACTATTGAAGTAGCCCTCATAGACTTAGCCGGAGAAACCACTCCCATAGGTTTACCCAACATTTGCGAAACGAAGTCATGCTTGGAAACAAATGATCTTGACATGAAACAATGCGATGCACCAGTGTCAAAAAGAACTTTTGCTGGAAAAGAGTTAACTGGAAAGTTACCCATGATGACATCTGATGAATCCTCTGCCTGAGCTGCGTTCATCAAGTTGACCTTGGCGTGCTTGGGGTTATGCTTGACCACAGCTGTACTTGTCGATCTCACAGGAGGAGGAGGAGGAAGACGCCTCTGGTTGAAACACTTGTTGGCATAGTGACCCTTCTGTTGGCACTTGTTGCACGTGACCTCTGAAAGCGGACGGTGATACGGAGCACTCGATCTTGGAGCTTGAGAGAAATCTTTTTTTGAAAGCCGGGGTTGGGGGGGGGGGAAGATCCACTGCCACCTTTGCTCTTCTGCTGATACGACTGACGGAATGGAGGAGGAAGCCAATACTTCTACTACTTGGCCACTTGAGTAGAGAAGAAGGAGTAACATTTCTGACTCGCTTCTTGAAAGCATCACACCTCAATTGAGCAGCCTCTTGCTTCAGTGCCATGTTGTCGAACTCATTGTACCTCAAGGGCTCAAAGAGAACAAGAGCTAGCTGAATTTCTTCTCTGAGACCACCCCTGAACTGGTATATCATGCTCTTCTCATCAGGGACGTCCTGCTTGGCAAAGCGGGCGAGCTTCTGGAACAACTTGTTGTAGTCATAGACAGACAAAGAGCCTTACTTCAGGTTGCGGAATTCCTCACGCTTGCTTTCAACCACGCTCTGAGGGATATGATGAGCTCGGAAATCTTGACGGAATTCATCCCAGGTGATAACACGTTCACCTCTGAAATCCTTATACTGCTGGAACCATTCTGCAGCTTGATCTTTGAGTTGGAAAGAAACGAACTTGACGAAATCTTCAGGCCTGACGTTACTGCACTCGAAATGCTTACACAGATCCACAAGCCAATCGTCAGCATCGGTTGCCTCAACACAATTGCTGAAAGTCTTTGACCCGTTAGCAAGGAACTGGTTGAGTGTAGCAAAGTGATTTTGATTGTTACCTTGATTCCCTTGGTTGTCTTGATTGCGATCTTGGAGAATTTGCATGATCAACTGTGTGTTTGCATTGGTTGCGGTCATCACAGCTTGCCATGCCTCTGGAGGAGGTGGAGGTGGTGGCGAATCAGGATTCGGAGTCGTGCGCGTTGGAAGAGCCATCCTGAAGAGGTTGACATCCATTAGCACATTGATAAACAAATATTGAAACTGAATCCAACGGAATGACAATTGCAACATATAGTCTTCACATCCGAACAAAATGAACGAATGCATTCCTTTTGAAATGGTCACATATCCATAAATTGAGAAGCCACTTAGAATTTAGGTAGAGAAATAAATCAACAATGTACGGATCAAGAACGAATAATCGGTAAGAAATCCCAATCTCAAACCAATATCCGTGAAAGAAGAACTAGAGCTACGAGAATTCCCACCTATGAAACTCCCGAACCTTTCCGGTTATGCAATCAGGTGTTGGGAATACAGGGGAAGCATAATATCTCACCCAAATCTAGCAAATCCTACATCCAGTTGTATTCATCCTTCAACACATAATCAAGAAAACTTCGGAAATCATCTACCTCAACCTTCGAAAAAGCATCCGTTATACAAGTTATGGCGATACTCCCGAACTCCCGCCCCAGTACTGGGTGGCGTCGAGGTTATCTCACCAACGAACTGTATAAAAGAGATTTTCGATGTCGGCGTACTAAACTCAGGTATTCCAGAACTGCAACGATAAAATTATGACGACAACACCTCAGAGCTCAACTCCCCGGGACACTTCCACAAAACCCCTGATAGGAGGCACTAAGACAATGTTCTCATCATAAAACCATCGGAACGATTCCAAGATACCCGCGTGATCCTAAAATTTTTTTTAGTGAAATTTGAGAAGAGAAGAGTCAAAACTCTACGTCAGGATGCCTTACCAAAGCGATGAGGAGACTGTGAAGTAAAAAGAATTCCTAAACTCTCCGATATATAATTCCTAAATGACTCAAAACATTTTTCTAGACACAATTCGGCCGCTAATAACGATCAAGCAATGGGACTCCTAAGGTCGGGGAAGGCTCTTATTACCAACTTATAACACCCGCGATGCGGCTATATCTCCCACGTGTCGGAGCACGACTTAGAGGCATAACCGCATTGTAGGCATGTTGCAAGAGGGGTAATCTTTACACATCCCATGTACTGAATAAGAAAGAGGTACAGAGTTGGCTTACAATCGCCACTTCACACAATACATAAATATAGCATTACATCATCCAGATACAATCAAGGTCCGACTACGGAACCAAAATAAAGACAACCCCAAATGCATAAGATCCCCGATCGCCCCAACTGGGCTCCACTACTGATCGTCTGGAAAGGAAACGTAGTAACGTCCTGAGTCCTCGTCGAACTCCCACTTGAGTTCAGTCACATCCCCTGGAATTGTGAGCGGATAACAATTTCACACAGGAAACAGCTATGACCATGATTACGCCAAGCTATTTAGGTGAGACTATAGAATACTCAAGCTTATAGGTATGACAAGGTAAAAATATGTGGAGCTGCAGCAAGCGACTAACAAATATGGTGGCTAACTTATTCGCAAAAGAGAGCGAGAAGAGGAGGCAAAGCGCGAGCGAGAAACTAAAGAGCAACCTGCGCAAACATTACTCCAACACCGTGTCCACTTCCCGGACTCCGCCGAGAAGAGGCCATCACGGTAACACACTCCGTTGATTCATTTTTAATTAAGTTAAGGTTCAAGTTATCTACAACCGAACATTAACAAATTCCCATCTGCCCATAACCGCAGGCACGGCTTCAAAAGTTCAAATCCCTGCAGGGGAGTCCCAACTTAGCCCATGACAAGCTCTCACGGTCAACGAAGGAATAGACCTCCTCCCAAGACGTTCCGATCAGACTCGGTATCTCGGTTCTCCAAGACAACTCCGACAATGGTAAAACAAGTCCAGCAACACCACTCGTTGTGCCGATAAATCCCGATAGAAACTGCACATATCTCGTTCTCAGGGCACACCGGATAAGCTAAGCGTACGGGAGCCAACGTAACCCAAGTTGCCAAGGGACGGCCCCCCACACGGTGCTCTAGGTTGGACCAACACTCAGAGAAGCACTGGCCCGGGGGTTTAAAATAAGATGACCCTTGAGTCCGCGAAACCCAAGGGAAAAGGCTAGGTGACAAAAGGTAAAACTAAGGTTGGGCATTGCTGGAGGAGTTTTATTCAAGGCGGACTGTCAAGGGGTTTCCATTATAACCCAACCGCGTAAAGAACGCAAAATCCGAAAACATAACACCGATATGACGGAAACTAGGGCGGCAAGAGTGGAACAAAACACTAGGCGAGAGGCCGAGCCTTCCACCCTTTACCAAGTATATAGATGCATTAAGATAACAAGATAATATAATGATATCCCGACAAGAAAAAAAATGTTCCAACAAGGAACGGCCTCCAATTTTCACCTGCAACTAGCAACGCTATAAGAGGGACTGAGCAAAGCGATAACATAGCCAATCAACGGTTTGCTAGGACAAGGTGGGTTAGAGGTTTGACATGGCAACTTGGGAGGCTTGAAAGCAAGTGGTAGGCATTGTAGCATTGACATAGCGAAAGAGCAAGCAAACTAGCATATCAAAGATAGTAGTGATTTCGAGGGTATGATCATCTTGCCTGCACAGTTGTCAAAGTTGACTGGATCCTCGAAAGCAAACTCGACAAACAAGCAACAAGGACACAATCAACCACGTGCAAGGATCAAACAATATGATGTAAAGATGGTATGCTATGCGGGATGTGATGCGGGATGCATATGCAAGATATGACAGGAAATGCAAAAACCTGGCCTCAACTTGGGAATCCAAATGTGCCACTGAAAACATGAGATGAAGTCGCTTGAAAACGATATAAAGAACACCGGAATCGAAGTTACAGTTTGAAAATGGCAAGCAAATCAGATATGACACCGGTATGCGATTTACAGCAAGTAGCCCTCTAAATGCAATGAGATGAACATGCTACGGCACCCAAACATGACAACAAAATACATAGCAGGGATGCATTCCAGATGCTTAACAAAAGTCTAGCACTGAGCTACGGCCAATTCATCCACTAACAGGTTCAAACAAGCATGGCAAAAATGCATATGGTAAACAGATCTCGGACTTAGTGAAATTAACACTTGTCTGAAATTTCATATCAGATAGCACTCTTCGGAGCAACAAAACTACATGCTACAAGACTTGAACATTGCAAAGTAAAGCATGGCATGGAGCTACTCAAAGAGCTTAACAAAAGTCTCTTAGTGACCTTGAGCCAAAAAGGATCAGAAAATACAATTGCAAGCATGTAAACATAGCAAAAACATAATCAGTTTTCAGACTGGCACATGCTGAAACATAACTCAAGTAGGCATGTTTACAAGCTCGATGCACTCACCATAGGGCAAGTCATGATAAGCTAAGCATACATCCATCCAGAACACAAAATGCAAGCTAGACATGGCAAGAACAATAGCATAGCATGCACGGATCAACTACAACATCATCGGCAAAATTACAAACAAGTTGACAATCTGCCCAGATTCACAAAGTAGCAAAAGTAAAGCTCGATTGATTCAAGCTAGGGTGCTTCATAATTGCAAACAAAGACATGGATGGATAGAGCACTACAAAATTAACAAAGCATCCTTACTGATCATCCTCAAAAGAGGCACGGATCACTAGGAAACAATATGAACATATGGCATCATGAGATAAACAGATCAAGGACTTAGTGGAAATGCTAAGTCCCTGAAAACAGAATTACTAAGTGCACCACTTTGCAAGCTCGTGCTAGTCATTACACACATCACAAAAATACATGGGTTGCACCTTTAAAAAGATGACAAAACCCTTAACAAAACATATGTAGAACATCAGGGCATATCATGCACACAATAATCATGGCAAAAATGACAAAAACCTAAACGAAGTAGCAGATCTGACAATTATCTCAAGTAGCCCTCTTCTAACAGCGTTTCGGGCATCAAGATGAACTCAAATGAAAATGATGCGATCGAATGAAATGATGTACTCTCTGAGATGAACATTTTGATATGCTATATGCCAAAAACGAAGTTACGGATGCGGAAATACGATGCTATGAACATGGGCACTTGGGCTAGGGTTTCGAGAGAAAAAGTCAACCGAGGCAAAGTTCTCAGATCCAGATCCAGCTCGTGCACGTTTTTCGAGGATGGCCGGAGATGGAGGAGTGGTGGCCGGAGCTTCACGAGGAGGCGGCGGCGAGGTGCTCCCAGGCCGGACCTCACCGGATCCGACCGGCGGGGAGCCGGAGCGGCGGCGGGGGAGGCGCGACCGACCGGCGCAGGGCGCGGCGCAGCGCCGGCGAAGGAGAGGCGGCGAGGCTGCCGGGTGGCGAGGAGGCGGCGGGCGGCGGCGCGCGGCGACCGGCGGGGTCCGGTCGCCGGAGGCGGAGACGGGCACGGGCGGCGGAGATCGGGCGCCGGCGGCGAAAATCTCCGGGCCGCGGGGGCCTGAAGCGGGCTCCCCGGGCCGGCGGCGGGAGCAACGCGGCGGCGCCACGTGGCGGCAGGCGGTTGGGGCGGCGGCGATGTCCGGCGCGGTCCGGACATTGTCCGGCGCGCAGAAGGGATTTTTTAGGGTTAAGAAGAGAGGGGATCCGCGAAATTTCTGGAGGGCTTTTAAATAGAGGTAGAGGGAGATAAGAGAGTTCAAATAAGATGCGGTTTTCGGCCACGCGATCGTGATCGAACGCTCTAGATGATGGAGAAGACTTAGGTGGGTTTTGGGCCAAAATGAAGGGGTGTTGGGCTGCAACACACACAAGGCCTTTTCGGTTCCTCGGTTAACCGTTGGAGTATCAAACGAAGTTCAAATGATACGAAACTTAACAGGCGGTCTACCAGTAGTAAACCAAGGCCGCTTGGCAAGTCTCGGTCCAATCTGAAAATGTTTAATCCCCACACACAAAAGAAAAGTAAAAATGACCACCAGAGAAGAACGAAGCGACGGAATACAAAACGGACAACGGGGAAAATGCTCGAATGCATGAGATGAACACGTATGCGAATGCAATACACATGATGACATGATATGAAATGCATGACAACGATAAGAACACACGAAAACAAAACCCGAACCCGAGGAAATAAATTAACTTAACGCCGAAAACGGCAAAAGTTGGAATACAAATTGGAAAAGTTACATCCGAGGTGTTATAACAACACCCCCACGTTTTTTCTTCTCTGCCGCTGAGAGTTGTTGTTCCAGATCCGACACAGGTCGCCGCCATGTGAGAGCAGGGGCAGAGGCGGAGCCAGGATTTCTAAAAGCCTAGGGCTAAAACTAAGTGACTAAAAATAACGTCAAATACTACACATACGAATGCATGTTAGATGTATGCCATAATTTCACATTAAAATGAAATATGAATTCATTATTGCCACAAGAGGAAATTCAATAAAAATAAATAGTTTAACAAAGTGCATCATTGCAAATATTGGTACCAATTTTATGAAGACTTGCTTAATTTAGGGCCATCATTTCTTCACCATCAATAGTAGAAGGACCTAGAGCTACAAACATAAAATCCAGTATTTAAATCATTTCACTGTACATAGACTAAGTCAATTGGTCATACAAAAAATTCAAAAAGGAAAAAATATATCATTATCACAAACTGTACGAGGTAGTAGCTCCTTGCCTTTCCTCATTTTTTATAGCATTGCATAATCTTAATATCATTATGGCTTGCAAATACATCAAGCTTAATATAGCACACCAAACGGTGACTCGTACACTCATTATTCATCTTATTTCACAGCTCGTTTTTTACAATGCTCATTGGTGTTGGTGTTGTAGGATGTTGATTGAAAAAAGGATTTAATTGTATGTGCCCTCTTCATCGTGGGTTTATAATTCCCTGTTGAGAACGAAATAAAATCAACTAATTAAGTAATACTTTCTTTGTCCGGAATTACTTGTCGTAGAAATGAATACATTCAAAGAGTATAATTAACATCACCAACTCAGTAAGATTCGTTCATATGAAGGAACTAGGTAAAACAAATTAAGATGATACAAACTACATACCTATACGGCCGCCGGCTGGGTGTACGCGCACTGCAATTTAGCAGTAATTGAAGAAGAGGTGGATAAGGACGCCGGACCGGGTGAGGCGTACGTTGATGAATACAAGGGGTCGGCGGCGGCGCATGGCCTGAGCGAGGCGAGGGTTTCTCTGCTGTCGATCGTGTGATCCACTGGGCTGGGGCGCTGGGCGATTCATTTTTCGTTCTGATTGGAGAGTTGCACGTGGAGGTAGAGGGCTTATTGTTGGGCTAATGGGCTGATCTACTTGTAGCCTTGTACATTTATGGGCTGAAGCCTGGGGCTGGGCTTCTGTCTATCTCAAATTCTGAAATTTTTGCTACTATTGTATAGGTGCAAGTTGGGCCACGCCTGGGGCTACAGCCCCACTTGCCCCAGGCCCAGTTTCGCCCCTGAGCAGGGGGATATGGTGTTCATGATGGGCATGGAGGAGCACAGCAGGACGGCGATGGGGGGAGGGAGCAGCAAAGCCAGGGCTCTAGGCGGTGCTTGCGTCACGCTGGCCATCACTTCCGACATCGTCACCAATCTAGGTTGCCCATCTGCAGCCTCCCCATCTTCCTCCCCCAGTTTTTACCTCAGTTGTATGATGATTCTGATTCGGTTTCTTAATTTATGATTTTCCAGATTTGAGATAGAAAAGAAGAACAAGGTGAATCCTCTTTCTCACACAGCCATGTTTGTCCCCACATTTTAGTTTTGATGTTATGGTTTATTGTATCCATGTTTGTATTCAACTTCCTTGAACAGTCTATTTTCTTGCAGTAGAATCATCCAATGGGGATTCCAGTTTCTCAATTTATGGTTTTCCATATTTTAGACAGAACAGAAGAGAAAGAATCTTGTGGAAGAGTTTGATAAAGAAAAAGGTGAATCCTATTTCTCACACAGCTGCCTTTGTTCCCGCATTTTAATTATGATATGGTTTATTCTATCATGTTTGTATTCAACTTCTTTGAACCATCTATTTTCTTGCACTAGAATATTGCAATGGGGAATTTATTGCAGGCCTAATTGTCCTTTAGATGATTTTGTAACCTTTAGTTCATTTTAGGTAATTTATTACATGGCTTGTTCGTTGGATGGTCTCTAAAGTAAAATTAGGAGAACAGTAAAGCATACTCTCTATGTTTTGCAAATCAAAACTGTATTGAAGCTTGCTCTATATATGTAAAAGTGAGAGCTGCCCATGATTAATTATTTTCAAGTTGATAGTCTACTGGAGTTTGAATTTGCTTAGCAGTTTAGACTCACTCTGGGGAAAATGAATGAAAGGAAGAATTTGATCTCTGTTTTTGCTTATAGGAACTTTTCTAAGCTTTTGCATGCTCCGTCTACATCACAAGCGATCTTTCGATTGCGTCGAGTGCATCCCAAAGGCGCAGAAGGAAAATGGAAGAATCAGCCAAAATCTGACAAGATGCAAAGGCACATATCGACTATGTACCACAGTCAAAGGGATTGAGTTTAGTTATTAAGATTTCTTTGCATCCAAATTACTTATCAAATGGTTTTTAATGAGTTGGAGGCTTGGTTCTAACATTTGAAAAAAAAATCTCTAGGTGTGGGCATACGTCAAGCTATCGCTTGAGGCCGCCATCATGCTCGGCTGCAAAAAAATTTATCTCTTCATGATCACTGTCCGCACCAGCATTGTCCAGGATGCGCAGATTGATTGTCAACTCGCTTGACATCTGGTACTTAGTGGCTTACTTTTACTACTTAAATAATACTAAATTTTGGTCATGTTGCTTCTATTTTATCCTGTTGGCGACAGATTGGATTGTTTATTTTATCTGAAAGCATTATTATTCCCCCCTCATCAGTTGGATGGCATTTAGGACTTGCCGATCTCCCTCTTTCTTCTAACTGACTAGCTGATCTTAATTTACCCATAAAGGGAAGAGGGCAGTAATAGATATAAAAAAGAACGAGAAGAAAGCAGCATTGAGTTTTCTTTTCTTTAGCTGTAGGTAAAATTCGCTGTTCAGTTCAAGATAAACCAGTTTATAGGTGTTCACTTGAATAATCGTAGAAGCTTGGTTCTAATAAAATTGTTTGCCTTTCCAAATTAAGCTGGTTGTGGTGGGACAGTATACTCCCATGCGTCCACTAGCAGCTATAGCTCCCAAACATGATTTGCGTCGTCTCAATTTGGAGTGGACTTGTTCGTTAGTGCAGCTAGCTAGCATATATTGGATAATATGGATCGGCACTTTACTCTTGGTTGTTAATTTAGCTACCAAATTTGTTCTATATAGAAGTTTACAAAACTCCATGCCATCAAGATTGTAGCCAATTAATACGCATGCATCTATATGCCTCTCTTCAGCCGGTTCTTTTATTGTCTTGCAACATGACATTCTGTTGCATTTTAGTCTTGCATGCCTGATCCTTATTTGCTTTGTCAAAGTTCGTGTGTGCCCAACTCAGTTGTTGCTGCTTTTATGTATGTGCTTTCTTATGTGCAGATAAACTCCTACTTTAATATGTGCACTTCCAGGTTTGGCGCAGTACTTGCTGTCATTGGTTTAGTATGTGTTCTTCACAATGTAATTGGCTATTTTGTTGCTAGGCAATGCATGCAAGTTAGTTCACTACACAATAAAATTAACCTTCGGTTCCAGGATCCAATAGGTCTTCTGCTTGTTGCTTAGTCGTACTATTGCTCATTGCTACATGCAAGCCCATTGTCAGGTTAATTGTTTTGTTGCTCACTCATGCATGCAAGTTAATGAACTATCCAGTAAAATTAACCTCTGGTTTCAGGGTCGGGTAGGGCAGGTTCCTTTTCAGGTTCATTAGCTATTTTGTTGTCCCTTGATGCATGCAAGTTAATTAGCTATCTAATAAATTTAAGATGTGGTTTTCCTGTTTGGTAGGTCTTTTGTTTGCTTCCTTATACCACTATTCTTTTTGTTCGGTTGCTCGCTAATGCACGCGGTTAATTGACTGGTCGTTCTTGTTGCTCGTCGATGCATGCAAGTTAATTAATCATCAAATAGAAAGAATCTTATGCTCTCAGGTCCAATAGGTCTTTTATTTTCTGCTCTGTTTGCAGTCTAACACTCTACTTGTTATCAAAGAAAAGGAGGTAGAATCTGACATTATCCATGTTAGTGCTAATAGATGTAAGGACGCAAAGAAACAAATGATTTCACGAACCAGATATCGTAGGGAAATCAACAAAGAAGGTAAACTTACACAAAGAAAAAGAATATTGTTTATTACTTACTTTATTTTCTCCTACTGAATTATCCTTTTAAACCATCTTTGTTCATCACCTAAATATGCACGGAAGAGGATCACTTTAGCCGATGGGAAACACATTATCAATGGTACGAAACTACCTGCCCCTTCCCCCCATTTATATCACATGTTAACATGGATTGCTTGTTACGTTCAATAGGTATCCGTGGTCACTGATGAGGCAAGTGGCCAAGGTGAGGTTTGGAAGGACAGTGCCACAAATGAACTTAATTGACAAGCTCACATGTAAAAAAAGTGTGGTTTGACATGTTTTCCATATTCTATGGCTTTCCTTGTTAAATTTCTGAAAAAAATTAAGAAAAACATACTGAATGTGGACCTTCGTTTCATCTGCATTTATAGCAATGACAATATCAAATTTCTTTTGTCATGAGTTCTCACTCATCAGAAATTGGTAGTATAGCCTCCAACCAACACACAAAGAGTTATATGTCCCTTCGGTTGGTTGTTTTATTTTTCTCCGTTGTAGAATAGGAATGATATATGTGCATCTATTTTTCACTGCATCGTATTTTCACTACTAGTCACTCAGTAAGGTCTTAACTTCTCCAATGATTTGCATTATTGGATCCAGAGATGTATCGACATCTTCTGTTCTTGAAGGTCTGAATCTATTTACATTTGTCTGATGAACAAAATGGTTGTTAACAAGTTTTGTATCTCAAGATCTTTCTCAATGTTGCTTGTGCTTGAGCTGCTATTCTGAAACATAGCTGTTGAGGTGCTTATCTTTTAGTTCGAATTTTGTTAATAAGGTCTGAAGGAGTAGGGCATTTTGGAGACCGGGCTCCATGTAGCCCTTTATTTTGGAAAATTCAAATTCATAAATTTCAGTTTCAAAAAATTCTGAAAACATGCACATGTATGCAAGGATGTTAAGTGTATGTGTGAAAAATTTCAGTATGAAATAGCTTAAATTGAAGCTGCACAAAAAAGATCATAGACTTTGAAGATGAACAGTACATATGCTAAAAAGCCCCAGAATTTTCTTTTTTGTGTAGCTCACATTTTAATGTGTTTCGACCTGATAATTTGCACACACGTACATTATGTATCTAGGTATATGTGTGTTTATTTTCAGAATTTTTTGAAACTGAAAAGTTTGAATTTTGAAGTTGTCGAATAAAGGTCTCCATGGAGCTCGGTCTCCGTTTGGCATTTTCCGGTCTGAAGCTATCATAACTTTACTATTTTAAGATGACTACAAATTGCCGGAATTAATATATGTCACAACCAGCTGATCATGAACATCAAGCAACTCCTACCCATGTCCTAAACGTGGATATTGCAAAGAAAGGTACGGCATGGTAACCAACACGGGCAACAAGATAGTTTAATCCTTCAACATAAGTAAAACATAAAACAGGGAATTCATGATGCTTGCCTTCCTGGTCAACGTCCTGATGAAGCTGTGGATCGAACTCGTAATACCCCTCATTGCCGGACTCTATTGAAACGATGAAGAAACCCTGGAAAAGAACCAAACGGAGGAAAATCAATATTCATGAATTTCCAGAATGTGTACAGTGCATGAATTGTATGCGATGTCATCTAGAAAGTTGAAAATGAAGCTACTGAAATTGGGAATAACATTTTCTTAGTCCTAGAATGCAAGTTATGAATTTTTTAAGATTTAAAGACATTTTGTTAAAGTGCATCTTCCTTTATTTCTAAGCAACAATACTGACTAAGCTTATATATGTCTGTTCCTTAGAAAAGGGATATGGAGTAGTACGAGAAAGGGGATCCAGGAGCAACCAACATATATAAGCTTAGTAGTACAAACCAAACTAGAATGATTTTGTTATGGATTTTACAAGTTCAACTCTGAGATCTTACACTGATACCTTGTTTAGAATGTGTTTTTTTTCCAAAATAAGTTTTTCAACTGATAATGCTATATTAGTTCTTCATAGATGAAAAAAAGTAAAAACATAGATGTTCTTTCGAGTATTAACAATCAAGCTCTTTCATACTATGTGGTTTGTAGTTTCATTCTCATCTCTTTTATTTTTGATTAATTAAGCGGGGTTTATTCTCCGGCTTCTTTAATGAAGGCCAATTTATTCTCATCTAATATTATGTATGTATATGTGTGCTCTCAGTGATGTATAGTTTGGTGATATCGTGCCTGTATCCAGATGATGGACTCTCATATTAGCTGCAATCAGATTTTTTAACTGTGCATATAATCTCTGACAGATCTGCAATCACCAAGGTACTCACAGAAATATCTATCTACGTACTATCTAACTGATCATGCTGGAGTGGAGCTGCTGCTTTCATACTTTAGCTTATTTACATACTTTCTGATTCAAAGGTTCGTTGTTTGTTTTATCTATTTTTTTTTGCGAATCGTTGTTTGTTTTATCTGCTACTTTGTCTTTCTAAACTGGTGATGATCAATGCTGAAAATACTTTACGAGTCTGTATACATATTGCAAGTCAACGGGTTGAGCATTTTTATGTGATTTTCCTTATAAATCAAATGTTAAAATGAAAACTTTTATACACAAGGAAGTCTAGCCTTTGTCTGACAGTGTGACGAGCAAGTAAAATATGGCCATGTTTTTTCATAGCAAATCAATCTCTCTTTCTATGATCTATAGACAGGTGATGGCTAACATCATCAAGCATCAACAGCAAGCAACAAGCAGCCAACAGCAAAGAAGGGACAGGAGCAAAGCAGCCAGCAGCAAAGAAGGGACAGGAGCAAAGCAGCCAGTGGCAGCAAACAACAAACATCAGCAGCAACACGCAGCCAGCAACATGCAGAGGCGATTTCTCACCATGCTGTAAGTGGCAAGGTCGGACGGAGCAGAGCAATGAGCTCCGTACAGCGACAATGGCAGTCAACGTCAGGGAAGAAGTAGGAGGGACCCGCGGCTTCGAGTTGCTCCAGGGACCGTGACGGGCTCCGTGTCCAATTTGGACATGACACGGAGCCCGTCACGGTCCCTGGAGCTGTTCGGTGAGGAGGATGACCGCTCCGCCACAGTGGCGGCCGACGGAACCGACGAAGACGACCTCGGTCCAAGAGGCTGCTGCACGTCGGTGCCCCGAATCAGCATTAAAGGAACGACAGGAGTAACAATGGAGCTAGGGGAACTACTAGGAGCAAGAACGCACCGGAAAACAATGTGGTTCACGGCGGTGTCCAGCGGGCGTGCATGTCAGAGCCGGAGGCATGGACGTCGATGCGGACCGAGGGCTAGCGTATCCCGCCGATTCCTGTGGCTGGTGTTGCAACGGCGACCTGCGCCCCCAGTGAGCTAGACGAGAAAGGGGATCCAGGAGAAGAGGAAATGAAGTGAGGGTAGTGGGCTGAAGTAAGAGATAAGGTGAAGGACCATGGGTTCACGGGCGCGTGTGGCGTGTCCCTGCGAGATGGTGATAAGGCGATTTTGTCCTGACCTGGAAGGCCCACTGCTAAGTGGCAAAGGGCTGGAAGAAAATAAAAACAAATGAAATTGGCTGGAATATCTCTTCCTCCTTTACTCCTTCATAAGCTTCTCAGGATTACCATGCTCTAAATTTTTAGAATATCTACTTATATAATATAACTATGAAATTTCAGTATATATGCAGTATGCATAGATCTTATTATTTCACATGTTTTTATGATGAAAACGCATCCAGAGAAAGGTTCTAATGTAATGAACTGCTTTTATTTATGATAGCTCTTCCATCCTAATAAAATCAGAAGAATTTGTCCTTGCTTTGTTACTTTTCACATGTTATGTTTAACGTTGTTGTCCAAATGGATGTGCCTTATTGTCCAAATTTCACTTTTCACTAAGATTCATAAATCTGATTGATGAACAAGGTTACAAAGAAAGTAGCTCGACATTTATCGAGTTATTGAACCATGCAATTCATGTTATGAACAGGTTTTAAAAAATGGTCTGGGTGAAAAGTGTTGTTCAATAAATAGCTTTATGCCATTTTTTAGCTTTTCCTAATTTTATTATGTTAGCTTTTATTAAAATTTGTATTAGTTGACTCGACCTTCTATTCAATCATTTTGGATGCTTGGGTTAGAATCTAACAAAGCTGCTTCTGGATGCTCTGATGCACATGCAAACACACGCCGCTTTCGCCTGAAGTTGGTCCTGAATCAATCCCATATGTATTGTTTGAATACTTGGCTACCTATAGCTTTTTGCTCCATGGACGCAACGGTTCATCTAGAGTCATGGAGAAAAGGGCGAGAGCACGGTATGTAGATATTCTAAAAGTCCTGAATCAAGCAAGATAGACACATGATGGTGAAGTGAAGAAACTTTACCGCATAATAGATACAAACTTCACAGCAAGATCAACACTCAAAGCCAACAATCTGAAACATATTTTCTCACAGATAAGATATGTTGTTGATCGTCTTAATGATATAAGTTTAAAATCAGAAGCCGTTATACAGAAAACAAACAAGTATTACTGGAGCCTGGATAAGGATGGCAATGGGTCGGGTTTGGATCGGGTTGAACAATATCAAATCCATATCCATATCTATGAAGACTATCTTTGCCCACCCATGAAAAAATTCACGGGTGAAAAATTATGTCCATGTCCAAACCCGATGGATATCCGTACCCGCTGGATATCCACTGGGTCCTCTCAATACATATAAATAAGAAATAACACAGTGTTAACATGAGGTCCTCCATTCTTCACCTCGTGGCAGGTGAGGCTTCACTTATGGTAAACATCAACTTGTGGCAAATCAACGTCCACTGACAACCTAATATAATTTAGTGTTTTTCTAAAATATGAGAATGACGAGTCATTTAACGAGGAGATAAAAATAAGGGAAGGTATCCTGTAGTATGTTACAACGGGGATTGAATGACAACTAATAGAAGTTACAGCGGGGATTATGCAATTTCGTCTGCATGTTTTAGATAACAAAGTGGAAAATTGCAGTGGGACATGTGACTGTGGGGTAGGGATAGTAGATTTTTGCCCATTAAATCATACTATCGGGTCGGGTTTGGGTATACCCATGGGCACAAGATTAGATCCATGCCCTATCCATGAGCAATCGGGTCGGGTTTGGGCGTTGCCCATGGGCACAAAAGCATATCCAAACCCTATCCATTCGGATTGGATATCCATGGATATCCATGTCCATGGGTAAAATTGCCATCCTTAAGCCTGGATGATGATATCGAATGAATTTTTGCTCTGAGCAATGCAAGCAATGAAGAACAACAGCTATGAAGACCTGCCTCAAAGAAATCGTTCTAAACATCCAGCGATACATCTGTCTAACGTAGCTTCGCCTATCTACATGCCTTGCTCATAACATTGTAAATGATCATTCGTAAGCTTCTTAGAAAACATGTATCATCAGCAACCATCTATCTCTTATCAATATGTATTTATTTCCATACGTTTCCTTCTGTGTCTATATATTTTGATACAAACTCTTTCAATAGTTGGCTTGCTATCGGCCTTTGCGCCATGGGCGCAACGGGTCATCTAGTACACTACAAACACGCGGAGAGCTCGCACGACATACAGGTCAGCCCATATCCAGCTTCTCCCGTGTCTTTCTCTCAGCGGTCCCATGGACTGATTTCTTTCTTTCTGTTTTCTATGTTTCTTTTCTGTTTGTTTTCTTCTGTATTTTATATGTTTATTTATTTATATTTTCTTTTCTATTTTTTGAATTGATAATCATTTTTTGAATTTTAAGGTTTATGGATATTTATAAACTTCACAAACACTTTTGTGAATTTGTGAACATTTTCTAAATTTGTGACCATTTTTTAAACTTTACGAATCTTTTTAGAATTTAGAACATGTTTCTTGCAAACAGTATTTGCATTCATAAAAAATATTAGACGAATAATTTCTGAAGATCAATTTTTTTTGGGGATGTTTGAATATTTTCAGTTTGCCCTAATAGCCGGCTCCATGTCATGATCGAAAACAATTCTGTTAACTGGGTAAACGGGTCGGCCCAATAGCATGCATATATGCTCGCTGTCCAGCGCGCTACACATTGAACAGGAGGACGAGTGCGCACTCCCTATTCCTGCATGTTACAATGTATTTTGCAACTTGGAGCACAAACCACCACCCCCCCCCCCCCCCCCCCCCCCCGGTTCTCGGTCGTCCATCCACTTTTTTTCCAGTTTTAACCCACAAAAGTTGTGCATGCGGTGTGATTCAAACCCACGACCTCCTCGTCTAGTGTTAGCTACAATAACCAACCAACCAAATCACCCCAATGTGATTAGTTACTTCCTTTTTATTCTTTTCTTCATTCTTCTTTTCATTTCAGTTTTTTCTCTTTTTCCAAAATGCATGAACTTTTTTATCAAAATCGATGAACTTTTTTGAAATCCATGAAATTTCTTACAAATTCTGCGAACTCCTTTTGAATTCATGAACTATTTAAAAAAACTGATGAAATTTATTTTTTAAATTGCGGGCATGTTTTTGAAAATCCAGGAAGTTTCTTTTCAAAATCGATAAACGTTTTGATATTTGTGCATTTTTTCCAATTTGATGAGCCTTTTCCAAAATTGATGAACTTTTTTCAAGTTTGTGAACTTTTCTCAAAATCGATGAACTTTTTAAAAAATTGTGAACATGTTTTTCAAAAATGCCTTGAACTTGTTTGAATTTGTCATTTTTTTCAAAATCATGATTTTTTTTTCAAAATTCATGTAACTCTTCATAATTTCGTAAATGTTTTTGTATTCATTTTTCATTTTTTTTTCTTCTCAACAGTTGACCCGTCAATCGTGATCGAGCGAACGAGGCAACCGTGGTACAAGCGACCAGGTAGCCTTTGATACTGTGCCGGCCCAGATTGCGAGGCGCGTGGATGCAGGTTGTCCTAGCCGGTGCTTAAGGCGCTGACTAGGAGCTCCCCGACACACTTTCTCTGTGACGCACATTGTGAAATTGTTATTCTAACGTACAAGAGTTGGCGAACGATGCCATCATGGGATGAGGTAGCTATGGTCTATGCCAAATCCAGTTTTGGGAACCTTGTGGAAGGTCCAGCCCGCCTTTTCACTGTTTGAGAAGTTTCCTGAACCGGTTTTTATATTATTCTTTTGTTTTTCTATTTTTTCAGAAAATGATAAATTTTGAAAAGTGTTCACAATTTCAAAAATCTTTCTTTTTTTTGCAAAAAAATGCAAATTTGAAAACTATTCATGTTTTCAGAAAAAAACAAATTTTAAAATTGCACATGTTTGAAAAAAATGTTTGCAAATTCAACAAAATGCTTGCAAATTAGAAACATTTCAAGTTTTAAAAAATCTCAAAAATAGATTTTATTTTTTCAGCAATTCAAAAATGTTAGCAATTTTTATTAAAAAAATATTTGAAAAAATGTCGCCTTGTTCAAAAAGTATCTGCGTTCAAAAAATATTCAATTGAAAAAAGTTCCATTTCCAAAAATGTCTGCATTTTGAAAAACAATGACCACTTAAAAAACAATAGCGACAATACTGTGCATGTTTCGCTATGGTACATAATCCTGATTCGCTACAGGCCTATAATGCATGTGTCCTGATGTCTACTACACAACCTTCTTCTTATAAACGTTGTTCGGCCTTCAAGTGCAGAGGTTTGTCGGACAGTAACAAATTTCCCTGAAGTGGATGACCTAAGGTTTATCAATCCGTAGGAGTTGTAGGATGAAGATGTTCTCTCTCAAGCAACCCTGCAACCAAATAACAAAGAGTCTCTTGTGTCCCAACACACCCAATACAATGGTAAATTGTGTAGGTGCACTAGTTCGACGAAGAGATGATGATACAAGTGCAATATGGATGATAGATAAAGGTTTTTGTAATCTGAAAATATAAAAACAGCAAGGTAACTAATGATAAAAGTGAGCACAAACGGTATTGCAATGCCTTGAAACAAGGCCTAGGGTTCATACTTTCACTAGTGCAAGTTCTCTCAACAATAATAACATAATTGGATCACATAACTATTCCTCAACATGTAACAAAGAGTCACTCCAAAGTCACTAATAGCGAAGAACAAACGAAGAGATTATGGTAGGGTACGAAACCACCCCAAAGTTATTCTTTCCAATCAATCCGTTGGGCTATTCCTATAAGTGTCACAAACAGCCCTAGAGTTCGTACTAGAATAACACCTTAAGACACAAATCAACCAAAACCCTAATGTCACCTAGATACTCCAATGTCACCTCAAGTATCCGTGGGTATGATTATACGATATGCATCACACAATCTCAGATTCATCTATTCAACCAATACATAGAACCTCAAAGAGTGCCCCAAAGTTTTTACCGGAGAGTCAAGACGAAAACGTGTGCCAACCCCTATGCATAGGTTCATGGGCGGAACCCGCAAGTTGATCACCAAAACATACATCAAGTGAATCAATAGAATAACCCATTGTCACCACGGTTATCCCACGCAAGACATACATCAAGTGTTCTTAAATCCTTAAAGACTCAATCCGATAAGATAAATTCAAAGGGAAAATTCAATCAATTACAAGAGAGTAGAGGGGGAGAAATATCATAAGATCCAAATATAATAGCAAAGCTCGCGATACATCAAGATCGTGCCACCTCAAGAACACAAGAGAGAGATAGATCGAACACATAGCTACTGGTACATACCCTCAGCCCCGAGGGAAAACTACTCCCTCCTCGTCATGGAGAGCACCGGGATGATGAAGATGGCCACTAGAGAAGGATTCCCCCTCCGGCAGGGTGCCGGAACGGGTCTAGATTGGTTTTTGGTGGCTACGGAGGCTTCTGGCGGCAGAACTTCCGATCTATTGTGCCGCCCGATGGTTTTAGGGTATATGGATATATATATATATATAGACGGAAGAAATACATCAGGGGAGCCACGAGGGGCCCACGAGGGTGGAGGGCGTGCCCAGGGGGTGGACGCGCCCCCTGCCTCGTGCCTTCCTTGTTGCTTCCCATATGTACACTCCAAGTCTTCTGGGTTGCTTCCGTTCCAAAAATAAGTTCCGTGAAGTTTCAGGTCAATTGGACTCCGTTTAATTTTCCTTTTCTGTGATACTCTAAAACAAGTAAAAAACTGGCACTGGGCCCTGGGTTAATAGGTTAGTCCCAAAAATCATATAAAATAGCATATAAATGCATATAAAACATCCAAGGTTGACAATATAATAGCATGGAACAATCAAAAATTATAGATACGTTGGAGACGTATCAGCATCCCCAAGCTTAATTCCTGCTCGTCCTCGAGTAGGTAAATGATAAAAACAGAATTTCTGATGTGGAATGCTACCTAACATATTTCTCAATGTATTCTTCTTTATTGTGGCAAGAATATTCAGATCCATAAGATTCAAGACAAAAGTTTAATATTGACATAAAAATAATAATACTTCAAGCATACTAACTAAGCAATTATGTCTCTTCAAAATAACATGGCCAAAGAAAGTTATCCCTACAAAATCATATAGTCTAGCTATGATCCATCTTCACCACACAACGTATTCAAATCATGCACAACCCCGATGACAAGCCAAGCAATTGTTTCATACTTTTGATGTTCTCAAACTTTTTCAATCTTCACGCAATATATGAGCGTGAGCCATGGATATAGCACTATAGGTGGAATAGGATGGTGATTGTGGAGAAGTAAAAATGAGAAGATAGTCTCACGTCAACTAGGCGTATCAACGGGCTATGGAGATGCTCATCAATAGATATCAATGTGAGTGAGTAGGGATTGCCATGCAACGGATGCACTAGAGCTATAAATGTATGAAAGCTCAACAAAAGAAACTAGTGGGTGTGCATCCAACTCGCTTGCTCACAAAGACCTTGGGCACTTTGAGAAAGCCCATCATTGGAATATACAAGCCAAGTTCTATAATGAAAGATTCCCACTAGTATAAGAAAGTGACAACATAGGAGACTCTTTATCATGAAGATCATGGTGCTACTTTGAAGCACAAGTATGGTAAAAGGATAGTAGCATTGCCCCTTCTCTTTTTTTCTCTTTTTTATTTTATTTTGTTTTATTTGGGCCTTTTCTTTTTTTATGGCCTCTTTTTTTTTCGTCCGGAGTCTCATCCCGACTTGTGGGGGAATCATAGTCTCCATCATCCTTTCCTCACTGGAGCAATGCTCTAATAATGATGATCATCGCACTTTTATTTACTTACAACTCAAGAATTACAACCCGATACTTAGAACAAAATATGACTCTATATGAATGCCTCCGGCGGTGTACCGGGATGTGCAATGACTCATGAGTGACATGTATGAAAGAATTATGAACGGTGGCTTTGCCACAAATACGATGTCAACTACATGATCATACAAAGCAATATGACAATGATGAAGCGTGTCATAATAAATGGAACGGTGGTAAGTTGCATGGCAATATATCTCGGAATGGCTATGAAAATGCCATGATAGGTAGGTATGGTGGCTCTTTTGAGAAAGGTATATGGTGGGTATGATACCGGCAAAAGGTGCGCGGTATTAGAGAGGCTAGCAATGGTGGAAGGGTGAGAGCGCGTATAATCCATGGGCTCAACATTAGTCATAAAGAATTCACATACTTATTGCAAAAGTCTATTAGTTATCGAAACAAAGTACTACGCGGATGCTCCTAGGGGGATAGATTGGTAGGAAAAGACCATCGCTCGTCCCCGACCGCCACTCATAAGGAAGACAATCAATAAATAAATCATGCTCCGACTTCATCACATAACGGTTCACCATACATGCATGCTACGGCAATCACAAGCTTCAACACAAGTATTTCTCAAATTCACAACTACTCAACTAGCATGACTCTAATATCACCATCTCC
Source organism: Triticum urartu (assembly GCF_003073215.2). Taxonomy (NCBI): domain Eukaryota; kingdom Viridiplantae; phylum Streptophyta; class Magnoliopsida; order Poales; family Poaceae; genus Triticum; species Triticum urartu. The sequence continues at coordinate 314,887,418 of NC_053022.1, read as the reverse complement.
ATATCTCAAAACAATTATCAAGTATCAAACAACATGACCTTTGAGACAAGTCGAGCTTCACAAATGATGACATTACCATCAGCGTTTGTCTTCTTCTTAAAGATCTATTTATTCTCAATGGCTTGCCGTTCATCGGGCAAGTCCACCAAAGTGCATACTTTGTTCTCATACATGGATCCTATCTCGGATTTCATGGCTTCTAGCCATTTGTTGGAATCCGGGCCCACCATCGCTTCTTCATAGCTCATAGGTTCATCGTTGTCCAACAACATGACCTTTAAGACATGGTTACCACTCAGAAATTATACACACCCTTGTCGACCTACGTTGTTTGATTATAATTTGATCTGAAGCTTCATGATCATCATCATTAGCTTTCTCCTCAACTGACGTAAGTGCCAGAGAAACATCTTTCTGTGATGTGTTACTCTCTGGTTGAAGTGAAGGTTCAACAACCTCATCAAGTTGTATCTTCCTCCCACTCAATTCTTTCGAGAGAAACTCTTTCTCGAGAAAGGACGTGTTCTTAGCGACAAACACTTTTCCTTCAGATCTGAGATAGAAGGTATACCTATAAGTGCATCTAGTGCCCCTTAGTGATTTTGGTGTATTGAAGACTTATAGGTTAAGGGACTAATGCGTTTGTGAGTGTACACAGGTCTATAAGTCTATGAGGAGTTTGATATTTACAGAGAAAGTCGACCCCTAAAAATGAAGTTCTTCGACTGAAGACTTTGGATTTCTGAAGACTTTCTGAAGACTTTGAAAGTGAAGAAAATGGTGTGACCTTGGAGACTTAGTATTCATTCGAGGAACATGAAGCGTGAAGACTTTTGTTTTCGTAGTTTCATTTTCTCTTTCTTGAGTCATAGGAAACACCGTACTGTTAAAGGGGGTCGAGGAAATACTAAGGAAAAATTTCCATGTGATGCTCAACTCAAAATCCTACACCTACCAATCCCTTCGAGTGAAGCCATTGGAAATCTCATACAGTTCAGTCAATTTCTTCAGTGACAGAGACGAAGTTCTTCTGGTCTCTGAGGAATTTGTCCTGACTGAGGAGTTAGGAATTCGCAAGTGCGGATTGCCTACACAGTGAGGAACATGATAGCCCTGAGGATTTTGCTACTCAAAATTCCGACCGTTGCTGTGCTATGCGCCAGCTGTCCCAAAATATCTATCCACCTAACGGTCATATCATTGAAGGGCATTTATGTCTTATCATGTCGGGCTGCTCCCTAGGCTATAAATAGCCGCCCCCTACAACCACTAGTTGGTTGGCTGCTCCGAGAGAAACTGACACTTGTCATTTGAGAGCAACTCATCCTCCGAGGACTTTGAGCGAAAATCATCAAGTGAGGAAAAGCCAAAAAACCAAAACCCAAACACCTACAAACCCCAAGTGATTGAGCATCACTAAAGAGATTGATCCCGCGTGGATCCGACGCTTGTTACCTTTGAAGACTGTGCTTCTTCCAGACAGTTAGGCGTCATGGTCTAGAGCATCCAAGAGGAATTGTGGATCGCCGAGTGACCAAGTTTGTGAAGGTTTGGAAGTCACCTGAAGACTTACCACGAGTGATTGGACGAGGTCTTTGTGACCTTAGTTCAAGGAGAATACGGTGAGGACTGGGTGTCCTGAGCTGCGTGTTCAGGACTGGGTGTCCAGGACTATGTGTCCTCGAGTTTAAATACTCAGCCGCTCCAACCAGACGTACAACTGAGACAACAGTTGGAACTGGTCTACCAAATCATTGTCTTCACCAAGCTTACTGGTTCTATTCCCTCAACTCTTTCATTTCCTCATAACTATGTTGTGTGTTTGTTCATGTCTATGTTTGAAGACTTTAACTGAAGACTTTCTCAATTTCCTCAGTTCAGTTTCTTCAGTCTGTTTGTCTTCATCCTGTGTTATCCTATGATTACGCTTTCAGTACTCTGTGCCTGTCTCCATTTCATCATGATGACCATGCCTGTCTTCAGTTATGTTTACTTCTGAGTACTTATTCTGCTGCTAGTAGTTCTTCACTAAGGAATTTCCTCACCGACAAATTCCTCGGTGAAGAATTCATAAAAAACGCCTATTCACCACCCCTCTAGTCGATATAACGCACTTTCAACTGGTATCAGAGCAAGGTACTCCCTTATTCTGTGTGATTTTGGTTTAACCGCCTGGAGTTTTAGTTATGTCGACCGCAGGTATGATCAAGGTCTCTGCTGGGTGTCCTACCTTCGATGGGACGGACTACCCCTACTGGAAGAATAAGATGCGAATGCATCTTGAAGAAATTGATAACGATCTCTGATATGTTGTGGAAAATGGTGTTCCCTCAGTCACACCTTCTCTGAATGTTGCTAATGTGAAGAGATTCAAGCAACTCGACTCTCAAGCGAAGAATATCATATGTGGCCATCTGAGCAAAGGACAGTATGGCAGAGTGAGTGCTTTGGAGACATCGAAGCTTATCTGGGACATGTTGTCCAAAGTGAATGAAGAAGTCTCAACTCAGCGTGACTCTCGAGTTGATGTTCTTCACAATCTCTTCAACCGCTTCAAAAGACTCGACAATGAAAATGTTCAACAAACCTTTGATCGCCTCACTTACATCTCAAATGATCTTCAAGCACTTGGTGCCACTGACATCACCGACCATGAGGTGGTGAAGAAATTGCTGAGATCGCTTGATTCCTCATTTGACACTCTAGCATTGATGATACAAGAACGTGCTGATTACAAGTCACTTGATCCCGCTGATATTCTCGAAAGGCTAAATACTCATGAGTTCCAACTTGCTAAAAAGAGAGATCTCTATGGTTCAAGCTATGGCAGAACACATGCACTGAAGGCCAAGGCAGTATCTGAGTCCGAAGATGAAGACTCTGGTAGCAGCCTTGGTGATCCTGAAGAACTAAGCCATGATCTGGCTCTGCTTGTGAAGAAGTTCCAAAAGTTCTCAAGATGTGGTCGCCTTGGAAGACCCTCAAGGAGCAGTGATTCCTCATCCAGTGACTACAAGAGGAGGCTCTGCCACAAATGCAAGAAGCCTGGGCATTACATTCAAGATTGTCATCAATGGGAAAAGGAATCAAAGAAGAAGAAATAAAAGGATTACAGTTCTGATGATGCGAAGAAAAAGAAGAAATCCACAAAATCCTCATCATCAAAATCCTCAAGGCCTTCATATCACAAGAAGAGCAGCTCCAAGAAGGCCAGGGCATTCATTGGCAAGGAAATGGACTCCGAGGCTGAATCTGAAGAAAATGAGAAAGAGGAGTCATCTGAGGAGTCCGAATCCGGAGTGGCGAGCCTAGCTCTCGCTACTACATTCGTCAGCAAGTCTATCTTCAACACTGAATAAAATGACCTCACCAACAAAGCTGATGAAGGGGATGATGACTACACTCCCACCTATTGCTTCATGGCAAAGGGTGCCAAGGTACTCAAATATACCCCATCTGAATCAAGTGAGAATGTATCTGATGAAAACCTTAAGCCCAGCTATTCTAAACTTGCTAAGATTGTTGTAAAACAACAAAGGGCTTTAGAAAAGGTTCAAAACATGCTAGACAAAAGTGATGATATGTTGGGTGAAGAAATGGATCACACTAAAGCCTTGACTGAAAACCTTCAGAGATTTCAGACTAGATTTGACAATCTTCAAAGTCATCATAACACTCTCTTATCCGATCATGAGAAGCTTTCTTATGAATTTCTTCAAAGAAAGCAAGATCTTGAAAAGCTAAGAGTGAGTTATGAAGATCTTCAGAAGGAGCATGATTCATTACTTGCTCAACATATCAGCGCTTCTCAGGAAGAATTTGTTCCTCCATGTTTGAAATGCATTGAACGTGAAAATGCTAATTCTTCACCTGAATGTTCAAATGCTGCTAATGTTTCAAATTCTTCACATGCCTTTGCTATCACTAATTCCTCATCTGAGAACATTGCTAGTATCACTGACGATGCAGGGCTGAAAGAATTGTACACGATAGGCATGTACAAAAGCCTCAAAGGACATCAGGCTCTTTGTGATGTGCTTAAAAAGCAGATCCTCAACAGGAACCCTAGGAAAGAGGGTATTGCCTTTGAGAGAAAACTCAATGATGATGGTACATATTGGAACCCTGAGCAGTACCCCAAAACTACATGGGTTGCTGCAAAGGGACCTCCAGTTGATCCATCTAACTTATCTGGATTTGCATGTGAATCTCCTCATTCTGATGACGAGTCATTTGACTCCAACTATAAACTATTCAAAAATCAGAATGGTGAAGTATTTGCTAGATATGTTGGCACTAACTGCAGGAACGGCTCCCCTATGAAGAAAATCTGGGTTCCCAAAAGATGCCTTGAAAATCTTCAGGTGAATGTCATCATGATGCCACCTGTGAAGAATAGGAACCCCAGATCAAACTCTTCATATGGACCAAATTCTTCATATGGATCCAAGTCCTCATACGGACTAAACTCCTCACATGGATCAAATTCCTCAAAAGGATCAAAGTCCTCATATGAACATCATCGTGCTAACTCGTCTGTTTCGTAGGGAAGATCTAAGGATTATGGATATGTGCATTATTCTTCAAATTATTATGTCCATAAGTCCTGAAGAATTTCTCTGCTTACTCTTATGCTTATTCTAACCCCTCTTATGTGAAACGAAATGGACTGGCTTCTATGCCATCCTTCTCATATGGAGCTCGCAGAATGATGAACTCTTTGCCACCCCTTCAGATGTGGGTGGTGAAGAAAAAGAACTAATCTCTTCTGCAAGGTCAGGTCTCCAGACGTACGTAATCATCTAAAGAATTTGCTGGAGACCTGAGTATGCCTGATAGGACGCAGGCTAATCATGAAGAAATGAACTTTCATTTCTCACGTCCTCACACTGCTTTATCTGTTCTGTTGCTTGATGAAATTGATCTGATGAATTGATGTCATATTGTTCACTAATGAAGTATATGAGTTTGTAAGTTGCACTAATTCATCTGCAGGATGATTAATCCAAATCCACTGAGTGGGTCCTCGATAGTGGATGTACAAATCACATGACTGGTGACAAGAATCTATTGATGGATGCTCCATTATCTCCGTCGCATCTGAAGCATATCATCTTTGCTGACAAAGGCAAAAGTCAGGTATTGGGTATAGGTAAGGTTGCAATCACAAAGGATCGACACATGGACAAAGTCATGCTTGTTGAGTCCTTAGGATACAACCTTATGTCTGTCTCAATGCTTTGTGATCTTGATATGGTTGTTGTCTTTGGCAAGTACCGTTGTGTTGTGGTTATGGAAGCTGACAATTCCAAAGTCTTCGAAGGCTTTATGAGAGGAGACCTGTATATTGTTGATTTCTCTACAGGACCACAACCAGCCGTGTGTCTACTTGCAAAAGCCTCAGAAGGCTGGCTCTGGCATCGACGACTTGGTCATGCAGGCATGAGGAATTTGCACATGCTTGCGAAGAAGAAGCATGTCATTGGCATCGAGAATGTCAAATTCCTCAAGGATCACCTATGCGGAGCCAGTGAAGCTGGGAAGATGACGAAGGCCAAGCATCCAGCGAAGACTATCATGACCACCACTCGCCCATTTGAATTGCTTCACATGGATCTCTTTGGTCCTAATCATTATTCTGCTATTTCAAATGAAGCATCTCAATATGGCTTTGTTATTGTTGATGATTACTCTCGTTATACATGGGTACACCTTGTTACTTACAAACATGAAGTGCAGGAAGTCTTCAAACGATTTTCCTCGAGGGCTTCAACCAACTTTGGTGTGAAGATCAAGCACATTAGAAGTGACAATGGCACTAAGTTCAAGAATTCTGGTCTCGATGACTATCTTGATGAACTTGGTATTACTCATGAGTTATCTACTCCTTACACTCCTCAGCAGAACGGCGTCGTGGAGCGCAAGAACATGATTCTTGCTGAGATGGCTCGCACTATGCTTGATGAATACAAAACGCCTCGTCGGTTCTGGACTGAGGCAATTGATACAGCGTGCCACATCATCAATAGAGTATATCTTCACAAATTCTTCAAGAATACTGCCTATGAACTCCTCACCGATAAGAAACCCAATGTAAGTTATTTCAAAGTCTTCGGTGCTAAATGTTGGATAAGAGATCCTCATCACAACTCAAAATTTGCACTGAAAGCACATGAAGGTTTTATGCTTGGTTACGGAAAGGACTCGCACACCTACAGAGTCTTCAACAACGTTCTTCACAAGGTTGTTGAAACTTTAGATGTGCGGTTTGATGAAACTAATGGCTCGCAAAGAGAGCACCTACCTACTGTGATAGATGAACCAGCACCTGAGGAAGCTATCAAGTTCAAGGCTACTGAGGATGTCATTCCTACTGAAGAATCTGCTGAAGAATTCATTCCAGAACATGAAGAACGTCGAGCTAATGCACCTGAAGAAAATGTTGAAGAAAATGGTGCTGAAGAAAACGCTGATCAAATTCTTCAACAGCAACCAGCTCATCCTCGTATAGCAAAAGAAGTGTAAGTTTAAAAGATCATCAATGACATCAAAGCGCCAGGTCCTCTCACACGCTCAAAAGCTTCACATTTGTCTAACTTTTGTGGGCACTATGATTTTGTCTCTATTATAGAGCCCACTAAGGTAGATGAAGCATTTCTGGAGCCTGAGTGGATTTAGGCCATGCAAGAAGAATTACATCAGTTCGAGCTCAACAATATCTGGGAACTGGTCAAACGTCCAGATCCTCGCAAGCACAATATCATCGTCACAAAGTGGATCTACCGCAACAAGCAAGATGAAAATGGCCTTGTGGTGAGGAATAAGGCACGACAAACACCAAATAACACTTATTTAGATTCAACACTAATCCCGAAATTATAGGGAGTGTGTGATGATGATCATATCAATCTTGGTACCACTTCCAACACACATCATCACTTCACCCTTAACTAGTCTCTGTTTATTCTGCAACCTCCATTCCGAGTTACTAATCTTAGCAACTGAACTAGTATCAAATACCGAGGGGTTGCTATAAACACTAGTAAAGTACACATCAATAACATGTATATCAAATATACTTATGGTCACTTTGCCATCCTTCTTATCCGCCAATCACTTGGGGTAGTTCCGCTTCTAGTGACCAGTCCCTTTGCAGTAGAAGCACTTAGTCTCAGGCTTAGGACCAGACTTGGGATTCTTCACTTGAGCAGCAACTTGCTTGCTGTTCTTCTTGAAGTTCCCCTTCTTCCCTCTGCCTTTTTCTTGAAACTAGTGGTCTTGTCTACCATCAACACTTGATGTTTTTCTCGATTTCTACCTTCGTCAATTTCATCATTACGAAGATCTTGGGAATCGTTTCCGTTATCCCTTGCATATCATAGTTCATCACGAAGTTCTACTAACTTGGTGATGGTGACTAGAGAATTCTGTTAATCACTATTTTATCTGGAAGATTAACTCCCACTTGATTCAAGCAATTGTAGTACCCAGACAATCTGAGCACATGCTCACTAGTTGAGCGATTCTCCTCCATCTTTTAGCTATAGAACTTGTTGGAAACTTCATATCTCTCAACTCGGGTATTTGCTTGAAATATTAACTTCAACTCCTGGAACATCTCATATGTTCCATGACGTTCAAAACGTCTTTGAAGTCTCGATTCTAAGCCGTTAAGCATGGTGCACTAAACTATCAAGTAGTCATCATATTGAGCTAGCCAAACGTTCATAACGTCTGCATCTGCTCCTGCAATAGGTCTGTCACCTAGCGGTGCATCAAGGACATAATTCTTCTGTGCAGCAATGAGGATAAACCTCAGATCACGGATCCAATCCGCATCATTGCTACTAACATTTTTCAACACAATTTTCTCTAGGAACATATCAAAATAAACACATGAAAGCAACAACGTGAGCTATTGATCTACAACATAATTTGCAAAATACTACCAGGACTAAGTTCATGATAAATTTAAAGTTCAATTAATCATATTACTTAAGAACTCCCACTTAGAAAGACATCCCTCTAATCTTCTAAGTGATCACGTGATCCAAATCAACTAAACCATGTCCGATCATCGCACTTTTATTTACTTACAACTCAAGAATTACAACCCGATACTTAGAACAAAATATGACCCTATATGAATGCCTCCGGCAGTGTACCGGGATGTGCAATGACTCATGAGTGACATGTATGAAAGAATTATGAACGGTGGCTTTGCCACAAATACGATGTCAACTACATGATCATGGAAAGCAATATGACAATGATGAAGCATGTCATAATAAATGGAACGGTGGAAAGTTGCATGGCAATATATCTCGGAATGGCTATGGAAATGCCATGATAGGTAGGTATGGTGGCTGTTTTGAGGAAGGTATATGGTGGGTGTATGATACCGGCGAAAGGTGCGCGGTATTAGAGAGGCTAGCAATGGTGGAAGGATGGGAAAAAGTGCATATAATCCATGGACTCAACATTAGTCATAAAGAACTCATATACTTGTTGCAAAAATCTAGAAGTTATCAAAGCAAAGTATTACGCGCATGCTCCTAGGGGGATAGATTGGTAGGAAAAGACCATCGCTCGTCCCCGACCGCCACTCATAAGGAAGACAATCAATAAATAAATTATGCTCCGACTTCATCACATAACGGTTCACCATACGTGCATGCTACGGGAATCACAAACTTTAACACAAGTATTCTTTAAATTCACAACTACTAAACTAGCATAACTCTAGTATCATCACCTCCATATCTCAAAACAATTATCATGCTTCAATCTTCTCTTAGTATTCAATGCACTCAAAAGAAAATTTCACATATCTTGAACACCAAGCATATTTATATTAAGCAAATTACCATGCTATTAAGACTCTCAAAATAATTTAAGTGAAGTATGAGAGATCAATAGTTTCTTTAAAACAAACCACCACCATGCTCTAAAAGATCTAAGTGAAGCACATAGAGCAAAATTATGACGCTCAAAAGATATAAGTGAAGTGCATAGAGAAAAACTACATAGCTCAAAAGATTTAAGTGAAGCACATAGAGTATTCTATCAAATTTCAATTCATAGATGACCCTCTCAAAAGGTGTGTACAGAAAGGATGATTGTGGCACACTAACAAACAAATACACAAATAATACAAGACGCTCCAAGCAAAACACATATCATGTTGGTGAATAAAAATATAGCTCCAAGTAAATTACCGATGGAAGTGGACGAAAGAGGGGATGCCTTCCGGGGCATCCCCAAGCTTTGACTTTTTGGTGTCCTTGGATTATATTTGGGGTGACATGGGAATCCCCAAGCTTAGGCTCTTGCCACTCCTTGTTCCATAATCCATCAAAAGAACTCACCCAAAACTTGAAAACTTCACAACACAAAATTCAAAATAGAAAACTCGTGAGCTCCGTTAGTGTAACGCCCGGGTAATTAAGCTACAGTAATCCCACGCTAATGGAGCCACGTTACCTACGTTACGGTTGCTAATCGGTCGTTAGATCAAAACCGGACCAAAATTCAAATTCAAACTTTGGTAAATAATAAAAGTTTTCAAACATTGAAATAAAAATGTTCGGTTTGTACTAAATATTACATAGATAATTGTGGTGTAGGAGCCCCAGTTTTATAAAATGCATAAATATTTTAAACTGAATTGAGACACAAGAGAAAATAAATAAAAGAAAGAAAATACGAAAAAGGTCAAAGCAACAAAAAAAGAAGAAGAAGAGAAAAGCCCCCCCCTCCCTGGGCCTGGCCCAACTGAGCCAAGCCCACCTGGCCCAGCCGGCCAGCCCCTGGCCCGGCCCACCCCCCTCACTCCCATAACCCCCCCGGTCGGCGGAAACCCTAGCCGACACCCCATTCCCCCCCCGATCCCCTTCTCCTCCCTCCCCCGCCGATCTGGATCGGGATCCGCCCTATCCCGTCGCCCCCGACGCCGGCGCCCCACCCCACCGACGCTCGTCCTCCTCCCCTCCTCCCCGACCGGCCGCGCAGGACGCCCGAACCCCCCCTCGTCGCCTCGGGACCGTCCCCGACTCCCACCTCGCCGGATCCGCATCGCCGGACGGCCGCCGCCTCGACCTCCTCCCCGCCGGACGCCCCCGACCGCCCCCGAGCCCGCTTCCGAGACCCCACGCGTCCCCTCCCGTGAGCTCTTCCCTCCCCTTGCTTCGCTCTGTAGCCGTAGGGGTCGACCCCCGCGCTCGGTCGCCATGGCCGGAGCTCGCTCCGGCGCCGCGCTCGTCGCGCTCCGGCTCGCGCCGGCTCACCGCGCCCCACGTACCCCCTCCCCTCGCGCCTCCTCCGCTCGGTCAAGCCCCCCCTCCTCTTCCCCCTCGTTCCCCTCCGTACCGAGCGCCCCCGTCGCGGATCTCGTCGCCGGCGCCCTTCCAGTGACCAAATGGTCACGGGGCCGAGCCCCTTGTGCTCAGCGCGTCGCGCAGCCCCCCCTGGCCTTCCCGTTAGCCCCGTAGCGCGATCCCGACGCGGTCCCGAATCCCACCGCCGCCTCCGCCGCTCGCCGGCGTCGTTTCCGGCCAAGTCCGGCCGTGCCTCTGCCACCGTTGGACGCGGCATCCTCTCCACGTTCGAACGCACCCGCCCGCGGCCATTTTTGTCGCCGGACGGCGAATCCCGGCGAGGTCCGGCGCCCCTCCGCCGCAGGAACGCTCCCCGGAGCTCCCCAACGCCGGCCGCCGACGTGGCCGACCTGGGGCCACCCCTGGGTCACTGACCCGTGGGCCCTAGGGGCCCGGCCGGCTTGTTGACCCGGTCAGCCTTGCTGACTGGGCCGGCCATGCCACTCACCGCAGGCCCCCCCCAGAACGTTAAAAATAAAAATAAATGATAATTAAAATATTAATTAATTAATTAAGTAAATACTTAATTTAATTAATCCTGATTAATTAACCTAATGGCTAATTAACCTAATTAACTATTGTTAATTAACTAACAGAGTATGACGAACGGGACCCACCTGTCAGGTTGACCAAGTCAACCCTGTTGACTGCTGACTGACATAATTCATTTTTCGAATTAAATAATTAATTAATTAAATTCCAGAAATTAATAAAATCTTTAGAAAATCATATCTTTTAATCCGTAACTCGGATTAAAATATTTTCAACATGAAAGTTGCTCAGAACGACGAGACGAATCCGGATACGCAGTCCGTTCGTCCGCCACACACCCCTAACCTATCGAACCCGCAACTTTCCCCCTCCGGCTCCTCTGCCCGAAATCACGAAACACCGGGAATACTTTCCCGGATGTTTCCCCCCTTAACCGGTACCACCTCATACCACGTTAGGGCACGCCTAGCATCGTTACTTGTCATGTCATGCATCGTATGCATCTGTTTGCATTATTCATTGTTTCTTCCCCCTCTTCTCTCCGTAGACTACGAGACTGACGCTGCTGCCCGTGTCGACTACGGTTGACGACCCTCTCTCTTGCCAGAGCAACCAGGCAAGCCCCCCCTTTGATCACCAGATATCGCCTACTTCCTCTATACTGCTTGCATTAGAGTAGTGTAGCATGTTACTGCTTTCCGTTATTCCTATCCTGATGCATAGCCTGTCCTTGCTACTACTGTTGTTACCATTACCTGCTATCCTACTGCTTAGTATAGGATGCTAGTGTTCCATCAGTGGCCCTACACTCTTGTCCGTCTGCCATGCTATACTACTGGGCCGTGATCACTTCGGGAGGTGATCACGGGCATATACTATATACTCTACATTGATACATTACCTGTGATACTGTTCGGACATGGGGGCTGAAGGGGCAGGTGGCTCCATCCCGGTAGAGGTGGGCCTGGGTTCCCGACGGCCCCCGTTGACTTTGAGGCGGAGCGACAGGGCAGGTTCAGACCACCTAGGAGAGAGGTGGGCCTGGCCCTGGTCGGCGTTCGCGGATACTTAACACGCTTAACGAGATCTGGGTATTTGATCTGAGTCTGGCCATTTGGTCTATACGCACTAACCATCTACGTGGAGTAGTTATGGGTATCCCGGCGTCGTGGTATCAGCCGAAGCCTTCGTGACGTCAGCGACTGAGTGGCGCGCGCCGCATTGGATCGTAAGCTGCGCGCTTGTATTAAGGGGGCTAGATCTGCTTCCGGCCGCGTTCGCAACGTGCAGGTGTGCTATGGGCGATGGGCCCAGACCCCTGTGCGCTAGGTTTAGACCGGCGTGCTGACCTCTCTGTTGTGCCTAGGTGGGGCTGCGACGTGTTGATCTTCCGAGGCCGGGCATGACCCAGGAAAGTGTGTCCGGCCAAATGGGATCGAGCGTGTTGGGATGTGGTGCACCCCTGCAGGGAAGTTATCTATTCGAATAGCCGTGATCTTCGGTAACAGGACGACTTGGAGTTGTACCTTGACCTTATGACAACTAGAACCGGATACTTAATAAAACACACCCTTCCAAGTGCCAGATACAACCGTGGTCGCTCTCTCTCAGGGCGACGAGGAGGGATGCCGGGTAGGATTATGCTATGTGATGTTACTTGGAGGACTTCAACCTCTCTTCTACCTGTTGCAAGACGGAGGTGACCAGAAGCGTAGTCTTCGATAAGACTAGCTATCCCCCTCTTATTCTGGCATTTCTGCAGTTCAGTCCACCGATATGGCCCTTTACACATATACCCATGCATATGTAGTGTAGCTCCTTGCTTGCGAGTACTTTGGATGAGTACTCACGGTTGCTTTCTCCCCTTTTCCCCCTTTCCTTCTCCTGGTTGTCGCAACCAGATGTTGGAGCCCAGGAGCCAGACGCCACTCGACGACGACTCCTACTACACCGGAGGTGCCTACTACTACGTGATGCCCGCTGACGACGACCAGGAGTAGTTAGGAGGATCCCAGGCAGGAGGCCTGCGCCTCTTTCGATTTGTATCCCAGTTTGTGCTAGCCTTCTTAAGGCAAACTTGTTTAACTTATGTCTGTACTCAGATATTGTTGCTTCCGCTGACTCGTCTATGATCGAGCTCTTGTATTCGAGCCCTCGAGGCCCCTGGCTTGTAATATGATGCTTGTATGACTTATTTTATTTGTAGAGTTGTGTTGTGATATCTTCCCGTGAGTCCCTGATCTTGATCGTACACGTTTGCGTGTATGATTAGTGTACGATTGAATCGGGGGCGTCACAAGTTGGTATCAGAGCCGACTGCCTGTAGGAACCCCTTCCACACTCCTTGGCCGAAGTCGAGTCTAGACATTGCAAAAACTTTTACTAACTTGGCTGTGTGCCTTACGGGCCCACGTCGCCATCGGGTGGTACTAGGATCTTTTACTCCTCGACCTTTACTCTGGGACTCTGAACTCTCTTCTACTCGGGTTAAACGAATTTACTAACTCTGACACTAGATCCCGTTACGGACATTCCACCCCAAGTTGGATAAAGCCCTAGTTATTCTTTAGATTGTATTTGAAACATTATCCACAATTGTCATTTGACTCCTGTGAAAACATTCTTTGTTTTCAGATGGAACCCACGAGGCAGTCGTGCGCCACACGACGGCCATTGGTGCCTCAGATCACCTGCTGTTGGTTGAGATGATGACCTATCTGGGTTATCGCTGGCACCCTGAGTACACCGTCTATGAGGAGTATCAGGACTTCAACCAGGAGCAGTACCGTGCCATCGTCCACCTCTACTCTCGGGAGTATGACTCCACTACCGTGCTGCACACTGCTCATGGTGTTGGAGTGACTATCGATATGGCGGTCCACGATGCTGCTTATGCTGCTCTGACACGTCTCCGTGGAGAGTATCAGGAGTTGGATACCTCCCCCTTCAGGCACATTGCTATCGCATCCGATGTTGGTGCGGAGGGTACTACACTGCTGCCTACTCCACTGTCACCGAGAGCCATTCTACCATCAGAACCTGGTTCTGCATGCTGATGGGCTGGATAGAGCTAACCGAGCTCTTCGCCACGAGTTGTACACCACCCGAGCACCTGTACCGTGCTCTGACGCTGTTGCACCCCTCTGTCCGATCTGGTGATCTGTCGCGTTCTGCGGTCTACCCTGCCAGGACCGTGATGCCCTAGGGCGCCGGCTGGCCAGATGTGGGAGGCTACTCTCCTGCACTTGGTCCTCTCCTGCCACCTGTGCATCGGGTTCCGCACCAGAGTATCCGCGGACCCCAGGCTACTCGCGTGGAGGTCTTCCCTTCGCGTCATTACCAGCTGTCGGGCTACACCTACCTCCGCAGTACCGCATGGGACTGACGTAGACTTGCTTATTAGGGTTAGATGCATTCGCCGCGAGCCTGTGTGCCGCCTATGATGTCTTAGCCTTTGTACTGAACACTGTGTGACGAACTCTATGCATGATCTCTTTTGTAAGATAAGTCGACTACTATGTAGTATCTATCGTGCTGGTTTCGTTGTGCATGTTTCATCATGAATGACTCTTGTTTTTTTGCAAAGTTCTCAATGCTGAACTACCCCTGTTAAATATTAGCAGGATGGTTAGACCAGGTGGTCGTGGTCGTGGTGGCAACGCCCCACCCCCCCCTGAGTACATTGTATGATCCAACAGCTTGAGATGAATTGCCAGTTCATGGAGAATATGATGGCTCAGTTTCCTCGCCCCAATATGAACCAGCAGCCAACCCCAGTAACTCTGCAGGATTTCATGCGCCTGAACCCAACTGTGTACCGCAGCTCAACTCAGCCTCTGGATGCTGATGACTGGCTCCGTGACATCACCTATGAGATGGAGTCTGCTGATGTAGCCCCTGCCAGCTATGTCACCTTTGCTTCCTTCTTCCTGAAGGGACCCGCAGCTCAATGGTGGGACAGCCACAGGCGTACCCTGCCAGCTGGAACAATCATCACCTGGCCAGACTTCCAAGCTGCCTTCCGTGCTCGCTTCATTCCTCAGGGAGTCATGGACCGGAAGAAGCGTGAGTTCCGCAACCTCACCCAAGGCAACAAGACTGTGGAAGCTTACCAGCGGGAGTTTCTTGACTTGTCCCGCTATGCTGAAGAGGACATTGCAACTGATGCACGCAGACAGGAGAAGTTCCGGGATGGCCTTCAAGCTGACATCAAACTCGCACTTCTAGTGCATGACTTTGCTGATTTCGCCACTCTGGTGAACAAAGCCATCAATGTCGAAACTGGTCTGCAGGAATACCAGAGCTCTCACAGGCGCAACCGTGACACGGGCTCATCTTCGGGCCCGTCCTCGCAGAAGCGCAAGATATGGATTCCCAATAGCTTGTACCAGCCGGATGCACCTACCCCAAGGCAGACCTATGCTGCACCTCGTCTGCCTACTCCTCCGACTAGGCGGCCAAGACTCCCAGCTCCACCACCACAAGCTCCTATTCCCACTCCCAATAATGGATTGTGCTTCAGGTGTGGACAACCAGGGCATTGTGCTAGGGAATGCAACCAGAACCCGAATCAACTGGCCCTTCCAGCAACTGGCCGTGGAAGCAACCAACCCCGCAGCAACAATGCCAAGTCTTATGGTCGTGTTCATGCCAACCACGTTGATCTGAGCGAAGCTCAAGACCAGCCTGCTACTGTGATGGGTACCCTCCTCGTAAATTCAGTACCAGCATCCGTTTTATTCGATACAGGTGCATCGCATTCATTCATGTCAGAAGGTTTTGCATGCTTGCACGACATTAAATGTGAGAACATGGATGCTTCACTATTAGTACACACCCCTGCGGGCCAATGTCGAACCTCCATGATTTGCAACGACGTCCCTGTAGAAATCGAAGGACTGGAATTCCTTGTCTCTCCCATCGTACTGAAGTCCTGTAGCATTGATCTCATTCTGGGAATGAATTGGTTAAAAGCGCATACTGCTTCTATAGTTTGCGCCACTAAGGTCGTCCATTTGCTACACCCTTCTGATGAAATAATAGCTTATCAAGCTCATCTAGTTCAGAACGCCGAGGCACGACTTTATGCCTTGAATGCGTTGAACGCTGCACCACTCGAGGGCATTGAAAACGTTCCCGTCGTTCGTGAATTTCAAGATGTATTCCCAGAAGAACTTCCAGGGATTCCCCCTGCTAGAGCTGTCGAATTCATCATCGACTTGAAACCCGGCACTACCCCTATAGCTAAACGACCCTACAAGATGCCGCCGCATGAACTCCTTGAGCTTAAGGAGGAAATCGACAAATCTCTTGTCAAAGGTTTCATTCGCCCAAGTTGCTCTCCTTGGGGAGCACCTTCTCTCTTTGTTAGGAAGAAGGATGGGACAAACCGATTGGTCCAAGACTACCGTCCTATAAACCAAGCTACCATTCAGAATAAATACCCTCTTCCTCGGATCAATGATCTTTATGATCAACTGGCTGGTTCATCAGTGTTCTCCAAACTCGACTTGAGGTTGGGTTACCACCAGATCCGTGTTCGTGAAGAGGACATCCCAAAAACCGCCTTCGTGACTCGGTATGGGTCATATGAGTACACCGTCATGTCATTCGGCTTAACGAATGCTCCTGCCACCTTCTCTCGTCTGATGAATTATATATTCATGGATTACCTCGACAAGTTCGTCATGGTTTATCTGGACAATATCCTTGTATTTTCCAAGAACGAGGAAGAACATGCTGGACATCTGCGTCTTGTGCTAGAGAAGCTTCGAGAACATCAGCTGTATGCTAAGTATTCCAAGTGTGAATTCTGGCTTCCCGAAGTAACCTATCTTGGGCATGTCATCTCCAAAGATGGTATTGCCGTCAACCCTGAACGAGTTCAGGCTATTCTCGATTGGACTCCTCCGAAGAATGTGAAGCAAAGTCCGAAGTTTTCTCGGTCTCGCCAGCTATTGCCGTCGATTCGTCGAGAACTTCTCCAAGATTGCCAGGCCTCTGACTAATTTGTTGCATAAGGGTGTCAAGTTCGACTGGACAGACAAGTGTCAGGAAAGTTTCCAGGCGCTCAAAGACAAGTTGACTTCCGCCCCCGTACTTGCTCCACCTGATACTAAGAAGGACTTCGTCATTTACTGCGACGCTTCCCGTCAAGGATTAGGCTGTGTCCTAATGCAAGAGCGCAGAGTGATTGCTTATGCCTCTCGTCAACTGCGCCCTCACGAAGAAAACTACCCGGTTCACGACCTCGAGCTTGCTGCTGTCATTCATGCACTGAAGCAGTGGCGACATTACCTTCTCGGTAATCGTTGCGAGATCTTCACCGACCATCAAAGTCTGAAGTATCTGTTTACTCAGCCAGATTTGAACCTACGCCAGCAAAGATGGATGGAGACTGTTGCAGACTTTGACGTGGATATATCATATACCCCCGGCAAGGCTAATGTGATGGCTGATGCCTTGAGCCGCAAGTCTTACTGCAACCACCTCCAGGTTCATAAAGTTCAGCCCTCGCTTACCGAAGAATTTAGAAGGCTGAACCTCCATATCGTTCCTCCGGGATCACTCGCTCCCCCTCCCGAAGATTTCCCCAAACGGAACCTCCATGTTATTTCCAAGGGTTCTCTCAATACCCTGGTTGCGAAACCAGATCTTGTGGACACCATCAAATGGATACAGAAATGTGACGATGAAGTCCTCAAGATTAAGCGCGACCTCAAAAGGGGAAAGCCCTCATTCTTCACGATCGCCGACGATGGCGCCTTGTATTTCAAAGGCCGCTTAGTGGTACCATGTTCGAAGAAAAACCAGGATAAGACTAAAAGGGTTATGCAAGAAGCTCATGATACGCCTCTGTCCATCCATCCTGGTAGTACAAAGATGTATCAGGATATTCGTCAAAGATTCTGGTGGTCTAATATGAAGCAGGACATTGCTCGTTATGTTGCTGAGTGTGACATTTGTCGCCGAATCAAAGCAGAGCATCAAAGGCCTGCTGGAACTCTGCAACCTATCTCTATTCCTGAATGGAAATGGGACCATGTTGAGATGGACTTCGTCACTGGTTTTCCCAAATCGCAGAAAGGTAATGATGCTATTCTTGTCGTCATTGACCGGCTTTCCAAAGTTGCCCATTTTCTGGCGGTCAAAGAGACAATCATGGCTAGTCAGCTTTCTACTCTCTACATGGCCAGAATTGTTTCACTTCACGGTATCCCACTGGTTATCAGTTCAGACCGTGGCAGCTTATTCACTTCAAGGTTTTGGGCGAGTTTCCAAGAAGCTATGGGGACTCATCTGTCGTTCAGTACTGCGTTCCATCCTCAGTCGCAAGGGCAAGTTGAACGTGTCAACCAAGTTCTCGAAGACATGCTTCGAGCTTGTGTAATCTCATTCGGCAAGAAATGGGAGGAATCTCTTCCATATGCCGAGTTCTCTTATAATAATAGCTATCAAGCTAGTCTGAAGATGTCCCCCTTCGAAGTGCTATATGGACGAAAGTGTCGAACCCCTCTGAACTGGTCAGAAACGGGGGAACGACCACTCTTCGGTCCGGATATTATCCAACAGGCCGAAGAACAAGTCCGCATTATTCGCGAGAATCTCAAGACTGCTCAGTCACGTCAGAAAAGTCAGTATGACCGTCATCACCAAGACATGGTCTATCAACCTGGCGAAAAGGCTTATCTTCGAGTTACACCAATGAAGGGTGCTCACCGCTTCGGGATCAAGGGCAAGCTAGCTCCTCGCTATATCGGTCCCTTCACTATTCTCGAAAGGTGTGGAAAGGTGGCATATCAACTGGAGCTTCCGCCGAACCTTTCTCAGGTTCACGATGTGTTCCATGTGTCACAACTTCGCCGTTGCTTCAAGGATCCAATCCGAGCGGTGGATCATGAAGTGCTCGAATTGCAACAGGACCTCTCTTATAAAGAGCATCCGGTCCGCATTCTTGACCAAGCTGAACGCCGCACACGTCAGAAGGCGATCAAATTCCTCAAAGTCCAGTGGTCGAATCACTCTGAAGACGAAGCCACTTGGGAACGCGAGGATCGCCTGCGTGAAGAATACCCCACGTTGTTTCCTTCTACCTCCTAAATCTCGGGACGAGATTTCTTGTAGTGGAGGAGATTTGTAACGCCCGGGTAATTAAGCTACAGTAATCCCACGCTAATGGAGCCACGTTACCTACGTTACTGTTGCTAATCGGTCGTTAGATCAAAACCGGACCAAAATTCAAATTCAAACTTTGGTAAATAATAAAAGTTTTCAAACATTGAAATAAAAATGTTCAGTTTGTACTAAATATTACATAGATAATTGTGGTGTAGGAGCCCCAGTTTTATAAAATGCATAAATATTTTAAACTGAATTGAGACACAAGAGAAAATAAATAAAAGAAAGAAAATACGAAAAAGGTCAAAGCAACAAAAAAGAAGAAGAAGAGAAAAGCCCCCCCCTCCCTGGGCCGTGGCCCAACTGAGCCAAGCCCACCTGGCCCAGCCGGCCAGCCCCTGGTCCGGCCCACCCCCCTCACTCCCATAACCCCCCCGGTCGGCGGAAACCCTAGCCGACACCCCATTCCCCACCGATCCCCTTCTCCTCCCTCCCCCGCCGATCTGGATCGGGATCCGCCCTATCCCGTCGCCCCCGACGCCGGCCGCCCCACCCCACCGGCGCTCGTCCTCCTCCCCCCCCCCCGACCGGCCGCGCAGGACGCCCGACCCCTCGTCGCCTCGGGACCGTCCCCGACTCCCACCTCGCCGGATCCGCATCGCCGGACGGCCGCCGCCTCGACCTCCTCCCCGCCGGACGCCCCCGACCGCCCCCGAGCCCGCTTCCGAGACCCCACGCGTCCCCTCCCGTGAGCTCTTCCCTCCCCTGCTTCGCTCTGTAGCCGTAGGGGTCGACCCCCACGCTCGGTCGCCATGGCCGGAGCTCGCTCCGGCGCCGCGCTCGTCGCGCTCCGGCTCGCGCCGGCTCACCGCGCCCCACGTACCCCCTCCCCTCGCGCCTCCTCCGCTCGGTCGAGGCCCCCCTCCTCTTCCCCCTCGTTCCCCTCCGTACCCGAGCGCCCCCGTCGCGGATCTCGTCGCCGGCGCCCTTCTAGTGACCAAATGGTCACGGGGCCGAGCCCCTTGTGCTCAGCGCGTCGCGCAGCCCCCCTGGCCTTCCCGTTAGCCCCGTAGCGCGATCCCGACGCGGTCCCGAATCCCACCGCCGCCTCCGCCGCTCGCCGGCGTCGTTTCCGGCCAAGTCCGGCCGTGCCTCTGCCACCGTTGGACGCGGCATCCTCTCCACGTTCGAACGCACCCGCCCGCGGCCTTTTTGCCGCCGGACGGCGAATCCCGGCGAGGTCCGGCGCCCCTCCGCCGCGGGAACGCTCCCCGGAGCTCCCCAACGCCGGCCGCCGACGTGGCCGACCTGGGGCCACCCCTGGGTCACTGACCCGTGGGCCCTAGGGGCCCGGCCGGCCTGTTGACCCGGTCAGCCTTGCTGACTGGACCGGCCATGCCACTGACCGCAGGACCCCCCCAGAACGTTAAAAATAAAAATAAATGATAATTAAAATATTAATTAATTAATTAAGTAAATACTTAATTTAATTAATCCTGATTAATTAACCTAATGGCTAATTAACCTAATTAACTATTGTTAATTAACTAACAGAGTATGACGAACGGGACCCACCTGTCAGGTTGACCAAGTCATGCTGACGTCATAAATTCATTTTTCGAATTAAATAATTAATTAATTAAATTCCAGAAATTAATGAAATCTTTAGAAAATCATATCTTTGAATCCGTAACTCGGATTAAAATATTTTCAACATGAAAGTTGCTCAGAACGACGAGACGAATCCGGATACGCAGTCCGTTCGTCCGCCACACACCCCTAACCTATCGAACCCGCAACTTTCCCCCTCCGGCTCCTCTGCCCGAAATCACGAAACACCGGGAATACTTTCCCGGATGTTTCCCCCCTTAACCGGTACCACCTCATACCACGTTAGGGCACGCCTAGCATCGTTACTTGTCATGTCATGCATCGATATGCATCTGTTTACATCGTATTCATTGTTTCTTCCCCCTCTTCTCTCCGGTAGACTACGAGACCGACGCTGTTGCTGCCCAGTTCGACTACGGAGTTGACGACCCCTCTCTCTTGCCAGAGCAACCAGGCAAGCCCCCCCTTTGATCACCAGATATCGCCTATTCTTCTCTATACTGCTTGCATTAGAGTAGTGTAGCATGTTACTGCTTTCCGTTATTCCTATCCTGATGCATAGCCTGTCCTTGCTACTACTGTTGTTACCATTACCTGCTATCCTACTGCTTAGTATAGGATGCTAGTGTTCCATCAGTGGCCCTACACTCTTGTCCGTCTGCCATGCTATACTACTGGGCCGTGATCACTTCAGGAGGTGATCACGGGCATATACTATATACTCTACATTGATACATTACCTGTGATACTGTTCGGACATGGGGGCTGAAGGGGCAGGTGGCTCCATCCCGGTAGAGGTGGGCCTGGGTTCCCGACGGCCCCCGATTGTTACTTTGAGGCGGAGCGACAGGGCAGGTTCAGACCACCTAGGAGAGAGGTGGGCCTGGCCCTGGTCGGCGTTCGCGGATACTTAACACGCTTAACGAGATCTGGGTTATTGATCTGAGCCTGGCCATTTGGTCTATACGCACTAACCATCTACGTGGGAGTAGTTATGGGTATCCCGGCGTCGTGGTATCAGCCGAAGCCTTCTTGACGTCAGCGACGGAGCGGCGCGCGCTGGATTGGACTGGAACGCCACTAGGCTAGGTCTGCTTCCGGCCGCCCACGCAACGTGCAGGTGTGCTAAGGGCGATGGGCCCAAACCCCTGTGCGCTTAGGTTTAGACCGGCGTGCTGACCTCTCTGTTGTGCCTAGGTGGGGCTGCGACGTGTTGATCTTCCGAGGCCGGGCATGACCCAGGAAAGTGTGTCCGGCCAAATGGGATCGAGCGTGTTGGGGTATGTGGTGCACCCCTGCAGGGAAGTTTATCTATTCGAATAGCCGTGATCTTCGGTAACAGGACGACTTGGAGTTGTACCTTGACCTTATGACAACTAGAACCGGATACTTAATAAAACACACCCTTCCAAGTGCCAGATACAACCGGTGGTCGCTCTCTCTCAGGGATATGAGGAGGGGATCGCCGGGTAGGATTATTGCTATGTGATGTTACTTGGAGGACTTCAACCTACTCTCTTCTACCTGTTGCAAGACGGAGGTGACCAGAAGCGTAGTCTTCGATAAGACTAGCTATCCCCCTCTTATTCTGGCATTCTGCAGTTCAGTCCACCGATATGGCCCTTTACACATTTACCCATGCATATGTAGTGTAGCTTCTTGCTTGCGAGTACTTTGGATGAGTACTCACGGTTGCTTTCTCCCCCCTTTTCCCCCTTTCCTTTCTTCCTGGTTGTCGCAACCAGATGTTGGAGCCCAGGAGCCAGACGCCACCGTCGACGACGACCCCTACTACACCGGAGGTGCCTACTACTACGTGATGCCCGCTGACGACGACCAGGAGTAGTTTAGGAGGATCCCAGGCAGGAGGCCTGCGCCTCTTTCGATTTGTGTCCCAGTTTGTGCTAGCCTTCTTAAGGCAAACTTGTTTAACTTATGTCTGTACTCAGATATTGTTGCTTCCGCTGACTCGTCTATGATCGAGCTCTTGTATTCGAGCCCTCGAGGCCCCTGGCTTGTAATATGATGCTTGTATGACTTATTTTATTTATAGAGTTGTGTTGTGATATCTTCCCGTGAGTCCCTGATCTTGATCGTACACGTGGCGTGTATGATTAGTGTACGATTGAATCGGGGGCGTCACAGTTAGCGAAAGAAAACAAAAGACCACTTAAAGGTACTATAATGAACTCATTATTTATTTGTATTTGTGTTAAACCTACTGTATTCCAACTTCTTTATGGATTATAAACTATTTTACTAGCCATAGATTCATCAAAATAAGCAAACAACACACGAAAAACAGAATCTGTCAAAAACAGAACAGTCTGTAGTAATCTGTAGCTAGCGCAAGATCTGGAACCCCAAAAATTCTACAATAAATTTCTGGACGTGAGGAATTTATATATTAATCATCTTCAAAAAGAATTAACTAAATAGCACTCTTCCAATAAAAACTACAGCAGTTCTCGTGAGCGCTAAAGTTTCTGTTTTTTACAGCAAGTTCAATAAGACTTTCCCCAAGTCTTCCCAACGGTTCTACTTGGCACAAACACTAATTAAACACAAAAAACACAACCAAAACAGAGTGTAAATAATTTATTTATTACTAAACAGGAGCAAAAAGCAAGTAACAAAAATAAAATTGGGTTGCCTCCCAACAAGCGCTATCGTTTAACGCCCCTAGCTAGGCATAAAAGCGAGGATAGATCTAGGTAGTGCCATCTTTGGAAGGCAATCCATAAGTGGCTCTCATGATGGTTTCATATGGAATTTTTTTTTCTTGGAAAGTGTTCCATGCCCTTTTTAATGGAAATTGGAATCTAATATTCCCTTCCTTCATATCAATAATCGCACCAACCGTTCTAAGGAAAGGTCTACCAAGAATAATAGGGCAAGAAGGATTGCAATCTATATCAAGAACAATGAAATCTACGGGCACATAATTCCTATTTGCAACAATAAGAACATCATTAATTCTTCCCATAGGTTTCTTAATAGTGGAATCCGCAAGATGCAAGTTTAGAGAGCAATCATCAAGATCGCGGAAATCTAGCAAATCACACAAAGTTTTGGGGATAATGGAGACACTAGCACCCAAATCACACAAAGCATAAAACTCATGATCTTTAATTTTAATTTTGATAGTTGGTTCCCACTCATCATAGAGTTTTCTAGGGATAGAGACTTTCAACTCAAGTTTTTCTTCATAAGATTGCATCAAGGCATCAACAATATGTTCGGTGAAGGCTTTCTTTTGACTATAAGCATGCGGAGAATTTAGCACGGATTGCAACAAGGAAATACAATCAATCAAAGTGCAACTTTCATAATTAAATTCCTTGAAATCCAATATAGTGGGTTTAGCAACATCTAAATTTTTATTTCTTTCAATCCCACTTTCGTCAATTTCATCATTAACATCTAAACACTCCGAATTTTTAGAACGCCTTCTAGGTAAAGGAAGATCATATTCAGTTTCATCAAGATTCATATTGCAAAACAAAGATTTGATAGGGGACACATCAATAAATTTTAGATCTTCATCTTGATTTTCATAAGAATTAGAAGAACACGCTTTAATAAAGGCATCTTTGGAAGCAAGCATCCTAGCGGTTCTTTCTTTACACTCATCAATTGAAATTCTCATGGCTTTTAGAGACTCATTAATATCATGCTTAGGTGGAATAGATCTAAGTTTCAAAGCATCAACATCAAGAGCAATTCTATCAACGTTCATAGCCAAATCATCAATCTTAAGCAATTTTTCTTCAATCATAGCATTAAAATTCTTTTGCGAAGAAATAAATTCTTTAATATTAGATTCAAAATTAGAGGGCATCTTATTATAATTTCCATAAGAGTTGTTGTAGGAATTCCCATAATTATTAGAAGGATTACTAGGATAAGGCCTAGGATTAAAATTCCCTATATAAGCATTGTTACCAAAACTATTCCTACCAACAGAATTCACATCCATAGATTCATTGTTATTCTCAATCAAGGTACACAAAGACATATCATTAGGATCAGAAGAAACACTCTTAGTAGCAAATAATTTCATAAGTTCATCCATCTTTCCACTCAAAACATTGATTTCTTCTATCGCATGCACTTTTTTATTAGAAGATCTTTCAGTATGCCATTGAGAATAATTAACCATAATATTATCTAGGATTTTAGTAGCATCTACTAAAGTGATTTCCATAAAAGTGCCTCCCGCGGACGAATCTAAAAGATTTCTAGAAGCAAAATTCAATCCGGCATAAAATTTTTGTATAATCATCCACAAATTTAAACCATGATTAGGGCAATTACGTATCATTAATTTCATTCTCTCCCAAGCTTGTGCAACATGTTCATGATCAAGTTGCTTAAAATTCATAATATTGTTTCTAAGAGAGATGATCTTAGCGGGAGGAAAATACTTAGAGATAAAAGCATCTTTGCACTTGTTCCAAGAATCAATACTATTTTTAGGCAAAGACGAAAACCAAGCTTTAGCACGATCTCTAAGCGAAAAAGGAAATGGCTTCAATTTAACGACATCATTATCGACATCTTTTTTCTTTTGCATATCACATAAATCAACGAAGCTATTCAGATGAGTAGCGGCATCTTCACTAGGAAGGCCGGCGAATTGATCTTTCATAACAAGATTCAACAAAGCAGTATTGATTTCACAAGATTCAGTATTGGCAAGAGGAGCAATCGGAGTGCTAAGAAAATTATTATTGTTGGTATTGGTGAAGTCACACAATTTGGTAGTATCTTGAGCCATCGCGACAAACAAGCAATCTAACACACGAGCAAACAAAAGCAAATGGGCAAAAAGAGGCGAATAGAGAGGGAGGATAGGGAGAGAGAGAGGGCGAATAAAATGGCAAGGGTGAATTGGGGGGAGAGGAAAACGAGAGGCAAATGGCAAATAATGTAATGCGGGAGATAGGGATTGTGTTGGGTACTTGGTATGTTGACTTTTTGCGTAGACTCCCCGGCAACGGCGCCAGAAATCCTTCTTGCTACGTCTTGAGCTTGCGTTGGTTTTCCCCGAAGAGGAAGGGATGATGCAGCAGAGTAGCGTAAGTATTTCCCTCAGTTTTTGAGAACCAAGGTATCAATCCAGTAGGAGCCCACGCTCAAGTCCCTCGTACCTGCACAAAGCGATAGCTACCCGCAACCAACGCGATTAGGGGTTGTCAAGCCCTTCACGGTCACTTACGAGAGTGAGATCTGATAGATAGAATATTTTTGGTATTTTTGATATAAAGATGCAAAGTAAAAAGTAAAAGCAAAGTAAATAGCAAAACAATATAAAAGTGATGGAGATTGATATGATGAGAATAGACCCGGGGGCCATAGGTTTCACTAGTGGCTTCTCTCGAGAGCATAAGTTTTCTACGGTGGGTGAACAAATTACTGTTGAGCAATTGACAGAATTGAGCATAGTTATGAGAATATCTAGGCATGATCATGTATATAGGCATCACGTCTGTGACAAGTAGATCGAAACGATTCTGCATCTACTACTATTACTCCACTCATCGACTGCTATCCAGCATGCATCTAGAGTATTAAGTTAAAAATAGAGTAACGCTTTAAGCAAGATGACATGATGTAGAGAGATAAATTCATGCAATATGAAATAAACCCCATCTTGTTATCCTCGATGGCAACGATACAATACGTGTCTTGCTGCCCCTTCTGTCACTGGGAAAGAACACCACAAGATCGAACCCAAAGCTAAGCACTTCTCCCATGGCAAGAACTACCAATCTAGTTGGCCAAACCAAACGAATAATTCGAAGAGACTTGCAAAGATAACCAATCATACATAAAAGAATTCAGAGAAGATTCAAATATTGTTCATAGATAGACTTGATCATAAACCCACAATTCATCGGTCTCAACAAACACACCGCAAAAGAAGAAGATTACATCGAATAAGTCTCCACAAGAGAGGGGGAGAACTTTGTATTGAGATCCAAAAAGAGAGAAGAAGCCATCTAGCTACTAACTATGGACCCGAAG
Source organism: Triticum urartu (assembly GCF_003073215.2). NCBI lineage: Eukaryota > Viridiplantae > Streptophyta > Magnoliopsida > Poales > Poaceae > Triticum > Triticum urartu. The sequence continues at coordinate 314,860,791 of NC_053022.1, read as the reverse complement.
GTCTGAGGTAAACTACTCACACTTCATCGGAGAGGCTATGATGATGTAGAAGCCCTGCGTGATGACGGCCCTCTCCGGCGGAGCTCCGGAACAGACCCCAAGATGAGATCTCGTGGATACAGAAAGTTGCGGCGGTGGAATTAGGTTTTTGGCTCCTGTTCTGATCGTTTGGGGGTACGTGGATATATATAGGAGGAAGGAGTACGTCGGTGGAGCACCGAGGGTCCCACGAGGCAGGGGGCGCGCCCTAGGTGGGGCGCCCCTACCCTCGTGAGCACCTCTTTGCTTCCTTGCAGTAGGGTCCAAGTCTCCTGGATCACGTTCTGTGAGAAAATCACGTTCCCGAAGATTTTATTCCGTTTGGACTCCGTTTGATATTCCGTTTCTTCGAAACACTGAAATAGGCAAAAAACAGCAATTTTGGGCTGGGCCTCCGATTAATAGGTTAGTCCAAAAATAATATAAAAGTGGAAAATAAAGCTCAATATAGTCCAAAATAGTAGATAATATAGCATGGAGTAATCAAAAATTATAGATACATTGGAGACGTATCAATACACTGTCTGAGAAAAATATTATTCAAGAGCGGTGGTAGTAACGGTGTCCACATGCATCAAGTAGTAATGAACACTGGATATGCATCAGGCACGTCCGCATGATAGCAAGGCATTCAAAAGCAATCGTTACTTGAAAACAAAAGTGGGAAAAGACAAATGAAGACCCACGTAGGTGCTGGTACTGCATCAGCCATGCGTCTGTCTGGCTATCTTTTCGATTGGAGTACGTCCAGCATTATCCAGTATCGGCGTCTGCGTTCATCTAATAAAAAATACCAAGTGCTATTCATTCTATCTACTTTTAAGTACATTTTAAATCATTTGAGTAATACTGCTCCGCCATGCTGTATTTATTTTTTACACAGGACAAATTGTCTATTACAAAGAGGGACTATTATATCGCTGAGCTATTGGATAACCCATGCCGGTTTATATCGCGATCCAGTCCGCATCAACTCATCAGGACCGTGCGAATTACCCAATAAAGCGTGCACAAGCCGCCGTCCCCCACAGTCCGGTCTACATCAACATACGGCCGATTTACGCGTCCGCACCGGTTTGCAATGCCGCGGCCGATTCATTTATTTGTGCCGCCTCTGATGCTACGGTTGTTTTTATTGCCCGTCCCTCGCAGTCTGGTCTACATCAACACATCAGGCCATACCTGTCTGCATGAGCTATTTATTTAATATGAGCAAGTCACAGCTTGGGTAGCCCATTTTTCTTTCAACAAATTGGAGGAAAATTATCATATCAGCTGCCGTCTGCACTGGATGGCTCAATGAGCAGGCGCACAAGTCGCCACCACTACTGTTTGGTTAACTTCAAATAACCAGTTGGAAGGAACCATTGGCCGAGTTGTTGACATGGCTCATACAAGATCATTTATAACCCGCCGCAGTCACCTCAACCTTCTGTGGATTCACATCGTGCTATCAACACCAATGATATGCAGCTTATGCCGGTTTCTATAACGGTCAAATATGGAGAATATCAAGCCAACTCCTCGAGTCACCTTGAGACTCAGGGGCTATGATGACATGACTCAGCAAATCTTGCCAGTTTTAATGAAGTCAAGAACCCCAGGACGATGGAGGGAAAGATAACCTGGTCCTGGAGGCTACTGTTATATTGATGAAAATTTAAGGGCCGTCAGAAATTTTTTGGCTTAGAAAGTATATGACAGTTACAAAATCCCGGCTCAATGAAGAAGTTCCGGGTCGTCAGAAAGGGTTCCGGTTTAAAATCCGGCTCAAGGGACGTTAGTCTTACTGAAGCTCTCAAATATCCGGTTTACAATCCGGTTCAAGGGAAATCTGTTCTCCCACAAGGCTCTAAGGCTCTCAATTCCGGTGTAAGAATTTCCAGTTCAAAAAGAATTAATCTCTCGCAAATTCGAGTTTAAAGGCCGTCAGAAAATTTCCGGCTGAAAATGAAGATTCCGGTTTAAGATCCGGTTCCAGGGAAAGATGTCTCCCACAAAGCTTTGAAGCTCTCAATATCCGGTTCAAAATCCTGGTTCAAGAAGAATTTATCTCTTGCAAGAAGTTAAAGGTTGCCAAAGAGGGACTGTTGCCATGATGCGTGGTTCAAACATGGGTTATCTTGCCTTATTGGCTTATCATATTATTGATCACATGGGGGCTTCTGTTTATAGAGCGGAGTTTTGATTACATATTGATCCGACTATCAAGCCAATATTATCATAAGGGGCCAAAGAGAGTTTGTTGCACATCACAACTCAAATATAGGCACCCGGCGAGCACAGCTCAGAAATATATCACTTGGGGGCTTGGTCGTATTTGAACCAAAGCTACACCTCTTGGTCGGCGTAAGGCCACCAGGGAAGTTACTTGGGGGCTCTTTTTGCTTCAACGGAGCAATGGTCCGCACCCTTGTAATAGGCTATCAAGCCCGGCTTGGAAGCCTGGTGTTCGCACCTAAAACCCCGGGTTAACCTGCCTTCTTTAAGTAAGTCACTCCGCCCAGGTAAACCTGGTACGACCCGCGAACGTTTGACAGTCAATCTCATAGACCCTGAACTTGTCAAAGTTAAAACGTGATTGGTTAAAGATTGAGGTCCATCTTAAGAGGCTTTGTGAAATGGTTAACTCAGTGGCCTGGCAGCCCATGAAAAGCCTTGATTTGGAGCCTGGCAGCTCGTAAAAAGCCTCACATGTTTCTTTTTGCATTCTATTTGACAAGTTTTTTTCGCCTTTGTTGAGGTTCCTAATATCTTCTGATAAACCGGCATCCTTGACCCAGCTCGGCTTTCAACTACAAGTTGTCAGTACATGATCAGTCCTAATCCGGCGTTCATTAATCCGGTCTGGTTTCGACTATAAGTCGCCAGTATTATATATGGTTAATACGGTGTTTATCACAACCCGGTACGGTTTTATCATAAACCGGCACAATATGGAAGGAGTTATCAGTACTCAAGATTGGGGTTATCACCCTTACTACAAAAAGTTGGTAAACCAACGATGTGATTCAATGTCACAGGTATGATATATTTCATATTTGATTATTCTTAAGTGCAGCCTTGGTTATAAACCCGGGTTATATGTTGGGCATTATGACCCGTCCAGCTGTAAACCGCCTGGACACTTTAAACTTGTTGTATGCAGAAATAGGTTGAATAAAGCATGATTATAAATCACCAGCGTTTATTAACCCGGCCTGGCTTTTGACTATAAGTCGCCAGTGTATGATGAGAAATTATCCGGTGTTTATTAACCCGGCCTGGCTTGGGACTATAAGTCGCCAGTACATATTTGGATTGCACCATTGGAATCATGCGCTCATAAATCATTGGATTATATTATTCAAATATTTAATAGCCAACACGGCTTGATTTTATTATGGTTATCAATAACCATTATTATGATTAAGGTTTTCAAAGTCGCTTTAGCGCAATGGCTATCATATTATCAATGGATATGATTTATTCAACAATTGAAAAAATAGTCCTGAGTTGCTGCAGGCTTACGACCCGACACTTGGGGGCTACATTATCCAAGTTGAGATTACATCAAATACACAAGTCTCATGTCGCTGCAAGCATGCACCATGACACTTGGGGGCTAATGCAAAGTCATTGTTTGCTCACCTTATTGAAGACCCGACTCATCACATCGTAATGAGCCGGCCCTTGGGGGCTACCAATTGCTCCTGTCAACAATTCAAGGTACAAAGCTTTTAATCCATTATATTGAAGGGTCCACTGCTTAGTTGGTAAAGCACAAGGCTCTTAACCTTGTGGACGTGGGTTCAAGCCCCATGATAAGGGTTACATCATATGATGTTATTTTCATTAAAGTATATATCAAGTCCCAGCTCAATATTATCTTACCGAGCCGGCCCTTGGGGAATACATGTTGCTGTTCAAAGTTTACATAATTATATTTACAAAGTCCCTGCTCATTATTGCATAATAACCCGGCCCTTGGGGGCTACATTGGTTGAAGTTTTTTGAGCATCAGACAATTACAAGTCCCAGGTTGCTGCAAGCATGACAACCTGGCACTTGGAGGCTACATAATATGGAGTATTCAGTTTTTATTAATGACTAAGATGAACAACATGGATTTCTTCAAAGTGGAAGTATTTATATTGAAGCAAGTCTTAAGTTATCACTTTGTTCTGCTCAAGACTTGGGGGCTACAGGTAATATGGATATAAGATCAATTACATGATCCGGTGTCAACAACAATTATGACCCAACATCGTCTGTTTTATAACCCGGTAATTTTGGTAATGATAAACCGGCAAGTTTTACATCTTCAAGCCGGCTGAAAGTCAGATGAGTATTTCAAGACCAATATTTTTTAAGCCGGAGCTTTGGAAGCCGATTCAAGTGGATTATTTCTTACAATATTTTTCTACAAGAGACCAATGTTAGCAAATTTTCTCTGAAGTTGGCTTATTGACCCGGATTTCTAGAAGAAGGAAATGACAAGAACTTAAGGATGTTCAGGTGCCGGTTTACAAGAATTCTTAACCCGGAGCACAACCTGTCAAATTTGTTCTTGTGTTTATTTTGCAGCATAAGTTTACCATGGATAAATCCAAGCTAAACTTGGGGGCTAATGTTGGGGATATACCCCGCGGCGTAACCCGGCCGGACTTGGCGATTCACCGGTGACCCGCACTGACCAGATGGTTTACAAGCAATTTGACTGAACATTATGACTCACTGGTAACCCGGCGGGCGGGACAGACGGATGACAAGGCCCAAGGCCTAGAAGGTCAGTTTATGTTAATGGTGGGCCGGTTTAAGAGAAAAGGTGTGAGGAATATTTTCCTTACAAGGAGTCAAGACCTGGACTTGTATCCGGTTTGTATTAGAAGATAGACTAGTCCTAATCCTACTAGGACTCTACATGTAGGCCGGCCCCTTCAACTTATATAAGGAGGGGCAAGGCTCCCCAAAAGGGAACAAGATTCACAAGTTCCACAAGTTGGACAAGTTAGGTTTAGACAATAGCTCTCGAGATAGAGCACTCTTGTAACCGTGATCATCATCATCAATATCAATGAAGCAGGACGTAGGCTTTTACCTCCACCGTGAGGGGCCGAACCTAGGTAAAACATCGTGTCTCTCGTCCCGCTCAACCCCTCTCAAGCTGCCACATAGAGGCGTTGGCCTCGCAACTAAGTCCTGACACTAAGGACATCTGTCGTGACAATTCCACGACAGAAACACTTCCAACACACATCGTCACCTTGCCCTTAGCTAGTCTCCGTTAATTCCGTAGCTTTTGTTTTGAGTTACCAATATTAGCAACTAAATCGGTATCTAATACCCAGGTGCTACTAGGAGTACTAGTAAGGTACACATCAATAACACACATATATCAAATATACTTTTGTTGAAGTTGACAACCTTCCTATCTACCAAGTATTTGAGGCAGTTCCGCTACCAGTGACCGTTCCCCTAATAGAAGCACTTTGTCTCGGGTTTGGGTTCTTGGGTTTCTTCACTGGAGCGGCAACTGGCTTGCCATTCAAGAAGTTTCCCTTCTTGCCCTTGCCCTTCTTTGAAACCAGTGCTCTTGTTAACCATCAACACTTGATGCTCCTTCTTGATTTCTACCTTTACGGCCTTAAGCACGATGAATAGCTCCATGATTATCTTCCCTTGCATGTTATAGTTCATCACGAAACTCTAGTAGCTTGGTGTTAGCGACTGGAGAACTTTTGTCAATCACTCTCTTATCTGGAAGATTAACTCCCACTTGACTCAAGTGATTGAAGTACCCAGACATTCTGAGCACATGCTCACTGGCTAAGCTATTCTCCTCCATCTTGTAGGCAAATGTGTTGTCAGAGGTCTCAACCTCTCAACACGGGCATGAGCCTGAAATACCAATTTCAGCTCTTTGAACATCTCATATGTTCTATGGCGTTCAAAACGCTTTTGGAGCCCCGACTCTAAGTCGTAAAGCATGACGCACTAAACTATCAGGTAGTCATCAGAACATGTCTACCAGTGTTCACAACATCCACAGACGACGCTAGAGGGGTTGGCACACCGAGCGGTGCATCAAGGACAGAAGCCTTATGTGTAGCAGTGAGGACAATCCTCATACTACGGCCCTAGTCTGCTCAATTGCTTACAATATATTTCAACTTAATCTTTCTCTAGGAACGTATTAAAACAAAGAGTTAAAGCACGAGCTATTAATCCACAACATAATTTACAAAGACAATTTAGACTATGTTCATGATAATTAAGTTCATCTAATCAAATTATTCAATGAACTCCCACTTAGATAGACATCCCTCTAGTCATCTAAGTGATACATGATCCGAATCGACTAGGTCGTGTACGATCATCACGTGAGACGGACTAGTAATCAACGGTGAACATCTCCATGTTGATCGTATCTACTATACGACTCATGTTCGACCTTTCGGTCTCTTGTGTTCCGAGGACAAGTCTATACATGCTAGGCTCGCCAAGTCAACCTAAGTGTTTTACATGTGTAAATCTGGCTTACACCCGTTGTATTCGAACGTTAGAATCTATCACACCCGATCATCACGTGGTGCTTCGAAACAACGAACCTTCGCAACGGTGCACAGTTAGGGGGAACACTTTCTTGAAATTTTAGTGAGGGATCATCTTATTTATGCTACCGTCGTTCTAAGAAAATAAGATGTAAACATGACAAACATCACATGCAAATCATAAAGTGACATGATATGGCCAATATCATCTTGCGCCTTTGATCTCCATCTTCGAGGCGCGGCATGAACATCATCGTCACCGGCATGACACCATGATCTCCGTCATCATGATCTCCATCATCGTGTCTTCATGAAGTTGCCTCGCCAACTATTACTTCTACTATATGGCTAACGGATAGCAATAAAGTAAAGTAATTACATGGCGTTTTCATTGACACGCAGGTCATAAATAAATTAAGACAACTCCTATGGCTCCTGTCGGTTGTCATACTCATCTACATGAAAGTCGTGATTCCTATTACAAGAACATGATCAATCTCATACATCACATATATCATTCATCACATCCTTTTGGCCATATCACATCACATAGCATACCCTGCAAAAACAAGTTAGACGTCCTCTAATTGTTGTTGCATGTTTTATGTGGCTGCTATGGGTTTCTAGCAAGAACGTTTCTTACCTACGCAAAACCACAAGGGTGATATGCCAATTGCTATTTACCCGTCATAAATACCCTTTTCATCGAATCTGATCCGACTAAAGTGGGAGAGACAGACACCCGCTAGCCACCTTATGCATCTGTTGGGGAACGTTGCAGAAAACAAAAATTTTCCTACGGTTTCACCAAGATCCATCTAGGAGTTCATCTAGCAACGAGTGATCGGATTGCATCTACATACCTTTGTAGATCACGCGCGGAAGCGTTCAAAGAACGGGGATGAGGAAGGCGTACTCGACGTGATCCAAATCACCGAAGATCCTAGCGCCGAACGGACGGCACCTCCGCGTTCAACACACGTATGGTCAGCATAACGTCTCCTCCTTCTTGATCCAGCAAGGGGGAAGGAGAGGTTGAGGAAGATGGCTCCAGCAGCAGCACGACGGCGTGGTGGTGATGGAGCTGCAGTACTCCGGCAGGGCTTCGCTAAGCACTATGGAGGAGGAGGATGTGTTGGAGAGGAAGAAGGAGGCACCAAAGGTGTGTTATGAGAGGCCCTCCTTCCCCACTATATATAGGGAGTCCAAGGGGGGGCGCCGGCCCTAGGAGATCCAATCTCCTAGGGGGGTGCGGCCAAGGGAGGAATCCCTCCTCCCCAAGGCACCTAGGAGGTGCCTTCCCCTTTTGGGACTCTTCCCCTCCTTGAACCCTAGGCGCATGGGCCTCTTGGGGATGGTGCCCTTGGTCCATATAGGCCAAGACGCACCCCCCTACAGCCCATGTGCCCCCCCGGGGCAGGTGGCCCCACCCGGTGGACCCCCAGGACCCTTCCGGTGGTCCCGGTACAATACCGGTGACCCTGAAACTTGTCCCGATGCCCGAAATAGCACTTCCTATATATAATTCTTTACCTCCGGACCATTCCGGAACTCCTCGTGACGTCCGGGATCTCATCCGGGACTCCGAACAACATTCGGGTTACTGCATATACATATCCCTACAACCCTAGCGTCACCGAACCTTAAGTGTGTAGACCCTATGGGTTCGGGAGACATGTAGACATGACCGAGACGACTATCTGGTCAATGACCAACAGCGGGATCTGGATACCCATGTTGGCTCCCACATGCTCCTCGATGATCTCATCGGATGAACCATGATGTCGAGGATTCAAGCAACCCCGTATACAATTCCCTTTGTCAATCGGTATGTTACTTGCCCGAGATTCGATCGTCGGTATCCCAATACCTCGTTCAATCTCGTTACCGGCAAGTCACTTTACTCGTACCGTAGTGCATGATCCCGTGACCAGACACTTGGTCACTTTGAGCTCATTATGATGATGCATTACCGAGTGGGCCCAGTGATACCTCTCCGTCATACGGAGTGACAAATCCCAGTCTTGATCCATGTCAACCCAACAGACACTTTCGGAGATACCCGTAGTATACCTTTATAGTCACCCAGTTATGTTGTGACGTTTGGTACACCCAAAGCACTCCTACGGTATCCGGGAGTTACACGATCTCATGGTCTAAGGAAAGGATACTTGACATTGGAAAACTCTAGCAAACGAACTATATGATCTTGTGCTATGTTTAGGATTGGGTCTTGTCCATCACATCATTCTCCTAATGATGTGATCTCGTTATCAATGACATCCAATGTCCATAGTCAGGAAACCATGACTATCTGTTGATCAACGAGCTAGTCAACTAGAGGCTTACTAGGGACATGTTGGTGTCTATTATTCACACATGTATTACGATTTCCGGGTAACACAATTATAGCATGAATAAAGACAATTATCATGAACAAGGAAATATAATAATAATGCTTTTATTATTGCCTCTAGGGCATATTTCCAACAGTCTCCCACTTGCACTAGAGTCAATAATCTAGTTACATTGTGATGAATCGAACACCCATGGAATTCTGGTGTTGATCATGTTTTGCTCTAGGGAGAGGTTTAGTCAACGGATCTGCTACATTCAGGTCCGTGTGTACTTTACAAATATCTATGTCTCCATCTTGAACATTTTCACGAATGGAGTTGAAGCGACGCTTGATGTGCCTTGTCTTCTTGTGAAACCTAGGCTCCTTGGCAAGAGCAATAGCTCCAGTGTTGTCACAGAAGAGCTTGATTGGCCCCGACGCATTGGGTATGACTCCTAGGTCGGTGATGAACTCCTTCACCCAAATTGCTTCATGTGCTGCCTCCGAGGCTGCCATGTACTCCGCTTCACATGTAGATCCCGCCACGACGCTCTGCTTGCAACTGCACCAGCTTACTGCCCCACCATTCAAAATATACACGTATCCGGTTTGTGACTTAGAGTCATCCAGATCTGTGTCGAAGCTAGCGTCGACGTAACCCTTTACGACGAGCTCTTCATCACCTCCATAAACGAGATTACTTTGGTACTTCAGGATATTCTTGACCGCTGTCCAGTGTTCCTTGCCGGGATTACTTTGGTACCTTCCTACCAAACTCACGGCAAGGTTTACATCAGGTCCGGTACACAGCATGGCATACATAATAGAACCTATGGCTGAGGCATAGGGGATGACACTCATCTCTTCTATATCTTCTGTCGTGGTCGGACATTGAGCTGAGCTCAATTTCACACCTTGCAACACAGGCAAGAACCCCTTCTTAGACTGATCCATATTGAACTTCTTCAATATCTTATCAAGGTATGTGCTTTGTGAAAGACCTATGAGGCGTCTTGATCTATCTCTGTAGATCTTGATGCCTAATATATAAGCAGCTTCTCCAAGGTCCTTCATTGAAAAACTCTTATTCAAGTAGGCCTTTATGCTGTCCAAGAGTTCTATATCATTTCCCATCAAAAGTATGTCATCTACATATAATATGAGAAATGCTACAGAGCTCCCACTCACTTTCTTGTAAACACAGGCTTCTCCATAAGTCTGCGTAAACCCAAATGCTTTGATCATCTCATCAAAGCGAATGTTCCAACTCCGAGATGCTTGCACCAGCCCATAAATCGAGCGTTGGAGCTTGCACACCTTGTCAGCATTCTTAGGATCGACAAAACCTTCCGGCTGTATCATATACAATTCTTCCTTAAGGAAACCATTAAGGAATGCTGTTTTGACGTCCATTTTCCATATTTCATAATCATAGAATGCGACAATCGCTAACATGATTCGGACGGACTTCAGCTTCGCTACCGGTGAGAAAGTCTCATCATAGTCAACCCCTTGAACTTGTCGATAACCCTTAGCGACAAGCCGAGCTTTATAGATGGTCACATTACCATCCGCGTCTGTCTTCTTCTTAAAGATCCATTTATTTTCTATGGATCGCCGCTCAACGGGCAAGTCAGTCAAAGTCCATACTTCGTTTTCATACATGGATCCTATCTCGGATTTCATGGCTTCTAGCCATTTGTCGGAATCCGGGCCCGCCATCGCTTCTTCATAGTTCGAAGGTTCACCGTTGTCTAACAACATGATTTCCAAGACAGGGTTGCCGTACCACTCTGGTGCGGAACGTGTCCTTGTGGACCTTCGAATTTTAGTAGGAGCTTGATCAGAAGTATCTTGATCATCATCATTAACTTCCTTTCTAGTCGGTGCAGGCACCTCAGGAACATTTTCTTGAGTTGCGCCATTTTCCAGTTCAAGAGGTAATACTTCATCAAGTTCTACTTTCCTCCCACTTACTTCTTTCGAGAGAAACTCTTTCTCTAGAAAGGACCCATTCTTGGCAACAAAGATCTTGCCTTCGGATCTGAGGTAGAAGGTATACCCAATAGTTTCTTTAGGGTATCCTATGAAGACGCATTTTTCCGATTTGGGTTCGAGCTTTTCAGGTTGAAGTTTCTTGACATAAGCATCGCATCCCCAAACTTTTAGAAATGAAAGCTTAGGTTTCTTCCCAAACCATAATTCATACGGTGTTGTCTCAACGGATTTCGACGGAGCCCTATTTAAAGTGAATGCGGCAGTCTCTAAAGCATACCCCCAAAAAGATAGCGGTAAATCGGTAAGAGACATCATAGATCGCACCATATCTAATAGAGTGCGATTACGATGTTCGGACACACCATTACGCTGAGGTGTTCCAGGCGGCGTGAGCTGTGAAACTATTCCACATTTTCTTAAGTGTGTGCCAAACTCATGACTCAAGTATTCTCCTCCACGATCTGATCGCAGGAACTTGATTTTCCTGTCACGTTGATTCTCAACCTCACTCTGAAATTCCTTGAACTTTTCAAAGGTCTCAGACTTGTGTTTCATTAAGTAGACATACCCATATCTTCTCAAGTCATCAGTGAGGGTGAGAACATAACGATAGCCACCGCGAGCCTCAACACTCATTGGACCGCACACATCAGTATGTATGATTTCCAATAAGTTGGTTGCTCGCTCCATTGTTCCTGAGAACGGAGTCTTGGTCATTTTACCCATGAGGCATGGTTCGCACGTGTCAAATGATTCGTAATCAAGAGACTCTAAAAGTCCATCAGTATGGAGCTTCTTCATGCGTTTGACACCTATGTGACCAAGGCGGCAGTGCCACAAGTATGTGGGACTATCATTATCAATCTTACATCTTTTGGTATTCACACTATGAATATGTGTAGCATTACGCTCGAGATTCATTAAGAATAAACCATTCACCATCGGAGCATGACCATAAAACATATCTCTCATATAAATAGAACAACCATTATTCTCGGATTTAAATGAGTAGCCATCTCGTATTAAACGAGATCCTGATACAATGTTCATGCTCAAACTTGGCACTAAATAACAATTATTGAGGTTCAAAACTAATCCCGTAGGTAAATGTAGAGGTAGCGTGCCGACGGCGATCACATCGACCTTGGAACCATTCCCGACGCGCATCGTCACCTCATCCTTCGCCAGTCTCCGCTTATTCCGCAGCTCCTGCTTTGAGTTACAAATGTGAGCAACTGGACCGGTATCAAATACCCAGGAGCTACTACGAGTACTGGTAAGGTACACATCAGTTACATGTATATCACATATACCTTTTGTTTTGCCAGCCTTCTTGTCCGCTAAGTATTTGGGGCAGTTCCGCTTCCAGTGACCACTTTCCTTGAAATAAAAGCACTCAGTCTCGGGCTTGGGTCCATTCTTTGGCTTCTTCCCAGCAGCTTGCTTGCCGGGCGCGGCAACTCCCTTGCCGTCTTTCTTGAAGGTTTTCTTACCCTTGCCTTTCTTGAACTTAGTGGTTTTATTCACCATCAACACTTGATGTTCCTTTTTGACTTCTACCTCTGCTGATTTCAGCATTGCAAATACTTCAGGAATGGTCTTTTCCATCCCCTGCATATTGAAGTTCATCACAAAGCTCTTGTAGCTCGGTGGAAGCGACTGAAGGATTCTGTCAATGACCGCGTCATCCGGGAGATTAACTCCCATCTGAGTCAAGCAGTTATGCAACCCAGACATAGTGAGTATGTGCTCACTGACAGAACTGTTTTCCTCCATCTTACAACTGAAGAACTTGTCAGAGACTTGATATCTCTCGACCCGGGCATGAGCTTGGAAAACCATTTTCAGCTCTTCGAACATCTGATATGCTCCGTGTCTCTCAAAATGTTTTTGGAGCCCCGGCTCTAAGCTGTAAAGCATGCCGCACTGAACGAGGGAGTAGTCATCGGTACGTGCCTGCCAAGCGTTCATAACGTCTTGTTCTGCAGGAAGAACAGGTACGTCACCTAGCGGTGCTTGTAGGACATAATCTTTCTTGGCAGCTATGAGGATGATCCTCAGGTTCCGGACACAGTCCGTGTAGTTGCTGCCATCGTCTTTCAGCTTGGTTTTCTCTAGGAACGCGTTGAAGTTGAGGACTACATTGGCCATTTGATCTACAAGACACATTGTAAAATTTTAGACTAAGTTCATGATAATTAAGTTCATCTAATCAAATTATTCAATGAACTCCCACTTAGATAAACATCCCTCCTATAATCTAAGTATAACATGATCCGAGTTAACTAGGCCGTGTCCGATCATCACGTGAGACAGACTAGCCAACGTCGGTGAACATCTTCATGTTGATCGTATCTTCTATACGACTCATGCTCGACCTTTCGGTCTTCTGTGTTCCGAGGCCATGTCTGTACATGCTAGGCTCGTCAAGTCAATCTAAGTGTTTGCATGTGTAAATCTGTCTTACACCCGTTGTATGTGAACGTTGGAATCTATCACACCCGATCATCACGTGGTGCTTCGAAACAACGAACTGTCGCAACGGTGCACAGTTAGGGGGAACACTTTCTTGAAATTATTATGAGGGATCATCTTATTTACTACCGTCGTTCTAAGCAAACAAGATGCAAAAACATGATAAACATAACATGCAATCAAATAATAATAGTGACATGATATGGCCATTATCACACAGCTCCTTTGATCTCCATCTTGGGGATCCATGATCATCTTGTCACCGGCATGACACCATGATCTCCATCATCATGATCTCCATCATTGTGTCTCCATGAAGTTGCTCGCCAACTATTACTTATACTACTATGGCTAACGCGTTTAGCAATAAAGTAAAGTAATTTACATGGCGTTTCTCAATGACACGCAGGTCATACAAAAAATAAAGACAACTCCTATGGCTCCTGCCGGTTGTCATACTCATCGACATGCAAGTCGTGATTCCTATTACAATAGCATGAACATCTCATACATCACATATAGATCATCCATCATTCATCACAACTTTGGCCATATCATATCACAAAGCACTTGCTGCAAAAACAAGTTAGGCGTCCTCTAATTGTTGTTGCAAGTTTTACGTGGCTGAAATAGGGTTCTAGCAAGAACGTTTTCTTACCTACGTGAAAGCCACAACGTGATTTGTCAACTTCTATTTACCCTTCATAAGGACCCTTTTCATCGAATCCGCTCCAACTAAAGTGGGAGAGACAGACACCCGCCAGCCACCTTATGCAACTTGTGCATGTTAGTCGGTGGAACCGGTCTCACGTAAGCGTACGTGTAAGGTTGGTCCGGTGCGCTTCATCCCACAATACCGTTGAAGCAAGATAAGACTAGTAGCGGCAAGAAAGTTGACAACATCAACGCCCACAACAAATTGTGTTCTACTCGTGCAAGAGAACTACGCATAGACCTAGCTCATGATGCCACTGTTGGGGAACGTTGCAGAAAACAAAAATTTTCCTACGGTTTCACCAAGATCCATCTAGGAGTTCATCTAGCAACGAGTGATCGGATTGCATCTACATACCTTTGTAGATCACGCGCGGCGGGGATGAGGAAGGCGTACTCGATGTGATCCAAATCACCGAAGATCCTAGCGCCGAACGGACGGCACCTCCGCGTTCAACACACGTACGGTCAGCGTAACGTCTCCTCCTTCTTGATCCAGCAAGGGGGAAGGAGAGGTTGAGGAAGATGGCTCCAGCAGCAGCACGACAGCGTGGTGGTGATGGAGCTGCAGTACTCCGACAGGGCTTCGCTAAGCACTATGGAGGAGGAGGATGTGTTGGAGAGGAAGAAGGAGGCACCAAAGGCGTGTTATGAGAGGCCCTCCTTCCCCACTATATATAGGGAGTACAAGGGGGGCGCCGGCCCTAGGAGATCCAATCTCCTAGGGGGGGTGCAGCCAAGGGAGGAATCCCTCCTCCCCAAGGCACCTAGGAGGTGCCTTCCCCTTTTGGGACTCTTCCCCTCCTTGAACCCTAGGCGCATGGGCCTCTTGGGGATGGTGCCCTTGGCCCATATAGGCCAAGACGCACCCCCCTACAGCCCATGTGCCCCCCCGGGGCAGGTGGCCCCACCCGGTGGACCCCCGGGACCCTTCCGGTGGTCCCGGTACAATACCGGTGACCCCGAAACTTGTCCCGATGCCCGAAATAGCACTTCCTATATATAATTCTTTACCTCCGGACCATTCCGGAACTCCTCGTGACGTCCAGGACCTCATCCGGGACTCCGAACAACATTCGGGTTACTGCATATACATATCCCTACAACCCTAGCGTCACTGAACCTTAAGTGTGTAGACCCTACGGGTTCGGGAGACATGTAGACATGACCGAGACGACTATCTGGTCAATAACCAAAAGCAGGATCTAGATACCCATGTTGGCTCCCACATGCTCCTCGATGATCTCATCGGATGAACCACGATGTCGAGGATTCAAGCAACCCCGTATACAATTCCCTTTGTCAATCGGTATGTTACTTGCCCGAGATTCGATCGTCGGTATCCCAATACCTCGTTCAATCTCGTTACCGGCAAGTCACTTTACTCGTACCGTAGTGCATGATCCCGTGACCAGACACTTGGTCACCTTGAGCTCATTATGATGATGCATTACCGAGTGGGCCCAGTGATACCTCTCCGTCATACGGAGTGACAAATCCCAGTCTTGATCCATGGCAACCCAACAGACACTTTCGGAGATACCCATAGTATACCTTTATAGTCACCCAGTTACGTTGTGAAGTTTGGTACACCCAAAGCACTCCTACGGTATCCGGGAGTTACACGATCTCATGGTCTAAGGAAAGGATACTTGACATTGGAAAACTCTAGCAAACGAACTATACGATCTTGTCCTATGTTTAGGATTGGGTCTTGTCCATCACATCATTCTCCTAATGATGTGATCTCGTTATCAATGACATCCAATGTCCATAGTCAGGAAACCATGACTATCTGTTGATCAACGAGCTAGTCAACTAGAGGCTTACTAGGGACATGTTGGTGTCTATTATTCACACATGTATTACGATTTCCGGATAACACAATTATAGCATGAATAAAGACAATTATCATGAACAAGGAAATATAATAATAATGCTTTTATTATTGCCTCTAGGGCATATTTCCAACAACATCAAGTGCATGTCAGTCGGTGGAGCCAGTCTCACGTAAGCATACGTGTAAGGTCGGTCCAGGCCGCTTCATCCCACAATGCCGCCGAATCAAGATAAGACTAGTAACGGTAAGCGAATTGACCAAATCATCACCCACAACTACTTTGTGTTCTACTCGTGCATAGAATCTACGCATAGACCTAGCTCATGATGCCACTGTTGGGGAACGTAGCAATAAATTCAAAAAAATTCCTACATGACACCAAGATCAATCTAGGAGATACTAGCAACGAGAGAGAGGGAGTGCATCTTCATACCCTTGAAGATCGCTAAGCGGAAGCGTTACAAGAACGCGGTTGGTGGAGTCGCACACGCAGCGATTCAGATCGCGGTTGATTCCGATCTAAGTGCCGAACAACGGCGCCTCCGTGTTCAACACACGTACAACCCGGGAACGTCTCCTGCTTCTTGATCCAGCAAGGGGAGAGGAGAAGTTGAGGGAGAGCTCCGACAGCACGACGGCGTGGTGGTGATGGAGCTCGTGGTTCTCCGGCAGGGCTTCGCCAAGCGCTACGGAGGAGGAGGAGGTGTAGGAGAGGGGAGGGGCTGCGCCAGGGGAAGGGTGTGGCTGCCCTCTCTCTCCCTCACTATATATAGGGGGAAGGGGGAGGAGGATCCCTAGGGTTTCCCTAGGGTAGGGGCGGTGGCCACAGGGGAAACCCTAGATGGGTTTGGGTGCCCCCACCCCTAGGAAACTTGCCCCCCAAGCCGGGAGGAGTGGCTGCCCTAGGGGAGGCGCCCCCACCTCTTCAGGTTACGCGAGATGGGGTGGGAGGGGCGCTCAGCCCCTTAGTGGGATGATGTGCCCCCTCCCCTTGGCCCATAAGCCCCCCAACGCTTGCCGGGGCCTCCAAAACCCTTTTCGGACACGCTGGTCGTCACCCGATACCCCCGGGGCAATTCCGGACTCCAATACCCTTCATCCAATATATCGATCTTCACCTCTAGACCATTCCGTAACTCCTCGTCACGTCCGGGATCTCATCCGGGACTCCGAACAACCTTCGGTAACCACATACTATTTCCCATAACAACTCTAGCGTCACCGAACCTTAAGTGTGTAGACCCTACGGGTTCGGGAACCATGCAGACATGATCGAGACATCTCTCCGGTCAATAACCAATAGCGGGATCTGGATACCCATATTGGCTCCCACATGTTCCACGATGATCTCATCGGATGAACCACGATGTCAAGGATTCAATCAATCCCGTATACAATTCCCTTTGTCTATCGGTATGTTATTTTCCCGAGATTCGATCGTCGGTATCCCTATACCTCGTTCAATCTTGTTACTGGCAAGTCTCTTTACTCGTTCCGTAACGCATGATCCCGTGACCAACTCCTTAGTCACATTGAGCTCATTATGATGATGCATTACCGAGTTGGCCCAGAGATACCTCTCGGTCATACGGAGTGACAAATCCCAGTCTCGATTCGTGCCAACCCAACAAACACTTTCGGAGATACCTGTAGTGCACCTTTATAGCCACCCAGTTACGTTGTGACGTTTGGTACACCCAAAGCATTCCTACGGTATCTGGGAGTTGCAAAATCTCATGGTCTAAGGAAATGATACTTGACATTAGAAAAGCTTTAGCAAACGAACTTCACGATCTTGTGCTACGCTTAAGATTGGGTCTTGTCCATCACATCATTCTCCTAATGATGTGATCCCGTTATCAATGACATCCAATGTACATGGTCAGGAAACCATAACCATCTATTGATCAACGAGCTAGTCAACTAGTGGCTTACTAGGGACATGTTGTGGTCTATGTATTCACACATGTATTACGGTTTCCGGTTAATACAATTATAG
This sequence comes from Triticum urartu, assembly GCF_003073215.2. Lineage (NCBI taxonomy): Eukaryota > Viridiplantae > Streptophyta > Magnoliopsida > Poales > Poaceae > Triticum > Triticum urartu. The sequence goes on along the minus strand of NC_053022.1, from coordinate 314,842,855 downwards.
CATGAACAATAGACAATTATCATGAACAAGGAAATATAATAATAACCATTTTATTATTGCCTCTAGGGCATATTTCCAACACTTATTCCATAGTCCTCGAATCTTTACCCAAAACTTGAAAACTTCACAACACAAAACTTAACAGAAAACTCGTAAGCTCTGTTAGCGAAAGAAAACAAAACACCACTTCAAGGTACTGTAATGAACTCATTATTTATTTATATTGGTGTTAAACCTACTGTATTCCAACTTCTATATGGTTTATAAACTCTTTTACTAGCCATAGATTCATCAAAATAAGCAAACAACACATGGAAAACAGAATCTGTCAAAAACAGAACAGTCTGTAGTAATCTGTAACTAATGCAAACTTCTGGAACTCATAAAATTCTCAAATAAATTGCTGGATGTGAGGAGTTTATATATTAATCATCTGCAAAAATAATTAACTAAATATGACTCTTCAATAAAAAATGGCAGCAATTCTCGTGAGCGCTAAAGTTTCTGTTTTTTACAGCAAGATCAACAAGACTTTCCCCAAGTCTTCCCAACGGTTCTACTTGACACAAACACTAACTAAAACATAAAAACTCAATCATAACAGAGGCTAGATGAATTATTTATTACTAAACAGGAACAAAATGCAAGTAACGAAAATAAAATTGGGTTGCCTCCCAACAAGCGCTATCGTTTAACGCCCCTAGCTAGGCATGATGATTTCAATGATGCTCACATAAAAGATAAGAATTTAAACATAAAGAGAGAATCATAAAGAATATGACTAAAAAATTTAAGCCTAACCCACTTCCCATGCATAGGGATTTTGTGAGCAAACAACTTATAGGAACAATAATCAACTAGCATAGGAAGGCAAAACAAGCATAACTTCAAAACTTTAAGCACATAGAGAGGAAACTTGATATTATTGCAATTCCTACAAGCATATATTCCTCCCTCATAATAATTTTCAGTAGCATCATGAATGAATTCAACAATATAACTAGCACCTAAAGCATTCTTTTCGTGATCCACAAGCATATAAATTTTATTACTCTCCACATAAGCAAAATTCTTCTCATTCGGAATATGATAACCCACAAGTATAGGGGATCGCAACACCTTTCGAGGGTAGAGTATTCAACCCAAATTTATTGATTCGACACAAGGGAGCCAAAGAATATTCTCAAGTATTACCAGCTGAGTTGTCAATTCAACCACACCTGGAAACTTAGTATCTGCAGCAAAGTGTTTAGTAGCAAAGTAATATGATAGTGATGGTAACGGTAACAAAAGAGTAACGAAAGCAAAGTAATATTTTTGGTATTATGTAGTGATTGTAACACTAGCAATGGAAAAGTAAATAAGCGTAAACCAGTATATGGAAAGCTCATAGGCATCGGATAAATGATGGATAATTATGCCGGATGCGGTTCATCATGTAACAACCATAACATAGGGTGACACAGAACTAGCTCCAATTCTTCAATGTAACGTAGGCATGTATTCCGAATATAGTCATACGTGCTTATGAAAAAGAACTTGCATGACATCTTTTGTCCTACCCTCCCGTGGCAGCGGGGTCCTAATGGAAACTAAGTGATATTAAGGCCTCCTTTTAATAGAGAACCGGAACAAAGCATTAGCACATAGTGAATACATGAACTCCTCAAACTACGGTCATCACCGGTAAGTATCCCGATTATGTCACTTCGAGATTAATGGATCATAACACATAATAGGTGACTATAAACTTGCAAGATAGGATCAAGAACTCTCATATATTGATGAAAACATAATAGGTTCAGATCTGAAATCTTGGCACTCGGGCCCTAGTGACAAGCATTAAGCATAGCAAAGTCATAGCAACATCAATCTCAGAACATAGTGGATACTAGGGATCAAACCCTAACAAAACTAACTCGATTACATGATAAATATCATCCAACCCATCACCGTCCAGCAAGCCTATGATGGAATTACTCACGCACGGCGGTGAGCATCATGAAATTGGTGATGGAGGATGGTTGATGATGACGACGGCGACGAATCCCCCTCTTCGGAGCCCCGAACGGACTCCAGATCAGCCCTCCTGAGAGGTTTTAGGGCTTGGCGGTGGCTCCGTATCGTAAAACGCGATGAAATCTTCTCTCCTATTTTTTCTCCCTGAAAGCAGTTATATAGAGTTGGAGTTGGAGTCGGGAGGTCTCCAGGGGGCCCACGAGGTAGGGGGCGCGCCCTAGGGGGGCCCCACCCTCGTGGCAAGGGTGTGGGCCCCCTGGTCTTCATCTTTGGTGAGGATTTTTTTATTATTTATTGTAAGATACTCCGTGGAGTTTCAGGTCATTCCGAGAACTTTTGTTTTCTGCACATAAAACAACATCATGGCAATTCTGCTGAAAACAGCGTCAGTCTGGGTTAGTTCCATTCAAATCATACAAATTAGAGTCCAAAACAAGGGCAAAAGTGTTTGGAAAAGTAGATACGACGGAGACGTATCAACTCCCCCAAGCTTAAACCCTTGCTTGTCCTCAAGCAATTCAGTTGACAAACTGAAAGAAATAAAGAAAAACTTTTACAAACTCTGTTTGCTCTTATTGTTATAAATATGTCAAGCTAGCATTCAAGTTTTCAGCAAAGATTATAACTAACCATATTTGCAATAATTCTCAGGTCTCATGATTACCCATATCAATAGCATAATCAACTAGCAAGCCATAATAATAAATCTCGGATGACAACACTTTCTCAAAACAATCATAATGTGATATAACAAGATGGTATCTCGCTAGCCCTTTCTGAGACCGCAAAACATAAATGCAGAGCACCTTTAAAGATCAAGGACTGACTAGACATTGTAATTCATGGTAAAAGAGATCCAATCATAGTCACACCCAATGTAAACTAACAATAATGAATGCAAATGACGACGGTGCTCTCCAACTGGTGCTTTTTAATAAGAGGGTGATGACTCAACATAAAAGTAAATAGATAGGCCCTTCGCAGAGGAAAGCAGGGATTTGTAGAGGTGCCAGAGCTCGGTTTTGAAATAGAGGTGAATAATATTTTGAGCGGTATACTTCCATTGTTAACATAACAACCAAGAGATGGCAATATCTTCCATGCTACACACATTATAGGCGGTTCCCAAACAGAATGGTAAAGTTTATACTCCCCCTCCACCAACAAACATCAATCCATGGCTTGCTCGACACAACGAGTGCCTCCAACATACATCAGGTCCCAGGGGGAGTTTTGTTTTGCAATTATTTTTGATTTAGTTTGCATAAAGCATGGGACTGGGCATCCCAGTGACCAGCCATTTTCTCGTGAGTGAGGAGCGGAGTCCACTCCTCTTGAGAATAACCCGCCTAACATGGAAGATACAGGCAGCCCTAGTTGATACATGAGCTATTCGAGCATACAAAACAGGATGATTATTTGAAGGTTTAGAGTTTGGCACATACAAATTTACTTGGAACGGCGGGTAGATACCGCATATAGGAAGGTATAGTGGACTCATGTGGAATAACTTTGGGGTTTAAGGGATTTGGATGCACAAGCAGTATTCCCGCTTAGTACAAGTGGAGGCTAGCAAAAGACTGGGAAGCGGCCAACTAGAGAGCGACAACAGCCATGTACATGCATTAAAATTAATAAACATTGGATGCAAGCATGAGTAGGATATAATCCACCATGAACATAAATATCGTGAAGGCTATGTTGATTTGTTTCAACTACATGCATGAACATGTGCCAAGTCAAGTCACTTAAATCATTCAGAGGAGGATACCACCCTAACATACCACATCATAACCATTTTAATAGCATGTTGGCACACAAGGTAAACCATTATAACTCATAGCTAATCAAGCATGGCACAAGCAACTATGATCTCTAATTGTCATTGCAAACATGTTTATTCATAACAAGTTGAATTAAGAACGATGAACTCATCATATTTACAAAAACAAAAGAGGTCGAGTTCATACCAGCTTTTCTCATCTCAGTCAGTCCATCATATATCATCATAATTGCCTTTCACTTGCACGACCGAACGATGTGAATAACAATAAGAGTGCATGTGCATTGGACTAAGCTGGAATCTGCGAGCATTCAATAAACAGGAGAAGACAAAGCAATATGGGCTCTTGGTTAAATCAACAATAAAGCATATAAGAGCCACTTCAACAATTTAATCATGGTCTTCTCCTACTAACCCCCAAAGAAAAGAAAAGAAATAAAACTATTTACACGAGAAAGCTCCCAACAAGCAAAAGAAGAACAGGAAATATTTTTGGGTTTTCTTTTTAATTACTACTACAAGCATGGAAAGTAAATTAATTAAAAGCTACAGCTAATTTTTTGGTTTTTTCTTAAGGTTTATTAAACACACAAGAAGAAAGCATAAAAGGAAATAAACTAGCATGGATGATACAGTGAAAAAGTATGAGCACCGACATCTAGCAATGAGTGTGTGTGAACATAAATGTAATGTCGGTGAGAAATACGTACTCCCCCAAGCTTAGGCTTTTGGCCTAAGTTGGTCTATGGCCATGGCTGGCCTGGCTGATATCCATAATAATAGTTGTTGGGGTCGTACTGCGATGCGGAAGAAGAAGGCTCCGATTGCCACTGGCTGGCAATCATCTCCGGATCCCACTGATAGTTAGACTATCATGAAGGATCAAATTGTGGTTCCGGTTCTGGCTCCTCGGCTGGTGCAGGGTTCCGGTAGGCGTGGATAGCCGTCAACGGAACAAGGTACGTGCCTACAGTCAAATCAAACAAAGAAGGAGCAGGCAAGGTAATAGTCTCAGGATGATGTTTATTAAAGAACAATTGATATTTAAGCTCTCCTGCCCTATTCTTAACAATAAAATCATGTGCCACCATACTTTTATAATCTAAATAAACATGAGGCAGCACTTTTTCTTCCTTCTCAGCATGCCTAATAGGTACGTTAAAATGTGCAGCTAGGCGTGTAGCATAGATGCCTCCAAAGATGGGACCCTTGGTACGGTTCATACTTAACCGTCTAGCAATAATGCCGCCCATACTAAAAGTGTTATCACTATATAAACCTTGGAGCAAAATAATAATATCAGGGATACTAAGGTTTCCACAGTTTCCGCGACCAATTAAGCAACGACTAGCAAATAATGCAAAGTAACATAAGATAGGAAAATGTATGCTAGTGATTCATGCATCGGAAACCTTCCTAGTTTCCCCTACAGTGATAGTATTAATAAATCCCTCCACATCATCACGATGTGGTTCTTCTGTCTTGCCCTCAAAAGGGACTAAACAAATCCGACAAAAATCATAAAGTGACATCTCCTTATGCTCATCATATAAATGAAACTCCACCGTAGGTGGTGAGTTCCTAGAATGAAAATGAAAATTTTGCACAAAGGTATTTGTGAGTATGAGATACTGATCGCATTGGTCGTGGAGGAAAGTGGTGAGGCCTGCATTATGAGCCAACTCATGAAAATCTTCATAAATCCCGGCTGCTCTTAAGAAATCCTCGGAAGGCCATTCACACGTCCGAACCTCCGCGGTGCGCGGCAAATTATACTTAGGCTTCGGTGCCTTTTCCTTCGAGCTTTGGCTCGATGAGCTCCTCAATAATCTCCTCATCATTTTCTGAAAAATTCTGAAATTTTTAGTAACTTCAAAATAAAAGTAAACCAAACTCAATAATATTGATAGCAACTACTCCTACAAGTGCCTAGAGCCTATATCATGCATCGAAACTACTTTTGACCATATAAATTTGACATGCAAGCTCAAGAACAGGGTCACCTAAGCAGCAAAAATTTGCAATGAATAAAGCACTAGAACAAAAACTAATTGGACCAATGGAGGAGTCACATACCAAGGAACAATCTCCTCAAGCAGTTTTGTGAGAGGTGTTTTGAGCAAGGAGATCGAAAATGGCAGCAAAACGAGCTTGGACTCGGGTTTGAGCTGGTTTTTCGTGTTTGGGGGAGGAAGAAGGAGTGTGTGGGTGAAAGAATAAGTGGAGGAGGGCCACCGTGGGCCCACGAGGCAGGGGGGCGCGCCCTCCACCCTCGTGGCAAGGTGGTTGGCCCCCTGGTGTGTTCTTTGTTCCATAAATCCTCAAATATTCTAGAAAAATCATATTTAATTTTCAGGGCATTTGGAGAACTTTTATTTTTGAGGTATTTTTATATTGCATGGATAATCAGATAATGGACACACAAATTTTTTTATTTTTTATTTTATTTAAACTAAATAACAAAAAGTATAGAGAGGGTACAGAAGGTTGTGCTTCTCGTTGGAAATATGCCCTAGAGGCAATAATAAATTAGTTATTATTATACCATATTTCATTGTTCATGATAATCGTTTATTATCCATGCTAGAATTGTATCGATAGGAAACTCAGATACATGTGTGGATACATAGACAACACCATGTCCCTAGTAAGCCTCTAGTTGACTAGCTCGTTGATCAATAGATGGTTACGGTTTCCTAACCATGGACATTGGATGTCTTTGATAACGGGATCACATCATTAGGAGAATGATGTGATGGACAAGACCCAATCCTAAGCCTAGCACAAGATCGTGTAGTTCGTTTGCTAAAGCTTTTCTAATGTCAAGTATCATTTCCTTAGACCATGAGATTGTGCAACTCCCGGATACCGTAGGAGTGCTTTGGGTGTGCCAAACGTCACAACGTAACTGGGTGGCTATAAAGGTACACTACAGGTATCTCCGAAAGTGTCTGTTGGGTTGGCACGAATCGAGACTGGGATTTGTCACTCCGTGTAAACGGAGAGGTATCACTGGGCCCACTCGGTAGGACATCATCATAATGTGCACAATGTGACCAAGGAGTTGATCACGGGATGATGTGTTACGTAACGAGTAAAGAGACTTGCCGGTAACGAGATTGAACAAGGTATCGGGATACCGACGATCGAATCTCGGGCAAGTGCAATACTGCTGGACAAAGGGAATTGAATACGGGATTGATTGAATCCTCGACATCGTGGTTCATCCGATGAGATCATCGTGGAACATGTGGGAGCCAACATGGGTATCCATATCCCGCTGTTGGTTATTGGCCGGAGAGTTGTCTCGGTCATGTCTGCATGGTTCCCGAACCCGTAGGGTCTACACACTTAAGGTTCAATGACGCTAGGGTTATTAGGAAGACTTGTATGTGATTACCAAATGTTGTTCGGAGTCCCGGATGAGATCCCGGACGTCAAGAGGAGTTCCGGAATGGTCTGGAGGTAAAGATTTATATATGGAAAGTTGTTGTTCGGGTTCCGGGAAAAGTTCGGTTTTTTTCGGTATTGTACCGGGAAGCTTCCGGAGGATTCCGGAGGGGTCCGGAGGTCCGGAAAATGTTCCACCACGTCCAATACAGCAGCATGGGCTGTAGGGGGGTGCCCTAACCTTAATGGGCCAAGGGCACCAGCCCCCCAAGGCCCATGCGCATGGGAGAGGGGAAACCCTAAAGGGGAGGGCCTCCAATTGACTTGGGAGGCACGCCTCCCCCCTTGGCCGCCGCCCCCATCCCTAGATGGGATCTAGGGGGGCCGGCCCCCTCTCTCCCCACCTATAAATAGTGGAGGGGTGGGAGGGCGGCCACACCCTTGAACCTGGCGCAGCCCCTCCCCTCCAATACCTCTCCTCCTCCGTGTGAGCTTGGCGAAGCCCTACCGGAGAACTGCCACTCCATCACCACCACGCCATCGTGTTGCTGTTGGACTCTCTTCCTCAACCTCTCCTTCCTCCTTGCTGGATCAAGGCGTGGGAGACGTCTCCGTTCCGTATGTGTGTTGAACGCGGAGGTGCTGTCCGTTCGGCGCTAGGATCATCGGTGATTTGGATCACGACGAGTACGACTCCATCAACCCCGTTCACTTGAACGCTTCCGCTTAGCGATCTACAAGGGTATGTAGATGCACTCTCCTTCCCCTCGTTGCTAGATTACTCCATAGATTGATCTTGGTGATGCGTAGAAAATTTAAAATTTCTGCTACGATCCCCATCACTTCTAGTTTCATCCATCTCATGCTCGTCAAAAGGAATCCACTAACAAGGTTGATCAAGTCTTGTTAACAAACTCATTCCGATTAACATGAAACCGGAGAAATTTAGAATAACACTAGGTTACCTCAACGGGGATATGCACATCCCAATAATAAGTATATCATATTTCTTCTTGACTGTAGGAAGACGAAATTCAAAACCTCCAAATATAATCGATGGAATTTTTCTGATAGAATTGATACTATGAACTTGAGGTTGTTTCATCGGAAAGTGTACCGTATGCTCATTACCATTAACATGAAAAGTGACATTGCCTTTGTTGCAATCAATAACAGCCCCTGCAGTATTAAGAAAAGGTCTTCCAAGAATAATAGACATACTATCGTCCTCGGGAATATCAAGAATAACAAAGTCCGTTGAAATAGTAACGTTTGCAACCACAACAGGCACGTCCTCACAAATACCGACAGGTATAGCAGTTGATTTATCAGCCATTTGCAAAGATATTTCAGTGGGTGTCAACTTATTCAAATCAAGTCTATGATATAAAGAGAGAGGCATAACACTAACACCGGCTCCAAGATCACATAAAGCAGTTTTAACATAGTTTCTTTTAATAGAGCATGGTATAGTGGGTACTCCTGGATCTCCAAGTTTCTTTGGTATTCCACCCTTAAAAGTGTAATTAGCAAGCATGGTGGAAATTTCAGCTTCTGGTATCTTTCTTTTATTTGTAATAATATCTTTCATATACTTAGCATAAGGATTTGTTTTGAGCATATTAGTTAATCGCATACGCAAAAAGATAGGTCTAATCATTTCAGCAAAGCACTCAAAATCCTCATCATCCTTTTTCTTGGATGGTTTGGGAGGAAAAGGCATGGGTTTCTGAACCCATGGTTCTCTTTCTTTACCATGTTTCCTAGCAACAAAGTCTTTCTTATCATAACGTTGATTCTTTGATTGTGGGTTATCAAGATCAACAGCAGGTTCAATTTCTATGTCATTATCATTACTAGGTTGAGCATCATTATGAACATCATCATTAACATTTTCATTAGGTTCATGTTCATTGCCAGATTGTGTTTCAGCATTAGACATAGAGATATCATTTGGATTATCAGGTGGTTCAGCAATAGGTTCACTAGAAGTTTGCATAGTTCTATCATTTTTCGTTTTCTTCCTTTTATAAGAACTAGGTGCATCAATATTATTTCTCTGAGAATCTTGCTCAATTCTCTTAGGGTGGCCTTCAGGATACAAAGGTTCCTGAGTCATTCTACCAGTTCTAGTAGCCACTTTAACAACATAATTATTTTTCTTACTATTCATCTCATTGAGCAATTCTTTTTGAGCTTTAAGTACTTGTTCTACTTGAGTGGTAACCATAGAAGCATGTTTGCTAACAAGTTTAAGTTCACCTCTAATATTAGCCATATAATCACCCAAGTGTCCAAGCATATTTGAATTGTATTTTAATTGTCTACCAAAATAAGCATTAAAGTCTTCTTGCTTAGCCATAAATTTATCAAACTCATCTAAGCATGGGCTAGCAATTTTAGTAAATGGGATTACAACTTTATCATATCTATAGAGAGAATTTACCTTTACTACCTGTGTCGGGTTATCGGGGTATGGAGGTTCTTCAATAAGTAAAGGATCAAGATCATATGTCTCTTCAATAGGCGGTAAATTAAGACCATGTATTTCTTCAATAGGAGGTAAATTCTTAACATCTTCAGCTTTAATACCTTTTCTTTCATGGATTTCTTTGCCTCTTTCATATCTTCGGGACTGAGAAATAGAACACCTCTCTTCTCCGGAGTTGGTTTAGGAATAGGATCATTAATTGGAGTAGGAGCTGGCTCAGGAGCTGGCTCAGGAGGTGCCCGATTATTTTCATTTGTCAACATATTATTCAATAAGATTTCAGCTTCATCCGGTGTTCTTTCCCTGAAAAGAGAACCAGAACAACTATCCAGGTAATCTTTGGAAGCATCAGTTAGTCCATTATAAAAGATATCAAGTATTTCATTTTTCTTAAGAGGATGATCAGGCAAAGCATTAAGTAACTTGAGAAGCCTCCCCCAAGCTTGTGGGAGACTCTCTTCTTTAATTTGCACAAAGTTGTATATTTCCTTTAAAGCAGCTTGTTTCTTATGAGCAGGGAAATATTTAGCAGAGAAATAATAGATCATATCCTCGGGACTACGCACACAACCAGGATCAAGAGAATTAAACCATATCTTTGCATCACCCTTTAATGAGAACGGAAATATTTTAAGGATATAAAAGTAGCGAGATCTCTCATTATTAGTGAACAGGGTGGCTATATCATTTAATTTAGTAAGATGTGCCACAACAGTTTCAAATTCATAGCCATGAAAAGGATCAGATTCAACCAAAGTAATTATATCAGGATCAACAGAGAATTCATAATCCTTATCAGTAACACAGATAGGTGAAGTAGCAAAGGCAGGGTCAGGTCTCATCCTAGCATTTAGAGATTGCTTACTCCATTTAGCTAATAACCTTTTGAGTTCATATCTATCTTTGCAAGTTAAAATAGCTAAAGAAGCTTCGTGATCAAATAAATAACCCTCAGGAATAACAAGTGATTCTTCATCATCACTTTCATCATCATAATCAGATTCAATATTTTCAATCTCTCTAGCCCTAGCAAGTCGTTCCTCGAGAAAATCACTAAGTGGCATAGTAGTATCAGGCATAGATGTAGTTTCATCATAAGTATCATGTATAGCAGAAGTAGCATCATCAATAATATGCGACATATCAGAACGAATAGCAGAAGCAGGTTTAGGTGTCGCAAGCTTACTCATAACAGAAGGTGAATCAAGTGCAGAGCTAGATAGTAGTTCCTTACCTCCCCTCGTAGTTGAGGGATAAATTGTTGTCTTGGCGTCTTTCAAATTCTTCATAGTGTCCAGCAGATATAAATCCCAAGTGACTCAAAGAATAGAGCTATGCTCCCTGGCAACGACGCTAGAAATTAGTCTTGATAACCCAAAAGTATAGGGGATCGCAACAGCTTTCGAGGGTAGAGTATTCAACCCAAATTTATTGATTCGACACAAGGGGAGCCAAAGAATATTCTCAAGTATTAGCAGCTGAGTTGTCAATTCAACCACACCTGGAAACTTAGTATCTGCAGCAAAGTGTTTAGTAGCAAAGTAATATGATAGTGATGGTAACGGTAACAAAAGAGTAACGAAAGCAAAGTAATATTTTTGGTATTATGTAGTGATTGTAACAATAGCAATGGGAAAGTAAATAAGCGTAAACCAGTATATGGAAAGCTCGTAGGCATCGAATCAATGATGGATAATTATGCCGGATGTGGTTCATCATGTAACAGTCATAACATAGGGTGACACAGAACTAGCTCCAATTCGTCAATGTAATGTATGCATGTATTCCGAATATAGTCATACGTGCTTATGGAAAAGAACTTGCATGACATCTTTTGTCCTACCCTCCCGTGGCAGCGGGGTCCTAATGGAAACTAAGGGATATTAAGGCCTCCTTTTAATAGAGAACCGGAACAAAGCATTAGCACATAGTGAATAACACATGAACTCCTCAAACTACGGTCATCACCGGTAAGTATACCGATTATTGTCACTTCGGGGTTAACGGATCATAACACATAATAGGTGACTATAGACTTGCAAGATAGGATCAATAACTCTCATATATTGATGAAAACATAATAGGTTCAGATCTGAAATCATGGCACTCGGGCCCTAGTGATAAGCATTAAGCATAGCAAAGTCATAGCAACATCAATCTCAGAACATAGTGGATACTAGGGATCAAACCCTAACAAAACTAACTCGATTACATGATACATCTCATCCAACCCATCACCGTCTAGCAAGCCTACGATGGAATTACTCACGCACGGCGGTGAGCATCATGAAATTGGTGATGGAGGATGGTTGATGATGACGACGACGACGAATCCCCCTCTCTGGAGCCCCGAACGGACTCCAGATCATCCCTCCCGAGAGGTTTTAGGGCTTGGCGGCGGCTCCGTATTGTAAAACGCGATGAAATCTTCTCTCCTATTTTTCTCTCCCCGAAAGTAGTTATATAGAGTTGGAGTTGGAGTCGGGAGGTCTCCAGGGGGCCCATGAGGTAGGGACACGCCCTAGGGGGGCGCCCCCCACCCTCGTGGCAAGGGTGTGGGCCCCCTGGTCTTCATCTTTGGCGAGGATTTTTTATTATTTATTGTAAGACATTCCGTGGAATTTCAGGTCATTCCGAGAACTTTTGTTTTCTGCACATAAAACAACATCATGGCAATTCTACTGAAAACAGCGTCAGTCCGGGTTAGTCCCATTCAAATCATACAAATTAGAGTCCAAAACAAGGGCAAAAGTGTTTGGAAAAGTAGATACGACGGAGACGTATCAGAATAGTGGGAGTGTCATAAGAAACTCGAATACTATAAATTGTTTCCACATTAAAAGAGTAATGTTCAGAAAAAGGGTAATCATCATCATGACAAGTTTTATAAATATAATCACTACTTTTTTAAGCATAAGTATCATCACAATAATCATCATAAGTAGGAGGCATGCTATCATCATTTAAATTTGCATATCAAAACTTGGGAGACTAAAAATATAATCTTCATTAAACTTAGCATCCCCAAGCTTGGGACAAACATTAATTGCAGAAAATATATTCTCAAAAACATCATCTTCATCAAACATAGCATCCCCAAGCTTGGGCCTTTTCATATCATAAGCATAATCACTCTTATCATTAATAGTATGGATAGCACCAATAGTATAGCAATTATCATATTCTTCCAAGCAAGTGCCAAAAAGATTTTCAAGATCATAAGATGTATCATTATCTTCCACAATTATATTTTCATGAGGCACAATAGTAATAGGAGCAGCATTATTTGGGGGAGATATCTTTTTACCTCTCTTCCTTTTTCTTTTCTTCTTCTTCATCACATCATGTGTGGGTTCAATCCTCTTTTTGGAGCTCCTTATTAATGAGATTGGTTGAATAGGAGGCTCCTCCTCGTTACCTGATTCGTCATAAAAAATAATAGGAGGGTATTGGGAAGTCTCTTCCCTTTCATTAGTATTCTCTTCATTTTCTATTTGTTTTATTTTCTTTATGTAGTTGACAATATAATGATTTTCAATATAATTCACCGCACAATACATATAAATTTCCTCTAGATCAAAGCCAAGAAGTTTATCACGGTAAAATACTGGAAGATAGTTAGTTATACGTTTCATTTCTTCGTGACCCATAAGCAAACTAAGTTCATTATGATGTGCAAGAGAAATCAAGTCATCACAATTTTTGGAAACGATTAGATCATGATTTTTTTTTGCATCGGATGGTTAAATGACCACGTTCATTGCAAAGCTCACAAGTATGGCCAAGAAAATTTAAATTTTTAGCACAAACATCTAGCCTTTCTTGCAACAATTTAGTTTCTAAGTACTTATGCCTCTTGCAAAATCTATCTTCCCTAATTGGTGTGTACTTGCAAACACGATGCACTCCACAAAAATTGACATGTTTATAGGAGACATTTTCATCATAACTAGTGCAATCAACATTAGTACCATGGATATTTAAAGAGTTCATACTAACAATATTGCAGTCATGCTCATCATTCAAAGATTTAGTGCCAAACATTTTGATGCATTCTTCTTCTAATACATTGGCACAAATTTCCTTTCCATCATACTCACGAAAGATATTAAAAAGATGAAGCATATGAGGCAAACTTAATTCCATTTTTTGTAGTTTTCTTTTATAAACTAAACTAGTGCTAAAACAAGAAACAAAAAGATTCGATTGCAAGATCTAAAGATATACCTTCAAGCGCTAACCTCCCCGGTAACGGCGCCAGAAAAGAGCTTGATGTCTACAACACAACCTTCTTCTTGTAGACGTTGTTGGGCCTCCAAGTGCAGAGTTTTGTAGGACAGTAGCAAATTTCCCTCAAGTGGATGACCTAAGGTTTATCAATCCGTAGGAGGCATATGATGAAGATGGTCTCTCTCAAGCAACCCTGCAACCAAATAATAAAGAGTCTCTTGTGTCCCCAACACACCCAATACAATGGTAAATTGTATATGTGCACTAGTTCGGCGAAGAGATGGTGATACAAGTGCAATATGGATGATAGATAAAGGTTTTTGTAATCTGAAAATATAAAAACAGCAAGGTAACTAATGATAAAAGTGAGCACAAACGGTATTGCAATGCGTTGAAACAAGGCCTAGGGTTCATACTTTCATTAGTGCAAGTTCTCTCAACAATAATAACATAATTGGATCACATGACTATCCCTCAACATGCAACAAAGAGTCACTCCAAAGTCACTAATAGCGGAGAACAAACGAAGAGATTATGGTAGGGTACGAAACCACCTCAAAATTATTCTTTCCAATCAATTTGTTGGGCTATTCCTATAAGTGTCACAAACAGCCCTAGAGTTCGTACTAGAATAACACCTTAAGACACAAATCAACCAAAACCCTAATGCCACCTAGATACTCCAATGTCACCTCAAGTATCCGTGGGTATAATTATACGATATGCATCATACAATCTTAGATTCATCTATTCAACCAACACATAGAACCTCAAAGAGTGCCCCAAAGTTTCTATCGGAGAGTCAAGACGAAAACGTGTGCCAACCCCTATGCATAGGTTCATGGGCGGAACCCACAAGTTGATCACCAAAACATACATCAAGTGAATCAATAGAATAACCCATTGTCACCACGGTTATCCCACGCAAGATATACATCAAGTGTTCTCAAATCCTTAAAGAGTCAATCCGATAAGATAACTTCAAAGGGAAAATTCAATCCATTACAAGAGAGTAGAGGGGGAGAAACATCATAAGATGCAAATATAATACCAAAGCTCGTGATACATCAAGATCGTGCCACCTCAAGAACACGAGAGAGAGAGAGAGAGAGAGAGATCAAACACATAGCTATTGGTACATACCCTCAGCCCTGAGGGAAAACTACTCCCTCCTCGTCATGGAGAGCACCGGGATGATGAAGATGGCCACCGGAGAAGGATTCCCCCTCCGGCAGGGTGCCGGAACGGGTCTAGATTGGTTTTTGGTGGCTACGGAGGCTTCTCGCGGCGGAACTCCCGATCTACTGTGCTCCCCGATGGTTTTAGGGTATATGGATATATATAGGCGGAAGAAATACATCAGGGGAGCCACGAGGGGCCCACGAGGGTGGAGGGCGCGCCCCCTGCCTCGTGCCTTCCTTGTTGCTTCCCTTACGTACACTCCAAGTCTTCTGGGTTGCTTTCGTTTCAAAAATAAGTTCCGTGAAGTTTCAGGTCAATTGGACTCCGTTTGATTTTCCTTTTCTGCGATACTCTAAAACAAGGAAAAAACAGAAACTGGCACTGGGCTCTGGTTAATAGGTTAGTCCGAAAAATCATATAAAATAGCATATAAATGTATATAAAACATCCAAGGTTGATAATATAATAGCATGGAACAATCAAAAATTATAAATACGTTGGAGACGTATCATGTCCCGCTCCCGCTCAACCCGACAATCCGACCCATGGGCGGCCGTGCCCATGTGCACCCGACCTGAATGGATAGGGTATGATCTTCACCCATAGGAAAGCCAGCCGATTATCGTGGGCAGAGTATGTGCATAAGGTATTGCCCATGGGTCGCCTAGTGGACCGTGCAATTACAATATATTTTACTCCCTCCGTTACTTTATGTAAGATGTATTTTGCTCAGTATAGTGACCAAGGCATGCAATTTTAGAGAATTTGGGACCAAATTACCTTTGGCTAATTTGTTGTTTAGTGAGAAATAAATAAATTAGGCTAGGAAATGAAGAAATTTGGAGTACCTCCTGAAGAGCTTCATAAAAAAGTGGGAGTTCTATCCCGGTTTCTAGTTTTTTTGTGGAACGACATATCGTGGAGCTACCCCGTTTGGCTTGTGTTTTCTGGAGCGGGGCTGAATTTTAAGAAGCATAGCGGTCCCAAACAGGCTCATAGTCAATCGGAAGAGAGATACTTGCCTTGTTTTCATAGAAGGAGAGACACATGCAATCGGGGGAGAGATACTTTTCTTTTTTCTGGAGGAATAAAAAAAAGGGATTATAAGGAATAGAAAGAAATGCACTTTACATTGTGAAATTTTATCAAAAAATAGATACACCTTATATAAAGGAATGAAGGGAGTAATTTAAAAAAAATCATGTTTGCAATTTTTTTTCAATTTATTAGAAAATATTCTCAAAATTCAAAAAAATTGTTGTTGCACAAAAAAGTTCAAAACTTTTGAAATTCAGAAAATGTATTGGATTTCAATTTTTTTTCACATATTCAAAAAATAGTTCTCGTTGCATAGAAAAGTTTAAAACTTTCAAAATTCAGAAAATGTATCGGATTTCAATTTTTTCACATATTCAAAAAATGCTCGCACTTCCAAATTTGTTCGGAATTTTTCAAAATTGTTCTCCATTTCAAAATATGTTCTCAAGATTCAAAAAATGTCCGTGCTTCAAAAAATAGTTCACGCTTCCAAATTTGTTCTCAAGATTCAAAAATCGTTCGTGCTTTAAAAAAATATTCACAAACTCCATAAATCTTCATGTTTTCGAATAATGCTTGGGTAATTCAAAATTTGTTAGTTTTCATTAAATTTGTTCACATATTCAAACCATGTTCATTCGATTTTTTTTCCAAAATTCAAAAAACAGTTCTCTGATTTTGGAAATTTAGTTCTCAAATTGGAAATGTGTTGAACATTCGAAAAATGTTTAGGAATTTCGTAAAATATTCATAGTTCACAGATTTGGTCAGAAATTTTAAAAATAATCAAGAAATTTACAAAATGTTTGCGGTTTCAAATTTTTGTTTAATGTTCAAGGTTTCAAATTTTTTTGGATTATAAAAATTGTTCACATTTTTCACAAAAAATGTCCCTATGTCCGTGTTCCTTTTTTTTGTTTTGTTGTCACAAAAATTGTTCACATTTTTGTTCGAGTTTTCCTTTCCACAATTATTTGTTTTGACAAATTTTCTGGGATTTGAAAATGTTCATATTTCTTAAAATTTGTTGATTTTCCAGATTTTTTTCCGGTTTTCAAATTTTCAGCAGAAATTCCAAAAAAGAACAGTACTTCAAAATTCGTTCACTTCTTTTTGAAAAGTGTTCGAAAATACAAAAAAGATTAAATTTTGTACAGAAATTCAATAAATGTTTGCGGATTTCAAAAATATGATCCTGTTTTCAAAACTCTTCACGAATTGAAAAAATGTTCATGTTTCCAAATTTGTTCACAATATCAAAACTTGTTCGCTTAGTTACATAAAACTTTTGAAAATTGGTCTCATCTTGCAAAAATTGTTCATTTTTAAGAATAATGTGCGCATTTTTTCAAAAAAGTTCCTGTCTTCAATTTTTTCACAAACTCAAGTTTTTAAAATTTTCATATTTTTGCCGCAAATTAAAAAATGTTTTGGAGAATTTCATAAGATATTTGCGTTAAATATTCATATTTTCGTAAAATTTAGAGGTTTTCAAATTTTTTTGCTGTTTTTAAAAAATGTTCGCATTTTGAAAAAGTTGTTCGTAGTTTTGAAAAATGTTCTTGCTTTCTATTTGTTCCTACTTTTACAATTTTTTTTTGAGATTCCTAAACATAGTCTGTGAGCAAGTTTTGAAAATGTTTTTTTCATAAGTATATTTACTTTTGTGAAAATGAAAACCATGTTTGAAATTTCAAAAAAAGTTTATTTTTCTCGCCGCGTAAACTTCATGTAAAATGAGCTGGCATTTTTGACAAAGAAGTCTGTGAACACAGTTGGTAGCGATGTTGTTTTACTCACTTGAAGTCGTGTGATCGATCCCATAGACGTACATTTTTGGAAAAAATAATAAATGCATTCGTTTCTTAGCCATAGAGTTTGCTGGTCGCACTGATTAGCTGTGTGGTCGTGTTTGCCGCTGTTTCCGCCCGAAATTACTAATTAAGGAGTATTCGTTGTAAAGAACACTCCACTTTCCTAGGTCGCGATAAATGTCACACATATAGCGCGTCACTTGTCGCAATCTGGGAGTTTTTCCTTTTTTCGTAGATCCGTTTATTCAAAATGTTTTATCTCTTAAAGCATGCATCTAAATCTTGAACCGTTTTCATCATTGGATTCCTTACGTCGAGATCTTCAAAACTAGATCCCATGTTGATAGGTTTTGACGAACTCTTTTTTCACGAAAAAACCAGATGAAAAAACCGAACCGGGAGCACGGTTTTTTTCCTTTATGAAAGAGGCACGCCCGTGCCTCTCGCGAAATCACAACCGTGCCTCTCGCGAAATCACAACCGTGCCTCTCGTGAAAGCAAAACCATGACTCTCGTGAAAGGAAAAAAAAACAGAAAACGCGTTTTTTTCGTTTCCGAGAGGCACAGCCATGACTCTTGCGAAAGCACAACCGTGCCTCTCGCGGAAGCAAAACCGTAACTCTCGCGAAAGAAAAAAAAACAGAAATCGCGTTTTTTTTTCGTTTCCGAAAGGCACGGCCGTGACTCCCGATAAAGCACAAGCGTGCCTCTCGCGAAGAAAAACCGTGACTTTCGCGAAAGGGAAAAAACGCGTTTTTTCGCGCAAATTTTTTTTCGAATTTTTTTATCGAAAAGCTAAGAAGGACCGTGGAAAACCAAAACGTCGAAAAAACACGAAAAAAAACGTTTAAAAAGCCGAAAACGCGTGCAGAAAAATAAAAAAAATAAAATCCGAAGGAAGCATCCAGAGCGCGACACGTGACGAATGGCTGAGAGCGCGCCAAGTGGCGCTGATCGTTGCGAGGCTCCAGAAGGAGCGCTCGTTAACTAGTTGCTCCCGTTTCTGGCATCGACTCCCACCAGGGGCGTACTTTTTTTTCACGGCTCGCTACCTTGAATGGGCCGGCCCAGGTTAGCTATGCCCAATGCGATTCATCGACTGTTTGCCGCAATTAGTGGCATATAGGAGCTGCGATATCAAGTGGTCATGGCAGGCTACTACCGAAGTCATTAATTAAGGAGTACTCGTCGCAAGGAACACTCCACTTTCTCAGGTTGCGACAAGTGGCGCACATGCAGCACGCCACTTGTCACAACCTGGGAGTTTTTCCTTTTTTCGTAGATCCGTTTATTTAAAACGTTTTATTTTTTAAATCGTGCATCCAAATCTCGAACCGTTTTCATCATTGGATTCCTCGCGTCGAGATCTTCAAAATTAGATCCCATGTTGATAGGTTTTGACGAACTTTTTTTTCATGAAAAAACCAGACGAAAAAATCGAACCGGGAGCACGGTTTTTTTCCCTTTTCGAAAGAGGCACGTCCGTGCCTCTCGCGAAATCACACCCGTGCCTCTTGTGGAAGCAAAACCGTGACTCTCATGGAAGGAAAAAAAATAGAAAACGTGTTTTTTTATTTTTGAGAGGCACGGCCGTGACTCTCGCAAAAGCACAACTGTGCCTCTTGCGGAAGCAAAACCGTGACTCTCGCGAAAGAAAAAAAAATAAAAAAGACGTATTTTTTCCCTTTCTGAGAGGCACGGCCGTGACTCTCACGAAAGCACAACCGTGCCTCTCGCGGAAGCGAAACCGTGACTCTCACGAAAGAAAAAAAATCAGAAAACACGTTTTATTTTTCCCTTTCCGAGAGGCATGGTCGTGACTTTTGCGAAAGCACAACCGTGCCTCTCGTGGAAGCAAAACCATGACTCTCGCGAAAGAAAAAAAATAGAA
Organism: Triticum urartu; assembly: GCF_003073215.2. Classification (NCBI taxonomy): domain Eukaryota; kingdom Viridiplantae; phylum Streptophyta; class Magnoliopsida; order Poales; family Poaceae; genus Triticum; species Triticum urartu. The sequence continues at coordinate 314,823,017 of NC_053022.1, read as the reverse complement.
AACACGTTTTTTTTCGTTATCGAAAGACACGGCCGTGACTCTCGCTAAAGCACAACCGTGCCTCTTACGAAAAAAACCGTGACTTTCGTGAAAGAAAAAAAAATGCATTTTTTCGTGCAAAATATTTTTTTTCGAAATTTTTTCTTTGATCGAAAAGCTAAGGAAGATCGGGAGAAAACCAAAACGTCGAAAAAACCCGGGAAAAAACCGTTTAAAAGCCGAAAACGCGTGCGGAAAAATAAAAAAAATAAAATCCGAAGGGAGCATCCAGAGCGTGACACGTGGCGAATGGCTGAGAGCGCGCCAAATGACGCTAATCGTTGTGAGGCTCCCGAAGGAGCGCTCGTTAACTAGTTGCTCCCGGCTACTACCTTCGGAATTGCTGAATTTGACTAGAAAAAATATTGGGACCCAGAGCGACATGTTGTATTGGTCTGTTAGGCTGTTACAGCCCATGTAGAGCCCATATTCATTATATGCGCGACACGCTAAACTTTTAGTACCATCTCGTTGGGGCAAACCCTAAACGGGGAATTTCCTAACGGATGCTCGCTGCGTCAAATTATCGAGGCTTCGCACAGAGGTGACCGAACTAGCGATCAAGACGGGCCAGCCCAATTACGAAATAGTGCACGCGCTACAGCTTCCGGTTTTAGGACCTTCTGGTGGGTGCCCTAACAGTTTTGGGAACATTCTAGAAGGTTCTTGAACCGGGTTTTCACTGGTTTTTCTGTTTGTTTTCTTCTTCTTCTTTTTCTTTATTTGTTTTTCTTTTTCTTTATTTCATTTTTCAATTCCTTTTTCTTCTCTATTTATTTCTTTTTGTTCTCAAGAATTTCAAATTCTTTTCCAAAATTCTAAGAATGTTCTGAAGTTCAAAAATGTTCTTGTTATTTTTTTTACAAATTGAAAAAATGTTCTTCATTTTCTAAAAAATGTTCCCATCTTATACAAAATTTTCGCTTTTCAAAAAATGTCTGTAAATTCAAAAAATGTTCATGTTTCTAAATTATGTTTGGGAGCTTCAAATAATCTTCCAATTTTAAAATTTGTTCAACAATTTCAAAAAATGTTCATGTTTTCAAATTTTGTTGGGAGTTTCTATAAATGGTTCTGTTTAGAGAATTGTTCGCAAATTCCAAAAAATGTTCATGTTTCAATTTTTGTTCGGAAGTTTCAAAAAATGTACGCAAGTTTTAAAAACTTTTCATGTGTTCAAGTTTTGTTCAGGAGTTTCGAAAAATGTTCCCAATTTTAAAAATTGTTCGAGTATCCAAAAACTATTTTAAAATTTGAAAAATGTTCGGGTTTTCAAAGAAAACTTTCACGTTTTCTATTTTTGGGAGATTTTACAAAAATGTTCCCGTTTTCAAAAAATGTTTGCATTTTTTGAATTTATGAGTTTTTCAAATTCTATTCAGAATTTCTAGAAGTGTTCGCTGTTTCATACAACCTTCACGTCTTTTTCTCAAAAATAACGTTTTGCGTACAAAATTTAAAAGACGTTCGGATATGCACTCGGTTTTATTCTTAATATGTTGTGCTGCGTTAAAACCAGGAATCTCTCTAGCTGAACTGGCTAGCTGTATATCTTTGAAGCGTCTGGTCTCAGGTTCGAACCCCGCTTAGAGCATTTTTCTTCTCGAGCGCTGCATTTTTTCGTTCCGTGCTGGTCGCTAGCGATATGGGCCGGCCAGTCGGGAGACCCGCCTGTGCGTCCGGTCGACATTCTGCCGCAAAGAGCGGCAGATAGGAGCTCTCCCTAAACGGCGCCCGTTTAGGTGTTATTTGCAAACAGCGCACACCCCTCTTCTTTCCTCTCGATCCAGATGGGCCGGCCCGTCTATGTTTTTTTCTGCATTCAAAAGAGAAGAAGTAAATCGGCAAGAGCGTGAATCGAACCTACAACCTCCTCCTTTTGTGTTTGAAGGCAATGACCACCCGACACCCAACATTTTTCTTCTCGAGCGCTGCATTTTTTCGTTCCGTGCTGGTCGCTAGCGATATGGGCCGGCCAGTCGGGAGACCCGCCTGTGCGTCCGGTCGACATTCTGCCGCAAAGAGCGGCAGATAGGAGCTCTCCCTAAACGGCGCCCGTTTAGGTGTTATTTGCAAACAGCGCACACCCCTCTTCTTTCCTCTCGATCCAGATGGGCCGGCCCGTCTATGTTTTTTTCTGCATTCAAAAGAGAAGAAGTAAATCGGCAAGAGCGTGAATCGAACCTACAACCTGCTCCTTTTGTGTTTGAAGGCAATGACCACCCGACACCCAACATAATGTGTATACGTCCATTTTTCACATCCTTTTTATCCATCTACTTTCCTTTTTTCTTTTTTTCCCTTCATCCTGGTTCAATGAACTTTTCAATTTTTTCGTGAACTTTTTCGCAAACCAATGAACTTTTTTTCAAAACGAAAGAAATTTTATCAAATTTGATGAACTTTTTTCAAATTCGATGAACTTTTTTGAAAATCAGTGAACATTTTTTCCAAAATCGATTAACTTTTTTCAATTTTGATGAACTTTTTTTCAAAATGGATGAACTCTTTTTCAAACTCAAACTTTTTATCAAAATTGATGAACTCTTTTTTCAAATTCGACGATTTTTTTTCAAAGTCAATGAACACTTTTCAAAATCAATGAACCTTTTTTAAAGGGAATGAACTCTTTCAAGATTGATGAACTATTTTCAAAATCGATGAACTGTTTTTCAAAACCGATGAACTATTTTTCAAAATCAATGAACTCTTTTCAAAATCGATGAACCCTTTTCCAGACCGATGAACTTTTTTCAAAATTGTGAACTTTTTTTTTCAAAATCGTGATCTTTTTTTGAAAGTCGATGAACTTTTTTCAAAATCAATGAACTTTTTTTACAAAAGCGATGATTTTTTCGAATAATTTAAAAATCAAAGCGCTACAGTACGTTTACATGTATATGAATAAATTGTGCGGCGACAGAGTACTTTAAACAGTCTCCCTTGATTTCATGAGTAGTCCGGTGTAGTGTAGTTGGTTTGCCCGTGTCGTTCGCTACTCGACGACGCTGGTTCAATACTCTGTCTCGACCAATTTTTGGCTGTTCTTTGCTCGCTTGACTTTTTGCTGGGCCGGCCCAGTTCACAGCCACGTGGGCGCCCGAACTGCCAACTGGCGCTAAAGGCGCCCGTTAGGAGCTCCCTCTCGTTGGTTCGATGCGAGTGAGCTTGGAGGGCTGCCTATAAAAGCATACTCGGGGATGGTTGATGCTTTGTGTTGGGGAACGCATTATTTCAAAAAAAAATCTACGATTACGCAAGATTTATCTAGGAGATGCATAGCAATGAGAGGGGGAGAGTATGTCTACGTATCCTCGTAGACAGAAAGCGGAAGCATTATGAAACGCGGTTGATGTAGTCGAACGTCTTCGCAATCCAACTGATCAAGTACCGAACGCACGGCACCTCCGTGATCCGCACACGTTCAGCTCGGTGACGTCCCGCGTACTCTTGATCCACTTGAGGCCAAGGGGGAATTTCGTCAGCACGACGGCCTGATGGCGGTGATGATGAAGTTACCGACGCATGGCTTCACCTAAGCACTACAAAGATATGACCGAGGTGGAATTCTGTGGAGGGGGGCACCGCATACGGCTAAACAATCAACTTGTGTGTCTATACGGTGCCCCCCTCTTCCGTATATAAAGAAGGGGAGGAGGGGAGGGCCGGCCCTCTCTATGGCGCGCCCAAAGGGGGAGTCCTACTCCCAGTAGGAGTAGGTTTCCCCCCTTTCCTAGTTGGAGTAGGAGAAGAAGGAAGAGGGAGAGAGAGGGAAGGAAGGGGGGCGACCCCCCACCCAATTTGGATTGGGCTTGGGGGGACGCACCCTCCACCTGGCTGCCTCCTCCTCTCTCCTACTAAGGTCCAATAAGGCCCATTGACTCCCTGGGGGGTTCCGGTAACCCCCAGTACTCCGATAAATGGCCGAACTCATTGTTGGTATCTCAATACCTAGTTCAATCTCGTTATCGGCAAGTCTCTTTACTCGTTTCGTAATGCATCATCCCGCAACTAACTCATTAATCACATTGCTTGCAAGGCTTATAGTGATGTGCATTACCGAGAGGGCCTAGAGATACCTCTCCAATACACGAAGTGACAAATCCTAATCTCAATCTATGCCAACTCAACAAACACAATCGGAGACACCTGTAGAGCATCTTTATAATCACCCAGTTACGTTGTGAAGTTTGATAGCACACTAAGTGTTCCTCCGGTATTTGGGAGTTGCATAATCTCATAGTCATAGGAACATGTATAAGTTATGAAGAAAGCAATAACAATAAACTAAACGATCATAGTGCTAAGCTAACGGATGGGTCAAGTCAATCACATCATTCTCTAATGATGTGATCCCGTTCATCAAATGACAACTCATGTCTATGATTAGGAAACTTAACCATCTTTGATTAACGAGCTAGTCAAGTAGAGACATACTAGTGAGACTCTGTTTGTTTATGTATTCAAACATGTACTAAGTTTCCGGTTAATACAATTCTAGCATGAATAATAAACATTTATCATGATATAAGGAAATATAAATAACAACTTTATTATTGCCTCTAGGGCATATTTCCTTTAATCTCCCACTTGCACTAGAGTCAATAATCTAGATTACACAGTAATGATTCTAACACCCATGGAGTATTGGTGCTGATCATGTTTTGCTCGTGAGAGAGGCTTAGTCAATGGGTCTGCAACATTCAGATCCGTATGTATGTGGCAAATTTCTATGTCTCCCTCCTTGACTTGATCGCGGATGGAATTGAAGCGTCTCTTGATGTGCTTGGTTCTCTTGTGAAATCTGGATTCCTTTGCCAATGCAATTGCAGCAGTATTGTCACAAAAGATTTTCATTGGACCCGATGCACTAGGTATGACACCTAGATCGGATATGAACTCCTTTACCCAGACTCCTTCATTTGCTGCTTCTGAAGCGGCTATGGACTCCACTTCATACGTAGATCCCGCCACGACGCTCTGCTTGGAACTGCACCAACTGACAGCTCCACCATTTAATAAAAACACATATCCGGTTTGTGACTTAGAGTCATCCGGATCAGTGTCAAAGCTTGCATCAACGTAACCATTTACGACGAGCTCTTTGTCACCTCCATAAACGAGAAACATATGCTTAGTCCTTTTCAGGTATTTCAGGATATTCTTGACTGCTGTCCAGTGATCCACTCCTGGATTACTTTGGTACCTCCCTGCTAAACTAATAGCAAGGCACACATCAGGTCGGGTACACAACATTGCATACATGATAGAACCTATGGCTGAAGCATAGAGAATGACTTTCATTTTCTCTCTATCTTATGCAGTGGTCGGGCATTGAGTCTGACTCAACTTCACACCTTGTAACACAGGCAAGAACCCTTTCTTTGCTTGATCCATTTTGAACTTCTTCAAAACTTTATCAAGGTATGTGCTTTGTGAAAGTCCAATTAAGCGTCTTGATCTATCTCTATAGATCTTGATGCCCAATATATAAGCAGCTTCACCAAGGTCTTTCATTGAAAAATTCTTATTCAAGTATCCCTTTATGCTATTCAGAAATTTAGTATCATTTCCAATCAACAATATGTCATCCACATATAATATCAGAAATTCTATAGAGCTCCCACTCACTTTCTTGTAAATACAGGCTTCTCCAAAAGTTTGTATAAAACCATATGCTTTGATCACACTATCAAAGCATATATTCAAACTCCGAGAGGTTTGCACCAATCCATAAATGGATCGCTAGAGCTTGCACACTTTGTTAGCACCTTTTGGATCGACAAAACCTTCTGGTTGCATCATATACAACTCTTCTTTAAGATATCCATTAAGGAATGCAGTTTTGACATCCATTTGCCAAATTTCATAATCATAAAATGCGGCAATTGCTAACATGATTTGGACGGACTTAAGCATTGCTACGGGTGAGAATGTCTCATCGTAGTCAACTCCTTGAACTTGTCGAAAACCTTTCACAACAAGTCGAGCTTTGTAGGCAGTAACATTACCGTCAGCATCAGTCTTCTTCTTGAAGATCCATTTATTCTCTATGGCTTGCCGATCATCGCGCAAGTCAACCAAAGTCCACGCGTTGTTCTCATACATGGATCCCATCTCAGATTTCATGGTTTCAAGCCATTTTGCGGAATCTGGGCTCATCATCGCTTCCTCATAGTCCGTAGGTTCGTCATGGTCAAGTAACATGACCTCCAGAATAGGATTACCGTACCACTATGGTGCAGTTCTTACTATAGTTTACCTATGAGTTTTGGTAGTAACTTGATCAGAAGTTTCATGATCATCATCATTAGCTTCCTCACTAATTGGTGTAGGAATCACTGGAACTGATTTCTGTGATGAATTACTTTCCAATAAGGGAGCAGGTACAATTACCTCATCAAGTTCTACTTTCCTCCCACTCACTTCTTTCGAGAGAAACTCCTTCTCTAGAAAGGATCCATTCTTAGCAATGAATATCTTGCCTTTGGATCTGTGATAGAAGGTGTACCCAACCGTCTCCTTTGGGTATCCTATGAAGACACATTTCTCCGATTTGGGTTCGAGCTTACCAGGTTGAAGCTTTTTCACATAAGCATCGCATCCCCAAACTTTAAGAAAGGACGACTTGGGTTTCTTGTCAAACCACAGTTCATAAGGTGTCGTCTCAACGGATTTCGATGGTGCCCTATTTAACATGAATGCAGCCGTCTCTAAAGCATAACCCCAAAACTATAGCGGTAAATCGGTAAGAGACATCATAGATCGCACCATATCTAATAAAGTGCGGTTACGATGTTCGGACACACCATTACGCTGTGGTGTTCCAGGTGGCGCGAGTTGCGAAACTATTCCACATTGTTTCAAATGAAGACCAAACTCATAACTCAAATATTCACCTCCACGTCAGATCGTAGAAACTTAATTTTCTTGTCATAATGATTTTCCACTTCACTTTGAAATTCTTTGAACTTTTCAAATGTTTCAGACATATGTTTCATCAAGTAGATATACTCATATACCCATATCTGCTCAAATCATCTGTGAAGGTCAGAAAATAACGATACCCGCCACGAGAATCAACACTCATCGGACCGCATACATCAGTATGTATTATTTCCAATAAGTCTGTTGCTCGTTACATTGTTCCGGAGAGCGGAGTCTTAGTCATCTTGCCCATGAGGCATGGTTCGCAAGCATCAAGTGATTTATAATCAAGTGATTCCAAAAGTCCATCAACATGGAGTTTCTTCATGCGCTTTATATCAATATGACCTAAACGGCAGTGTCACAAATAAGTTGCACTATCATTATTAAATTTATATCTTTTGGCTTCAATACTATGAACATGTGTATCACTACTATCAAGATTTAGTAAAAATAGACCACTCATCAAGGGTGCATGACCATAAAATATATGACTCATATAAATAAAACAACCATTATTCTCTGTTTTAAATGAATAACTGTCTCGCATTAAACAAGATCCAGATATAATGTTCATGCTTAACGCTGGCACCAAATAACAATTATTCAGGTCTAAAACTAATCTCGAAGGTAGATGTAGAGGTAGCGTGCCGACGGCGATCACATCGACTTTGGAACCATTTTCCACGCGCATCGTCACCTCGTCCTTAGCCAATCTTCGCTTAATCCGTAGACCCTGTTTCGAGTTGCAAATATTAGCAACAGAACCAGTATCAAATACCCATGCGCTACTGCTAGCATTAGTAAGGTACACATCAATAACATGTATATCAAATATACCTTTCACTTTGCCATCCTTCTTATCCTCCAAATACTTAGGGCAGTTCCGCTTCCAGTGACCAGTCCCTTTGCAGTAGAAGCACTCAGTCTCAGGCTTAGGTCCAGACTTGGGCTTCTTCACTTGAGCAACAACTTGCTTGCTGTTCTTCTTGAAGTTTGATGACCCACAAGTATAGGGGATCTATCGTAGTCCTTTCAATAAGTAAGAGTGTCGAACCCAATGAGGAGCAGAAGGAAATGATAAGCAGTTTTTAGTAAGGTATTCTCTGCAAGCACTGAAATTATCGGTAACAGATAGTTTTGTGATAAGGTAATTTGTAACGAGTAGCAAGTAATAAAAGTAAATAAGGTGCAGCAAGATGGCCCAATCCTTTTTGTAGCAAAGGACAAGCCTAGACAAACTCTTATATGAAGTAAAGCGCTCCCGAGGACACATGGGAATTATCGTCAAGCTAGTTTTCATCACGATCATATGATTCGTGTTCGGTACTTTGATAATTTGATATGTGGGTGGACCGGTGCTTGGGTACTGTCCTTACTTGGAAAAGCATCCCACTTATGATTAACTCCTATTGCAAGCATCCGCAACTACAATAGAAGTATTAAGGTAAACCTAACCATAGCATGACACATATGGATCCAAATCAGCCCCTTACGAAGCAACGCATAAACTAGGGTTTAAGCTTCTGTCACTCTAGCAACCCATCATCTACTTATTACTTCCCAATGCCTCCCTCTAGGACCAAACAATGGTGAAGTGTCATGTAGTCGACGTTCACATGACACCACTAGAGGGATGACAACATACATCTCATCAAAATATCAAATGAATACCAAATTCACATGACTACTAATAGCAAGACTTCTCCCATATCCTCAGGAACAAACGTAACTACTCACAAAGCATATTCATGTTTATAATCAGAGGGGTATTAATATGCATAATGGATCTGAACATATGATCTTTCACCAAGTAAACCAACTAGCATCAACTACAAGGAGTAATCAACACTACTAGCAACCGACAGGTACCAATCTGAGGTTTGGATACAAAGATTGGATACAAGAGATGAACTAGGGTTTGAGATGAGATGGTGCTGGTGAAGATGTTGATGGAGATTGACCCCCTCCCGATGAGAGGATCGTTGGTGATGACGATGGTGATGATTTCCCCCTCCAGGAGGGAAGTTTCCCTGGCAGAACAGCTCCGCCAAAGCCCTAGATTGGTTCCGCCAAGGTTCCGCCTCGTGGCGGCGGAGTTTCGTCCCGTAAGCTTGCTTATGATTTTTTCTCGGACGAAAGACCTCATATAGCAGAAGATGGGCATCGGAGGGCCACCAGGGGGCCCACGAGGCAGGGGGCGCGCCCAGGGGGTAGGGCGCGCCCCCACCCTCGTGGCCAGGGTGTGGCCCCCCTCTGGTACTTCTTGCACTCAATATTTTTTATATATTCTGGAAAGTGCTCCCGTGGAGTTTCAAGACTTTTGGAGATGTGCAGAATAGGTCTCTAATATTTTCTCCTTTTCCAGCCCAGAATTCCAGCTGCCGGCATTCCCCCTCTTCATGTAAACCTTGTAAAATAAGACATAATAGGCATAAGTATTGTGACATAATGTGTAATAACATCCCAGAATGCAATAAATATTGATATAAAAGCATGATGCAAAATGAACGTATCAACTCCCCCAAGCTTAGACCTCGCTTGTCCTCAAGCAAAAGCCGAAATCGAAAAATATGTCCACATGTTTGGAGATAGAGGTGTCGATAAAAGCAAAATACGGACATGAGGGCATCATGATCATTCTTGGAGCAGCAACATATATATATATATATATTGTCATATGATCTCTTATGCTAAAGTAACAATTCAATCACAATTTCAAGTATGAATCATAAACCTTATTGAGAACCAACAAACTCTAATCTCAGTCACTGAGGCAATTGCAATTTATCATAACATAGGAAAGAGTCAATATAAGAGCCTTTCAGCAAGTCCACATACTCAACTATCATTTAGTCTTTCACAATTGCTAACACTCACGCAATATTTATGGGTATGAGTTTTAATCGGACACAGAGAAAGATAGGGGCTTATAGTTTTTGCCTCCCAATGTTTTACCTGAAGGGTAATGTCAACCATAATAGTTGATGAAAACTCACATCCAATTAGCTATATATATATATCTGGATCTTTCCAACACATTGTGCTTGCCAGAGGATAAAATGTAAAAGGAAAGGTGAAGATCACCATGACTCTTATATAAGGTAGAAGATAAAAGTAAAAGATAGGCCCTTCGCAGAGGGAAGCAAAGGTTGTCATGCGCTTTTTTTGGTTGGATGCACAAAATCTTAATGCAAAAGAACGTCACTTTATATTGCCACTTGTGACATGGACCTTTATTATGCAGTCTGTCGCCTTTATTTCTTCCACATCACAAGGTCGTATAAAGCTTATTTTCTCCGCACTAATAAGTCATACATATTTAGAGAGCAATTTTTATTGCTTGCGCCGATGACAACTTACTTGAAGGATCTTACTCAATCCATAGGTAGATATGGTGGACTCTCATGGCAAAACTGGGTTTAGGGATATTTGGAAGCACAAGTAGTATTTCTACTTAGTGCAGAGAACTTGGCTAGCATGAGAGGGAAAGGCAAGCTCAACATGTTGGATGATCCATGACAATATAATTTATCTCAGATGTAAGAAAACATAACCCATTACGTTGTCTTCCTTGTCCAACGTCAACTCTTTAGCATGTCATACTTTAATGAGTGCTCACAATCATAAAAGATGTCCAAGATAGTATATTTATATGTGAACCTCTCTTTATTTATTATTTCCTATTAATTGCAACGATGACCAAAACTATGTTTGTCAACCTCAACAAATTTTATTCATCATACTCTTTACATGTGAGCTCATTACTCTCCATAAGATCCATATGATATCTTTATTTATTTATATTCTTTCTCTTTTTATTTTTTCCTCAAGATCATAGAAAAATAATCAAGCCCTTGACTCAACACTAATCTTTATTATATATAGCCCACGGACTCGATTACATAGAAGGATCATAAAGCAAAACTCACAACTAGATCATACTAAAACTTTATTCTACTAGATCAAGATATTATCAAAAGGATCGAACTAAGAAAAACGGTAAAGTTAAAAGTGATGGTGATACGATACCGGGGCACTCCCCCAAGCTTGGCAGTTGCCAAGGGGAGTGCCCATACCAGATACTCAGTTCTTCTTTGTTGGTGAAGAAGGTGGAGTTGTTGATGATGTAGGTTTGTCGTCCCTCTTCCAAGGCATAGGCTCACCATCATAGAAGGATGACCGAGTCTCCTGAATCCTCAAATCTGCAGCCAAACTCATCCTCTTGAATCTATATTCATACTCACAGTTTTGATTTTGCAGGTCATAGATCTGGGCTTGGAGGTGCTCGATTTTCTCATAAAGCTTGAAGATGGCCTCCCCAATGTCCTTGCCGTCCAGCTTGTGGTTGTTGGTGAACTCTGTGATCATAATGTGATTGGAGTCGAGTCCACGCTCCACCATCTCCTGACGCTTGAAAACTTGTTGCTCCAATGCCTCGAGCCTTGCCTCCGTGCTTCCGGTCCTCCTTGGTCCCTCAACATCGCGGATGTGCAACAACCCCTCACGCATCTCAATGGTTTGAGGGTGTTGCAGCACCTCCGCGAGGTAGGGGTTGATGACCTTCTCGAAGAACTTGTCCTTGGGGGCACTTGAAGACGACATGACGACCTAGATCTGTCAGAAAAACAGCTCGAAACAAAGACAAGAGATATTTGCGTGATAGGGTGGTCAAAACCTTCGGGAGTATAATGAACTTTTATCGACCAAAAGAAGTATCGTGCAAGAATACGGAGTCCGGAGAGCGCACGAGGTGCCCACGAGGCAGGGGGCGCGCCTAGGGGGGTAGGGCGCGCCCTCCACCCTCGTGGAAGCCTCGTGTCCTTTCTGGTCTGCTTCTTATTTTTCCTATTTTTCTAAATATTCCCAAACGAATAAATATTGCCATTAGAACTGTTTTGGAGTCGATCTGCTTACCGTACCACGTACCTATTCCTTTTCGGAGTCTGAAACTTTCCAGAAAGTTTCCCTTATGTATTCCTCTGGGGTTACGGTTTCAATAACATTAGTTTCAACATTTATGGGGTTACCTGAGATATAATGTTTGATTCTTTGACCATTCACCACCCTCGGATTTGTGCCTTCAAAGTTGCTGATTTTTATGGCACCGGAACGATAGACCTCCTCGATAATGTAAGGACCTTCCCTTTTAGAGAGAAGTTTGCCTGCAAAAAATCTTAAACGAGAGTTGTATAGCAATACATAATCACCTACATTGAACTCACGCTTTTGTATCCTTTTATCATGCCATCTTTTAACTTTTTCTTTAAACAGCTTAGCATTTTCATAAGCCTGGGTTCTCCATTCATCAAGTGAGCTAATGTCAAAAAGCCTCTTCTCACCAGCAAGTTTGAAGTCATAGTTGAGCTCTTTAATAGCCTAATATGCCTTATGTTCTAATTCAAGAGGTAAGTGACATGCTTTACCATAAATCATTTTATACGGAGACATACCCATAGGATTTTTATAAGCAGTTCTATAGGCCCATAATGCATCATCAAGTTTCTTGGACCAATTCTTTCTAGATCTATTAACAGTCTTTTGCAAAATTAATTTGAGCTCTCTGTTACTCAATTCTACTTGACCACCGGACTGTGGGTGATAAGGAGATGTAATTCTATGATTAACATCATACTTAGCAAGCATTTTACGAAAGGCACCATGAATAAAATGTGAACCACCATCAGTCATTAAATATCTAGGGACTCCAAACCTCAGGAAAATAACTTCTTTAAGCATCTTAATAGAGGTGTTATGATCAGCACTACTAGTTGGAATAGCTTCTACCCACTTAGTAACGTAATCAACATCAACTAAAATATGTGTATACCCGTTAGAGGAAGGAAAAGGTCCCATATAATCAAATCCCCAAACATCAAATGGTTCAATAACAAGTGAATAATTCATAGGCATTTCTTGACGTCTACTAATATTACCAATTCTTTGACATTCATCACAAGACAAGACAAACTTACGGGCATCCTTGAAGAGAGTAGGCCAATAAAAACCGGATTGCAATACCTTATGTGCAGTTCTATCTCCAGCATGATGTCCTCCATAAGCCTCGGAGTGACACTTGCGTAGGATTTGTTCTTGTTCATGCTCAGGTAGACAACGTCTAATAACACCATCTACTCCTTCTTTATAAAGATGTGGGTCATCCCAAAAGTAATGTCTTAAATCGTAGAAGAACTTTTTCTTTTGTTGGTATGTGAAAGTAGGTGGCATAAATTTAGCAACAATGTAATTAGCATAATCAACATACCATGGAGCAGTACGAGAAGCATTTATGACATTTAGTTGTTCATCAAGAAAGCTATCGTCAATAGTTAGTGGGTCATCAAGAACATTTTCTAACCTAGACAAGTTGTCTGCAACGGGGTTCTCAGCTCCCTTTTTATCAATAATATGCAAATCAAATTCTTGTAGCAGGAGAACCCATCTAATAAGTCTAGGTTTAGCATCTTTCTTTTTCATAAGATATTTAATAGCAACATGATCAGTGTGAATATTTACTTTAGAATCAAAAATATAAGGTCTGAACTTATCACAAGCAAAAACAACTCCTAAAAATTCTTTTTCAGTAGTAGCATAATTTATCTGGGCATTGTCTAGAGTTTTACTAGCATATTGAATAACATTTAATTTCTTATCAACTCTTTGCCCTAGTACAACACCTACAGCATAATCACTAGCATCACACATAATTTAAAAGGGTAAATTTCAATCAGGTGGCTGAACAATAGGTGCAGAAATCAATGCTTTCTTAAGTATTTCAAATGCTTCTACACAATCATCATCAAAGATAAAAGGAATATCTTTTTGTAATAGATTAGTCAGAGGCCGAGAAATTTTTGAGAAGTCCTTAATGAACCTCCTATAAAAACCGGTGTGACCAAGGAAGCTTCTTATACCTTTAATGTCCTTAGGACATGGCATCTTTTCAATAGCATCAACTTTAGCTTTATTAACTTCAATGCCTCTTTCAGAAATTTTATGCCCCAAGACAATACCTTCATTAACCATAAAGTGGCACTTCTCCCAGTTCAAGACAAGATTAGTTTCTTCGCATCTCTGCAAAACTCGATCAAGGTTGCTCAAGCAATCATCAAAAGAGGATCCATAAACGGAGAAATCGTCCATGAAAACCTCACAAATCTTTTCACAGAAGTCAGAGAATATAGCCATCATGCATCTTTGAAATGTAGCAGGTGCATTACATAAACCAAAAGGCATACGTCTATAAGCAAAAGTACCGAAAGGGCAAGTAAAAGTGGGCTTTGATTGATCATCAGCTGACATAGGTATTTGAGAGAAGCCAGAGTAACCATCTATAAAGCAAAAATGTGTATGTTTGGATAATCTTTCTAGCATTTGATCAATAAAAGGCAAAGGGTAATGATCTTTTTTAGTAGCCTTATTTAATTTGCGGAAATCAATTACCATCCTACAACATGTAATAATTCTTTGCGGGATCAATTCATCTTTATCATTAGGAACAACAGTAATACCTCCCTTCTTAGGGACACAATGGACATGACTTACCCACTGACTATCAGCAACGGGATAAATTATACCTGCCTCAAGGAGCTTTAATGTTTCCTTTCTTACCACTTCTTTCATCTTAGGATTCAGCCGTCATTGGTGATCAATAACTGGTTTGGCGTCTTCCTCCAAATTTATTTTGTGTTGACATAGAGTGGGACCAATGCCCTTAAGATCATCAAGAGTACATCCAATAGCAGCACTGTGCTTCTTCAGAGTTTTCAACAATTTCTCTTCCTCCTTCTCTGAAAGGTTAGCACTAATAATAATAGGATATATCTTCTTTTCATCAAGATAAGCATATTTAAGAGTATCAAGTAATGGTTTAAGCTCTGATGTCTACTACACAACCTTCCTCTTGTAGACTTTGTTGGGCCTCCAAGTGCTGAGGTTTGTAGAACAGTAGCAAATTTCCCTCAAGTGGATGACCTAAGATTTATCAATCCGTGGGAGGCGTAGGATGAAGATGGTCCCTCTCAAACAACCCTGCAACCAAATAACAAAGAGTCTCTTGTGTCCCCAACACACCCAATACAATGGTAAATTGTATAGGTGCACTAGTTCGGCGAAGAGATGGTGATACAAGTGCAATATGGATGGTAGATAAAGGTTTTTGTAATCTGAAAATATAAAAAACAGCAAGGTAACTAATGATAAAAGTGAGCACAAATGGTATTGCAATGCGTTGAAACAAGGCCTAGGGTTCATACTTTCACTAGTGCAAGTTCTCTCAACAATAATAACATAATTGGATCATATAACTATCCCTCAACATGCAACAAAGAGTCACTCCAAAGTCACTAATAGCAGAGAACAAACGAAGAGATTATGGTAGGGCATGAAACCACCTCAAAGTTATCCTTTCTGATCGATCTATTCAAGAGTCCGTAGTAAAATAACATGAAGCTATTATTTCCGTTCAATCTATCATAGAGTTAGTACTAGAATAACACCTTAAGACACAAATCAACCAGAACCCTAATGTCACCTAGATACTCCAATGTCACCTCAAGTATCCGTAGGTATGATTATACGATATGCATCACACAATCTCAGATTCATATATTCAACCGACACAAAGAACTTCAAAGAGTGCCCCAAAGTTTCTACCGGAGAGTCAAGACGAAAATGTGTGCCAACCCCTATGCATAAGTTCACGAGGTCACGGAACTCGCAAGTTGATCACCAAAACATACATCAAGTGGATCACATGATATCCCATTGTCACCACAGATAAGCACGTGCAAGACATACATCAAGTGTTCTCAAATCCTTAAAGACTCAATCCGATAAGATAACTTCAAAGGGAAAACTCAATTCATCACAAGAGAGTAGAGGGGGAGAAACATCATAAGATCCAACTATAATAGCAAAGCTCGCAATACATCAAGATCGTATCACCTCAAGAACACGAGAGAGAGAGAGAGATCAAACACATAGCTACTGGTACATACCCTTAGCCCCGAGGGTGAACTACTCCCTCCTATTCCGCTCCCTGAAGTTTTTAGGGTATATGGGTATATATAGGAGGAAGAAGTACGTTAGTGGATCTCCGGGCTGTCCACGAGGCAGGGGGCGCCCAGGGGGGTGGGCGCGCCCCCCACCCTCGTGGGCAGCTCGGGACTCTTCTGATTCATCTCCGATACTCCGTGGGCTTCTTCTGGTCCAAAAATAAGTTCCATGAAGTTTCAGGTCAATTGGACTCCGTTTGATTTTCCCTTTTTGCGATACTATAAAACAAGGAAAAACAGAAACTGGCACTGGGCTCTAGGTTAATAGGTTAGTCCCAAAAATCATATAAAATAGCATATAAATGCATATAAAACATCCAAGGTTGATAATATAATAGCATGGAACAATAAAAAATTATAGATACATTGGAGACGTATCAGCATCCCCAAGCTTAATTCCTGCTCGTCCTCGAGTAGGTAAATGATAAAAACATAATTTTTGATGTGGAATGCTACCTAACATATTTATCCATGTAAATCTCTTTATTGTGGCAAGAATATTCAGATCCATAAGATTCAAGACAAAAGTTTAATATTGACATAAAAAATAACAATACTTCAAGCATACTAATAAAGCAATCATGTCTTCTCAAAAATAACATGGCCAAAGAAAGCTATCCCTACAAAATCATATAGTCTGGCTATGCTCTATCTTCACCACACAAAATATTTAAATCATGCACAACCCCGATGACAAGCCAAGCAATTGTTTCATACTTTTGATGTTCTCAAACTTTTTCAATCTTCATGCAATACATGAGCGTGAGCCATGTACATAGCACTATATGTGGAATAGAATGGTGGTTGTATAGAAGACAAAAGGGAGAAGATAGTCTCACACCAACTAGGCGTATCAATGGGCTATGGAGATGCCCATCAATAGATATCAATGTGAGTGAGTAGGGATTGCCATGCAACGGATGCACTAGAGCTATAAGTATATGAAAGCTCAACATAAGAAACTAGTGGGTGTGCATCCAACTCGCTTACTCACGAAGACCTAGGGCGTTTTGAGGAAGCCCATCATTGGAATATACAAGCCAAGTTCTATAATGAAAGATTCCCACTAGTATATGAAAGTGACAACATAGGAGACTCTCTATCATGAAGATCATGGTGCTACTTTGAAGCACAAGTGTGGTAAAAGGATAGTAGCATTGCCCCTTCTCTTCTTTTCTCTCATTTTTTTTATTTTTTTATTTGGGCCTTTTTTATGGCCTCTTTTTTCTCTCCTTTTTTTTTTGACGCCCGGATAATTAAGCTACAGTAAACCCCTATTAATGGTGCCACGTCATCACATTACTGTTGCTAATCCTCACTTGATCCAAATCACTGTTCGTATTCAAATTCAAATTTAAAGTAAAAAATTCAAATTTGTCAAACATGCATAGTAAAATGTTCAAAGTGTGGAAAATATTTCATAACTAATTATGGTTGTGAACCAACATCTTTGCAAAGTGGTTTAATGCCTTTAACTAATTAAAACAGGGGCTAAAAATATTTATTACATGCGTTTAAATAGCAAACAAATATAAACCTAATTTATTAAAGTGTGAAACTTTTTGTGGCAGAGGGGTAATTTTAAAACACTAATTTAAGTGTTGGTCTCATATTTTTATAAAACTAAAATCTACTAATAATAAAATAAAACAAAAAAGGAAAATAAATAAAATAAGCTAGAAAATAAAAAAATAAAAAGGGGAGAAACCCCCCGGGCTTCTGACCCATCGGGCAAGTGGGTAGCCCAGCCAGCCCCCCCCACTTGCCTCCTTCCTCTGCTACAGAGCATGCAGGGGGGTTCGTGGCGCTCATCGCGGCGCGCCCCTGCCGCCGTGGCGGGCATCCGCCGCCCCCCGTCCTATATAGCCTCGTTCCCCTTCCTCCCTTTTCCCCTCGCGCCCCCACGTCCTTTCTCTCTATCACACACACACTCTGACCAAACTAACCACGACGCACCGGAGCACGCCGCTGCGAATCACCGCGGCCACTAGCCATCGTCCGCTACACCAACGGGTTTAGGAGGACCGCCGCCTTTGCCTTCGTCCTCCCCAAGCACAAGGACAAGCCAGGCGCCCCCCCACATCTCGTCATCTTCTCCGAGCGCGGCCGCTGGACGCCATTGTCGCGCACGTCGCCGTCGAGCCACCCCCGGCCGAACCGAGCTCTCTCGTGAGCTCGTGGTGAGCTCCACCGATGATTCCCCTCTCCTCCTCTATGCTTTCTCCGCCGTAGGCCGCCAAATTCGTCATGGCCGAAGCTCACATCCGCGTGCCCGCGCCCTTCAGCGACGCTCGCCGTGAGCCACTGACTCGCCCGCTTGTACCCAGTGCCGCCCACTGCCTGCGCTCGCCGTGACCCCGCCAACGTCGCATCCGTCGCTTGCCCGCTGCGACCGCGCTGCCGCCGCTACACCAGCGCCTCGTGCCCGTTGCCGCGCGCCCTTGCTGCTTCGCTGCTGCAGTCCCACGAGTGCTCGTCGTTGCCCGCCGCGCGCGCCTTCCCTGGCCGCCGGCGCCCAGCTATGCCGGCTGGGTTCGCCGCTGCCCCGGCGAGCCGGCCTGCGCACACTGCCGCCCGGCCTTGCAGCCGCCGTCCGCCGTGGTCCCCCACCTTGCTGCTACTCCACCACGGCCCCGCACGGTGCTTGCCACGCTCTCCCCTGCTGCGCTACTCGCTTCCCCCCTCTCCCGTGCCGCACGCCGCGCCCGTCGCCTGCGCTCGCGCTGCCAACGTAACCCCGCGTGTCGACCGGCCCCGCCCGTGCCTCCTAGCGCCAGACCTCGCATGCCCGCTCGCGTTGGCCTCGGCTGCTGCCAGCCACAGCGCCCTGACCCCCTGCCGCTCAGTCCGGTGGCCGCCCCGCTCGCGCCTCCCGCCCGCGCCGGCTACAGCTCGTCGGGCCTCGCCCGGCATCGCCCATCTCCGACCTCCGCTGGCCCCAGCCACGCCCCGCCGTGGTCATGGTCGTCGACCGAGTCCGCCCTGACGGGCGCCCCACCCGCGCCTGTTAAGCCACCCGCGCCAGTGGCCTTCTGTCCCACTGGCAGCCGGGCCCCATGCCCCTGAAAAAAAGAGGGTTTAAGAGAATATAAAAAAACAAATAATTAATTAGTTAATTAAATAAAGAGTTCATTAATTAACTTAATTAACCTTGTTAAATTAGCCTAATTAACTAAATTAGTTAGTTTAACCTTGTTAATTAGCTAAGTCAATGACAGGTGGGTCCCTGGCGTCAGCTTGACCAGTCAACTCGCTGGTTGACTGCTGACGTCATGATGAAGTCATGCTGATGCAGTATTAGCTTTTTTAGTTAATAATAATTTTAGAATATTGTTTAAATCTTTGAAAAATAATAGAAAATTAACCGTAGCTCGAATGAAAAAGTTTTATACATGAAAGTTGCTCTGAAAAATCCAACGAACCCGGATACGCAGCCCGTTCGTCCACCACGCATCCCTAGCATAGCAAACATGCAACTTTCCCCCTCCAATTCATCTGTCTGAAAATGCGAAACACCGGGGATATTTTCCCGGATGATTCCCCCCTTCACCGGTATCATCTCATACTGTGTTAGGTCACCCCTAGCACTGCGCATTGCCATGTTATGCTTTGTGTTGCTTTGTTTGCTCTGTTATTTATTGTGTTTCCCCTCCGTTACTTCTTTTCGGTAGACCCCGAGACCGCTGCCAGTACCCCCGATCGACTACGGTGTTGACGACCCCCTCCTTGCGAGAGCAACCAGGCAAGCCCCCCCATGATCACCAGATATCGCCTATTCTTCTCTCTACTGCTTGCATTAGAGTAGTGTAGCATGTTACTACTTTCCGTTAACCCTATCCTGATGCATAGCCTATCATTGTTGCTACAATTATTGATACCTTACCTGCAATTCTAAATGCTTAGTATAGGATGTGATACGTCCATTTTGCATCATGCTTTTATATCGATATTTATCGCATTATGGACTATTATTTCACTTTATGTCACAATACTTATGGCTATTCTCTCTTATTTTACAAGGTTTACATAAGAAGGGAGAATGCCGGCAGCTGGAATTCTGGTCTGGAAAAGGAGCAAATATTAGAGACCTATTCTGCGCAACTCCAAAAGTCCTGAAACTCCACGGAACGTCTTAAAAGAAATAAAGAAAAATCCACGCCAAAGATGAAGGCCAGGGGGCCCACACCCTTCTCACGAGGGTGGGGGGCGCCCCCCTAGGGCGCGCCCCCTACCTCATGGGCCCCCTGGTGGCTCTCTGATGCCCATCTTCTCCTATATGACGTCTTTCGATGAGAAAAAAAATAGGAAGGAACTTCTCGAGACGAAACTCCGCCGCCACGAGGCGGAACCTTGGCGGATCCAATCTAGAGCTCCGGCAGAGCTGTTCTGCCGGGGATACTTCCCTACGAGAGGGGGAAATCATCACCATCATCATCACCAACGCTCCTCTCATCGGGAGAGGAAAATCTCCATCAACATCTTCACCAGCACCATCTCATCTCCAAACCCTAGTTCATTTCTTGTATCCAATTCTTGTCTCAAAGTCCGGGATTGGTGCTAGTAGGTTGCTAGTAGTGTTGATTACTCCTTGTAGTTGATGCTAGTTGGTTTAATTGCTGGAAGATCATATGTTCAGATCCTATATACATATTATTACTGTTGGGGAACGTAGTAATTTCAAAAAATTTCCTACGCACATGCAAGATCATGGTGATGCATAGCAACGAGAGGGGAGAGTGTGATCTACGTACCCTTGTAGACCGACAGCGGAAGCGTTAGCACAACGCGGTTGATGTAGTCGTACGTCTTCACGGCCCGACCGATCAAGCACCGAAACTACGGCACCTTCGAGTTTTAGCACACGTTCAGCTCGATGACGATCCCCGGACTCCGGTCCAGCAAAGTGTCGGGGAAGAGTTCCGTCAGCACGATGGCGTGGTGACGATCTTGATGTTCTACCGTCGCAGGGCTTCGCCTAAGCACCGCTACAATATTATCGAGGATTATGGTGGAAGGGGGCACCACACACGGCTAAGAAAACGATCACGTGTATCAACTTGTGTGTCTATGGGGTGCCCCCTGCCCCCGTATATAAAGGAGTGGAGGAGGGGAGGGACGGCCCTCTCTATGGCGTGCCCTAGGGGAGTCCTACTCCCACCGGGAGTAGGATTCCCCCTTTCCTAGTCCAACTAGGAGTCCTTCCATGTATTAGGAGTAGGAGACAAGGAAGGGGAAGAGGGAAGAGAAGGAAGGAGGGGGCGCAGCCCCTCCCCCTAGTCCAATTCGGACTAGGCCTTGGGGGGGGGGGGCGGCCTGCCTCTCCCTCTCCCCTAAAGCCCAATAAGGCCCATATACTTCTTCTCCCGTATTCCCGTAACTCCCCGGTACTCCGGAAAATACCCGAACCACTCGGAACCTTTCCGATGTCCGAATATAGTCGTCCAATATATCGATCTTTACGTCTCGACCATTTCGAGACTCCTCGTCATGTCCCCGATCTCATCCGGGACTCCGAACTCCTTCGGTACATCAAAACTCATAAACTCATAATATAACTGTCATCGAAACCTTAAGCGTGCGGACCCTACGGGTTCGAGAACAATGTAGACATGACCGAGACACGTCTCCGGTCAATAACCAATAGTGGAACCTGGATGCTCATATTGGCTCCTACATATTGTACGAAGATCTTTATCGGTCAAACCACATAACAACATACGGTGTTCCCTTTGTCATCGGTATATTACTTTGCCCGAGATTCGATCGTCGGTATCTCAATACCTAGTTCAATCTCGTTACCGGCAAGTCTCTTTACTCGTTTCGTAATACATCATCTTGCAACTAACTCATTAGTTGCAATGCTTGCAAGGCTTATGTGATGTGCATTACCGAGAGGGCCCAGAGATACCTCTCCGACAATCGGAGTGACAAATCCTAATCTCGAAATACGCCAACCCAACATTTACCATTAGACACCTGTAGTACTCCTTTTAATTTTTTGGTACACAAATCCTTCTCGAAATACGCCAACCCAACATGTACCTTTGGAGACACCTGTAGAGCACCTTTATAATCACCCAGTTACGTTGTGACGTTTGGTAGCACACAAAGTGTTCCTCCGGCAAACGGGAGTTGCATAATCTCATAGTCATAGGAACATGTATAAGTCATGAAGAAAGCAATAGCAACATACTAAACGATCGGGTGCTAAGCTAATGGAATGGGTCATGTCAATCACATCATTCTCCTAATGATGTGATCCCATTAATCAAATAACAACTCTTTGTCAATGGTTAGGAAACATAACCATCTTTGATTAACGAGCTAGTCAAGTAGAGGCATACTAGTGACACTCTGTTTGTCTATGTATTCACACATGTATTATGTTTCCGGTTAATACAATTCTAGCATGAATAATAAACATTTATCATGAAATAAGGAAATAAATAATAACTTTATTATTGCCTCTAGGGCATATTTCCTTCAATTACCCCTCTGATTATGAACATGAGTATGCTTTGTGAGTAATTACGTTCGTTCCTGAGGACAAGGGAGAAGTCTTGCTATGAGTAGTCATGTGAATTTGGTATTCGTTTGATATTTTGATAAGATGTATGTTGTCTAGCCTCTAGTGGTGTTATGTGAATGTCGACTACATAACACTTCACCATTATTTGGGCCTAGAGGAAGGCATTGGGAAGTAATAAGTAGATGATGGGTTGCTAGAGTGACAGAAGCTTAAACCGTAGTTTATGCGTTGCTTCGTAAGGGGCTGATTTGGATCCATATGTTTCATGCTATGGTTAGCTTTACCTTAATACTTTTGTTGTAGTTGCGGATGCTTGCAATAGAGGTTAATCATAAGTGGGATGCTTGTTCAAGTAAGAACAGCACCCAAGCACCGGTCCACCCACATATCAAATTATCAAAGTATCGAACGCGAATCATATGAACGTGATGAAAACTAGCTTGACGATATTCCCATGTGTCCTTGGGAGCGCTTTTCCTATTATAAGAGTTTGTTCCGGCTTGTCCTTCGCTACAAAAGGATTGGGCCACCTTGCTGCACTTTATTTACTTTTTGTTACTTGTTGCTCGTTACAATCTATCTTATCACAAAACTATCTGTTACCACTTATTTCCGTACTTGCAGAGAATACCTTGCTGAAAACCGCTTATCATTTCCTTCTGCTCCTCGTTGGGTTCGACACTCTTACTTATCGAAAGGACTACGATAGATCCCCTATACTTGTGGGTCATCAAGACTCTTTTCTGGCACCGTTGCCGGGGAGTGTAGCGCCTTTGGTAGGTGGAATTTGGTAAGGAAAAATTTATATAGTGTGCTGAAATTTATTGTCACTTGTTACTATGGAAAGTAATTCTCTGAGGGGCTTGTTCGGGGTATCTTCACCCCGTCCAGTAGAGCAAAGAGTTTCTCCTCAACCTACTGAACCTATTGAAAATGAAATTCCTTATGAGTATCCTTCGGGTATGATAGAAAAACTGCTACATAACCCTTTTACAGGAGATGGAACAAAGCATCCTGATGAGCACTTAATATATGTGGATGAAGTTTGTGGATTATTTAAGCTTGCAGGTATACTCGATGATGTTGCTAAGAAGAAGGTCTTCCCTTTATCTTTGAAGGGAGACGCATTGATATGGTATAGGCTATGTGATGATATGAGATCATGGGACTATAAAAGATTGAAGCTGGAATTTCATCAAAAGTATTACCCTATGCATCTTGTTCATCATGATCACAATTATATATATAATTTCTGGCCTCGCGAAGGAGAAAGCATCGCTCAAGCTTGGGGGAGGCTTAAATCAATGTTATATCATGCCCCAATCATGAGCTCTCAAGAGAAATAATTATGCAAAGTTTTTATGCTCGGCTTTCTGAAAACAATCGCACCATGCTCGATAATTCTTGTGCTGGCTCTTTTATGATGAGGACTATTGAATTCAGATGGAATTTATTGGATATAATTAAACGCAACTCTGAAGATTGGGACCTCGACGAAGGTAAGGAGTCAGGTATGACACCTAAGTTTGATTGTGTTAAATCTTTTATGGATACCGATATTTTCCGTAAGTTTAGCACTAAATATGGACTTGACTCTGAGATAGTAGCTTCTTTCTGTGAATCTTTTGCTACTTATGTTGATCTCCCTAAGGAGAAGTGGTTTAAATATCATCCTCCCATAGAAGTAAAAGTAGCTGCACCTATTAAAGTTGAAGAAAAGACTGTCACTTATAATGATCCTATTGTTCTCACTTCTTATATTGAGAAACCACCTTTCCCTGTTAGAATAAAGGATCATGCTAAAGCTTCAACTGTTATTCGTAAAAGCAATATTAGAACTTATACACCTCCTGAGCAAGTTAAAGTAGAACCTAATATTGCTATTGTTAAAGATCTCTTGTCTGATAATATTGATGGGCATGTTATTCAGTTTGAAGGTGAAACTGCTAGAATTGCTAAACCTTGTGATACGGATAAACATAGACCTGTGGTAGGCGTGCCTGTTATTTCTGTTAAAATAGGAGATCATTGTTATCATGGCTTATGTGATATGGGTGCTAGTGCTAGTGTTATACCTCATGACTTATACAAAGAAATTAAGAATGAAATTGCACCTGTTGAGTTAGAATATATTGACGTTACTATTAAACTTGCTAATAGAGATACTATTGCACCAATTGGAATTGTTAGAGATGTTGAAGTCTTGTGTGGGAAAACTAAATATCCTTCTGATTTTCTTGTTCTTACTTCTCCACAAGATAGCTTTTGTCCAATTATATTTGGTAGACCCTTCTTAAATACTGTCAATGCTACCATAGACTGCACTAAGAATATTGTTACTGTTGGTTTGGATGATATGGTCCATGAGTTTAATTTCTCTAAATTTAGTAAACAACATCGTGAGGAAGAATTACCTAGTAAGGATGAAATTATTGGTCTTGCTTCTATTGCCGTACCTCCTAGTGATCCTTTAGAACACTATTTGCTAGACCATGAAAATGATATGTTCATGAAGGAAAGAAGGGAAATAGATGAAGTATTCTTTAAACAGGAACCTGTTCCGCATCACAACTTGCCTGTTGAAATTTTAGGGGATCCTCCTCCACCCAAGGGTGATCCCGTGTTTGAGCTTAAACCTTTGCCTGATAATCTTAAATATGCTTATCTTGATGAAAAGAAGATATATCCTGTTATTATTTGTGCTAACCTTTCAAAGCATGAAGAAGAAAGATTATTGAAAACTCTGAAGAAGCACCGTGCTGCTATTGGATATACTCTTGATGATCTTAAGGGCATTAGTCCCACTCTATGCCAACATAAAATAAATTTGGAAGCAGATGCCAAACCAGTTCGTGATCCTTAACGCCGTCTGAATCCTAAAATGAAAGAAGTGGTAAGAAAAGAAATACTAAAGCTTCGGGAGGCAGTTATAATCTATCCCGTTGCTGATAGTGAGTGGGTAAGTCCTGTCAATTGTGTCCCTAAGAAGGGAGATATTACTGTTGTTCCTAATGATAAAGATGAATTGATTCCACACAGAATTATCACAGGTTATAGGATGGTAATTGACTTCCGCAAATTAAATAAAGCTACTAAGAAAGATCATTACCCCTTACCTTTTTTTGATCAAATGCTAGAAAGATTATGCAAACATACACACTATTGCTTTCTAGATGGTAATTCTGGTTTCTCTCAAATACCCGTGTCGGCTAGAGATCAATCAAAGACTACTTTTACATGCCCTTTTGGTACTTTTGCTTATAGACGTATGCCTTTTGGTTTATGTAATGCACCCGCTACCTTTCAAAGATGCATGATGGCTATATTCTCTGACTTTTGTGAAAAGATTTGTGAGGTTTTCATGGACGACTTTTCCGTCTATGGTTCCTCTTTTGATGATTGCTTGAGCAATCTTGATCGAGTTTTGCAGAGATGTGAAGAAACTAATCTTGTCTTGAATTGGGAAAAGTGCCACTTTATGGTTAATGAAGGTATTGTCGTGGGGCATAAAGTTTCTGAAAGAGGTATTGAAGTTGATAAAGCCAAGGTCGATGCTATTGAAAAGATGACATGTCCCAAGGACATCAAAGGTATAAGAAGTTTCCTTGGTCATGCCGGATTTTACAGGAGGTTCATAAAGGACTTCTCAAAAATTTCTCGGCCTCTGACTAATTTATTGCAAAAAGATATACCATTTGTCTTTGATGATGATTGTGTAGAAGCATTTGAAATACTTAAGAAAGCATTAGTCTCGCACCTGTTGTTCAACCACCTGATTGGAACCTACCCTTTGAAATTATGTGTGATGCTAGTGATTATGCTGTAGGTGATGTTCTAGGGCAAAGAGTTGATAAGAAATTAAATGTTATTCATTATTCTAGTAAGACTCTAGACAATTCTCAAAGAAATTATGCTACTACTGAAAAAGAGCTTTTGGCAGTTGTATTTGCTTATGATAAGTTCAGATCTTATATTGTTGATTCTAAAGTAACTATTCAAACAGATCATGCTGCTATTAAATATCTTATGGAAAAGAAAGATGCTAAACCTAGACTTATTAGATGGGTTCTCTTGCTACAAGAATTTGATTTGCATATTTTTGATAGAAAGGGAGCTGAGAACCCCGTTGCAGACAACCTGTCTAGGTTAGAAAATATTCTTGATGACCCACTACCTATTAATGATAACTTTCCTGATGAACAATTAAATGTTATAAGTACTTCTCGTAGTACTCCATGGTATGCCGATTATGCTAATTATATTGTTGCTAAATTTATACCACCTAGCTTCACATACCAACAACAGAAAATGTTTTTCTATGATTTAAGACATTACTTTTGGGATGACCCACATCTTTATAAGGAAGGAGTATATGGTGTTATTAGACGTTGTGTACCTGAGCATGAACAGGAACAGATCCTATGCAAGTGTCATTCCGAGTCTTATGGAGGACACCACGCTGGAGATAGAACTGCACATAAGGTATTGCAATCTGGTTTTTATTGGCCTACTCTCTTCAAGGACGCCCGTAAGTTTGTCTTGTCTTGTGATGAATGTCAAAGAATTGGTAATATTAGTAGATGTCAAGAAATGCCTATGAATTATTCTCTTGTAATTGAACCATTTGATGTTTGGGGCTTTGATTATATGGGACCTTTTCCTGCCTCTAATGGATACACACATATTCTAGTTGCTGTTGATTACGTTACTAAGTGGGTAGAAGCTATTCCAACTAGTAGTGCTGATCATAACACTTCTATTAAAATGCTTAAAGAAGTTATTTTCCCGAGGTTTGGAGTCCCTAGATATTTAATGACTGATGGTGGTTCACACTTTATTCATGGTGCTTTCCGTAAAATGCTTGCTAAATATGATGTTAATCATAGAATTGCATCTCCTTATCACCCTCAGTCTAGTGGTCAAGTAGAGTTGAGCAATAGAGAGCTCAAATTAATTTTGCAAAAGTCTGTTAATAGGTCTAGAAAGAATTGTTCTAAGAAACTTGATGATGCGTTATGGGCTTATAGAACTGCATACACAAATCCTATGGGTATGTCTCTGTATAAAATGGTCTATGGAAAAGCATGTCACTTACCTCTCGAACTAGAACATAAGGCATATTGGGCTATTAAAGAGCTCAACTATGATTTTAAACTTGCTGGTGAGAAGAGGTTATTTGATATTAGCTCACTTGATGAATGGAGAACCCAAGGTTATGAAAATGCCAAGTTGTTTAAAGAAAAAGTTAAAAGATGGCATGACAAAAGAATACAAAAGCGTGAGTTTAATGTAGGTGATTATGTATTGCTATACAACTCTCGTTTAAGATTTTTTGCAGGGAAACTTCTCTCTAAATGGGAAGGCCCCTATGTTATCGAAGAGGTCTATCGTTCCGGTGCCATAAAAATCAACAACTTCGAGGGCACAAATCCGAAGGTGGTAAACGGTTAAAGAATCAAACATTATATCTTAGGTAATCCCATAAATGTTGAAACCAATATTATTGAAACCGTAACCCTGGAGGAATACATAAGAGACACTTTCTGGAACGTTTCAGACTCCAAAAAGGAATAGGTATGTGGTACGGTAAGTAAACCGACTCCAAAACAACTTTTAAGGCAATATTTTTCCGTTTTGGAATATTTAGAAAAATAGAAAAATAAGTAGCAGTCCGGGAAGGACACGAGGGCCCCACGAGGGTGGTGGGCGCACCCTACCCCCTGGGCGCGCCCCCCTACCTTGTGGGCACCTCGTGTGCCTTCCGGACTCCGTTTTCTTGCACATTACGTATTTTGGTCGGTAAAAATTCATTATATAATCTCCCGGGGGTTTTGACTCCCGTATCACGCAAATTTCCTCTGTTTTTGTTTTCGAGCTGTTGCTGCTGCAGATTAGAGCA
This sequence comes from Triticum urartu, assembly GCF_003073215.2. Classification (NCBI taxonomy): domain Eukaryota; kingdom Viridiplantae; phylum Streptophyta; class Magnoliopsida; order Poales; family Poaceae; genus Triticum; species Triticum urartu. The sequence goes on along the minus strand of NC_053022.1, from coordinate 314,794,567 downwards.
AGATGTCTTCTCAAGAGTAAATCGGGGAGAGCCGGGTATCTAATCCGGCACCAGAACCAAGGGCAAACAGCGATGCTGACCACTTCGGGCCAGCAACGGAGGAGGAGATGGAGGCTGACTTGATGAGAGTAGATGCTATGGAGGATCAAGAAGTCACCTCTCGCCTCCGAGCTGGGTTCACGATGGGGGAACTACAGAGCTCAGCTATTCCAAACTCGGTTATCCCTTCTAATGTTAGATTTCTTACTTACGAAAATATGAAGAGGACTGTCACTTGTTCTCCCGCAGCTATGCAACACCCTTGGGTGCAAGGAGCTTTAGCTGTCATAGGAAAGCTTCGTAAGGAAATAATGGACCTCAAACAGCAAGTCAATAAGCTCGAGGAGGAGAACCGTATCCTGAGAGGAATAATCGCCAAGAATATTACACCAACAACAAAGAAGGAGACATGATCACATGGGTATGGGCACTCCCCTTGGCAACTGCCAAGCTTGGGGGAGGTGCCCCGGTATCGTATCACAATCACAACTCCTATTTTTACCGTTTTTCTTAGTTTGATCCTATTAGTAGTATCTTGATCTAGTAGAATAAAGTTTATGGCATGATCTAGTTTGAGTTTTGCTTTATGATCTCACTATGTAATCGAGTCCGTGAGTTATTATAAATAAAGATTAGTGTTGAGTCAAGGGCTTGATTATTTTGCCATGATCTTGGGTGAATAAAAGAAAAGAGAAAAAGAATAAAAGAAACAAAAAGTTCATATTGATCTTATTGAGAGTAATGACTTCACATAGAAAGAGTATGATGATTAAAAGTTGTTGGGAGTTGGCAGACATAGCTTTGGTCATTTTTGCAATTAATAGGAAGTAATAAGGAAAGAGAGGTTTTCACATATAGATATATTATCATTGACATCTTTTATGATTGGGAGCACTCATTAAAATATGACATGCTAAAGAGTTGATGTTGGACAAGGAAGACAACGTAATGAGTTATGTATTTCTTATATCTGAGATAAAGTATGTTGTCATGGATCCTCTAACTTGTTGAGCTTGCCTTTCCCCCTCATGCTAGCCAAATTCTCAGCACCAAGTAGAAATACTACTTGTGCTTCCAAATATCCTTAAACCAGTTTTGCCATGAGAGTCCACCATATCTACCTATGGATTGAGTAAGATCCTTCAAGTAAGTTGTCATCGGTGCAAAGCAATAAAAATTGCTCTAAATATGTATGATTGATTGGTGTGGGAGAAATAAGCTTTATATGATCTTGTGATGTGGAAGTAATAAAAGCGACGGACTACATAATAAAGGTTCATATCACAAGGGGCAATATAAAGTGACGTTCTTTCGCATTGAGATTTTATATATCCAACCATAAAAGCACATGGCAACCTCTGCTTCCCTCTGCGAAGGGCCTATCCTTTATTATTATCTTCTACCTTATGCAAGAGTCATGGTGATCTTCACCTTTTCTTTTTCATTTTATCCTTTGGCAAGCTCAGCATGTTGGAAAGAACATGATATATATATCTAATTGGATGTAGGGGAGCATGAACCATTATTGTTGACATTACCCTTGAGGTAAAAGGTTGTGGGGCAAAACTATAAGCCCCTATCTTTCTCTGTGTCCAATTAAAACTCCGTAACCACAAGTATCATGTGAGTGTTAGCAATTATGGAGGACTAAATGATAATTGAGTATGTGGACTTGTTTTTTAGCTCTGACATAGAATCTTTCCGATGTTATGATAAATTGCAATTGCTTCAATGACTGAGATTATAGTTTGTCGGAGCCCAATAAGGTTTATGATTTATACTTTTGCATTGTGAATAGATCATCACTTGAACATAAGTAATCATATGACAAAATCTATATATGTTGCTGTTATGAGAATAATCATGATGCCTTCATGTCCGTATTTTATTTTTATCGACACCTCTACCTCTAAACATGGGGATATATTTATTGTTATCGGCTTTTCGCTTGAGGACAAGCAAGGTCTAAGCTTGGGGGAGTTGATACGTCCATTTTGCATCATGCTTTTATATCGATATTTATCACATTATGGACTGTTATTTCACTTTATGTCACAATACTTATGGCTATTCTCTCTTATTTTACAAGGTTTACATAAGGAGGGAGAATGCCAGCAGCTGGAATTCTGGTCTGGAAAAGGAGCAAATATTAGAGACCTATTCTGCGCAACTCCAAAAGTCCTGAAACTCCACGGAACGTCTTAAAAGAAATAAAGAAAAATCCACGCCAAAGATGAAGGCCAGGGGGCCCACACCCTTCTCACGAGGGTGGGGGCGCCCCCCCTAGGGCGCGCCCCCTACCTCATGGGCCCCCTGGTGGCTCTCCGATGCCCATCTTCTGCTATATGAGGTCTTTCGATGAGAAAAAAATAGGAAGGAACTTCTCGGGACGAAACTCCGCCGCCACGAGGCAGAACCTTGGCGGATCCAATCTAGAGCTCCGGCAGAGCTGTTCTGCCGGGGATACTTCCCTCCGGGAGGGGGAAATCATCACCATCGTCATCACCAACGCTCCTCTCATCGGGGGAGGGCAATCTCACTAGCACCATCTCATCTCCAAACCCTAGTTAATCTCTTGTATCCAATTCTTGTCTCAAAGTCCGGGATTGGTGCTAGTAGGTTGCTAGTAGTGTTGATTACTCCTTGTAGTTGATGCTAGTTGGTTTAATTGGTGGAAGATCATATGTTCAGATCCTATATGCATATTATTACCCCTCTGATTATGAACATGAGTATGCTTTGTGAGTAATTACGTTCGTTCCTGAGGACAAGGGAGAAGTCTTGCTATGAGTAGTCATGTGAATTTGGTATTCGTTTGATATTTTGATAAGATGTATGTTGTCTAGCCTCTAGTGGTGTTATGTGAACGTCGACTACATAACACTTCACCATTATTTGGGCCTAGAGGAAGGCATTGGGAAGTAATAAGTAGATGATGGGTTGCTAGAGTGACAGAAGCTTAAACCCTAGTTTATGTGTTGCTTCGTAAGGGGCTGATTTGGATCCATATGTTTCATGCTATGGTTAGGTTTACCTTAATACTTTTGTTGTAGTTGCGGATGCTTGCAATAGAGGTTAATCATAAGTGGGATGCTTGTTCAAGTAAGAACAGCACCCAAGCACCGGTCCACCCACATATCAAATTATCAAAGTATCGAACGCGAGTCATATGAACGTGATGAAAACTAGCTTGACGATATTCCCATGTGTCCTCGGGAGCGCTTTTCCTATTATAAGAGTTTGTTCCGGCTTGTCCTTTGCTACAAAAGGATTGGGCCACCTTGCTGCACTTTATTTACTTTTTGTTACTTGTTGCTCGTTACAATCTATCTTATCACAAAACTATCTGTTACCACTTATTTCAGTACTTGCCGAGAATACCTTGCTGAAAACCGCTTATCATTTCCTTCTGCTCCTCGTTGGGTTCGACACTCTTATCGAAAGGACTACGATAGACCCCCTATACTTGTGGGTCATCAGGATGCTAGTTTATCATCAATGGCCCTGCATTCTTGTCCGTCTGCCATGCTATACTATCGGGCCGTGATCACTCGGGAGGTGATCACGGGTGTATACTTATATACATATTATATGATACCTGTGATGACTAAAGTCGGGTCGGCCCGTAGAGTCCCCGCGAGTGATTCATGGATTGGGTCCGAAAGGACGTTTGTCCCGACGGCCCTCTGAGTGGATCTTTGTGGCAGAGCGACTGGGTGGGTTAAGACCACCTAGGAGAGAGATGGGCCTGGCCCTGGTCGGCGTCCGCGGTTATTTCAAAATAACACGCTTAACGAGATCTGGGTATTTGATCTGAGTCTGGCCACTGGCCTATACGCACTAACCAACTACGCGGGAACAGTTATGGGCACTCAACGTCGTGGTATCAGCCGAAGCCTTCGTGACGTCAGCGACTGAGCGGCGCGCGCCGGGTTGGACTGGAACGCCTGCTCTTGTATAAGGGAGGCTAGGTCTGCTCGCCGGCCGCGTACGCAATGTGCAGGTGTGCAATGGGCGATGGGCCCAGACCCCTGCGCCATAGCATTTAGACCGGCGTGCTGACCTCTCTGTTGTGCCGAGGTAGGGCTGCGACGTGTTGATCTTCTGAGGCCGGGCATGACCCAGAAAAGTGTGTCCGGACAAAGGGGATCGAGCATGTTGGGAAATGTGGTGCACCCCTGCAGGGAAGTTTATCTATTTGAATAGCCGTGTCCCTCGGTAAAAGGACGACCCGGGGTTGTACCTTGACCTTATGACAACTAGAACCGGATACTGAATAAAACACACCCTTCCAAGTGCCAGATACAACCGGTGATCGCTCTCTCACAGCGACGAGGGGAGGATCACCGGGTAGGAATATGCTATGCGATGATACATGGTGAACTTACCATCTACTCTCTTCTACATGCTGCAAGATGGAGGTTGCCAGAAGCGTAGTCTTCGATAGGACTAGCCATTCCCCTCTTATTCCGGCATTCCGCAGTTCAGTCCACATATGCTACCCTTTTCCATTTGATACCAATGCATACATATGTAGTGTAGCTCCTTGCTTGCGAGTACTTTGGATGAGTACTCACGGTTGCTTTGCTCCACCCTTTTCCCCTTTCGATACCCGATTGTTGCGACCAGACGATGGCGTCCAGGAGCCATATGCCACCGTCGACGACGACTCCTACTACACCGAAGGTGCCTACTACTACGTGCAGGCCGCTGACGATGACCAGGAGTAGTTTAGGAGGATCCCAGGCAGGAGGTCTGCGCCTCTTTCGATCTGTATCCCAGTTTGTGCTAGCCTTCTTAAGGCAAACTTGTTTAACTTACGTCTGTACTCAGATATTGTTGCTTCCGCTGACTCGTCTATGATCGAGCTCTTGTATTCGAGCCCTCGAGGTCCATGGCTTGTAATATGATGCTTGTATGACTTATTTTATTTGTAGAGTTGTGTTGTGATATCTTCCCGTGAGTCCTTGATCTTGATCGTACACATTTGCATGTATGATTAGTGTACGGTCAAATCGGGGGCGTCACAAGTAGGTATCAGAGCCGACTGCCTGTAGGTAACCCCCTTTCCAACTCCTTGGCTGAAGTTGAGTCTAGTCATTGAAAAACTTTTACTAACTTGGCTGTGTGGCTTATGGGCCCACATCGCCATTGGGTGGCATTAGGATCTTTTATTCCTCGTCTATACTCTGGGACTCTATTCTCTCTTCTATTCGGGTTAAATGAATTTACTAACTACATTAGGTTCTCGTAACGACTTTCCGCGGAGAGCCCCTTCATTCCGGATGGTTTCCTGCTTCAACAGAAGAATTCGAAGATACTCTCCGATGTTTTCTCGAGACCCTTGTGCCCTTTGCCGTTGCGACCCCTACCACCAATAAATCCTTGTGGATAACATCCTACATTTGTTGTTCATATTTTCGATCCTAGTTGTTCCTGTTATCACAAGATACCCTGAAATTCGCTCTGTTGTTCTGAGAATACTTTGTGCCTACTGCCATGTAGTTCTTTGTCACATGAATACATCTACGGATAATTCCTCGCATTTACCGAGTATCCGCTCATCCCCATTTGTTCATGTGTTTCACAAAATTCTTCGAAACACTATTCGATCTTCCGAAATCCTTAGTAGCCTATTGCTCTTGAAATTCTTGCCTGCTTGCATTATGGTTAATTCCATATGTCTACCAATATTCATTAAAATCCTTTGCGATTTTCGTCCTTACCCTGTCGATTCAACATGTGTGTGAATGCACGCAATCATCAGTTGTTCCCTGGAAATTGTTCTTCCATCTCAGACATCATTCCTGACATGAGCTGGTTCTCGGCAAATCAAACCTTGATTGATTGCCCATCTAATCCTATTCAACATACTCGTACCTAATCATAGCATCTAATTCTGATACACCGATCTGGGTATCGTAATTCCTTTGTATTGATGCTTTGAAATTACCCTAAAATTTCTATAATTTGATGCCTTTGCATTCTTTCTTCTTCTCGTTGAGTATCGTTACTCACATCAGATCCTTGTTGACCGCCAGATCCTTTGGTAGATTGTTATCCGAAAGTGTCCTTCATATCCACTAACCTTGTGAGCTATTCCCCCGATACATAATGCCTTTGGTAAATATGTATCCTCTGCTTTTGTCAGCCATACTCTACCTTTGAACTTGCGTCAATTATTCTTGAAATTCGCGGTATATGTTCCTAATATGTCCCTATGGGTTGAACCTATGCCTTCCCTAATCCGTGTGAACCCAAGAGTTTTCACGAGTCATACTCTTCTGACTTTTTGCTAAATACAATTTCAACACTACAACTTCATTGGACGCGAGAAGTGAATGAAAGGTTATGCACTGGAGAAGTGGGAGTTGACCTTGAACTTTGTGTTCATGCCCATGGAAATGATGTAGATCTTATCATGGAAGCTTCTCATAACAATAATTATTCCCTTGGTATAATTTGATCCTGTATCTGTGATTTTGGCCTTTGCAATCGTGGTTCCAACCAAGATTGTCTTCTTTGATCCCCTTTCTCGGACAAGTTGAAGTGCTGGCCTTCTGCATATCAGTACACATGTCCAAACTCTAATATGGTCTACCTTCGAGTATTACCCCTGGTATCTCGAGAATATCAAATAACTGAGTTGCTTCCTATGAGTATTCATCTAGTATTACTTCTCATCGATTTTAGATTTCCCCCCGGGTTCTGAGTTGTTAGTCACTCGAGAAACACCTATAGAGAATCGACCCCGCACTCCGATTCAACAACTCTAAGTAATTTTCATTACTTACGAGTTTAATAATCCTTCAAGCCATTCCTAGCCTAATCGGCTATATCATTATCGTGATAAATTTTAACTGTGCTACCTGATCCTTCTTCCCGGAGCACAATTTTCGATGATGAGCTAAGCCTACATCGATTTTCCTCGTCATATCATTTTGTCTTGAATAGCAAGCTTAATTTCGAGTTTGTGTCGTACTCATGGTTCCCATAACCTTTCGCTTCATCATTCCTTTCAATTGATGTCATCGCCGACCGATTACATCTTCATGAAACCTCTCCACAAATATGTCGTGATCATCATCAACATTCTGAGATCTTCCAGGATATTAATTAAATTCATGATGAGAAATACTATCCTTTCCCTTGATGATTTCTGTTATCATCGACAACATTATTTCCTCCCCCAACACAAACTTGTTTATATAATGTTGTAAATACATCCTTTTTGACATGTCGATGGATTGCTGCCGGACCCATCGGCCACGTCCTATTGCATGAGATGTTCTAGAAATTCCTGATGGATCCTTTATGGTCCCAAGGTCTGACCTTTACCTGATGACCATGTCAATGCTATCCCAAGCATGTCGGTGGCACTCCTAATATCCACAAGAACATTGGAAGCGCAATGATAAATGTTTCTTGATCACTTGTCCAAACACTGTTGTATAGGTAATGTCATGAACATTCCTCTCCCCATTACCTAAATGGTAATCTACTTACTCTCCTGTCATGGATATCATCATCTACTTGTCCTTGGGAATAACATACTCCTGATATTTGTGTTTAAACAATTTTCCTTTCCATTGTTCTGATTAAATTAATAATCACATTTTCCTTTCCCTTGTTTTGTTTAAACCTTTCTTGTGATCTATATGATCTAAGCAGTAACATTCTTCTGCTTAATTAAACATCTTGGTGTACAACTCTTACAGTAAAACCCTGTTACTTTGTTGTTGACATTCCGGTAACCACCGATGGACGAGAACTTTGCCTATTGGTCCGCCTCGTTCAACGAGCAGGAAAATGGTTCTCTTCGTCCCTCGCCCGTGGTACCAACATTGTTGCCAACATAACTAACATGTTATTCTCTGACATGCCTTGCTATCATGACTGTGCAAGATGTCAATGCCTTCCTACTTATTACCCACATGGTGGGCCCATAACCCATAGTTCCACGGGATTGAAACCTGACTCTCATGTATACCCCTGTTTCTAAAAGTTTTTCCTCACGCTTGGTATCATATGTAAATCATGAGCCACCCTCCAAGAGATGATCTATATCCGATGCTCTGAACCCCTTCTCACACTCTGTTCAGGTATCGATCGTTTGTCCATTCGCTTGAAACTTCTTATTGTACCTTCATATTTTGATCTCGATGACTTTCTTAAATTTCAACTCGAGAGATGCCTCTATGCCATGTTCACTAAGATAGCCCCCAGGTACCTATCTTGTGTTGATCTCCGTCCTTCCCGAGTTTTTCCCCTTACTCCACCCCTTAAATCTCGGGATGAGATTTCTTGTAGTGGAGGAGAATTGTGACGTCCGAATAATTAAGCTACAGTAAACCCCTATTAATGGTGCCACATCATCACATTACTGTTGCTAATCCTCACTTGATCCAAATCACTGTTCGTATTCAAATTCAAATTTAAAGTCAAAAATTCAAATTTGTCAAACATGCATAGTAAAATGTTCAAAGTGTGGAAAATATTCCATAACTAATTATGGTTGTGAACCAACATCTTTGCAAAGTGATTTAATGCCTTTAACTAATTAAAACAGGGGCTAAAAATATTTATTACATGCGTTTAAATAGCAAACAAATATAAACCTAATTTATTAAAGTGTGAAACTTTTTGTGGCAGAGGGGTAATTTTAAAACACTAATTTAAGTGTTGGTCTCATATTTTTATAAAACTAAAATATACTAGTAATAAAATAAAACAGAAAAGGAAAATAAATAAAAGAAGCTGGAAAAGAATAAAAATAAAAAGCGGAGAAAACCCCCCAAGGCTTCTGACCCATCGGGCAAGTGGGCAGTCCAGCCGGCCCACCCCCCCACTTGCCTCCTTCATCTGCTACATGGGAGGCAGGGGGTTCGTGGCGCTCATCGCCCGGCCATGGCGCGCCCCTGTCGCCGTGGCGGGCATCCGCCGCCCCCTGTCCTATATAGCCTCGCCCCCTTCCCTCGGCGAACCCAAGCTCCTCCCTCCCTTTCCCCCTCGCGCCCCCATGTCCTTTCTCTCTCTCACACACACACCTGACCAAACTAACCACGACGCACCAGAGCACGCCGCTGCGAATCACCGCGGCCACCGGCCATCGTCCGCTACACCGACGGGTTCAGGAGGACCGCCGCCTTCGCCTTCGTCCTCCCTGAGCACAAGGACAAGCCGGGCGCCCCCCACATCTCGCCATCTTCTCCGAGCGCGGCCACCGGACGCCATCGTCGCGCACGTCGCCGTCGAGCCACCCCCGGCCGAACCGAGCTCTCCCGTGAGCTCGTGGTGAGTTCCATCGACGATTCCCCTCTCCTCCTCTATGCTTTCTCCGCCGTAGGCCACCAAATTCGTCGTGGTCGAAGCTCACATCCACGCGCCCGCGCCCTTCGGCGACGCTCGCCTCGAGCCACTGACTCGCCCGCCTGCACCCAGCGCCGCCCACTGCCTGCGCCCGCCGCGACCCCGCCAACGTCGCATCCGTCGCTTGCCCGCTACGACCGCGCTGCCGCCACTGCACCAGCGCCTCGTGCCCGTTGCCACGCGCCCTTGCTGCTTCACTGCTGCAGCCCCGCGAGCGCTCGCCGTTGCCCGCCGCGCGCGCCTTCCCTGGCCGCCGGCGCCCCGCTATGCCGGCCGGGTTCGCCGTTGCCCCGGCGAGCCGCCCTGCACACACTGCCGCCCGGCCTTGCAGCCGCCGTCCGCCGTGGTCCCCTGCCTTGCTGCTGCTCCACCACGGCCCCGCACGGCGCTCGCCACGCTCTCCCCTGCCGCGCTACTCACTGCCACCCCTCTCCCGTGCCGCACGCCGCGCCCGTCCCCTGCGCTCGTGCCGCCTGCGTAACCCCGCGTGTCGACCGGCCCTGCCCATGCCTCCTAGCGCCAGACCTCGCGCGCCCGCTTGCGTTGGCCTCGGCTGCTGCTAGCCACGGTGCCTCGACCCCCTGCCGCTCAGTCCGGTGGCCGCCTCGCTCGCGCCTCCCGCCCGCACCGGCCACCGCTCGTCAGGGCCTCGCCCGGCATCGCCCATCTCCGGCCTCCGCTGGCCCCAGCCGCGCCCCGCCGTGGTCATGGCCGTCGGCCGAGTCCGCCCTGACGGGCGCCCCACCCGCACCTGTTAAGCCACCCGCGCTAGTGGCCTTCTGTGCCACTGGCAGCCGGGCCCCATGCCCCTGAAAAAAAGAGGGTTTAAAAAATATATATATAAAAACAATTAATTAATTGGTTAATTAATTAAAGAGTTAATTAATTAACTTAATTAATTAACTTTAGTGTTACTTCTCTTTCTTGCTTGTTTGTTCGTTGTTATTGCATCATATAGGTTGCTCACCTAGTTGCACATCTAGACAACCTACTTTGATGCAAAGTTTAATTTGGTAAAGAAAAGTTAAAAATTGTTAGTTGCCTATTCACCCCCCTCTAGTCAACCATATCGATCCTTTCACCTGTGATGACTAAAGTCGGGTCGGCTCGTAGAGTACCCACAAGTGATTCACGGATTGGGTCCGAAAGGACGTTTGTCCCGACGGCCCTCTGAGTGAATCTTTGTGGCGGAGCGACAGGGTGGGTTGAGACCACCTAGGAGAGAGGTGGGCCTGGCCCTGGTCGGCGTCCGCGGTTATTTCAAAATAACATGCTTAACGAGATCTGGGTATTTGATCTGAGTCTGGCCACTAGCCTATACGCACTAACCAACTACGCGGGAACAGTTATGGGCACTCGACGTCGTGGTATCAGCCGGAGCTTTCGTGATGTCAGCGACTGAGCGGCGTGTGCCGGGTTGGACTGGAACACCTGCTCTTGTATAAGGAGGCTAGGTCTACTCGCCGGCCGCGTACGCAACATGCAGGTGTGCAATGGGCGATGGGCCCGGACCCCTGCGCCATAGGATTTAGACCGGCGTGTTGACCTCTCTGTTGTGCCTAGGTAGGGCTGCGAGGTGTTGATCTTCCGAGGCCGGGCATGACCCAGAAAAGTGTGTCCGGACAAAGGGGATCGAGCGTGTTGGGAAATGTGGTGCACCCCTGCAGGGAAGTTTATCTATTCGAATAGTCGTGTCCCTAGGTAAAAGGACGACCCAGAGTTGTACCTTGACCTTATGACAACTAGAACCAGATACTGAATAAAACACACCCTTCCAAGTGCCAGATACAACCGGTGATCGCTCTCTCACAGGGCGACGAGGGGAGGATCACCGGGTAGGAATATGATATGAGAAGATACATGGTGAACTTACCATCTACTCTCTTCTACGTGCTGCAAGATGGAGGTTGCCAGAAGCGTAGTCTTCGATAGGACTAGCCATCCCCCTCTTATTCCGGCATTCTGCAGTTCAGTCCACATATGCTACCCTTTTCCATTTGATACCAATGCATACATATGTAGTGTAGCTCCTTGCCTGCGAGTACTTTGGATGAGTACTCACGGTTGTTTTGCTCCCCCCTTTTCCCCTTTCGATACCCGATTGTTGCGACTAGATGATGGAGTCTAGGAGCCAGATGCCACCGTCGTAGACGACTCCTACTACACTGGAGGTGCCTACTACTATGTGCAGGCCACTGACGACGACCAGGAGTAGTTTAGGAGGATCCCAGGCAGGAGGCCTGTGCCTCTTTCGATCTGTATCCCAGTTTGTGCTAGCCTTCCTAAGGCAAACTTGTTTAACTTATGTCTGTACTCAGATATTGTTGCTTCCACTGACTCGTCTATGATCGAGCTCTTGTATTCGAGCCCTCGAGGCCCCTGGCTTGTAATATGATGCTTGTATGACTTATTTTATTTGTAGAGTTGTGTTGTGATATCTTCCCGTAGTCCTTGATCTTGACCGTACATGTTTGCGTGTATGATTAGTGTACGGTCAAATCGGGGGCGTCACATTTTTTTCGTCCGGAGTCTCATCCCGACTTGTGGGGGAATCATAGTCTCCATCATCCTTTCCTAACATGGGACAATGCTCTAATAATGATGACCATCACACTATTATTTACTTACAACTCAAGAATTACAACTCGATACTTAGAACAAAATATGACTCTATATGAATGCCTCCGGCGGTGTACCGGGATGTGCAATGACTCATGAGTGACATGTATGAAAGAATTATGAACGATGGCTTTGCCACAAATACGATGCCAACTACATGATCATGCAAAGCAATATGACAATGATGAAGCCTGTCATAATAAACGAAACAGTGGAAAGTTGCATGGCAATATATCTCGGAATGGCTATGGAAATGCCATAATAGGTAGGTATGGTGGCTGTTTTGAGGAAGGTATATGGTGGGTTTAAGGTACCAGCGAAAGTTGCGCGGTACTAGAGAGACTAGCATGGTGGAAGAGTGAGAGTGCGTATAATCCATGGACTCAACATTAGTTATAAAGAACTCACATACTTATTGCAAAAATTTATTAGTTATCAAAACAAAGTACTAAGCGCATGCTCCTAGGGGGATATATTGGTAGGAAAAGACCATCGCTTGTCCCCGACCGCCACTCATAAGGAGGACACTCAATAAATAAATCATGCTCCGACTTCATCACATAGCGGTTCACCATACGTGCATGCTACAGAATCACAAACTTTAACACAAGTATCTCTCAAATTCACAACTACCCCACTAGCATGACTCTAATATCACCATCTTCATATCTCAAAACAATCATAAAGAATCAAACTTCTCATAGTATTCAATGCACTTTATATGATAGTTTTTATTATACCCATCTTGGATGCCCATCATATTAGGAGTAAATTCATAACCAAAGCAAATTACCATACTGTTTAGGACTCTCAAAATAATATAAGTGAAGCACGAGAGTTCATCTATTTCTTCAAAATAAAACTACCGTCGTGCTCTAAAAGATATAAGTGAAGTACTAGAGCAAACGACAAACTACTCCGAAAGATATAAGTGAAGATCAATGAGTAGTCAAATAATTATGAAACTATGTCAAGACTCTCTAACATTTAAGAATTTCAGATCTTGGTATTTTATTCAAACAGCAAGCAAAACAAAATAAAATAAAATGACGCTCCAAGCAAAACACATATCATGTGGTGAATAAAAATATAGCTCCAAGTAAAGTTACCGATGAACGAAGACAAAAGAGGGGATGCCATCCGGGGCATCCCCAAGCTTAGGCTCTTGGTTGTCCTTGAATATTACCTTGGGGTTCCTTGGGCATCCCAAATCTTAGGCTTTGCCACTCCTTATTCCATAGTCCATCGAATCTTTACCCAAAACTTGAAAACTTCACAACACAAAACTTAACAGAAAACTCGTAAGCTCCCTTAGTATAAGAAAATAAATAACCACTAAGGTACTGTTTTTAACTCATTCTAAATTAATATTCTTGTAATATATACTTTATTCCAACTTATCTATGGTTCATACCCTCCGATACTACTCATAGATTCATCAAAATAAGCAAACAACACAATAAAAACAGAATCTGTCAAAAACAGAACAGTCTGTAGTAATCTGGATCAAACGTATACTTATTGAACCCCAAAAATTCTAAATAAATTTCTGGACCTGAGGAATTTATCTATTAATCATCTTCAAAAAGAATTAACTAAATAGAACTCTCCAGTAAAAAATGGCAGCAAATCTCATGAGCGCTAAAGTTTCTGTTTTTTACAGCATGATCACAAAGACTTTCCCCAAGTCTTCCCAAAGGTTCTACTTGGCACAAACACTAATTAAAACATAAAACCACATCTAAACAGAGGCTAGATGAATTATTTATTACTAAACAGGAGCAAAAATCAAGGAGCTAAAATAAAATTGGGTTTCCTCCCAACAAGCGCTATCGTTTAATGCCCCTAGCTAGGCATGATAATTTCAACGATGCTCACATAAAAGATAAGAATTGTAACATAAAGAGAGCATCATGAAGAATATAACTACCACATTTAAGCCTAACCCACTTACTATGCATAGGGATTTTGTGAGCAAACAACTTATGGGAGCAATAATCAACTAGCATAGGAAGGCAAAACAAGCATAACTTTAAAATTTTAAGCACATAGAGAGGGAACTTGATATTATTGCAATTCATACAAGCATATGTTACTCCCTCATAATAATTTTTAGTAGCATCATGAATGAATTCAACAATATAACCATCACATAAAGCATTCTTTTCACAAGCATACAATTTTTATTACTCCCCACATAAGCAAATTTCTTCTTATTCGGAATAGTGGGAGTATCATAAGAGACTCGAATACTATAAATTGTTTCCACACTAAAAGAGTAATGTTCAGAAAAGGGGTAATCATAATCATGACAAGTTTTATAAATATAATCATCACTACTCTTTATAGCATAAGTGTCATCGCAATAGTCATCATAAATAGGAGGCATGCTATCATCATAATGAATTTGCTCATCAAAACCTCGGGGACTAAAAATATCATCTCCATTAAACATAGCATCCCCAAGCTTGGGACAAACATTAATTGTAGCAAATATATTCTCAAACATGTCATTCTCATCAAACATAGCATCCCCAAGTTTGGGCCTTTTCATATCATAAGCATAATCACTCTCATCATTAATAGTATGGATAGCACCAATAGTGTAGCAATTATCATCATCACAATGAGTAATAGGAGCAACATTATTTGGGAGAGATACCTTTCTACCTTTGCTTCTCCGTCTTTTCTTTTTCTTATTCACATCATGTGTGGGTTCAATCCTCTTTTTGGAGCTCCTTATTAATGAGATTGGTTGAATAGAAGGCTCCTCCTCATTACCTGATTCATCATAAGAAATAATAGGAGGATATTGGGAAGTTTCTTCCCTTTCATTAGTACTCTCTTCATCTTCTATTTGTTTTCTTTTCTTTATGTAATTGGAAATATAAGGATTTTCAATACAATTCACCGCACAATACATATAAATTTTCTCTAGATCAAAATCAAGAAGTTTATCATGGGAAAATACTGGAAGATAGTTAGTTATACGTTTCATTTCTTCATAACCCATAAGCAAACTAAGTTCATTATGATGTGCAAGGGAAATCAAGTCATCACAATTTTTGTAACAATTAGATCATGAAACAATTTGCATAGGATGGTTAAATGACCATGTTCATTGGAAAGTTCACAAGTACGGCTAAGAAAATTTAAATTTTCAGCACAAACATCTAGCCTTTCTTGCAACCATTTGTTTCTAAGTACTTATGCCTCTTGAAAAATCTATCTTCCCTAATTGGTGTGTACTTGCAAACTCTATGCACTCCACAAAAATCGACATGCTTATAAGAGACATTCTCATCATAACTAGTGCAATCATCATTAGTACTATGGATATTCAAAGAGTTCATACTAATAACATTGCAATCATGCTCATCATTCAAAGATTTAGTGCCAAACATTTTAATGCATTCTTCTTCTAACACTTTGGCACAATTTTCCTTTCCATCATACTCATGAAAGATATTAAAAAGATGAAGCGTATGAGGCAAACTCAATTCCATTTTTTGTAGTTTTCTTTTATAAACTAAACTAGTGCTAAAACAAGAAACAAAAAGATTCGATTGCAAGATCTAAAGATATACCTTCAAGCACTCACCTCCCCGACAACGGCGCCAGAAAAGAGCTTGATGTCTACTACACAACCTTACTCTTGTAGACGTTGTTGGGCTTCCAAGTGCAGAGGTTTGTAGGATAGTAGCAAATTTCCCTCAAGTGGATGACCTAAGATTTATCAATCCGTGGGAGGCGTAGGATAAAGATGGTCTCTCTCAAACAACCCTGCAACCAAATAACAAAGAGTCTCTTGTATCCCCAACACACCCAATACAATGGTAAATTGTATAGGTGCACTAGTTCAGCGAAGAGATGGTGATACAAGTGCAATATGGATGGTAGATAAAGGTTTTTGTAATCTGAAAATATAAAAACAGCAAGGTAACTAATGATAAAAGTGAGCACAAACGGTATTGCAATGTGTTGAAACAAGGCCTAGGGTTCATACTTTCACTAGTGCAAGTTCTCTCAACAATAATAACATAATTGGATCATATACCTATCCCTCAACATGCAACAAAGAGTCACTCCAAAGTCACTAATAGCGGAGAACAAACGAAGAGATTATGGTAGGGTACGAAACCACCTCAAAGTTATTGTCGGTGTCAAAACCGGCAGATCTCGGGTAGGGGGTCCCGAACTGTGTGTCTAGGCCGGATGGTAACAGGAGGCAAGGGACACGAAGTTTTACCCAGGTTCGGGCCCTCTCAATGGAGGTAAAACCCTACGTCCTGCTTGATTAATATTGATGATATGGGTAGTACAAGAGTAGATCTACCACAAGATCGGAGAGGCTAAACCCTAGAAGCTAGCCTATGGTATGATTGTTGTTCTATATGTTGTTCTACGGACTAAAACCCTCCGGTTTATATAGACACCGGAGAGGGTTAGGGTTACACAAAGTCGGTTACAATGGTAGGAGATCTACATATCCGTATCGCCAAGCTTGCCTTCCACGCCAAGGAAAGTCCCTTCCGGACACGGGACGGAGTCTTCAATCTTGTATCTTCATAGTCCAGGAGTCCGGCTGAAGGTATAGTCCGGCCATCCGGACACCCCCTAATCCAGGACTCCCTCAGTAGCCCCCAAACCAGGCTTCAATGATGATGAGTCCGGCGCGCAGATTGTCTTCGGCATTGCAAGGCATGTTCTCCTCCAAATTCCATGTACCTGTTGAATAAAGTCCGGCTTCTTATAAATGTTGCGCTCCTCGGCTTCTACTCCCAATAATGGTCGTCTCCCACGTGTCAAACGAATGTGAAAAGTCTGAGTGTTTTTACATTCACACCCCTAGCCGCGTAAATGAGCCGCCCATTTAAGGGGACGAGGATTTAGATCCAAACCACACCTTCTCCCCTTCGCGAGTGTTCATCAGAGCGCATCCGACAAAGGTCCATTCCACCATGGCCAGCCGTCGTAACTCCTCCTTTTGCCCTTCCAGCCCTTAGCCTGGATATTGGGAGAGATGCTCTGTAACGCCCTCTATGCGACTATAGCTCCCACATGTCGAGGAACGACTTAGAGACATAATCGCATTGAAGGCATATGTCGCAAGCTAGGCAATCTTCACAACATCCCATGTAATATGAATAATAAAGGGGAGAACATAGTTGGCTTACACTCGCCACGTCACATCAGAGTACATAAATAACATCCATCATACAAACACTCATGGCCCGACTATGGCGCCAAAATGGAAAAGAACCCAACATGCGACAAGGCCCCGAATCAAACCCCAACTAGGCACCACTACTGATCATCAAGAAAAGATACGTAGTAACGCTGCGAGTCTTCGTCGAACTCCCACTTGAGCTCGTACTCGTCACCTGGAGCGGAATCACCTGGACCTGCATCTGGAGTTATAGTATCTGTGAGCCACAGGGACTCAGCAATCTCGCACCCTCGCGATAAAGACTATTTAAGCTTATAGGAAGGAAAAGGCAAATATATGTGGAGCTGCAGCAAGCGACTAGCATATATGGTGGCTAACTTATACGCAAAAGAGAGCGAGAAGAGGAGGCAAAGCGCGAGCGAGAATCTAGAGGAACAACCTGCGCAAACATAACTCCGACACCGTGTCCACTTCCCGGACCCCGCCGAGAAGAGGCCATCACGGTAACACACTCAGTTGATTCATTTTAATTAATTAAGGTTCAAGTTATCTACAACCGGACATTAACAAATTCCCATCTGCCCATAACCGCGGGCACGGCTTTCGAAAGTTCAATCCCTGCAGGGGAGTCCCAACTTAGCCCATGACAAGCTCTCACGGTCAACGAAGGAATAGACCTCCTCCCAAGACATTCCGATCAGACTCGGTATCTCGGTAACTCAAGACACTTTGATAGGTTAAAACAAGACCAGCAACACCGCCCGAATGTGCCGATAAATCCCGATAGGAGCTGCACATATCTCTTTCTCAGGGCACACTCAGATAAGCAATCCGTACAACTAAAACCATCCCTCGAGTTTCCCTGAGGTGGCGCTGCAAGGGGCTCTAGTTTGGACCAACACTCAGAGGAGCACTGGCCCGGGGGGTAAAATAAGATGACCCTTGAGTCTGCAGAACCCAAGGGAAAGAAAAGGCTAGGTGGAAAATGGTAAAACCAAGGTTGGGCATTGCTGGACAAGCTTTAATCAAGGCGAAATATCAAGGGGTTCCCATTATAACCCAACCGCGTAAGGAACGCAAAATCCGGGAACATAACACCGATATGACGGAAACTAGGGCGGCAAGAGTGGAACAAAACACTAGGTGAGAGGCCGAGCCTTCCACCCTTTACCAAGTATATAGATGCATTAAGATAACATAGCAATATAATGATATCCCAACAAGTAAATAAATGTTCCAACAAGGAACGCTTCCAATCTTCACCTGCAACTAGCAACGCTATAAGAGGGGCTGAGCAAAGCGGTAACATAGCTAATCAACGGTTTGCTAGGACATGGTGGGTTAGAGTTTCAACATGGCAATTGGGAGGCTGACAAGCAAAAGGTAGGCATCGTAGCATTGGCATAGCAAGAGCGAGCAAACTAGCATAGCAAAGATAGTAGTGATTTCGAGGGTATGATCATCTTGCCTGCAAAGCTATCAGAGTTGACTGGATCCTCACAAGCAAACTCAACAGGCTCCTCGGTAGTGAACTCGTCTCCCGGCTCTACCCAAACAAGACAAACAAGCAACAAGGATACAATCAACCACGTGTAAGACCAAGTAACAAGATGAAATGATGATATGCTATGCGGGATGCGATGCGAGATGCAAAATGCAAGATATGACAGAAAATGCATGAAGCTGGCCTCAACTTGGAACTCCAAGGGTGCCACTGGAAAGATGAGATGAAATCGCTTGAAAACGATATAAAGAACGCCGGAATCGGAGTTACGGTTTGGAAATGGCAAGCGATTCAAAAACGACACCGGTCTGAAATTTACAGCAAGTAGGCATCTAAATGCAATGAGATGAACATGCTACAGCCACCAAACATGACAAAAAAATAAATGTCAGGGATGTACACAAGATGCTTAACAAAATACTAGCACTGAGCCACGGCCAATTCATCCATTATGAGGTTCAAACAAGCATGGAAAAAACGCAAATGCAAAACAGATTCCAGACTTAGTGAAATTAACACTTGTCTGAAATTTCAGATCACGAAGCCCTCTTCGGAGCAGCAAAACAACATGATACATGACCTGATTAAGATAAATAAGAACATGGCATGTAGCTACTCAACAAGCTTAACAAAAGACCCAAAGTGACCTGGGGCCAAAAGGGTTCACAAAAATATACTAACGGCACACGAACATAGCTAAAACACAATCAGTTTTCAGACTTAGTGAAAACTGAGACATGCTGAAATATAACTCACGAAGGCATGTAAACAAGCTCGATGCACTCACTACGGTGCAAGTCATGGCAAGTCAAGCATACATCCATTAAGAAGGCACAAAATTCTAGCTAAACATGGCAAGAACAATGGCATAGCATGCATGTATCAACTACAATAACATCGGCAAAATCGCAAACGAGTTGACGATCTGCCCAGATTCACCAAGAAGCAAAAGTAGAGCTCGATTGACTCAAGCTAGGGTGCTCCATAATTGAAAACAAAGACATGGATGGATATAGCATAACATGATTAACAAAACTCCTTTACTTGTCATCCTCAAAAGAGGCACGGATCACTAGGAAACAAGCTGAACATATGGCATCATGAACTAAATAATCCCAGACTTGGTGAAAACTACCAAGTCCCCGAAAACAGAGTTACCGGGTGCCTCACTTTGTAAGCTTGCACAAGTCACTACACACATCCTAAAAATGCATGGGTTGCACCTCTGGAAAGAAGACAAAATCCTTAACAAAACATATGAAGGACTCACAGGCATAGCATGCACAAAACAATCATGGCAAAAATGACAAAAGTCTAAGATGAACTAGCAGATCTGACAATTAACTCACGAAGCCTCCTTCTAACAGCATTTTGGTCATCAAGATGCACTCAAATGAAAATGATGCAATGTAGTGAAATGATGTACTCATCGAGGCGAATATTTTGATATACTATATGTCCAAATAGGAGCTACGGATACAAAGTTACGGCAGGTCAAAGTAGGCATAAAAATTTAGGGTTTGGAGGGGAAAAGTCAACCGGATCCGAAAATATCTCAGATCTGAGATCCGACGTGCACTGTTCACGCGCGCGGCTCCCGAGGTTCGACGGCACTGGAGCTTGAGGTCCCCGGCCGGGACGGAGGTGGTGGTCGACGGAGCGGGGCCCGGCCGGAGTTGGCGCGGCTCCCGAGGAGGCGGCGAGGCGGCGGGGGACCCGGCCACCGGAGTTGGCCGTGGAGGCGGTGGGGCGCGGCGAGGGCGGCTGACGGCGGCGCGACGCCGGCGCGTCGGCGGCGGGGAGGCGGAGCTGCGGTGCGGTGGCGGGGGCGGCCGGCGTTGAGCAGCGAGCGGGAGGCGGCGGCGCGCTGCGCGGGCTCGCGGGGCCGTCCCCGGGCCTGGCGGGCCGCGGCGGTGGAGGCTGGCGGGAGGCCATGTGGCGGGCGCCGGTTGGCTGAGGCGGCGGCGGAGACTTTATCCGGCGCCGGGCGGACGTGTCCGGCGCGCGGAGATCTATTTGGCTAGGGTTTCGGAGAGGGAGAGATCCGAAAATGGAGGGGTCTATTTATAGGCATAAGTGGAGCTAGGAGAGTCCAAATGAGGTGCGGTTTTCGGCCACGCGATCGTGATCGAACGCTCTAGGACATGGAGCAGAGTTTGGTGGGTTTTGGGCCAAATTGGAGGGGTGTTGGGCTGCAACACACACGAGGCCTTTTCGGTCCCTCGGTTAACCGTTGGAGTATCAAACGAAGTCCAATTGATACGAAACTTGACAGGCGGTCTACCGGTAGTAAACCAAGGCCGCATGACAAGTCTCGGTCCAATCCGGAAATGTTTAATCCCCACACACGAAAGAAAGCTAGAATTGACCACCAGAGGAGAACGAAGCGCTGGAATGCAAAACGGACAACGGGGAAAATGCTCGAATGCATGAAATGAACACATATGCGAATGCAATGCACATGATGACATGATATGAGATGCATGAAAACGAAAAACAACACACGGAGACAAATACCCGAACCCGAGAAATAAATATAACTTAACGCCGGAAACGGCAAGAGTTGGAGTACAAATTGGGAAAGTTATATCCGGGGCGTTACATGCTCTGTCCCGCATAGCGAGCTAGTGACACTCTAGACCAAGGGATTTCTCCCCCCGACCTATATGATCCTGGTTCAAGCCGGCCTTGCCATCTATAATGGCGGAAAGCAAGCAGAGAGTGCCCCTAATCCCTCCAAAGGAGAGAGGGTATGCCTCGTCCCTTATTTAATAAGGGGGCTCGGGTTTCCAATCCATCCATTTCTCCAGGGACTACTGGAGTTCTACGGCCTCCAGCTACACAATCTCACGCCTGCCTCCGTACTGCATATCGCGGGCTTCGTAGCCCTCTGCGAGCTGTTTTTGGGTATCGAGGCTCATTTCGAGCTATGGAAAAGGTTATTCTGCCTTGTGCCCCGCTCTAAGAAGGGGTCAATGTATCAAGTGGGCGGAGCCAAAGTGTGGCGCATCGTCGGGACCGGTTATCTATTCGGAACCCCAAAGAAGGCGTCCGAAGACTGGCCTTCGGAATGGTTTTATATAGAGGATGTCCCGCTGCCGGATCCTGTTCGGATTGGCCTCCCTGAGTTCGACAGTGCTCCCTTAAAGAAGCGCCTAAGCTGGCGTCCACGGAGCCCTCAGAGGGAAAGTGACAGGAACATCATTTACCTGATGGGCCGAATAAGATTGTTAGCCCATTCCGGACTGACCATGATTGGGGGTATGGCCGAATGCATCATGCGAGGGGTGCAGCCGCTTCAGTATAGAAGCCACCCCATGTGGGACTTCAACGGGGAGGACGACGCCACCCGCTACGGCCGTAAGGGGCCGGATTTAGCTGCCGCTCTACTGAAGATCTTGTCCACTTTGTATAAGGGAGAAGAGGAGGAATTTCTCCGCGTCAACCCACAGGACCGCTTCTCTATGCACAATCGCCCAACCCATAGAGGCTCATCGTCGGGACCGCTTCTCTATGCACAATCGCCCAAGCTGGGTAAGCGGTCACATTTACTTGTCCATCTGTTTTGTATTCCCATTGTTAAATATTCAGTCTAACGACTTCAATGCAGGAACTGCGCTGGGCTGTTAAGGAAATAAACAGCCCTCCTCCACAACCCGAGGACCCAGGACGGTCCCTCGACCCGGCCTCTCAAGAGGATCCGGACATATCTGTGGAGCTGATTGATGGAGTGTTCCATCAATTGAGCAAGGACAACGCCTTGGTGGCCATTACGGCCGATTACGCAGGGCTTATCCCGGCCTCCCAGGTAACTGAGATCGAAGTCCCAGTACCCCGAATAGGTGTCCGCCCTCTCGTGTTTTCAGTTTCCTGATTACAACCGAGCTTTGCAGGGGAGGTTTTTGAGACGGGAGGCCGAACCTGCGGCGGCAAGCCAATGAGGGGCCGTAGGGGCCCGTGGGCAGAAAAGAGGCGCAGTCCAGACCGAGGCGTCAGCGCAAAGGTATGGCGCGCCCCCTTATCCCAGGTGTTACACCTGCGAGGCATATTAACACTCGTGCTCTCTTCAGGACAAAGAGACCTCGCCGGACTATACCGGAGAGGCTACCAACCGCGCCTCCACCAGCCAGGCTCCGAAGCCTGGTCCGGAGGCGGAGGCGAACACAAGGCGCGCACCGGACGCTCCTCTGATGGAGGATGTGGACAGGTTGTCTGCCACCAACTCTGAGGTGGAGAGTGCCATGAACCACAGGCATCGCCGGTCAATTCTTTGCGACGCTTGTTTCTCTCAAGAGGCATTAGATGCCTTTAATTCGGGAGATGCGTACCTCCGTGCGGCTCAAAATGGTCTAGCCAGAGCCACGGAGCAATATGTGAAAGACATATGGGTAAGAAAATTTTGGTAATTATATATATATACCAGTAGCCCCCGAGACTTGAAATAGTTAGAATAACTGATTTAAGTATCATTTCTTATGCAGGTTCTGACAGAAAAGAATTCCCTACTGTCCAAGGAGCTAGAAGAGTGCAAAGCCCAACTTGAGGCCACACTAGACGTGGCAAGCGAGCCCAAGGAGACCCCCTCTGGTAATATACACTTCGAAAGATAAGTATTTTGCGAAGCATGACATGGGTGCGAATCTGACAAATGAAATTGCAGATGGCGCCGGATTGAATCCGGAAAGGCAACACCTCCTACGCCAGCTAAAGGCTGGTGAGAAGGTGCTGACAAAGGTGAGGCGGGAGAATAACGATCTCCAAGATGCCAACACCAAGTTGGGCGTCGAGCTGAAAGATGTTCGTGCCCAGCTGTCAGACTCCGTTAAGGAAAATCAGTAGCTTCGGCGCGGCATATTTAGTAAGTGCTTGAACGAACCTTTGAAAGAAAGTTCGGCGGGAAGTCGACTAACAGAGCAATGTCTGTAGGTGTGCTAACAGGTCGCCCTGCAGAGGAGATGCCCGGTTCTACGGGTGACCTTCTTCCCGAGCTCTCGCAACTGCTCGATCGAGTTCGGCAGGCGATGCAAGGCGTCGCCCAGGCCCTGTGGCCATCCATCTCCATGCCCGAAGGTCTTGAAGAGCTTGCGGAGAAGCTAAAGGGAGCACGGCGGTGCTTCCGATTGTGGAAGATATCGGCCTGCCGTCAAGGCGCTAGGGAGGCTTGGGCCATGGTGAAGACGCGGTACACAAAGGCTGACCCCAACCACATGGCCGAGGTCGGTCCTGTAGGGCCTGATGGGAAGGAGGTCCCTGTAAGCTTAGTATACGGCCAAGTAGAGTTGGCCACAAAGTATTCCCAGCAGGACTGTAAATTAGATAGCCTGTTAGATGGTATTGAAGAGGAATACAATCAGTCAAAATGACTATGTAATTTAATTGACATTTATAATGCCTTCTAGCCAGATTGTAGATCATTTGTCATGGCCGACCTTTTCGCTTCAGCCTCGGGACCTGACGGTCCGGAGTGTGTCCGAATTCCCATGCGGTTATATAGGAACCGGGGAATGCATGGAGACCAGGCGTAGGGGTCATTAGTGCATGAACAGACAAGTGCCCTACTAGTTATGTTATATTACATGGTTAGTAAGAAACATCTTCCAGGGAGAATAGTTCCGTTAGGGGTTCCTTTCCCTGGGAGGCATGCCCTAAAGTACATGTCCATGCTGCGAAAAGAAACAGAGGAAAAACATCTAGGGGCGTATAGATAAATAAAATAAAAAAGATCATCTTTAGTTCACCGACCGAATATTCCCTTAAGAACGCTACCTTTCGGCTTCACCCAGTCTGAGGTACACGTCCGGCTGACCCGGCAGTAACAATCGTAGAGGTGCTCCCTTTACCACCTAGCCGAACAATCGGGAACATAGGGGTAAGCACAGGAGCCAGGCAACCCAGCTTGGCCAAAACTTAAGTCATATCGATGCATATAATGGTGAATAAAAGGTACATGCGGAAGTGTGACACGTGTGTTGGGCATGAAGCCCATATAAATAAGCTTTTGTTTAAAGAAGCCCCCAGGTTTAATGAGCGCGGATAGCGCGTCACTTTATGAGCCTTTAAAGGCTATAAGAGAGAGAGAGAGAGAGAAGAAGAAGAGGAATGTAAGACAGAAAGTATATAAAAAATGGACAGAGGAAGGAGACGAACACAGAGTCCGGCGCTAGGCATAGAATCTTCGGAGGCGGGCTGTGTTCCATGGGTTCGGCTCGAGTCGGTTATCCAATGCATCTCGCAGGCGGTACGCTCCACCAGTCAGGACTTGGTCAATTATGAAGGGACCTTCCCACTTGGGCTTGAGTTTGTCCTTTTTCTTGTCTGGTAGTCGTAGAACTAATTCGCCAACATTGTAATTTTTGGCCCGTACTTCTCTGCTTTGGTATCTTCGAGCCTGCTGTTGATAGAATGCGGAACGGGCTTTTGCCACGCCACGCTCCTCCTCCAATGCGTCCAAGCTGTCCTGCCGATCGAGCTCGGCTTCTCTTTCTTCGTACATGCGCACTCGAGGTGAGTCATGAATTACGTCGCAAGGCAAAACTGCCTCTGCGCCGTACACCATAAAGAATGGTGTGTATCCGGTGGTGCGATTCGGCATGGTCCGCAGCCCCCAGAGTATGGAGTCGAGCTCCTCTACCCAGTGCGTGTTAGATTCCTTGAGGGACCGCACTAATCTGGGTTTGATGCCGCTCATGATAAGACCATTTGCACGTTTGACCTGGCCGTTAGTTTGTGGGTGATAGACGGAAGCATAATCGAGCTTGATGCCCATGTTTTTGCACCAGAGTTTTACCTCGTCGGCCGTGAAGTTCGTGCCATTATCCGTGATGATGCTGTGGGGGACGCCGTAACGGTGTACAACCCCGGATATAAAGTCTATCACCGGTCCGGATTCGGCCGTCTTAACAGGCTTGGCTTCTATCCATTTGGTGAACTTATCCACCATGACCAGTAAGTATTTTTGCTTGTGGGTTCCGCCTTTAAGGGGTCCAACCATGTAAAGCCCCCAGACCGTGAAGGGCCAAGTGATGGGGATAGTTTGGAGGGCGGTGGGTGGCATATGGCTTTGGTTTGCAAAGAGCTGGCAACCGGTGCATCGTTGGACTAAGTCCTGGGCGTCTGCCCGGGCCGTCGGCCAATAAAAGCCTGTACGGAAGGCCTTGCTTACAAGGGACCGAGTTGCCGCGTGATGACCGCCGAGTCCGGCATGAATTTCAGCCAGGAGGTTCCGCCCTTCCTCTTCGCAGATGCACCTTTGAAGGACTCCGGTAGTGCTTTTCTTATAAAGCTCTCCCTCGTGGACTTTGTAGGCTTTGGATCGCCGCACTATGCAGCGTGCCTCATTTTGGTCCTCGGGGAGTTCCTGCCTAGTAAGGTAGGCGAGGAATGGTTCCGTCCACGGGGCGATAACGGCCATTATTACGTGGGCTGAAGGTGTCATTTCATTGGCAGAGCCTCCGATTGTGTCGGAATGTTCGGTGTCGGGCAGTGCGGTTGGGTCCGGGTTGTTATTGTTCGGCTCCCCTTCCCATACTACGGATGGCTTGAACAGCCTTTACAAGAAGATGTTGGGGGGGACTACATTGTGTTTCGCACCGATGCGTGCCAGGACATCTGCCGCCTGATTATTTTCCCGGGCTACATGGTGGAATTCAAGCCCTTCGAACCGAGCTGACATTTTTAGGACGGCGTTGCGGTAAGCTGCCATTTTTGGATCCTTGGCATCGAAATATCCATTTATTTGGGATATCGCGAGGTTCAAGTCCCCGCGCACCTCTAGGCGTTGAATGCCCATGGATACTGCCATCCAGAGACCATGTAAAAGGGCCTCATATTCGGCTGCATTGTTGGACTCCGTGTAATAATCTGGAGTACGTATTGAACCGTGTCTCCTGTGGGGGACGTCAAAACAACGCCAGCCCCCAGTCCGGCCAACATCTTGGAGCCGTCGAAATGCATGATCCAATTTGAATATGTGCCGTACTCTTTAGGGAGTTCGGCCTCCGTCCATTCTGCGACGAAGTCGGCCAAGACTTGCGACTTGATGGCTCGCCGTGGCTTATAAGTTATGTCGAACGGGAGGAGCTCAATGGCCCATTTTGCAATCCGGCCCGTTGCGTCACGGTTGTTTATAATATCGTTAAGTGGTACTTCCGAGGCTACTGTTATTGAACACTCTTGAAAGTAGTGTCATAGCTTCCGGGATGCCATGAATACTGCTTACGCAATCTTTTGATAATGCGGGTACCGTGATTTGCAGGGAGTGAGGATAGTGGACACATAATAGACCGACTTTTGAAGGGGGAATTTGTGTCCGTCCGTTTCTCGTTCGATGACGAGTACTGTGCTTACAACCTGATGTGTTGCTGCAATGTACAATAGCATTGGTTCGCCAATGTTTGGCGCGGCCAGGACTAGGTTTGTTGCCAATATGGATTTTATTTCGTCGAGTCCGGCCGTGGTTGCATCCGTCCATTTGAAGTGTTCGGTGCGCCGAAGCAGGCGGTAAAGGGGTAGGGCCTTTTCTCCCAAGCGGGAGATAAAGCGGCTTAGAGCCGCCACGCATCCGGTTAACTTTTGTATTTGTTTGAGGTCCTTTGGGATATCCAGTTGCAACAGAGCTCGGATCTTGGCTGGATTTGCTTCAATTCCTCTACCGGATACAATGAAGCCCAAGAGCTTTCCGGCTGGAACACCGAAAACACATTTTTCCAGGTTGAGCTTGATGTCGTATGTTCGGAGGTTATTGAATGTGAGCCTCAAGTCGTCTACTAGGGATTCGACATGTCTTGTTTTGACGACCACATCATCTACATATGCCTCCACTGTTTTGCCGATCTGGTTTGCCAGACATGTCTGAATCATGCGCTGATATGTTGCGCCGGCGTTTTTGAGCCCGAAGGGCATTGTGTTGAAGCAGAATGGGCCATATGGTGTGATGAATGCCGTTGCGGCTTGGTCTGGTTCTGCCATCTTGATTTGATGGTAGCCGGAATATGCGTCGAGGAAACACAATGAATCGTGTCCTGCGGTAGCGTCGATAATTTGATCGATGCGGGGGAGGGGGAAGGGATCCTTTGGGCAAGCCTTGTTAAGGTCCTTAAAATCAACGCACAGGCGCCAGGATTTGTCCTTCTTTGGTACCATCACCAGGTTTGCTAGCCAGTCCGGATGTTTTATATCTCTGATGAATCCGGCCTCCAATAGCTTTGCTAGCTCTTCTCCCTTGGCCTGTCTCTTAGGTTCGGAAAAACGCCGAAGAGCTTGTTTGACAGGCTTGAATCCTTTTAGGATATTTAAGCTGTGCTCGGCCAGCCTGCGTGGGATTCCTGGCATGTCTGAAGGGTGCCAGGCTAAAATGTCTCAGTTCTCTCGTAGGAACTCTCGCAGTGCGGCGTCTACATCAGGGTCTAAATGTGCCCCGATGGAAGCTGTTTTATTGGGGTCCGTTGGATGGACCTGGAATTTGACTATTTCGTCCGCCGGTTTAAAGGAGGTGGACTTGGATCTTTTGTCGAGTACCACATCGTCCCTATTCACCGTAGAGCGCAGCGCAGTCAGTTCCTCAGCCGCTAGGGCTTCGGATAGTGCCTCAAGGGCCAGTGCGGCTGTCTTGTTTTCGACGCGGAGTGCTATGTCCGGATCACTAGCGAGAGTGATGATCCCGTTAGGCCCGGGCATCTTGAGCTTCATGTACCCGTAATGGGGTATTGCTTGGAAGATTGTAAACGCTTCCCGCCCTAGCAGAGCGTGATAACCGCTGCTGAACAGAGCCACATGGAACGTGACCTCTTCGGACCTGTAATTATCCGGCGTGCCGAACACCACATCTAGTGTGATTTTTCCTGTACAGCACGCTTCCCGACTGGGGATTATTCCTCTAAAGGTTGTGCTGCTTCGCTTAATGCGGTTCCAGTCTATTTCCATTTTTTGAAGGGTTTCCTCATAAATGAGGTTCAATCCGCTGCCGCCATCCATGAGTACCTTGTTAAGATGAAAGCCGTCCACTATTGGACTGAGGACCAATGCGGCTGGTGCTCGGGCTGTTCGGAATTTAGGTTCATCACTGGCGTTAAAGGTAATAGTCGTGTCACTCCATGGGTTTATTGTTGCTACTTGGTAGACTTTGGCAAGGCTGCGGAGTGTCCTTTTTCGCATATTATTTGATGCGAAAGTCTCGAAGACTGTTAATACAGTATTGGTGTCTCTGGGGTGGCTTTCTGTGGCCTCCAGAATTAGGAGATTTTCGCCAATTTTGGCCACCTGCCGGAGTATCCAACATGCTCTGAGGCTGTGAGTTGGTGTGGCGTCCTCTGTACTGTGAATTTTACAGGGTCCATTGAGCCATCCTTCCAGTACGGTTCCATGCCCTGTAGAGGGTTTTTGCTTTTTAGTGCTTGACCCGGGTGTCTGGTGATGATGCACCCTTTTATTTCGGACTGGGTTTGTATTCAGGGCCGGATTGTTCCAAAATTTTATTTCGGTTTTCCAGGCGCTTTCCATCGCACAGTACTTTCGTACAATGGACGCCAAGTCAGCGAAGCGTGTAATATCACGGCGACTTATGGCGTTGAGTATTCCCTTGTCCGTGCAATTATTGCAGAAGATTGAGATTGCATCTTCCTCGCGGCAGTCCCTTAGCCTGTTCTTAACTAGGAGGAATCTGGCCCAGTAATGATGTACTGTTTCATCGGGCTCTTGCCTAATTTTGGATAGATCGCTTATGTTGGGGTGGGTGGGTGGAATTAAATCCGAAGCCTCACCCCATCTGAGGCTCAGAGGCCGAGGAATTTCCGAACTCGAAAATTTGGATTCCTGGATGTTGTCCAATGAATCCAGCCCGTCGCCTGACTCTAAGTTCAGGTCTTGAGTGATATCCTCCCCTCCGCGGGTATCCGGCTTGGAGCGATCGGGAATCCGGACGTAGCAAGTCCTTAAGATAGATGAAGGGTCGCCGCACTGTCCCTCTACCACGACAACGTGATGGGTGACTTGGGGAGAGTTAATCTCTCTCAGATCGGGTTTAGGCCCAATCTGGTCATAATCCGTAGCGACTCCCGGGGCGGCGAAGCGATCCAAGAGCTCATTTATGGAGGAGAGCTCCATTGGATATAACTGCTCGGCGAGTTCCGAGCTGACATGAAGATTGTTTTCGATGGCTCGAGAGGTCATCGTCGGCGCAGAAGCCGAACAGGCGGTCATAAGAAAACCACCTAGCCGGAGGGTTTGGCCGACAGCCAAAGCTCCCTTAGCAACGGTGCCGTCTTTAAAGACGGGGCGAGGCATCCTTCCTGATGGCGACGACACAGAGGAACTCTCAATGAAAGCACCAATGTCGGTGTCAAAACTGGCGGATCTCGGGTAGGGGGTCCCGAACTGTGCGTCTAGGCCGGATGGTAACAGGAGGCAAGGGACACGAAGTTTTACCCAGGTTCGGGCCCTCTCGATGGAGGTAAAACCCTACGTCCTGCTTGATTAATATTGATGGTATGGGTAGTACAAGAGTAGATCTACCACGAGATCGGAGAGGCTAAACCCTATAAGCTAGCCTATGGTATGATTGTTGTTCTATATGTTGTTCTACGGACTAAAACCCTCCAGTTTATATAGACACCGGAGAGGGTTAGGGTTACACAAAGTCGGTTACAATGGTAGGAGATCTACATATCCGTATCGCCAAGCTTGCCTTCCACGCCAAGGAAAGTCCCTTCCGGACACGGGACGAAGTCTTCAATCTTGTATCTTCATAGTCCAGGAGTCGGCTGAAGGTATAGTCCGGCCATCCGGACACCCCCTAATCCAGGACTCCCTCAGTTATCCTTTCTGATCGATCTATTCAAGAGTCTGTAGTAAAATAACATGAAGCTATTATTTCCGTTCAATCTATCATAGAGTCCGTACTAGAATAACACCTTAAGACACAAATCAACCAAAACCCTAATGTCACCTAGATACTCCAATGTCACCTCAAGTATCCGTGGGTATGATTATACGATATGCATCACACAATCTCAGATTCATCTATTCAACCAACACAAAGAACTTCAAAGAGTGCCCCAAAGTTTCTACCGGAGTGTCAAGACAAAAACGTGTGCCAACCCCTATGCATAAGTTCACGAGGTCACGGAACTCGCAAGTTGATCACCAAAACATACATCAAGTGGATCGCATGATATCCCATTGTCACCACATATAAGCACGTGCAAGACATACATCAAGTGTTCTCAAATCCTTAAAGACTCAATCCGATAAGATAACTTCAAAGGGAAAACTCAATTCATCACAAGAGAGTAGAGGGGGAGAAACATCATATGATCCAACTATAATAGCAAAGCTCGCGATACATCAAGATCGTATCACCTCAAGAAGACGAGAGAGAGAGAGAGATCAAACACATAGCTACTGGTACATACCCTCAGCCCCGAGGGTGAACTACTCCCTCCTATTCTGCTCCCCGAAGTTTTTAGGGTATATGGGTATATATAGGAGGAAGAAGTGCGTCAGTGGATCTCCGGGCTGTCCACGAGGCAGGGGGCACGCCCCCCACCCTCGTGGGCAGCCCGGGACTCTTTTGGTCCATCTCCGATACTCCATGGGCTTCTTCTGGTCCAAAAATAAGCTCCGTGAAGTTTCAAGTCAATTGGACTCTATTTGATTTTCCTTTTCTGCGATACTCTAAAACAAGGAAAAAACAGAAACTGACACTGGGCTCTAGGTTAATAGGTTAGTCCCAAAAATCATATAAAATAGCATATAAATGCATATAAAACATCCAAGGTTGATAATATAATAGCATGGAACAATCAAAAATTATAGATACGTTGGAGACGTATCAAGCTCAAACACGAGGTCACCCTTGGGTGGAGGAGGATCCCCTAAGATTTCAACAGGTAAGTTGTGTTTCAGAATAGGTCCCTGTTTAAAGAATACTTCATTTGTTTCCCTTCTTTCATTCATGAACATATTTTTTTCATGGTCTAGCAAATATTGTTCTAAGGGATCAGTAGGAGGCATGACAATAGAAGCAAGACCAATAATTTCATCTTTACTAGGCAATTCTTTATCATGGGGTTGTCTACTAAATTTAGTAAAATTAAACTCATGAGACATATCCCCTAAACCAACAGTAACAACATCATTTTCACATTCTATCCTAGCATTAACAGTATTTAAGAAAGGTCTACCCAATATAATGGGACAAAAGTTATCTTGTGGGGAACCAAGAACAAGAAAATCAGCAGGGTATTTAATTTTCCCACACAAGACTTCAACATCTCTAACAATCCCAACTGGTGAAATAGTATCTCTATTAGCAAGCTTAATGGTAACATCGATATCTTCTATCTCAGCTGGTGCAATATCATGCATAATTTCTTTGTATAAGGAAACAGGTATTGCACTAGCGCTAGCACCCATATCACACAAGCCATGATAAAAAAGATCTCCTATTTTAACAGAAATAATAGGCATGCCTATAACAGGTCTATGTTTATCCTTAGCACCAGGCTTAGCAATTCTAGCAGTTTCTTCACAGAAATAAATAACCTGCCCATCAATATTATCGGCCAAGAGATCTTTAACCATAGAAATATTAGGTTCAACTTTAATTTGCTCAAGGGGTTTGTTTGTCCTAATATTACTCTTGTTGACTACAGTTGAAGCTTTAGCATGATCCTTAATTCTAACAAGGAAAGGTGGTTTCTCAACATAAGCAGTGGGAACAACAGGATCATCATAAGTGATAGTTTTTTATTCAACTTTAATAGGTGCAACTACTTTTGTTTCAATGGGAGGATTATATTTAAACCACTTCTCCTTGGGGAGATCAACATGAGTAGCAAAGGATTCACAGAAAGAAGCTACTATCTCATAGTCAATTCCATATTTAGTGCTAAATTTACGGAAAACATCGGTATCCATAAAAGATTTAACACAATCAAACTTAGGTGTTATACCTGACTCCTTACCTTCGATGAGATCCCAATCTTTAGAGTTGCATTTAATTCTCTCCAATAAATTCCATTTGAATTTAATAGTCTTCATCATAAAGGAACCAGTACAAGAAGTATCGAGCATGGAGCGATTGTTGTCAGAAAGCCGAGCATAAAATTTTTGAATAATCATTTCTCTTGAGAGCTCATGATCGGGGCATGAATATAACATTGACTTAAGCCTCCCCCAAGCTTGAGCGATGCTTTCTCCTTCGCGAGGCCAAAAATTATATATGTAATTACGATCACGATGAACAAGATGCATAGGATAAAACTTCTGATGGAATTCCAATTTCAACCATTTATAGTCCCATGATCCCATATCATCACATAGCCTATACCATGTCAATGCATCTTCCTTCAAAGATAAAGGGAAGACCTTCTTCTTGATAACATCATCAGGCATACCTGCAAGCTTAAATAATCCACAAACTTCATCCACATAGATTAAGTGCAAATCGGGATGCAATGTTCCATCTCCTGCAAAAGGATTAGCTAGCAGTTTCTCTATCATACCCGAAGGAATTTCGAAGTAAACATTTTCATTTTCAGTACGTCCAGTAGGTTGAGGAGCAACTATTTTCTCTACCGGTCGGGGTGAAGATACCCCGAACAAGCCCCTCAAAGGATTACTTTCCATGGTAACAAGTGACAGTAAATTTCAGCATACTATATAAATTTTTCCTTACCAAAGGCACTTCACTCCCCGGAAATGGCACCAGAAAAGAGTCTTGATGACCCACAAGTATAGGGGATCTATCGTAGTCCTTTTGATAAGTAAGAGTGTCGAACCCAACGAGGAGCAGAAGGAAATGATAAGCAGTTTTCAATAAGGTATTCTCTGCAAGCACTGAAATTATCGGTAACAAAGAGTTTTGTGATAAGGTAATTTGTAACGAGTAGCAAGTAATAAAAGTAAATAAGGTACATCAAGATGGACCAATCCTTTTTGTAGCAAAGGACAAGCCTGGACAAACTCTTATATGAAGTAAAGCGCTCCCGAGGACACATGGGAATTATCGTCAAGCTAGTTTTCATCACGATCATATAATTCACGTTCGGTACTTTGATAATTTGATATGTGGGTGGACCGGTTCTTGGGTACTGTCCTTACTTGTACAAGCATCCCACTTATGATTAACTCCTATTGCAAGCATCCGCAACTACAACAGAAGTATTAAGGTAAACTAACCATAGCATGAAACATATGGATCCAAATCAGCCCCTTACGAAGCAACGCATAAACTAGGGTTTAAGCTTCTGTCACTCTAGCAACCCATCATCTACTTATTACTTCCCAATGCCTCCCTCTAGGCCCAAACAATGGTGAAGTGTCATGTAGTCGACGTTCACATGACACCACTAGAGGGGTGACAACATACATCTCATCAAAATATCGAACGAATACCAAATTCACATGACTACTAATAGCAAGACTTCTCCCATGTCCTCGGGAACAAACATAACTACTCACAAAGCATATTCATGTTCATAATCAGAGGGGTATTAATATGCATAATGGATCTGAACATATGATCTTCCACCAAGTAAACTAACTAGCATCAACTACAAGGAGTAATCAACACTACTAGCAACCCACAGGTACCAATCTGAGGTTTGGATACAAAGATTGGATACAAGAGATGAACTAGGGTTTGAGATGAGATGGTGAAGATGTTGACGGAGATTGACCCCCTCCCAATGAGAGGATCGTTGGTGATGACGATGGTGATGATTTCCCCTCCCGGAGGGAAGTTTCCTCGGCAGAACAGCTCCTCCAGAGCCCTAGATTAGTTCCGCCAAGGTTCCAGCTCGTGGCGGCGGAGTTTCGTCCCA